>NW_026988443.1:29342500-29967500 GCF_030222135.1 Aotus nancymaae | reverse complement strand
AGCTGGGATTACAGGCACGTGCCACCATGCCCGGCTAATTTTTGTATTTTTAGTAGAGACAGGGTTTCACCATGTTGGTCAGGCTAGTCTCGAACTCCTGACCTCATGATTTGCCTGCCTCACTCTCCCAAAGTGCTGGGATTACAGGCGTGAGCCACCACGTCTGGCCCCCAGCAAAAATTTTTAATGCAGGGGTAGTAGGCTAGGGCCTGTAGGCTTGTTTGAGTTTTTATTTGCATTCATGAATTAAAGCTCCATAGGGTCTTGTCTTACTTGTTTATATCAACCTCTTCACAGATAGATTACTTTTAATCACTTTCACTGATTAAAAGTAAGAGACAACTGAACCCTCATGTGGCCATTCATACAGGTCCCTATTTAGGGAACAAGTGATGATGCTCCCTTTGCAGGGTCAGGATACCGCAGCTGTTGAGCATGTCACTAGGCAGGCAGTGCTTCTAACACTGGTAATACTAGAGGTGATGCTTTTGGTAAACAGGCGGGGTAAGATTTGCTGAGTTCCTTTTACCTTTTGTAATCTTAGAGCATACCTGTGTTGAATCAACAGTGTAAATAATAGGGTGCTTATTGTATGGCTTATTAATGTTAGGCTGCTAACTGCCAGTGGATTATTCTGGTCTAATGTAAGCTTATGCAATGGAGAATATCTTCAGGTTACTTATATTAACATTATTACCGCTATTAAGTAATAGATTAGTCCAATGTGATGTTAGGAGTTCAGTAGAGTGATTAGAATTTAAAATAGTTAGATGTTGAGCTTGAACACTTTCTTATTTATTTATTTATTTTTAAGACAGAGTCTCACTCTGTCGCCCAGGCTGGGGTGTAATGGCACGATCTCGGCTTACTGCAACCTCTGCCTCCCTGGTTCAAGCGATTCTCCTGCCTCGGCCTCCCAAGTAGTTGGTATTACTGGTGTGCGCCGCCATGCCCAGGTGATTTTTGTACTTAGTAGAGATGGGGTTTCACCATGTTGGCCAGGATGGTCTCGATCTCTTGACCTCGTGATCCACCCGCCTCGGCCTCCCAAAGTGCTGGGATTACAGGCGTGAGCCACCGCGCCTGGCCGTGCGTCGGGGTTTATCAATTATGCAGCAGGCTCCTCTAGAGGGATATAAAGCACCGCCAAGTCCTTTGAGTTTTAAGCTGTTGCTTGTAGTACTTTGGCGAATGCTTTCATTAATGTAACTATTAGAGTTTAGGGCTAAGCATAGTGGGGTGTCTGATCCCACTTTGGGTCTTAGCTATTGTGTCTGCAGGGTATTAAAGCCACTTTCATAGTATATTTTATTTCAGCTGGAGTTTTTTTACAACTTAGATGGAGTTTAGCTTTATTGAGGGCAGACTTTAAACACTCTTTACCCTGAGTGCTGTGAGCTTGGATTATTTGTATGGCCGCAGTGGCTGGCACAAAATTAACCAACCCTAGATATCAGTATAGCTTAGGTAAACTTTCATTTTTGCTGAAGATGTATCACTTCTGTTTCCCGTGGGGGTGTGGTTGAGCAAAGTGTTTTGAGCTGCATTCGTGCGTGCTTAATACCTGCTCCTTTTGAGCTGGGTGTTCTAGAGGGCATTTTCACTGGGGGCGGGGATGCTTGCAGATGTAATCTTTCTGAGAGCTAATAGAAAGGCCAGGACCAAACCTACCTGTTTATGGGGTTGTGCGAACCCATCTAGACATTTTCAGTGTCTTGCTTTGAAAAATTAAGCTATATTAACTGCATAAATACTTAAGTATAAAATTAAAATATGAGGCCAACGGTGGCTCATGACTGTAATCCCAGTGCTTTGGGAGGCCGAGGTGGACAGATCACCTGAGGTCAAGAGTTTGAGAACAGCCTGACCAACATGGAGAAACCCCATCTCTACTAAAAATACAAAAAATTAGCCAGGCGTGATGGCGCACACCTGTAATCCCAGCTACTCAGTAGGCTGAGGCAGGAGAATCACTTGAACCCACGAGGTGGAGGTTGCAGTGAGCTGAGATCACGCCACTGCACTCCAGCCTGGGCAGTAAGAGCAAAACTCTGTCTAAAAACAAATTAAAATATGAGAAGAAAAGATGTAAGTATAAATAGATGTTTACATTTCTGGGAATTCGAGGTCTTTAAGGTTGAATTGGCAGAGGTTTAGCTGAGAGGATTACTCATAATTAGAGTATAACTGATTTAGAAAATGGTGTATGGGGTAGCATTTTCAGAGGGATATGCACAGGGCATTATATTAGTATTAGGGTGGAAGTTTAATTATTTTGTGTATTATATAAAATGGAGGCTTAATTTAGTAGGAGGGTCTTAAGATTTTTAGGAAAATTGCATCAGTCGAGGGGTAGTTGTTGGGGTATTCATGGTTAAAATATGATTTCTGGGCTGTGACTGGGTTGCATTTTAGTCTCTTGTTTTTGGAGTTGGGCAAGGGTACATTTACCTAAGTTGATGATAAAGTCAAAGATGGGGGGAGGGGAGGTTTGTGGATTTAATTAGAAATAGTTATTGAAATTGAGAACTATTGCAATGTCATGTGAGTGAAACTGAAATTGTTCTCAATTTCAATGAGAGTGAAATTGAGTGAGTGAGACCAGCCTGGTTTTGAAATCCTGACCTCGAGTGATCTGCCTGCCTTGGCATCCCAAAGTACTGGGATTACAGGAGTGAGCCACCAGGCCCAGCTTATTTTTTGGTATTTTTAGTAGAGATGGGGTTTCACCATGTTGGCCATGGCTGGTCTTGAACTCCTGACCTCAAATGATCCACCTGCCTCAGCCTCCCAAAGTGCTGGGATTACAGGCATGAGCCACTGTACCCAATGGTTTCTTCCACTTCTAATAGTCTCTGCTAGTCTGGGAAATGTACCAAAAATACAGCATGGTTAAAGGTCAGTATTTCATGACCTTTTATGTACTTCCTATTTTTGTTTTAGATAGGTTTCTTGGTTGATGAAAAACATCAATTGTAGTGGTAGGGAACCGGCACAAGGGAGCTTCCTAAACAGAGGCTTCAAGAGAAAACACTTATAGGCCGAGCGCGGTGGTTCATGACTGTAATCCAGCACTTTGGGATCCCAAGGCAGGTGGATCAATCACTTGAGGCCAGGAGGTCAAGACCAGCCTAGCCAACATGGTGAAACCCCGTCTCTACTAAAAATACAAAAATTAGTCAGGTGTGGTGGCAGGTGCCTGTATTCCCAGTTACTTGGAAGGCCGAGGCAGGAGAATCGCTTGAACCCAGGAAGTGGAGGTTGCAGTGAGCCAAGAACGCACTACTGCATTCCAGCCTGGGCAACAGAGCAAGACTGTGTCTAAAAAAAAAAAGAAAAGAAAAAGGGAGAGAGAGAGAGAGAGAGAGAACACTAACAAACAATCTTGCTAATGTTCTTGAATTAAAAGGAAAACATTGTGTAATGTGTACACAAGCATCTTGAATTTAAAATAATTAAGGTTTTGAAAAATCATTTCCCCTGCAGATATTGAAGGTGTTGGTGCATGGCCTTCCAGCCTCCCTCCCTTGGCTGCTGCTCCATCTAAGTCTCATTTCTTTATAGCAGAATGATGGAAAAAAGCTGTCAGCTCAAATCATTTTGCCACATGCCAAAAAGTCATACAGAATCTGAGATGCTGGAAGGTATCTGTAAATCACAGACCTTTTCAATACAACTAACATGACAGAATGTTTCCACATCATTGGCTTGCTAAGTACCTGGGCCATCTAAAAGGCTTGTGTTCTTTTTACTCCTAAAATAAAGAATAATAAGGCCAGGAACCATGACTTACATCTGTAATCCCGGCACTTTGGGAGGCCGAGGTGGGCGGATCACCTGAGGTCGGGAGTTCTAAACCAGCCTGACCAACATGGAGAAACCCCATCTCTACTAAAAATACAAAATTAGCCGGGCATAGTGGTGCATGCCTGTAATCCCAGCTGCTCAGGAGGCTGAGGCAGGAGAATCACTTGAACCCAGGAGGTGGAGGTTGCGGTGAGCCGAGATTGTGCCATTGCTCTCCAGCATGGGCAACAAGAGGGAAACTCCCTCTCAAAAAAAAAAAAAAAGAAGAAGAAGAAAATAGATTTGAAAGTTATATGTAAAAGAGTGGCGTGACCAGATGAGGTGGCTTACGCTTCTAATCCCAGCACTTTGGGAAGCCAAGCCAGTCTGATCACTTGAGGTCAGGAGTTTGCGACAAGCCTGGCCAACATAGTGAAACCCTGTCTCTACTAAAAATACAAAAATTAGCTGGGAGTGGTGGTGGGTGACTGTAATCTCAGCTACTTGGGAGGCTGAGGCAGGAGAATAGCTTGAACCCAGGAGGCGCAGGTTGCAGTGACCCTAGATCAAGCTACTGCACTCCAGCCTGGGTGACTGAGCAAGACTTTGTCTCAAAAAAGAAAAAAAGAGTGGAGAACCAAGATGACTATTACCATTGTTAATGGTTTTTTATTTGTTTGGTTTTTGAGACAGAGTTTCACTCTGTTGCGCAGGCTGGAGTGCAGTGGCTCCCATTACAGGGATGTGCCACCACACCTGGCTAATGTTTTTTGTATTTAGTAGAGACGGGGTTTCACCATGTTGGTCAGGCTTACCTCGAACTCCTGACCTCAAATGATCCACCCACCTCGACCTCCCAAAGTACTGGGACTGCAGGTATAAGCCACCGTGCCCAGCCCCATTGTTAATGTTAAAAATGACGTTTCAGATACTCCAACTAAGCTAAACAGAAACTTTAGTAGGCTATTGGTCATTTTAAAAAAAGTTTTTAAAAGATATGTTTCATATACCATGAAATTCATTTAACTGTGCAATTCAATGATTTTAATATATTTTCACAGTTGTGCAATCATCAGATGAGATCTCAGTGTGCTGCCCAGCATAGCCTCAATATCCTGACCTGAAGCAAACATCCTGTGTCAACCTCTCTAAGTGCTGGGATTATAGGCGTGAGCCATAGCCGCTGGTCAATCACCATTTCTTTCTTTCTTTTCTTTTCTTTTTTTTTTTTTTTTTTGAGGCAGAGTCTTGCTCTGTCACCCAGGCTGGAATGCTGTGGCTTAATCTCTGCCCACTGCAACCTCCGCCTCCCAGGTTCAAGCAATTCTCTTGCCTCAGCCTCTCAAGTGGCTGGGATTACAGGTGCCTGCCACTGTGTGGCTAATTATTTTTTTTTTTTTTTTTTTTTTTTGTAGTTTTTATTAGAGATGGGGTTTCACCATCTTGGCCAGGCTGGTCTTGAACTCCTGACCTCGTGATCCACCCACCTCAGGCTCCCAAAGTGTTGGGATTACTGTGCCTGGCCTCAATCACCATTTCAAAGTGAGTGCTTTATTTTTGGTTATGACATTCACAAGGATGTAATAAGCATTTTTTTCTCTCATTCCTTCTCTTAGGCATATGAAGAGCACTTGGTTCTCTCCAGCTCTGTTTCATCTGTATTTTAAACGATTCTTTCTTGGTCTGTTGTCTTTGTTATTTTTCCTTAAGCGTGTACTAGTTAGGCAATTTGGTTTTCCCCCTTTTCTTTGCTCTCCTGTTTTTTTCCATTTTGTATTTGCCTTTAAAGTTTATTTCCTGTTTTCTTTTCTTTTTTTGTTTAGAGACAGGGTTGCAGTACCTCACCCAGGCTGGAGTCCAGTGGCACGATCATGGCTCACTGCAGCTTGGAACTCCTGGACTCAAGCGATCCTCCCACCTAAGCCTCCTAAGTAACTTGGACTAGGCCTGCACCATCACACCTGTCTAATTTTTAAATTCTTTTTTGTAGAGACAAGGTCACACTAGATTGCCCAGGCTGGTCTTGAACTCCTGGCTTCAAGTGATCCTCCTGCCTTGGCTTCTCAAAATCCTCAACTTTATCTTTTCTTTGAGAGATAAGATCTCACTCTGTCACCTAGGCTGGAGTGCAGTAGCATGACCATAGCTCACTGCTACCTCAACCTCCTAGGCTCAATCCATCCTCCTACCTCAGCCTCCCAAGTAGCTACAACTACAAGGGTCCACCACCCCACCTGGCTAATTTTTATTTTATTTATTTTATTTTTTGAGACAGAGTCTCACTCTATCACCCAAGTTGGAGTATAGTGGCACGATCTCTGCTCACTACAACCTCCACCTCTCAGGTTTGAGCAAGTCTCCTGCGTCAGCCTCCCAAGTAGCTGGAATTACAGGTGCTGGCCACCATGTCCAGCTAATTTTTGTATTTTTGTAGAGACAGGGTTTCATCATGTTGGCCAGGCTGGTCTCAAACTACTGACGACCCATCAGTAGTGTCAGCAGTGAGGAGCAGGCCCTCCCCAGATATACAGGTGCCTACATCCTGCACCTCCAAGCCTCCAGAACCATGAGAAAATAAATTTCCGTTCTCTCTTTTTTTCTTTTCTTTTTTCTTTTTTAAGATGAAGTTTCGCTCTTGTTGCCCAGGCTGGAGTACAATGGTGTGATCTCGGCTTGGCTCACCGCAACCTCCACCTCCTGGGTTCAAGCAATTCTCCTGCCTCAGGCTCCTGAGTAGCTGGGATTACAGGCACACACCATGATGCCCGGCTAATTACTGTATTTTTAGTAGAGATGAGGTTTCACCATGTAGGCCAGGCTGGTCTCGAACTCCTGATCTCAAGTGATCGACCCGCCTCAGCCTCCCAGAGTGCTGGGATTACAGGTGTGAACCACTGTGCACGGCCAAGACCCCATTCTCGGGAAAAAAAAAAAAAAAAAAAAAGAGAGAGAGAGAGAATTAGCTAGTCATGATGGTGTATGCCTGCAATCCTAGCTACTCAGGAGGCTGAGGCACGAGAATTGCTTGAACCCAGGAGGCAGAGGCTGCAGTGAGCCAAGATTGTGCCACTGCACTCCAGCATGAGCAACAGAGTGAGATCCTGTCTCAAAACAACAAAAAAACTCAACTACTTTGCACTCCACAGAGACTGTATATCCACAACCTCCCTCCCATTTCAGTCCCACATCAGCCTTTGAATAGGATTTTTACTATCTGATTTAAATAGAGAATTTTTTTGTTTGTTTTTGTTTTTGAGATGTCACCTAGGCTGGAGTGCAGTGGCACGATCTCGGCTTACTGCAACCTCTGCCTGCGGGTTCAAGGGATTCTCCTGCCTCAGCCTCCCGAGTAGCTGGGATTACAGGCGCGTGCCACCACGCCCTGCTAATTTTTGTATTTTTAATACAAAAATAGAGATGGAGTTTTGCCATGTTGGCCAGGCTGGTCTCGAACTACTGACGTCAAGTGATCCGCCCGCCTCGGCCTCCCAAAGTCCTGGGATTACAGGCGTGAGCCATCGCACCCGGCCTGAGAATGTGCTTATTCTATTCATGAAGGTTGCTTAAATATTGGGGTCCAGACCTAGATACTACAACGTTCCAAATCTGTTCTGATCACTGCTTTGCCACATCTCTAGTAAATCCACAGCTCTGGTCTGGTGGGCCGCATGCAATTCCCTTCTTTTCTTACAGGCACTGCCGAAAAGGGCAGAGCAGAGCGCGCAGCTCGCGGGCAGGGGCCGCTTCTCCAGGAGGGGGCGCGTCCGTGAAGCCGGGTTTGTGCAAGCCGAGCCAACTTCGGGGGCGGGAACAACCCTGGCCCAGCCCCCGCCGGCTGCAGCGCCTTGTGATTGGAGGAGGGAACGGTCACTTGGCAGCACCGTTGGGATTCAGGGAAGAGGGCCCGACTGGAGCTGACGCTGTTGCCCAGGATGGAGTGCAATGGTGTCACTTCGGCTCACTGCAACCTCCCCCTCCGGGGTTCAAGCGATTCTCCTGCCTCAGCCTCCCGAGTAGCTGGGATGAGGCGGGGAGGGTGCTGGGGGCTGCCCGCTGCCGCACTTAGGGCGCTCCTCCCTCAGCTGTCTGTGGTGAATGGCAACGGGATGGAGCGCTAGGGGAGCGGCGGCAGCGGCGTATCGGCTGGGTTATGGGCGTCCCAACTCCGGGCGGCGTCCCCGGTGCGCCGCCGACCGGCTGGGTGGGCTCTGTCCTCCCGGAGGGGGGTCCCGCTGCTCACCCGGAGCCCCTCTCCTCGCCGTCCCCGAGCCCCGCTGGCCGTGAGGTGCAGGGAACGGCCTCCGGTGGGCCCGGGACTGGAGCCCTCTCGACCGCCACCCGAGCGGGTCTTGCCCTTTGGAGATTCCGAGCGCCCCAGTTTCAGAGCTTCAACCCACGAGCCCGGCAGGCGGTGGTCTCCGCCCTCTCTGGGTTGCTCCACCGCGTCCGGCCTCCTTCTAGGGGCCTCGGAGCTGCTCAGCCCGGCTGAGGGGTCAGAGCTCGCGCTCCACTTGCCCGGGGTCTGCAGCCCCGCCCCTCCGCACCGGCAGCTCCTCCGCTGATCGCGGGCGCGTCGGGCCGAATCCATGCCCTCTGAGACCCGCTTCGCTTTCCAGGAATCTCTTTACGGGACCTGGTGCCACCTGTTGCCGCGTTCCCACTAAGTCATCAGGATCTTTGGCACAGCTTCCTTTGAACTCTTCCTGCCCCCTGCAGCATGAGCTGGGCCTGCTAGGAGGGTTGCTCAGAGTTCCAGTGCCAGCAAGAACTGCCCGTGCTTGGAAAGCTTGAGGGAGGAGCGAGGACTTCACCTGGGAAGACAGAGAAAGGCTTTGAGGGGAGGCACAGTTATTTGTGTGGACCTTGAAAGGCAAGAAGACTGGGGCCCGTGTCCCTGGAAGGAGAGGTGGGGATCCCCGCAGAGGGGACTGAGATCTTCATAAACAATGAGGGAGCAGAGCCGAGGGAAGGAGGACGGGATTCCGGACTCTAGTCCCAAACAAGGCACCTGTGGTTTCTCATCCCCTGGGCAGCGACTGGCAGGCGCCGTTCAGCGGACACCTGGGACTTGCAGTGTGATGTGCCCGGGGTTTTTCCTGGTGGGGACTGTGAAGTAGCTGGTAAGGTAATCAGGCAGGTTGGGGTCAGATGCAGATGTTAGCTTGTGGTCATGCCTGAAAAGAGAATCGGGCAGCTCATGTTATCTCAGAAGGTGCTAGGATCACATTTGACAATTACGACAAAATGATATTCTATGGGCCCTGTGTGAAAAATGAAATGTTCGTGCAATCTGGAGGTACTACTGGGACCAGATTAATCTGTTTTTGTTTCCTTATTTTTTCACCTCTTTTTTGTTGTTATTGTTTCGTTTTTGAGATGAGGTCTTGCTCTGTCACCCAGGCTAGAGTGCAGTGGTGTGATTTAGGCTCACTGCAACCTCTGCCTCCTGAGTTCAAGTGATTCTCCTGCCTCAGCCTCTCGAGTAGCTGGGACTACAGGTGGCTGCCACCACCCCTGGCTAAGTTTGTATATTTGGGAGAGACAGGGTTTCATCATCTTGGCCAGGCTGGTCTCAAACTCTTGACCTTGTGATCCACCCACCTCAGCCTCCCAAAGTGTTGGGATTACAGGCATGAGCTACCGTGCCTGGCCTTTTTCACTTCTTTTTCGAAAAATTTCAAGCTTGCTAAAACATTGAGAGAACAGTACAGTACTAATGCTCTTAGATTCAGTAATATTTTGTGTCTAGCTCTCTTTATGCATGTATGTGTGTACATATGTATATAGCACAGTGCATCAGAGCCATTTGATAGGAAGTTGCAGAGGTCATGGCACTGATGCCTAGTATTTTAGCATATGTCTTATAAAAATTATTCTTTCGTGGCCACAAAATATCATACCAAAGGAATTTCTTTTTTTGAAATGGTGTCTCGCTTTGTAGACCAGGCTGGAATGCAGTGGCGAGATCTTGGCCCACTGCAACCGCCGCCTCCACGGTCCTGGTTCAAGCATTTCTCTTGCCTCAGCCTCCCGAGTAGCTGGAATTACGGGAACGCCCCACCATGCCCAGCTAATATTTTTGTATTTTTAGTACAGACGGTGTTTGACCATGTTGGCCAGGCTGGTCTTGAACTCCTGACCTCAGGTGATCCACCCTCCTCAGCCTCCCAAAGTGCTGGGATTGCAGGCGTAAGCCAATACACCAGGTCATACCAAAGCAATTTCACATTGATAGAATAATGGTATCTAATGGACAGGGCTTACTTAAATTTCCCCAATTGTTTGCTCACAAAAAATAATTGGCTTTTAATTTTTTTTTAATTCTAGTATCTAATCAAGGTTCACATAGTGCATTAATTGTTCTGTATCTTTAGGTTCATTTAACCTAGAACAGTTCCTTCTTGTTTCAATTTCTTGAGGTTGACATTTTTAAAGAGTCTATGCTAATTGTTTTTGTTTTGTCTTTTTTTTTTTTTTTAAGACGAAGTTTTGCTCTGTCGCCCAGGCTGAAGTACAGTGGTGCAATCTTGGCTTACTACAACCTCTGCCTCCCAGGTTTAAGCGATTCTCCAGCCTCAGCCTCCTGAGTAGCTGGGATTACAGGCATGCACACCATGCCCAGCTAATTGTTTTTTTTTTTTTTCTGAGAGGGAGTTTCTCTCTGTCGCCCAGGCTGGAGTGCAGTGGTGCTATCTCGGCTCACTGCAATGTTCACCTCCTGAGTTCAAGCAATTCTTTGCCTCAGCCTCCCAAGTAGCTGGGATTAGAGGCACCTGCCACCATGTCCAGCTAATTTTGTATTTTTAGTAGAGACGGGGTTTCACTATCTTGGCCAGGCTAGTCTTGAACTCCTGACCTCGTGATCCACCAGCCTCAGCCTCCCAAGTGCTGGAATTACAGGCATAAGCCACTGCATCCAGCCCATGCTAATTGTTTCATAGAATGTTTTACAATCTCTGTTCCTCTGATTTTCTTCATAATTAGATTCAGATTAAACTTTTTTTTGTTCAGAATGCTACCTGCATAGGTGATGTACACTTGTCAGCAGATCACCTTAAAAAATGTCAATTCGTACCTTTGTCGACAAGTTAGATCCTTTCGTGAAGATGGTCTTTCTTTCGTGAACTCTGTCTTAATTAGCAGTCCTGTATGGGGTATTACTTTGGAACTGAATATTCTATTGACGCTTGGGGCTTTTAGTTCCCTTTTATTTCTTTAAAAAATACTGAGATAAGTGTATTTGGGATGATAGTTTTAATGTACCAAAGTAGAGAATCTATCCATGATAATTGTTTTGATCTCAGAAATTGTTCTGAAAAAATGTTGTTGTTTTTCTTGAAATGGAGTCTTGATCTTTCACCAGGCTGGAATGCAGTGGTGCGATCTCGGCTCACTGCAACCTCCGCCTCCCATGTTCAAGTGATTCTCCTGCCTCAGCCTCCGGAGTAGCTGGGACTGCAGGCATGTGCCACCATGCCCAGCTAATTTTTTTTTTGTATTTTTAGTAGAGATGGGGTTTCACCGTATCGGCCAGGATAGTCTCCATCTCTTGACCTCATGAAGTGCCCTCCCTGCCTCCCAAAGTGCTGGGATTACAGGTGTGAGCCACTGCACCCGGCGGTTCTGAAAATTTTAAACTGCAATGTGTACTTGAGTTTAAGATTACTTTCTCACGCCTGTGAGAAAGGCTCTGACCTGGAGGTAGAAGCAGATAGGAGGCATGGCCCTTGACTCCAAATAGATGAGAATTTGGTGGTAAACACAAAACCTGTGTATTAGTTCATTTTCATGCCACTGATAAAGACGTACCTGAGACTGGGCAATTTACAAAAGAAAGAGGCTTACTTGGACTTACAATTCCACACAACTGCGAAAGCCTCACAATCATGGTGGAAGGCAAGGAGGAGCAAGTCCTGTCTTACATGGATGGCAGCAGGCAAAGGGAGAATGAGGAAGATGTACAGTCAGAAACCCCTGATAAAACCGTCAGATCTCGTGAGACTTATTTCCATGAGAACCGTATGCGGGAAACAGCCCGCTATGATCCAGTTATCTCCCACCAGGTCCCATCCACAACATGGGGGAATTTGGGAGGACAATTCAAGATGAGATTTGGGTGGGGACACACAGCCGAAGCATATCAACCTGCAGCCCGTCTTTAGCTGGAATGGTGGCTGTGTTCCTACACGAGGTTTGGTCTTGTTTGAGGCACCAAAGCCCGTTTTCCTGAAGCATAATTAATATTTTGGCTCCACAGAAAATGTTATTTGCAGTTTATGCCAACTCGTTATTGCAGAATCATTGCTGTGAAGTATTTATTTCTACCAGGAAGCTTTGGATTGATTTTTTTTTTTAACCAGCATTTGCAATATAGCCATTTACATACATATCTGCCCAACCCTCTTTATTCCAGTTGTTCAAATTTCTTTTGTCTTTTTTTTTTTTTTTTTTTTTTGACGGGGTTTCACTATGTTGGCCAGGCTGGTCTTGAACTCCTGACCTCCTGATCTGCCCACCTCGGCCTCCCAAAGTGCTGGGATTACAGGCATGAGTCACCTCCCCCAGCTTCTTTTGTCATTTTTAACAAATCTGAATGTCAAGGAAGGCAGATCTTTTTCTGGTATCAGGATTGAATTTATTGTATGGATTTCACTAAACTAAAGTCCTAGTGGTTCTTGTGATAATTAAAGTACAACGCTTGTGTCACATTTGGACCACTCATTTATTTGTTCACTCAACAAACATTTACTCAGTATCAAATGTGTGCCTCTTTTTTTTTTTTTTTCCCTAGGTACCAGGTCTAGATGCCATGGTGAACAAAACAAAGCCCTTTCCCCACCTGGAGCTCTCATTCCAGTGGAGCGAGGGAAATAACAACCTGCAGGACGGAACAGCTGGTTGTGAGTGTCAGGGTGGGGAGGGCGTGAAATGCTTTTTGCTGTAAGGTGATGGGGAGGCCCTCGATGGTGATGACATTGGAGTCAAAATCTGAAGGAAGTGAGGAATGAGCCAACAGCTATTGTGGGAAGAGCAAGTGTTCTAGGCCAGGGAGCAGCAGATTCAGAGGGCCTGGAGCAAGAGCCTGCAGAGGAAACACTGAGGAGGGCAGGGTGCCTGGAGGGACTATGTGGGCAAAGCAGAGAGGAGGAGAGGAGGGCGGATCCTGGAGCATTCTGCTGGGGGGTTTTGAGCAGAGATGGGATGATTCTGACTTTTTTCTTAAGTACACAATCCAGAGAGTTGTACAGCTATCAGCACAATCAATTTGAGAATATTTGCACCATCCTGAGACGAAACCCCGTACCTAGTGATATTGACGTACTGGCTTTGCATGAAGAATAGATGGAAAGACTGATCAAGACAGACAAAGTCTGGACAGGCTAGGACCCAGAGACCACTGGGGTGAGGCAGGCCAGGGGCACACCCAAGAACCAGGGAGGAGCAGGCAGGCAGTATCCAGAGAGAGGTGGTTGATTACAGTTGGTAGTTCTGTGGGCATATCATCTTGTTAGGGAGGAGTGGAGGGGACAGTTGGACCTCCAGGCAGGGAGGTGGGGTTTGGCAAGAGAGGAGTCTCCCAGTGGACAACATGTAGAGCTGCAGGCTGATGGGCAGCCCGTTTTCAGCATGGACTTGCAGGACCACATAAGACTCTTAACCCCCCGGAGGACTCATGTGGTCTGCTTAGAACCCCAGAAGAGGAAGAGGCCTTGCTGACCCAGTTGTTTGGCTGAAACACAAGATTAGAGTGGGGCCAGCTGGAGGGAGGGCTGCATGCTGAGCATCGTGCTGCCCACCTGGCTCAGGTTCTTTCCATTGCTGCTATTTGGGGCCAGGTTGGTCTTAAAGCCTTGATTTGGAGTTAGTTGACTCCACTGTGGAGGTTAGAGGCCAGGGAGCTGGCCATTATAGACCCTTGTGTTAATACAGAATCCACTAGAGGATTCTGCTGTGTCTGTTCTCTTTCACCGCTATTTCTCTCTGAAAATGTATTCTTAAATAAATAAGCTCTTTCAGAGCAGGCATCTTAGACTTTTTTTTTTCACCAGGGTTGCCAGCATATAGTCTGAGCTCTATAAATACATATGGGCTGGGCACAGTGGCTCATGCCTATAATCCCAGCACTTTGGGAGGTCGAGGCAGGTGGATCTCCTGAGGTCAGGAGTTTGAAACCAGCCTGGCCAACATGGTGAAACCCTGTCTCTACTAAAAATACAAAAAAATTAGCTGTGTGTAGTGGCTCATGCCTGTAATCCCAGCTACTCAGGAGGCTGAGACATGAGAATCGAGAATTGCTTGAACTCAGGAGGCAGAGGTTGCAGCGAGCTGAGATCATGCCACTGCACTCCAGCCTGGGTGACAGAGAGAGACTCAATAAATAAATAAATAAATAAATATTCACAGATGAATGAATACATTCTTAATGTTTGTATAAGTTTGTGATTGTTACTGTAATTAATTTCCCAAATTTAGCAGCTTAAAACCGTACAGATTTTATCATGTTATAGTTCTGGTGCTCAGAAGTCCAAATTGGATGTCTCTGGGCCAAAACTGAAGTGTCGACAGGGCTGTGTTCCTTCTGGAGGCTGTAGGAAGAACTTCCTTCCTTGACTTTGCCAGCTTCTAGAGGCCACTTGCATTCCTAGGCCCATGGCCCCCTCCTCTTTTCCAAATCCAGCAGCATAACATCTTCAAATCTTTCTGACTCTGACCTCCTGTCTCTCTCTCACAGAGAAACTTGTGATTACTTTAGTCCATCTTGAAAATGTGTAATAACCCCCTCCTGCAAGATCTTTAATCACAGCTGATTAAAGATCCTTAATTTAATCACATTTTTTAATTTTTCTTTTTTATTATTTTCTTTATTTTGTTAAATATTCTAGCAAACCATTCCTTCAACACCTTTTGCCTTGTAACCTATTCACAGGTTTTGGGGATGAGAATTTGAACATCTTTTGGGGCTGTTCTACCATGGTGCTTAATCTCATTTCCCTTTATATTCTTTTATTTTTTTTTTATTCATTTGAGACAGGGTCTCACTCTGTTGCCCAGGCTGGAGTACAGTCATGATATCATGGCTCACTGTAGCCTCCAGCTCCTGGGCGCAAGTGATTCTTCCTCCTCAGCCTCCTGAGTATCTGGGACCACAGTTGTGAGGCACTGTGCCCAGCTAGTTTTTTATTTTTTATTTTTTGTAAAGACACAGTCTCCCCATGTGGCCCAGTCTTGTCTTGAACTCCTGAGCTCAAATGATCCTCCCACCTCGGCCTGCCAAAGTACTGGGATTACAGGTGTGAGCCACCATGCCCAGGCTTTTTTTTTTTTTCTTTTTTAAGGACATGGGGTTTCAGTCTGTCATGCGGAAATGCAGTGATAACAATCATAGCTCACTATAACCTTGAACTCCTGAGCTTACACAGTCCTCCTGTCTCAGCCTCCCCAGTAGCTAGGACTACAGAGAAGCCAGGACCACAGGTACGTGTCCCTACACATGGCTGGTCTCCAGTTACTGGCTTCAAGCCATCCTCCTGCTTCGGCTTCGGATAAACGCTGGAATCACAGGCATGAGCCACTGTGCCCAGCAGTCTTCTATTATGGACTAGTTGTCTGACTACATTATGGAGAACTGGTGTGCCTTTAGCTGCCAAAGTGAAGCTGCCAACAAAACTGAAGATAATGCACACACTTGATTTGAAGCAGTGAACGAAGAAATACTAGAAGATATGGTGATAAAGTTTTTGACAGTGTTGAGCCAGGGAAATGAAAAGTCTGTATGACAGTTGACAAATAGCTATTAAATAGATGGCAAATTAAGGTGCAGTAGATTAAAGGGAAATCACTTTTTAAAAAGTGTTTTATATGCATTTGCATTTGCTATTAGAATCCTTTAATAATCCCATCCATCTGAAATAGCTTTATATACTACATTAATAAAGGCCTTTTTCCCCTACTTGAAGTGACTTTAGTGATGCTGTCTAGTATAGGTAGGCACTGAAGGAGCTAATAGATGTGGCTCAGGGTTGTAGAGGGTGCAGTGTGCCTCCCCTTTTCAAAACCCGAGGGAAGTTCTGGGCTGCTCTGCCAGGTCCTATTTACAAATTGGCTTTTAAGCTTTTAAGAAAACTGATGGGTTGTTCTCCTTTCCATGTTGGAGGAAAAAAAAAAGTAAGAAAACTGATGGGAGGTGTGGTGGCTCACACCTGTCATCCTATTAATTTGGGAGGCTGAGGTGGGTGGATCACAAGGTCAGGAGTTTGAGAACAGCCTGGCCAACATGGTAAAACCCTGTACCTACTGAAAATACAAAAATTAGCTGGGCATGGTGGCGTGCACCTGTGATCCTACCACTTTGGGAGGCCGAGGGGGGCGTTTACTTGAGGTCAGGAGTTCAAGACCAGCCTGGCCAACATGGTGAAACCCTGTCTCTACTAAAAATGCAAAATTAAGGCTTGGTGGCAGGAACCTGTAGTCCCACCTACTCAGGTGGCTGAGGCAGAAGAATCTCTTGAAACCGGGAGGCAGAAGTTGCAGTGAGCCGAGATGATGCCACTCCACTCCAGCCTGGGCGACAGAGTAAGACTCCATCTCAAAAAAAAAAAGGAAAGAAAATTTAGATGTGGGTCAGACACCTCGCTGGACTCCTGGGGCAGGGGCTGTGCTCCCCGGGAAGTGGAAGAGTTGAGTGTCTGTATCTCAGATTGTGCTGCTTTAATGAAATACCACAGATTTTTGTCTTAAAAAGCAGACACTGGGGCTAGGTGTGGTGGCTCACGCTGTAATCCCAGCACTTTGGGAGGCTGAGGTGGGTGGATCACCTGGCCAACATGGTAAAACCCCATCTATACTAAAAATACAAAAAATTAGCTGGACATGGTGGCAGTTGCCTATAATCCCAGCTACACAGGAGGCTGAGGCAGGAGAATCGCTTGAACCTGAGGGTAGGGGTTGCAGTGAGCCAAGATCGCGCCATTGTACTCTGGCCTGGGCAACAAAAGCGAAACTCCGTCTCAAAAAAAAAAATTAGCTGGATATGGTGGCGTGTGCCTATAATCCCAGCTACTCAGAAGCCTGAGACAGGAGAATCACTTGAACCCAGGAGGCGGAGGTTGCAGTGAGCCGAGATGGCACCACTGCACTCCAGCCTGGGCAACAAGAGCAAAACTCTGTCTCAAAAAAAAAAAGCAGACGTTGGCTGGCCTTGTGGCCCACACCTGTAATGCTAGCACTTTGGGAGGCCAAGGTGGGATGATTGCTTGAGGCCAGGAGTTCACAGGTGCAGTGAGCTATGATCAATCGCTGCATTCCAGCCTGGATAACAGAGACTATGTCTCTAAACACACACACACACACACACACACACACACACACACACACACACACACAGACATTGTTTCCTCAGTTCTGGAGGCTGGAAGTCTGAGATCAGGGTGCCAGCATTGTTGGGTTCTGACTTGCAGTTGGGTGCCTTCTGTGTCCTCACATAGCAGAGACATATCAGGAGATTGAGATCTCTTCCTCTTAAAAGGCCACAGCCCTATCATATTTAACATGGGAATCTGCGGAGCACACAGTTCAGCCCTTAGTAGTTGGTTGGCACACTTGTGTCCAGCACCACTTTTCTGGGAGTTTCTAGCTTCATGTGTTTCTGGCAGATCAGGGCGCTGCCTCCTAGGTCACTGCCCCTCTGGTTCTGGGACAGCCGGTAAGAAGCCAGGCTCCAGCAGTGCCTTGAATTACTGCAAAAAGCAGTTCTTATCACAGCTCCAGCAGAAGCCTTCCACAGCAGGGGTCCAGGGGGTGGTCTCAGGTCAGTGGGGGCAGACAGCAGCCAGTGGTGACTACTCTGAGTTCTTTTTGTTGTTGTTGTTTTTTGAGATGGACTCTCGCTGTGTTGCCCAGGCTGTAGTGCAGTGGTGGTGTGATCTCGGCTCACTACAATCTCCACTTCCTGGGTTCAAGCGATTCTCCTGCCTCAGCCTCCCAAGTAGCTGGGATTACAGGAGTGCGCCACCATGCCCAACTAATTTTTGTTTTGTTTTGTTTTGTTTTGTTTTTGGTGATTTTTTTTTCTGCAGAGGGCGGGGGGATGGAGTCTAAGTCTGTTGCCCAGGTTGCAGTGCAGTGGCACAATTTCAGCTCACTGCAACCTCTGCCTCCCAGGTTCCAGTGATTCTCCTGCCTCAGCCTCCTGAGCAGCTGGCTGGGATTACAGCCATATGCCACCACACCCAGCTAATTTTTTTTTTAATTAGTAGTAGAGATGAGGTTTCACTATGTTGGCCAGACTGGTCTCAAACTCCTGACCTCAGGTGATCCACCTGCCTCAGCCTCCCAAAGTACTGGGATTACAGGTGTGAGCCACCACACCTGGCCTTAGTCTGAGTTCTCAGAGGCAGGTTTGCATCCCATTTGCCCACTTTGGGCAGTGAATTACTGGTGCCATCATAGAACTTTATGCAGACTAGGTGTTTGTGTGGTCAGAGGGTCAGATTGATTTGGGAGTGGCAGGTGAGGACTCTGGGATAGAAGATGGTCTTTCTGCTTTGGAAGAGAAGCATGGTCCTGTGCTGTGGCTTGGGGATGAGCTGGCAGTGGGTGGTGGACAGGGGGCCTCAGCTGGGAGGCCGGGCTGCTCTGACTGAGTCAGGGCCACAGTAGCTGCCCAGGCAGGAGGGATTTGTGGGTACCAGAGCTCTGGCAGGTGCACATTTGTTAGAAGCAATATCCAGACTCAGGCGCTGCTCCCTCTGGAGCTTCTGCCAACCAGCAAAGGTGAGTCTCTGGGCGGTGGAAGTCAGGAATAGCTCCCGGCCTAACAGCAGCCGGAAAAGAAGCTGCAGGAGGATATGGGTTTGTTGTGGAAGAGGTAGAGGCCTGAAACCCTGAAAACTGAGAATCCTGCCCTCAATTTCTGATTGACACTACTGACTAAAGGTGGCTTTTTTTTATTGCTGGAGGAAGGGCAGTAGTTCATTTAGTTCATGTGGTAGTTCAACTGAGGCTCTGTCCCCGCCGCAAAATAAAACAACAAAATTTCTCTCTCCATATCCTAGGCATGAGAGCACCCACCTCTCTCCTGGGATGTGTGGAAGGATCACACGGGACAATCAGTGGATATAATAAATGTTTTAAATCCTGTATATACCTCATAGATGTAAAGTGGTTGTGTCATTTGTGAATTCTCTTGGCCAGGCACCAGTGGGAGGTTA
The DNA here is from genome assembly GCF_030222135.1 of Aotus nancymaae. Classification (NCBI taxonomy): domain Eukaryota; kingdom Metazoa; phylum Chordata; class Mammalia; order Primates; family Aotidae; genus Aotus; species Aotus nancymaae. The sequence continues at coordinate 29,948,505 of NW_026988443.1, read as the reverse complement.
GATAGTGACCTGGAGTTTGTGTTGAGGAAGCAGTAGCCTTTGAATGCCTGCCTTTGTAGCTGTTGCACCTATGTTAGGCTTACTTTCAACTAAATGGAATTAAGTAATTGATTTTTTCAGTAGTACAAGTGATAACAGACCCAACCTTTGCTAGCCCATGGGGTGAGTCTAGCTAGTGACAGGTTGTTTTTGGGAGACACACCCTTTGTGTCCTCACATCTGTGTCCCCACTTCTGTGTCCCCTCTCTCTGCCGTGCTCTCCATCTCACCCATTCTGCCAGCTGCACTGGCCCCACGGGCACCTAGAGCACATGGACTTGGTGAGTCTAGATCCTTCTTCCCTGAGACATTCTTGTACCCCATCCCCTCATCACCTCACTTCCTTCAGGCCTCCAACAAGTCAGGTCATCCTGAATATTTTCTGTAAAACTTTCTGTTAAGCTGGGTGCAGTGGCTAACGCCTGTAATCCCAGCACTTTGGGAGGCCAAGGCGGGCAGTTCACGAGATCAGGAGTTTGAAACCAGCCTGGCCAACATAGTGCAACCCTGTCTCTACTTAAAAAAAAAAAAAAAAAAAAACAGGAATGGTACATGCCTGTAGTCCCAGCTACTTGGGAGACTTAGACAAGAGAATTGCTTGAACCCAGGAGGTGGAGGTTGCAGGGAGCCTAGTTCATGCCACTGCACTCCAGCTTGGGCAAGAGTGAGACTTCATCTCAAAAAACAAAACAACAACAACAACAAAAAATAACAAAACTTTCTGTTAAATTCTACGTTAATTATTATTTCATTTTAGCCTGCCTCATTTTTCTTTGTGGCACTTATCACTATTTGAAATTGTTGCATATTTATTAATCTATTTTCTGTTTTCTTGATTGGGAACATAAGCTCCCAGGATGGAGACTTTGTCTATTTTGTGTACCACTATATTCTCATCATCTCAAATACTGCCTGACACATAGTAGCGCCTCAAAAACCATGCAGCACATTAATAAGTGAATTTAACAAGTAGACACTGTTGATGGTGCTGAGCCAGATCTCTTCCCTCTCTGAACTTGGAGCGGAATTGTGCACACAGGCAAGTGTACAGACTTTGATGCCTGGCACTGCCGTTTTGCAAAAAGAGTTCTCCAACCCACCGTCTTCTTTTTGAATTTTTAAATAAGTCTGGATATTTTAGTCCTGAAAAGGATACCACATTTGAAGTCGAAGACCTGATCAGAAATTCTGTCTTCACCATGACTTGCTGTATCTCTGATAAATGCCCTAACCTCCCTGATCCTTGATTTTCTTATCTATATAATGGGGAAAATACTTGTTCTGCCTTCCTGGGGCTTTACATTTATCGCAAAGATCAAAGGAAATGAGCTTCTCCCCTCCCACAGTGGGTTGGAGTCTGGATTCTTCTGGCAGTTGTCTCCTGGCCAGTATTCTCTGTTGCAAGTTGAGAAATGTGATCTTTGCTTCCTGTTTAACCCTAAAGATCCAGAAGGCGTGGATCCATCACAGAGAGTTACACAACATTGTCTATCCAGATCCCAATGGAAGAAAATCCACAGGAAGACAAGGCAGACTCTTTTCATCCTACTCATAATGACTAGTCCATCATTGCCTCAGTAACTTGATCATTAGCCCTGGTAGCAGCTACCCCTCACTGAAGCTGATTAAACAGGGCAGAGAGGAAGTATCCAAGAGAAGAGGGAGGGAGATTTCTCTAAAACAAGACTGAGAATAAGGACATTATTGTCTAGAAGGAAAAAGATAATTGAAAGTTTCTGAAAATTGAGATTTCTTCATCTCAAATGACCTTTTTAGTCCAAAAAAGTACAAAAATTATTTTCCTCATATAATAGTAATGGTGGGAATCAAAATGAATCAGTAGATCAGGGATCCAGATGGGAATGCTGCTACACCACAGTAGAATCCTTCTGGGAACTACACTGGGAAAGGATCACTGGTAGCAAAAAGATCGAGAGTTGTGCAGGGGGATCATGTCAGCAGTGATTGCTTTTCAGTTGCTGTCCTTTCCTGCTGATCATTTTAGGATCACTGTGAGGTCAGCCTGGATGGTGGGAATGGATACCCGTTTTTTTTTCACTACCTACATATGCTTCATCAGATATAATTTGTCCTGTTTTCCTCCACAGATCTCTGTTTCTTTTTCTTTCATGCCCATAATTTATCATACAGATGTGGTTTTAATGCTTTGCTGATTTGACATAGCTTCCTTTTTCATTTCATTGATTGGTACTAAAAGATCCACAAGGCCTTCAAGTCCTGATGAGATGAGGGCCAACATCAAGAATCTGAAGCAAAGACACTTGTGGTTTCGGAATGTACAATAGAGCTTGATGATCTTCTTTTGAGTTTGTTGGGGGAATGCATAATGATGAAGATTAGGTGTTTTTCTAATTTAAAAAGTTGTTTCTAGAGGCGTAGAAGACAATTCTGATACTCTAATTTTCCATGCAAATCCAGGCATGTTTATAAAAAAGAAAAAAAAAAAAACACCAGTACAAAACAAACAAGATCTGATCTGACCGGGGGGCTCACACCTATAATCTTAGCACTTTGGGAGGCCAAGGCAGGAGGATCCCTTGACTCTAGGAGTTCAAGACCAGCCTGGGCAACATAGGGAGAACCTATCTCCTTAACAAAATAAAATTTAAAAACTTAAAAAAACAGGATCAAATGAGACAAATGCTCTCCAGATGTTTTTGTTATTGCCCATTTATTTTGGCCCGTGAACATTTGAGAGACTCACGTATGAAGTTCAGGGGCCATGCACTTTGTATCTCTTTCCCCAATATTAATGCACTTACCCCTGTCTATTTTTCTCTTTTTTTTTTTTGGTGGGGAAGATAATGCCTGTTGTGTATAGTAGGACCATGGGTCATTGTGTATGTATAGAAGTGATGTGGATTCCTCCCAGACTCATTAGTGACCAGGGCTGCTGGCCCTGTTTGGGTTTCCTAGACTAGAGAAGAAGACAGGAACCAGGATGGGAAGATGGACATGTTACATTTTAAGCTGGAGCTTCCCCTGCAGTCCACGGAGCACGTTCTCGGTGTGCAGCTCATCCTGACTTTCTCCTATCAGTTACACGTGAGTCAGTCCACTGGGAGGCCGTCCTCTCTCTTGTGTCTTTTTCATAGACCAAAGCCCTTCTTCTGATTTCTAGAAGACCCACACCGTAGCAGGCCCTCTTCCCCGTGTAGTTTGGGATAGCTTAGGTCAGTCGAATGTTTTTCACTGGAGTCATATTAATTAATATGGGCTATTAATAGTTCAGAAGGTTCTAGGCAGTGTTTCCTGCATGACTATGCTGGGTGTGTGAGGGCCCCTTAGGTTTCAGCCAAGACAGGTGACTGTTAGCACCCAGAGCCCTTCAGATCTGCCAGTGGTTGGTACTGTTCGTTTTTCTAATGATTTCAGAGGATGTCACCTTCGTGATGCAGAGTATGGCATTTCTTCAGTCCTCCTTTGCTATCCCTGGATCCCAGTTATATGTGAATGGAGACCTGAGGCTGCAGCAGAAACAGCCGCTGAGCTATAGCGGCCTAGATGCCCGATACAATGTAAGGGTGCTTCTCATTGTCCAGCTCCTTTGTTTCTGTGTGTTACTGTCCATCGAGTTCCTTGAAGAGGGAAATGAAAAGTAGAAATATCATTTCTCTGTGGGTGGCTTTAAAGGGGCCTTCTGAGGAATTCTTGCCATAAAGTCTTTTCAGATTATGAAAATATACCTGTATTTACACCTAGCGGGAGAGAGAGAAAAAATTAGTGTTTGTCAAATAACTAAATTGTTTATTGCTTTTAGATACACGTGTGCACATGCACACACACAAACACATTTTCTCTTCCATACACACACTTGGAGTATGTGTTTCCAAGAGATCATATGAAATGTTCATGTAAAGTATTTCAAAAATTCTGCTAGACAGTTTACTGAACCCATAACATAGGCCAGCCCTGAGTGCAGGGGTTTACCTGTATCATCTCCTTTAATTATCACAGCAACCTCTGAGCCGCCCGCACTGTACTTTCCCAGCTCTCCAGCCACTTGTCCTATCGCTGTCCCCCTTGCTCCCTTCCACCCACCCTGGCCTTTTTGCTGTTCCTCAAACCCAGGAAGCAGCTGCCACCTCAGGGCTTTTGCTCTTGCCGTCCCTCTGCCAGGCATCCGCGTGACTTAGTGGACCACGCCGTTCAGGTCCCTGTTCAGATATCCCTGAGCACAGTCCTTCCCCGAGCTGCCTCTGCAGTAGCAGCCCCTCCCTCCATCATCCCTCAGCCAGACTTTCCCTCCTGCCACCTGGCCTACTCAGGACACGTGTTTGTGTGTTAATTTGTTGTCTCCCTCAGCGTTGACAGTAGTGGCATCTCATGTACTGTCACGTCAGTGCCTAGCACACTGCCTGGCACATGGGAAGCTCGCAGAGATGCTTGTTTAAAGAATGAACTCATTTTGCGGAAGACAAAACTAGGGCTTACAGTGATTACTTTTCTCAACGGCTCAAAGCTTGAAAGTATATCAGAGCCAGAGACCGGGCATGGTGGCTCACGCCTGTAATCCCAGCACTTTGGGAGACCGAGGTGGGCGAATCACCTGAGGTTAGGAGTTTGAGACCAGCCTGACCAACACGGAGAAACCCTGTCTCTACTAAAAATAACAAAATTAGCCGGGTGTGGTGGTGCATGGCTGTAATCCCACCTACTCGGGAGACTGAGGCAGGAGAATTGCTTGAACCCGGGAGGTGGAGGTTGCAGTGAGCCAAGATCGTGCCATTGCACTCCAGCCTGGGCAATAAGAGTAAAACTCATCTCAAAAAAAAAAAAAAAAAAAAAGGTATAACAGAGCCAGGAACTTTCTATGTCCAGAACTCATGCATCTAATCACTCATTCCTCACCTTTATTTTATTACAATGGGGACCATAGAAGCTGGGCTGCCATACTCTGGAAGATGAAAAAGGGAAATTATCAGTTATAAGCGATCCTCCCACCTCAGTCTCCAAGGGTACTAGGAATACAGATATGAGCCACCGTACCTAACCCTTTTTAAAACAATTTTATTAATTATTTTGTGTGTGTGTGTGTGTGGGACAGGGTTTCACTCTGTCACCCAGGCTGGAGTACAGTGGCACAATCATGACTCACTGCAGCCTCAACTCCCCCAGGCCCAGGTGATCCTCCTACCCCACCCTTTTGAGTAGTGAGCTGGGACTACAGGTGCATGTTACCATGCCTGGCTAATTTTTGTACTTTTTGTAGAGAAGGGGTTTTGCCATGTTTCTCAGGCTGCTGTCTTAACTCCTGGACCCACGTGATCCACTCACCTGGGGCCCCCAACATGCTGGGATTACAGGTGTGAGCCACTGTGCCTGCCCCCACCCCCACTTTTTATTAAAAAATAGAGTCTCACTCTGTGGCCCAGGCTGCAGTGCAGTGGCCCACCTATGACTCACTGTGCCTCATACTCCTGGGTACAAGCAGTTCTCCCTCCTCAGCCTCCCTAGTAGCTAGGACTGGAGGCACCACAATGCCTAGTTTGTTGGGTTTTTTTTGTTTGTTTGTTTTGTTTTGTTTTCAGTGGAAACGGGAGTCTTTATGTTCCCTGTGCTGGTCTCGAACTTCTGGCCTCAAGCAATCCCCCTGCCTCAGCCTCCCGCCTCAGCCTCCCAAAGTGCAGGGATTACAGGCATGAGCCATAACATCCAGCCAAGAGAGAGAATTTATAAATAGCTTTAAAACGTATGAAACGTTGACACTGACCCCTTATTTCCATCCCCACAGACGGAAGGGCAGAGTACATAAACTTAAATTGTTGCAAATGTTTATTCATCTTTGAAGAGAAGATTATGGACACGGGAATAGGCCACCAAGAGCACGAGGGTGGTCTGTGGGACCAGCCTGGGTGTCAGGAGGGTAGAAGGAAGAGAGGAGGAGCCTCCCAGGTGCTCACACCACATCCTCCTCCCATGTCCCAGGTATCCGTGATCAACGGGACCAGCCCCTTTGCCTGTGATTATGACCTGACACATATTGTTGCTGCCTACCAGGAAAGGAACGGTGAGTCACAGGTAGAGCTCATTCAGCCACTGCTCAGGACTTTCAAGGTTACTGGGGCAACAGAGACAAGCAGAATTGGAGCCCTTGTGATGAAAATGTCAAAACTCATGAATGCCTATGATGGGAGCAAGTGTGCTGTCCAGAATTTGTCCTTTTCGTCCTGATCTTCAGATCTGGGACTGCCCCCACCCCTCCAGCATCCCGTGGTCCATATCTCACTGGCTTGATGGGTTTCCTTTTTTAAAAATATAAGCCTAATTGAGTTCTTCCCCATACCATACCTATAACAGATGCCAAAGACAAATTGCTGTTCACACTTTTCAGAGAGAAAACGAGAACATGGGTGACTCTCTCCACGTTAGCAGTCCAGCAGGAGAACAGGAGTGCCCATGCTTCCTGCTGGAAGGCACAGTGTCCTCATTCCTTACAGAGCTCTAGGCCATGGCATGTGTTGACTCAGCACATTTGGCTGGCCGGTGACTGAGGTTTTCTCTAAAGGCATCTACAGTATTACTTGGCAACCAGATATCATGGAGACTGCACACAGACACTTCACAAAGGGGACAACTGCAAATCCACCATTGCTTTCTGATTTTATGTCACATACTAGCAGCAGACAATAAAAAGGGAATTTTAAAACAAAACCAAAAAGGATGGCTCAAGAAATCGATGTGTTGTTCTTTACTTTTTTCACTCTTTATGTGGATTTTTAAAACATACCTATTACAGTAGCATTGAAACACTTTGGCATTCACATTATTTGTATTTCTATGTAATGTAAGTATTTATTTCCCCACGCCGCTACAAAGTTCTAATTTATTTTTTCCCCTAAACAGACAGTCTTGCTCTGATGCTCAGGCTGGAGTGCAGTGCTATAATCATAGCTGATTGTAACCTCGAGCTCCTGTGGGTTCAGTGATCCTCTCACCTCAGCCTACTGGGCTGCTGGGACTACAGGCACGCACCACCATGCCCAGCTTTTTTTGTTTTTTGGTACAGAGAGGGTCTCAGTATGTTAGCCAAGCTGGTCTCAAACTCCTGGCCTCGAGTGACCCTCCCACTTTGGCCTCCCAGATCCTTGGGATTACAAGCCTGCACAACTTTGCCCAGCCAAACTGATATTATTTAGAGTGGCAATATGTTATTCCTTCAGTTAGGCATTCAACATCTGTAGATGATCACACAACCACTTCTGAGTTTTTGACATCTTTTAATATAAATAGTGTATTAGTCCATTCTCACTCTGCTATAAAGACATACCCAAGACTGGATAATTTATAAAGAAAAGAGGTGTAATTGACTCACAGTTCTGCATGGCTGGCTAGGCCTCAGGAAACTTACAGTCATGGCGGAAGGCACCTCTTCACAGGGCAGCAGGAGAGAGAATGAGAGCAGAGCTAAGGGGGAAGCCCTTTATAAAAGCATCAGATCTCGTGAGAACTCACTCTCATGAGAACAGCATGGAGGAAACTGCCCCCATGATTCATTTATCTCCATCTGGTCCTGCCCTTGATATGTGGGGACATATGAGATTTGGGTGGGGACACACAGCCAGACCATATCAAACATTTTGTTTGACAAGTATCTTAAATTATTTGTTAATCTACTTTGTACATGCAATTGTATATGCTTTCAAATGATTTCTTTCTGTTCTGAAGTGCAGAATATCGCACAGGAATAAAAGAATATTTATAGCCCTCAATATTTTTTGCCAAAAGGCTGCCCCATGATTGATTAATGGTTAATGATTGTACTGCAGTTGCCACCATCCTGAATGACCACAACTTTATCTGGCTGGGTGGGCAGAGCCATGAAACTCCATTTGTGATTAATGCTGTCATCCAGTACACGGTGGAAACCATATTATATCCTTCCTGTTAGACAGGCAGTGGTAGCTCAGTTTCCAAAAAGGGGAGATTCCAAAGTTGTTCCCAGCAGGAACAGATGTGGGGAGCCTTTGATTGGAAATTGCTACAGCACTGTATTCCGACATGAATGACTGTGTCTGCTCTTTATACAGGGGGAAAATCATTTCCTGTTCATCTTTCTTTCTGAGCCATTCTTCTAAGTCAGAATCATCCATATTTATTTCTTAATAATCTTTTATTATTCCTTTCATCCTAAGAGTATTTGAAATATTCTTGCCATTTCCTGTCTGGCCTAAACCTTAGTTTCCTTTGACTTATACCATGTGGCCCTTCACTCCTTAACTGTCCGTACTTATCAGCCAGGATTCTGGGAGATGGTAAAGCTCGCCTGGGTGCAGTATGTCAGCATCCTGCTTATCTTCCTCTGGGTGTTTGAAAGAATCAAGATCTTCGTGTTTCAGAATCAGGTGGTGACCACCATCCCTGTGACAGCGACGCCCCGGGGAGAAGTGTGGAAGGAGCACTTATCCTAGGAAGGCCGTTTCTGAGGACTCAGCAGGACCGTGGCTGCCTCATTGTCATCTTCTGGGAACATCTTAGGATGTTTCTGAAAGAGCCCAGGGGACACATGCGGGCTTGTGTGCTTCTCCCCTCGGAGACAAAGAACAGTCCTTCCCTTTGCTCTATACAAGTTCCGTGCCTTCAGAGCTCCTGCAGAATCATCAGAGAGTAATTTGTGGAAAGGTCTGAGGGTTCCTGGAGGCTGTAATTAGCTTTTTGGGTTTTTCTTCTTTGCCTTAGCGTTGAATTTCAGGAGAAAATTGCAGTCAGTTCAGACATCTTGGAAAGAGTCCCATCTCTGGTCAAGCAGAGACTTTTCCTCTGTTGAGTGAGAAACACACTGTGCATTTCTTCCTTCTATTGTGAGCCACTCTTACTCTTTTCAGGGCTCTCTTGTGACAAACATGCCAATCACTAGCACTTTGCACCCCTGGGCCTCTCCATTTCCCATTCAGAGCTTTGATTTCCAGAGCTGAGGCCTTTCACTGGAGACCTAGAGGGTCAGGGCCCAAGGGCGAGGGCCGCCTTGGCACAGGCATGAGGGAGGGCCGCTGAAGGACACTCGGACCATCCACCTGCCTCGGCCCGAAAGTCAATCATCTGTCATCAGCTCAGCGGAGCAGCCCTGGATCCCTGCCTGACTGTGGCTGGCTCTTTGCCCTGTTTTGCCCTCTGTCTGTGCCCCTGGATGGCAGGCTGAAGTCAGAGGGGCTGTTCATTCCCAGCCCCCTCAGCAGCACTGGGGGAAGAAAGGATTGTCACAACAGGTTCTTTCTGTCCCTCACTCAACAGCCTGGGCACTTGGCCCTCCTCCTCCTTGACAGCCCACCCACTTCCTGCAAAGGACAGGGGTGACAAGAGTTGGTGTTGGGATTGGCTCCCACTGCCTGACAACCACAAGTTTATTTAGAAGGCTAGCGGGAAGCCCAGCGGCTTGTGTTTCCCTTGACTAAGGAACGGGGTGCTCATTAGAGTCGGGTGGGCAGCTTTGGGAGGGACACAAGAAGCAGTGAGGGAGTAAGGAGGATGCTGGCCCGGACAGGCCAGTCCAGCCTGGCCACTAGCAGAATGCCAAGCAGTCCAGCTGGATTACCCTCCTCATGGCTGAGCAAGTGTCTGCGGGAGCAGAGATGGCTGGAAGGGGCCTCTGCACACGGAAGACAGCTTGTTCAGCCCGTTCACCTCCTGAGGATGCAAGCAGTCTCCTCCAAGGTCAGACGGAGCTGCTTCCTGATCCCAAGCAGGTCATTGCCAGTGGAAGACATGGGCCCTGTGATTTATGCTTCATGCCCACAAACACACCTCTTAGTGTGTGCCTCTGTTTACCTTGGAGATCAGCTCTCATCTCCAGCACCATTTCCTTTACACTGACTAAAAGCAGTTTTGGAAACAAAGCTAACTTGGAGTATACAAGCAGAGGAATTCCCTAACACTAACACTGTCCCCCTTGTCTTTTTTTCACATTCAGGCTGTTTTGTATGCCTATTTTTTTTCTTGAGATTTATTTATTTTTATAGATTGGGGTCCTCACTATTTTGCCCAGGCTGGTCTTGAACTCCTAGCCTCAAGCAATCCTTCTGTCTCAGCCTCCCAAAGTGCCAAGAATACAGGCATGAGCCAGTGTGCCTCGTCTCTTGAGACTGAAATTAAAAAATTGTTGGTGGTTTAAATCCCCAAAAGTTAATGAAACATGAAAAGATGGCTAAAGATATGTATAAACTTTGGTTTGGATTTTATTAAATTATTTGAATGCAAAACCTGTATAAAGAATCCATTACATTCTGTGGCTTACTAATTCAAATGTTCAACATGGAAGGTTGTATTCGCTTTTTTTGAATCAGGGCTTTGGAGGGAAGAAGAATAGGGAGGGCTGAAGTTGAGCACACTTCTCCAAGTTACTCACCAGCAGCCTTGCTTTGCCAGGGCTCTGCCCAAAGACCTTGGAGCTTTTGTTAGCTCTTTGGCAAAAGTTTCCTGGTCCAACCCCAAGTATATTAGTTTTTAGTGGAATCCACATGGCATATGGAAACCATGGGTTGGAAAATTACAACTGTGTCTGGTGAATATCAAATTATTTACAGATCATATGTTGGTAGCTTCTGAAACGGAACCACACAGCATAGTTGCAGGAGAAAGAAAGGTAAGAAATATGCAGGATATCAAGTCAACTGAGCTGTAACCCATAGATAAGTCATATTTGAGATAAATTCCTAATTCTTCCTAGTCCAGTTTCTGCCAAGGCAGGTCAGGTGTCTAATGCCCCACTAAGCTCCCGTCTTGAAGCTTATTAAAGCAATTCTCTCTGCCTCCATCTTACCCCATCCCCCACCTCCTCTCTCCATCTCCTTATTCATGCTTTGTAAAGAGGTTTTGGATCTTTCTGGCCAGGTAATTTCTTTTTTTTTTGAGACGGAGTTTCGCTCTTGTTACCCAGTCTGGAGTGCAATGGCGTGATCTCGGCTCACTGCAACCTCCGCCTCCTGGGTTCAAGCAATTCTCCTGCCTCAGCCTCCTGAGTAGTTGGGATTACAGGCACGCACCACCATGCCCAGTTAATTTTTTGTATTTTTAGTAGAGACGGGGTTTCACCATGTTGACCAGGATGGTCTCGATCTCTTGACCTCGTGATCCACCCGCCTCGGCCTCCCAAAGTGCTGGGATTACAGGCGTGAGCCACCGTGCCCGGCTGGCCAGGTAATTTCTAAATATCTATTAAGGAAATGTAAATTACATGACCCTAAGTAAAATAATGACTGCCTGCCAAACCCCTACCCAGAGTTATAATGGTTGGCCTTCCGGCACGCATCTTTCTATCCTGTACACTATTTCTAACTTTTAAAAAATCATGAACAGGCCAGGCACAGTGGCTCACACCTGTAATCCCAGCACTTTGGGAGGCCAAGGTGGGTGGATAACCTGAGGTCAAAAGTTCGAGACCAGCCTGGACAACATGGTGAAACTCTGTCTCTACTAAAAGTACAAAAAATTAGCTGGACATGGTGGTGGGCACCTGTAATCCCAGCTACTCAGGAGACTGAGGCAAGAGAATCATTTGAACCCTATAGGCAGAGGTTGCAGTGAGCCGAGATCCCGCCATTACACTCCAGCGTGGGCGACAAGAGCGAGACTCCATCTAAAAAAAAATCAAAATCAAAATCATGAACAACACTTATGTAAACCCTGTATATAAATCCGTTTCTGGTTTATTTCCTTAAGATATATCCCAGAAAGGAATTATCAATCCAAAAAGCTTATGACCATTGTTAAGGATTGTAATTCATCTTGCCAAACCACAACCAGGAAAGACTGCTCATTTCTTCTCCCTGCAGCAGGGACTTCTTGTTTAAGATCACATCACTAATTACAAGACCTTCAAATGCTTTATCCTCTTCAGATGCCTGGACTCTGCCCTGTTATTTGTAAGGGGAAAATACCTTATTTATTGAAAAGTATCATGTCTTTTTCTGGACCTGCTATGAAGCCTACACCTCTCTCGGCCAAGACTAGGGCAGGGAATGAGCAGGAGGAGGGGAACAGCTGCGGGCCCAGCTCCTAAGGCCACCTGGTCTCTCTGCCCCTCCCAGCTGGGACACCGCACGGGGTCCCTGTGTTATCCAGGTGCCTGGCTCTTGGCTTAGGGCTGAGGTTGGGGCCTTGGGAAGGGTTTGGATTCCAAGTCACTTCGCTGCAAGGATGCCCCCGAAGAGCGAGAAGGGCCAAGTTAAGATTCTACTTCCTTCATTAGGATCTTTGTCCAGGAGCTCCCTTTCTCTGGGGATTGGGCAGGGGGTAGGGTACAACGTTCATTTGTGGTCAGTTAGATGAGAGGTAACTCTGCCAGCGCCCTTTGACATCCTCGGCTAAACGGTGCGCCTCTCAGAGCCCAGCCCACCTGGGCCCTCTTGCCCTGCCTTCGGCCAGCGCCCCTCCCCCGAGGCGTGGCCCCTCGGTCGGGGGTGGGGAGGGGGAGCCTAGGACCAACCGGCTCCTTCCTTCCCCCACCGTCCTGGCTCCTGCCGGCCACCCCGGGACCGCAGCCACGTCTGAAAGCGCCTCATTGTGTGCGCTCCAGGCGAGCAGCACCGGGCAGCGCCGAGGGTTGTGGGCTGGAGCACAGGGAGTAGAGGGTGCGGGCGGCAGTGCCAGGCTCGGGAGGGGGCTCTGCGTCGGGTGCCTCCCTGTGGTAGCCCCAGGACACCCCCACCCTCCACATCCCATTCTGGGACGCCTGCCCTGTTCCCAGATTCGCTCTGCCTCGAGTCTCCAGGAGCTTCCAGTGTCTTGGTTCCCCGACTCACATCCATGCCTCTTAGAGCCCCTTTCCTGGCGTCACCGGGTGTCCCGTCATAGTCTTGGGACCTTAAGGAGCAAGTCAGCTCTGCGGACCCTTCATTGAAGAGAAAGCGCTGGCTGTGCGGTGGAATTTGGAAGAGACGAAGTCTGGGAGCCTTTGCTGAGCCCAGGAGGGAGGCGTCCCCCTCCCTGCCGCAGCAGGTCGGGCAGAGACGCCAAGCTTTGGGGTACGTTGTTTCTTCACTCTCCACACTTGGGTGGGCCGGGAGCCTGACCAGTGGCACAGTTGAGGACGCTCCTCTGTCCTCACCGGGGACCTGGGTTGGCGGGAACAGCTGGGGGTGGCTTTTCCATCAGCAACGTGGAAAAGGCATCGCCGCTGCTGGCGCCGGTTTGGAAGTGTCTTGCTGAGGCTTCGGCTGAGCACAGAGATCCTTACTGCGCGGGGGAGGCGTGGGAGGCCCTTTTGTCTCTGCTTGGGTTTCAAAGGGCATGGCTTTCAAAAGCTCTCCAGGGGCTTTTTCCATAGAATTATTGAGAAACAGTAGCTTGGTGGGTTAATTTGGAACCAGGCCCAGGGGAATTGGAGTCCTGCGAGTCCTGCGTCACCGCTTCTAACGGCTTCATCTTGGGCTTCAGGACAGGCCCACTGGGCCTCAGGACAGGTGCCTAGCAAATGTCGACTTTCCTTTCTCTTCCCTCTCACACGGAGGTAAGGCAGTCGAGTTTCCCATTTTTGAGGATGGGAAAACTGAGGTCTGAAGAGCAGAAAGGACTTAGCTGACTTGAACACACAAGCGAGTGGGTCGAGTACCAGGGCCTGGGAGAGTGGTGAGCCCCTGGGAGAGCCAGGGCTGAGCTCCTCTCCAACCTGGGAGGCTGGGGCTTTTCTGGCCTTTACAACAGAGTCAACTGGAGCACAGAGAGCCAGAGAGTGACCTGCTCAAAGTCACACCCCTCACTGGTAGTAGAGACAGGATTTGAACCCAGTCTGGCTTCAGAAGCCAGGCTTCTAAGGCCGGGTGCGGTGGCTCACGCCCATAATCCCAGAACTTTGGGAGACTGAGGCGGACAGATCGCCTGAGGTCAGGAGTTCAACACCAGCCTGGCCAACGTGGTGAAACTCTCATCTCTACTTCAAATAAAAAAATTAGCTGGGCGTGCTAGCGGATGCCTGTAATCCCAGCTACTAGGGAGGCTGAGGCAGAAGAATCACTTCAACCCAGGAGGCGGAGGTTGCAGTGAGCTGAGATCATGCGACTGCACTCCAGCCTGGGCAACAGAGCAAGACTCCACATCAGAAAAAAAAGAAGCCAGGCTTCTAGCCATGACTCTGTAGCTTCCTCTGTTTTATATGTCCTTGTGAGATCCCTGCCTGTGCCTGCCACATTCTGTTGCTGGGGCACTGGGGCACCTGAATCCAATAGGGCCATTGTCCTCAGGTTTTCCCTCATTCGAAGACTTTCCCTTGAATTCATAGAATATAATTCTATTCTATTCTGTGGCCCAGGAAGATTCCAGAACGTGCACTATGTGCCAGACATTGTTCTGCTTTATAAATATTCACTCACTCACTCTTTGAATCAAGCCCATGAGTTGAGTTATATTGTTTCCCTGGGTTTACAGATTTTCTTTTAATCAAGCAGGCACAGAGAGAATGAGTAACTTGCACAAGATCACACAGTAAATGGTCAAGTGGGCTTCACACTCTTAACCACAGCGCTCTATACCTATTGTCTTAATTGAGACAAAACAATTCTGCTTCTAGTGTCTTGGGAGGGGAGATAGGTCTGGAAATGCATAAACAAGATTGGTCTGGGTAGTGATAATAGCATTAACAATTTCTCAATATTACCTGTTAATCAGTCAATATTGAGGTATATCTAATTACCTCTAGGGTATCTCCTGGCGGATATTTTTTTCAAATCAGAATCCAAATAAGTTTCACATGTTGCATTTGACTATGTGTTTTGAGTTCTTTTTTTACTTTTTTTCTTTTTTTCGTTTTTTGAAACGGAGTCTCACTCTGTCACCCAGACTGGAGTGCAGTGGCTCGAAATCAGCTCACCGCAGCCTTGGCCTCCCAGATTCCAGTGAGTCTCCTGCCTCGGCCTACCAGGTAGCTGGGATTACAAGCACGTGCCACAACGCCCAGCTAATTTTTGTGTATTTAGTAAAGACCGGGTTTCACCATGTTGGCCAGGCTGGTCTCGAACTCCTGACCTCAGGTGATTTGCCCTCCTTGACTTCCCAGAGTGCTGGGATTACAGGTGTGAGCCACTGCACTCAGCCTGAGTTATTTTCTTCTAAAATAGTCTCTTCTTTTTTCTCTCTACGTCATTGATTTGGAAGAATGATTTACTTTTTGAAAATAAGGTATTTAAAATAAATGGTTAATAAACCAGAGAACATTCCAGATTATCCCTGTAATGAGAGGGCTCTGTCAGTACTTAGGGAAACAGGTGAAGGTGCTAAAAGCACAATCACACTCTATACCATGCATGTGTTGCTGCAGAGGAGAAGTGGGGAGCCCTCAGACTTTATGGCCTCCAGCTGTAAAGTACTATGATTTAGACTAAGTCAGGTGCTATTCGAATTGCAGTGTGAGAATCCCTAAAGCGCCCAACCAGGAAAAAGGGTTTATGTGTTGCTATCTGCTCATCTGCTCCGAAATGCCCTAGAGCGGTGGCTCTGAGCCAGGGAGGCTTGAGGCTCCTTTCCCAGGCTAATTAGAATTCATTTCCCAGTAGATTCTTGAAGGCAGATCTGTTTCACCCAGCAGCATCTGGGCCTTGTAGTCCCAGCCTACTGCCTCTGGGGGATGCCACGCAGCTGCATCACCAGGACTGGCAGAGGTGGCAGATGTGGCTGGGGATGGGGGGCCAGGCACGGCTTCAGCCACAGCCTGGCCCAGCCCATAGTCCTGGGGCTGAGAGTATGCTTGGGAGCGTTGACACCTTTTAGTGCAGGAATTCATGCCTCTGACCTTCCCTGGCTAACTGGGTACTCAGGTCAGCTGGAAAAGTGATTTGCAGGCTTCTGTCTCTCTGTAATGACAGCTGGAGAAAGACAAACTCCACCTTAGCCTCCTTTAAACAACTAGAAATTTCCGATTTTATCATCATTGTAATAAAAGTCTAACGTAGACTGTCTGGAAAATGCAGCAAAGCACTAATAAGAAAAGAAATGACCTGTAAATTGGCCATAGAAAAATAAACACCAAGCTTCAGTGTGCATCTCCCACACTTTCTAATTTTTGAAAAATAATAGCTTTATTGAGATAGAATTCATGTACGTTAAAGTTTATACAATATATCTATATAAATACATTTTTTTAGGTGGAGTTTCACTCTTGTCACCCAGACTGGAGTGCAGTGGTGTGATTTCAGCTCACTGCAAACTCTGCCTCCTGAGTGAGAGCAATTCTCATGCCTTTGTCTCTGCCTCCTGAGTAGCTGGGATTACAGATGCCTGCCACTATGACCGGCTAATTTTATTTACTGATTGATTGATTGATTGTATTTTTAGTAGAGACAGGGTTTTATCGTGTTGGCCAGGCCGTTAAACTCCTGACCTCAGTTGATCCACCCATCCAATCTAAAGTGCTGGGATTACAGGAGTGAACCACTGTGTCCAGCCCAAAGTTAATACTTTAAAAGTGTTCGAGTCACTGGTTTATGGTATATTCAGTGTTTTCACATTGAACTTTGTATGTATCAGCGCTTTCTTCCTTTTTATACCATATTTTGTTTATTCATCAACTGATAGACATTAGGGATGTCTCTCCTTTTTGGCTATTACAAATAATGCTGCTGTGAAAATTCATGAGCAAGTTTTCACGTGGGCTTTTGTGTTCCGTTCTCTTGGGTGTGTACCCAGGAGCGGTTCTGCTGCATCCTGTGTTCTCTCTGTTTCACCTTTTGAGAAACCACCAAACTCTTTCTTTAGGAAATGCACCATGTGACATTCCCACTTTATGAGGATCCCCACGTCTCCATCATCTCACCAACACTTGTAATTATTATTATTATTATATGTTTTTTAAGACAAGGTTTCATCATGTTGGCCAGGCTGGTCTTGAACTCCTGATCTCAGGTGATCTGCCCGCCTCGGCCTCCCAAAGTGCTGAGATTACAGGCGTGAGGCACCATGCCCGGCTCACTCGTAATTATTATAATTACCTTTTTTTAAAAAAAAAAAAAATTGTATTTACTTAGAAGCATTCAGAATGTCAACAAAACAACTTTTTTTTTTTTGCAATTACAGACTGGTATTCAGTTAACAGAACAACAGTTATTTCGTATAAGCTTCATCAGAGACAACTGAAGATGAAAAAACTACCATCCCCATATATAACTAATTTGTGCTGTGCACCAACAAGAACCTGCTTTAAATTTCCGTGCCAATTTACAACCCCCATACTGTACTAGGCAAGGTTAGTGGCTATTGAAAATACCACCAGGACAGGGCTACCTAAAGACACATTCAGTAGTGTGTTAACTATACAAAAAAGACACTGTACAGTTTAAAAACAAATCTCTGGTGGCTCAAGCCTGTAATCCCAGCACTTTGGGAGGCCGAGGCGGGTGGATCACGAGGTCGAGAGATCGAGACCATCCTGGTCAACATTGTGAAACCCCGTCTCTATTAATACAAAAAAATTAGCTGGGCACAGTGGCGCGTGCCTGTAATCCCAGCTACTCAGGAGGCTGAGGCAGGAGAATTGCCTGAACCCAGGAGGCGGAGGTTGCGGTGAGCCGAGATCGTGCCATTGCACTCCAGCCTGGGTAACAAGAGCGAGACTCCGTCTCAAAAAAAATAAAAAATAAAAAAAAATAAAAACAAATCTCTTACACTTCAATTTTTTTATTTAAAAGGAGTGAGTTGTGTACAGGGGGGTTAAATGCTTTATAGACAAAAAAAACTGCACTAGAACCAACTTATTCATCATCATCATCATCTTCCTCCTCTTCATCTTCCTCATCTTCCTCCTCTTCCTTCTTTTTCTTGCTTTTTTCAGCCTTGACAACTCCCTTTTTGGCTGCAGCGGCCTTCCTTTAGCTCGATGTGCAGCAGGATCCTTTTCGTATTTTTCGTCACTTCGCAGCCTTCTTTTCATAGGGCTGCTTGTCATCTGCGGCTGTGTCATTCCACATCTCTCCCAGTTTCTTCACAACATCACCAATGGACAGGCCAGGATGTTCTCCTTTGATTTTTGGGCGATTCTCAGAGCAGAACAGGAAGAAGGCCGAAGGAGACCTCTCGGGTGCACTGGGATCCTTGAACTGCTTTTTTGTCTCCCCTTTGGGAGGAATTTAGGTTTTCATTTCTCTCTCATGACGGGCCTTGTCCACCTTTGCCATATCTTCAAATTTTCCTTTCTCTTTAGCAGACATGGTCTTCCCCCTCTCTCAGCACGTTTTAGAAAACTCTGAGAAGCTGACCGAAGCATCTGGGTGCTGCTGCTTATGCTCCTCCCAACAAGTTTGCACAAAAACCGCATATGATGACATCTTGCCTCTCGGCTTCATAGGATCTCCTTTGCCCATGTTTAGTTATTTTTCCTCAGCGAGGCACAGAGTCGCCTAGTGCCCGTCCGGCTCTCATTTGCCCTGGCGCTGTCTCTATGGAGCTCAGTGTACTGCCTATAATTAATTACCTTTTTTTAATTGTAACCTTCGTGGTGAGTGGAAAGTGATTTGTCACTGTGGTTTAATTGGCATTTCCCCACTGCCTGAAAATGTTGAGCTTCTTTCCATTTGTGTATCTGCTTCACAGAAACGTCTTCTCAAATCCTTTACTCAATTTAATTTTTTTCTTCACTCATTCTTAAATTTCTTTATATATTTATTTTTTGAGATGGAGTCTTGCTCTGACACCCAGGCTGGAGTGCAGTGACGCAACCTCAGCTCACTACAACCTCCACCTCCCAGGTTCAAGTGATTCTCCTGTCTTAGCCTCCTGAGTAGCTGGGATTACAGGCACACACCGCTATGCCCAGCTAATTTTTTGTATTTTAGTAGCGATGGGGTTTCACCGTGTTGCCCAGGCTGGTCTCAAACTCTTAAGTTCAGGCAATCTGCCCGCCTCAGCTTCCCAAAGTGCTAGGATTGCAGGCATGAGCCACCGGGTCCAGCCTACTTCTTCTTATATTTCTTCAATATGCTCATTCTTAAAAAACTAAATAGGACGTTTGCCTAGTTTGTGTTGAGTTGTAAGACTCTTTTTAAATTCTGGGTACAAGCCCATTCTGTAGATATGATTTGCAACGATTTTCTCTCATCTGTGGGTGTTGTTTGATATTCGTGTATTTTTAACACCCAGCCAACTGTGTGAAAAATACATGCACATCAGAGAACACCCACAGATGGGAGAAACGCATATGTGTATGTCAGCTTTGTTACTTGGGATTTCCACTTGACACCGTGTAGTGAAGAGCTCTAAAGTCATGCTGCTAGGCTTCCGATTCCGGCTCATCAGCCATTGTGTGAATTCTTCAGCAAGTCCCTTTTCTTTTTTCCTTTTTTTTTTTTTTTTTTAATTTTTGAGACAGAGTCTTGCTCTGTCTGGAGTGCCGTGGCACAATCTCAGCTCACTGCAACCTCTGCCTCCTGGGCTCAAATGATTCTTCTGCCTTGGTCTCCTGAGTAGCTGGGATTATAGGCGCACACCACCATGGCCAGCTAATTTTTGTATTTTTAGTGGAGATGGGGTTTCGCCATATTGGCCAGGCTGGTCTTGAACTCCTGACCTCAAGTAATCCTCCCGCCTCAGACTTCCAAAGTGCTGGGATTACCAACATGAGCCACCATGCCCCACCTCCCTTAATTTTTCTATGCCTCAGTTTCCTCATCTATAAAATAAGGATGATCTTCAGGTCTGTGTCATAGGATCAAATCAGAAAATGGATGGGAAAGGCTGGGCAGGTAGGAAACCCTCATAGATGGTGTTTGCGGGAGTTCCTGTCCTGCCCGCCATGAACACTCATCTCCCATCTTTCCTCCCTCCTTGCTTTAAGTTTTATCTTATTTTCTGTTTTCTTTCTCTCCTTTCTTCCTCTTTCTTTTGCTCTTTTTAGCCTTCCCCCTTCCAAATGCCCAGGGCTGTACTAGAGCAGTTTGGCCCTTGTGGTAGCTCTTAATGCCTCGAGGCCACTGACTGTCACTGGGAATCTGTTTTTTCCAGACTTTGGGATTTTTTTTTTTTTTGAGACAGAGTTTTGCTTTTGTTGCCCAGACTAGAGTGCAATGGCACAATCTTGGCTCACTGCAACCTTCACCTCCTGGATTCAAGGGATTCTTCTGCCTCAGCCTCTGGAGTAGCTGGGATTACAGGTGCCCGCCACCACGTCGGCTAATTTTTGTATTTTTAGTAGAGATGGAGTTTTACCAGGTTGGCTAGGCTGGTCTCAAACTCTTGATCTCAGGTGATCCACCCGCCTTGGCCTCCCGAAGTGCTGGGATTACAGGGGTGAGCCACCGTGCCCAGCTGCCTTTGGGATTCTTGAACAGGGATGGCCTCCAGCCAGCTCTAAACAGAGCAATCTAAACCTGGGATCTATACCTAGCGTTACGTTTTGTTCCTTTAGGTTCTATGAACAGGGCTGGGACAGGCTGGTAACAGGAAGAGCTGCTGTGCCTTGTTGTCGTTGTTTTGGTGGTTTTTTTGTTTGCTTTTTGTTTTTGAGACGGAGTGTCACTCTGTTGCCAGGCTGGAGTGCAGTGGCGCAATCTCAGCTCACTGCAACCTCCACCTCCTGGGTTCAAGGGATTCTCTTGCCTCCCATGTTGGCCAGGATGGTCTCAATCTCCTGACCTTATGATCCGCCTGCCTGGGCCTCCCAAATTGCTGGGATTACAGGTGTGAGCCACTGCGGCCAGCTTTTTTTTGAGACAGAGTTTCATTTTTGTTGCCCAGGCTGTAGCACAGTGATGCAATCTTGGCTAACTGCAACCTCCACCTCCCAGGTTCAACTGATTCTTTTACCCCAGCCTCTCAAGTAGTTGGGATTACAGGTGACTGCCACCATGCCTGGCTAATTTTTTTTTTGTATTTTTAGTAGAGACAGGGTTTCACCATGCTGGCTAGGCTGGTCTCGAACTCCTGACCTCAGGTGATCCACCCACCTTGGCCTCCCAAAGTGCCGGGATTACAGGTGTGAGCCACCACCCCTGGCCTGAAGCTGCTGTGTCGAGGGCAGGCAGAGCTTGGCTGGAAGTTAGTGCTTCCCAGAGACCCAGGATTCCTGGGCTTCAGGTCGACCCTGCTATGGAAAACTGTCTTAGGTTGGTTTTCCCATTTTGCTTTTTCCTATCTTGCTTTTCCCATTTGCAAACAGGCATAACCATAGCTCCTTCCTAGGTCTTTCAGGCCAAGAAAGGGTAGGGATATTTAGAAGATCCTGTGACTTTAAGGTGCTTGGCAGAAAACTATGTGAGCTATTGGGGAATTCTCCCTCTGGATGTGAACCACAGAGTATCTGATTGCAATTGGCAAATATTTATTCGTGTCTTCTATTCATTTGGTGTTTGAGACAGTCCTTGAGATTCTTTACATTTTATTGAAGTATGCCATTCATCAGAGTGCAGCTCATGAAAGTTCAGCTTGGTGAACTTTCACAAATTGAACACACCCTTGTATTAGCACCCTCAAAGAGAAACATAGCAGGGGCAGCCCCCAGAAACTCCACCCTGCAACCCTTCCCACCTCACCCCACCAAAGCGTTCCACTGTCACTATCTAATCACCACTCTTGGGTGTAAGTGACAGAAACTCATCTCCCAGTGACTGAAGCTGAAACTGAATGCTTCCCGCAGCCGAGGGGTCCGTGGGTAAGCCTTGCACAACTGGATCTAAATGCTTAGAAGATGCCGTCAGCTTGCCTGTGAACTTTCTCTGCTGAGTTCTCTTCTGTGTTGACTTTATACCCAGGCAGTTTCCTCTTCCTTTGTGATGAAGAAATTCCAGGATTGCAGTTGAGCAGATGTCCCATTCCTAGGCCAGTAGTTCTGTGTGGGCTGGGGCGGTAGGGTCAGTGTGTGGAATATTGAGGCGAGCCTGTCTTGGGACACGTGACCGGATCAGCCCCATCTGAGCCACATGCACTTTTGAGTGGGTGAGGGTGGTTCCCCAGGAAAAAGCCTATAGACTGTTGTCAGGAGGAAAAACAGGTACTGAGTGGACAGAACCGAGCAAGTCCAGTATACCTGGGCAGTGCCAATTCTCACACTGCTCACCAGAGAACAGATGTTCGCTTGCAAAAAAAACACAGTCTCAAGCTCCTGGTTGCTCACAGGCAAGAGGGGAGGGAAAAAGGCTGCAGGGCAGAGTGGGGTGTGCCTGGAGAGGCACAGAGGAGGCACCCGCAGGGGAGGCTGAGATGCCTCCCTGTGGGAGTCAGGGCTGGGCACTCACAGCATGGGGGGAGGGGGTTGGGAGAGATGGAGTGGGGCTTTTTGATGAAAACTGATGATTCCCTGCGTTCTAAAGCCTGGGATGCGGGAGATGAGGTCGGAAAGCTGAAGGTTGCTGAATAGGAGAATGGCAGGATCCGACGTGTGGTATAGGCACCCCGGGGGCAACTGTACAAGACGGACTGAAGGGAGGCCGGTGGCGGCTTTGCCAGAATCCAGGAGAGAAGGATGCAGCCAGGACCAGCACGACCCTCCCACAGCTGGATGTCCAGGCCATCCACTGGGACGCCATCAGGTCCGTTGACCGTCACGTAGACAGACGTGTCTTCGATGTCCCCAACTCGATTGTCAGCTCCACCAGGATTAGGATCCTGAGCACTGGCTTTCCTGGATTGAATCTTCTGCCGATCTTATCTTTTCTCTGCTTTCCAACCTTTGTTTGTCACTTATGTTTTCTGTTCTACTTTTCACATCTTTTAAATTTTTCTTTCAACCTTTCTAATATCTAATGCAGTTAGCCCCAAGGAAAACTAAGGGAAACGAGCAAAAACAAGAAGGAAGTGGACTCCTAGTCACTGACGCGCCTCAGCTGCGAGCCGGAGTGTTTGGCCATGGTTTTAGAAGGTCTCGCTCTGTTGCCCAGGCTGGTGAGCAGTAGAGCGATCATAACTTACTGCAATCTTGAACTCTGGGGCTCAAGAGATCCTCCCACCTCAGCCTCCCAAAGTGCTGAGATTAGAGGTGTGAACCACCGTGCCTGGCCTCCAGGCATATTTTATCCTTTCTCAAGCGATGTGTAGTATTTTGACAAAAGTACATTTTAAA
This sequence comes from Aotus nancymaae, assembly GCF_030222135.1. NCBI lineage: Eukaryota > Metazoa > Chordata > Mammalia > Primates > Aotidae > Aotus > Aotus nancymaae. Next base: position 29,925,476 of record NW_026988443.1, on the reverse strand, counting down.
AAGAGTTCATATCAAAAAAACATTTCTGTGGCTTAAGGACCACTGCTTAGGGCGTTCCTGGGTACCAAAGCGAGAGACAGAGCTTTCTGTTCCCTTTCTGGCCTTTTGTACTTTTTCGTTCCACGCTCCTCCTGAAAAACGTGATTATTTTCATTATCATTATCATCACCATCAGCACCATTAACGACTTGTTCAAAATTTAAAGCAGAATTGCTTCTGAGGTTGGGGGGCTGGAGAGGGCATGAGAGACAGGAAATATTACTGCCTTCTGTCTCAAAAAAGAAAGAAAAAAAACAGCTGGCAGTGAGCTCATCTGTACTTTTAGAATTGTTTTTTGTTTTTGTTTTTGTCTTTTCGAGATGGAATCTTGCTCTGTTGCCCAGGCTGGAGTACAGTGGCGCGATCTCAGCTCCCTGCAACCTCTGCCTCCTGGCTTCAAGCAATTCTGCCTCAGCTTCCTGAGTAGCTGGGACTATAGGCACCCGCCACCACACCGGCTAATTTTTGTATTTTTTAGTAGAGACCGGGTTTTGCCTTGTTGGCCAGGCTGGTCTGGATCTCCTGATCTCAAGTGATCTGCCCTCCTTGGCCTCCCAAAGTGCTGGGATTACAGGCATGAGCCACTACACCCGGCTTAGAACTTTATACAACATCTTTGTGTTACCTTTTCCAAAAATTAAACATATAATAAATATGTGCCCCTCATAAAGAGAAAGGGGAAGGAGATAGGCCTTCCAGAATGGGAAAGTTCACTGGACAAAGGCTTAGGAGTGCCACACCCACCACAGAACCCTGCAGGGAGAGTCTGCTTCTTGGATTTATATATATATATGTTTATGTATATATATTATATATATAAAATTATTTTCATCATTATCGTTACCAACATCACCATTAATGACTTGTTGGAAATTTAAATATATACATATATATATATATGGGTTTTTTTGTTTGTTTGGTTTTTTTCTTTGAGATGGAGTCTTGTTCTGTCACCCAGGCTGGAGTGCAGTGGCACAATCTCTGCTCACTGCAACCTTTGCCTCCGGATTCAAGCAATTCTCCTGTCTCAGCCTCCCGAGGAGCTGGGACTACAGGTGCCCACCACCACACCCGGCTAATTTTTGTACTTTTAATAGAGACGGGGTTTCACCATATTGGTCAGGCTGGTCTCAAACTCCTGACCTTAGGTGATCCACCTGCCTTAGCCTCCCACAGTGCTGGGATTACAGGCATGAGCTACCCTGTGCTCAGCCTATTTATTTATTTATTTATTATTTATTGTTGAAACAGGGTCTCACACTATTGCCCAGGCTGTAGTGCACTGACACAATCTCTGCTCACTGCAGCCCCTGCCTCCCAGGCTCCAGCAATCCTCCCACCTCAGCCTCCTGAGTAGCTGGGACTACAGTTAGACACCACTGCACCGGGCTAATTTTTGTGTTTTTAGTAGACATGGTGTTTGGCTATGATTCCCAGGCTGGTTTGGAGCTTCTGGGCTCAAGTAATTTGCCTGCCTCAGCCTCCCAAAGTGCCGTGATAACAGGTATGAACTACTGCACCCAGCTGGCTCTTGGACTTAACCCTGCCTCTTTCTCACTGGGTATTCACATATCTGAGCCCCACTGCTTCAACTAAAATGGACGGGGATGGTCATTGCTGCCTCCTAGGGACTTGGGATGATAACATTCAATCATGAAGACAAGAGCACCTCTCACAGGCCCTTCCTGACTGTTTCTTCCTGATGTTGAACCCTTGGCCCAAATGGCCACTGTGCTGACCATAAGGCTCCTACCAGAAAGCTCCCAGCTAGGAACTGGTCTTCTGGAGACTCTGTGGCATAGGATGATTCAGCCACCTTCCTAGTTCTTGAGTTTCAATAGTAGGATCTCACAGCAGTTCCTGTAGTGTATGAGTCACTTAAGAAGACCTCCAGCTTTCCTGGAACACAGGTAACAAATACCTTGGCTTGAGGTCAAGCTCCTACCCAGGCAAGGGCTGGGCTGGCTAGGGCAACCATGTTTGGCCCAGAGCAGCAGGGTCCTGCACTCTGCAGGGAAGAATCACAGGTGGGAGAGGCCCACAGCCTCGGATCAGAGGTGCCAGGAGCTTGGGAACAGGAGCCCTGGGGTCCCAGCTTGTCCTCAAGGACTCAAACCTTGAGTCTTTCCCCTGAAAAATGATATCATCATGCCCACCTCAGGGCTCATTGAGTAAATCATCCAGTGGACTTGAAGCACCTAGCACTTGTGATCATGAAACTTAGCAAATATGAGTTCCCTTCTCCTCCGGCGCCCCACTGGCAGGGAGCCAACCATCGTCAGCCCACTGGCACTAAGGAGCATTGATCATGAGCAGAGCAGATGAGTGGCTACTCTCCTCGTCTTCCAGGTTTTCCCAGAGTGGGCATGGGATCTGGAGTTGGCTGGTGACAGAGCTGTTGGGCATCCTCCACCCACCCCTGTTGCTTCCTGATGAGGGGAAGAGGCAGAGATGGGATCTGCTCTGAAGTTAGACCCTGGCTTCTCAGTGGTGACCTGGACAGGGGAGGGGAAGGCAGGGAGCAAAGGATGCAGGAACAAGGAGGAGACTTCCAGGCCCCTCCCTTCCAGAGTCCCCCAGCCTTGAGATCATTGCCGAAGCAACAGCTGCAAAGAGCAGAGCACTCTGGGACCTTGGAATGTGGGAGGCAGCTCCGTGTTCCTTCCACCCTGTGAGACGTGCATGACGTTCTTAAGGTCCACTAAAGGGCTGGCGCTTGGAGGCCAGAGGATGGCCTGGGAGTTACTGAAATTGGAAATGGAGGTGGCCTGTGGGTGTCCCCTCTTGGGGGAGACTCCCCAGGGGGAGGGGTTCCTCTCTCATGTAGCTGAGCACAGGGACAGTAACAGTGATGGATGCATGTGTGTAAGAAATGCTTCCCAAGGCCCTCTCTCCATAGATGTTTGCAGCAGCATCTCTCACAACAGTTCTGAGAGGTTAAATGTTGCAAATCCCATTCTACAGAGATGGAAATCGAGCCTCAGAGAAGTTACGTGGCATTTAGGGGTATCTTCCCCTGTAGAGTGTGACTCCATCTCCCTCCTGCTTTACTAGGTGCTGAGGACCCTCCAAGCATCTCCGATGGAGTTGTGATCAGCATTGCAGCACTCCCAGCAGCCCTGGGCGGTGGTGAGTCCCCTCAGCTGGCCAGGACAGTACTCTGCTGTCACCTCTCTGCTTCTCTGGCTCCATCCTAGCTCCCCATCAACTGGTCTCCTTGCAAACCCTCAGGGCTCCAGGACACCCTCCCTCTGGAGTCCATGCTGCCTTCAGCACTTCAATCCCCACCAGTGATGGCAACATTTGGTGTTCTTTGTCCACTTTGTCTGTTTGCTCATTTTTTTTTGTTTCTGAGACAGAGTCTCACGCTATTTCCCAGGCTGGAATGCAGTGGTGCCATCTCAGCTCACTGCAACCTCCACCTCTGGGTTCAAGCGATTCTCCTGCCTCAGCCTCCTGAGTAGCTGGGATTACAGGCATGTGCAACCACACCCAGCTAATTTTTGTATTTTTAGTAGAGATGGGGTTTCTCCATATTGGTCAGACTGATCTTGAACTTCTGGCCTCAGGTGATCCACCCGCCTCGGCCTCCCAAAGTGCTGAGATTACAGGCATGAGCCCCCACACCCGGCCATACCTCTCTATTTTTTTTTTTTTATCATACAGTGTGGAAGCACACACTGTAGCAAGTTCATGCCTCAGTTAGGGGCGTGACTACCTGTCCTTCCTGTCCATCCAGGATATTCAAACATGTTCCCATTTTCCAGTAATCCACCCAAATCCTGTGTTATGTGCTGGTACCATCCCCTTTTACAGATGGGTAAACTGAGTCACAGGGTGATCTAATATTTGGTTCGAGATCACAGGCTGTGTATGTCAGTGTAGTGTGGAAAGTTAAAAAACAAAGGAGGCTGGGTGCCGTGTCTTATGCCTGTAATTCCAGCACTTTGGAAGGCTGAGGTGGGTAGATCACCTGAGGTCAGGAGTTGGAGACCAGCAACCTGACCAACATGAAGAAACCCCACCTCTACTAAAAATACAAAATTAGCTGGGCGTGGTGGTGCATCCCTGTAATCCCAGCTACTCGGGAGGCTGAGGCAGGAGAATCACTTGAACCCAGGAGGCAGAGTTTGTGGGGAGCCGAGATCACGCCATTGCATTCCAGCCTGGGCAACAAGAGTGAAACTCCATCTCAACAACAGAGGGAAAAAAAAGAGGAATAAGATCACAGGCTGCGTGGAAGAGCCTCAGGGAAACACACCACCACACCCAGTTAATTTTTGTATTTTTAGTAGCAACGGGGTTTCTCCACGTTGGTCAGACTGGTCTCGAACTCCTGACCTCATGATCTGCCCACCTCAGCCTCCCAAAGTGCTGAGATTGCAGACGTGAGCCCCCTGTACCCGGCCATAGCTGTCGATGGTGCCGTGACATCCACCAGAGCGCCCACCGGCTCAACCTAAAAGAGTTTCCTCACAGGAATTCTTAAGCAAAAGACAGGAATTCTGTTTGAAATATATTTCCCTCTCCAGATAGAGAGTGGTAGTGTGGGTAGATAACTAAGAAGGTAGGACTCATATACAGACAGATTTCCCACCGCATTCTGCATTTGTACTTTTGCTCTCAGCTAGACTGGATCCTGAGTTATGTCTTAAGGCCACATATCCGGGAGAGCGCCCCACTGAGACCATCCTGTTCTTGGGAGGCTGAGGTCTGGTGGTTGAATCTGCTCGCTGCAGGCACTGGGCAGTAGCTGGGGCGCGGGATGGGCGTGCAGGCTGCAGTCCCTAACCGCTGCACTCTCCTCCCTAAGGCCCCCGGCAGTCAGCATGTGGCTGCCACGCGTCTCCAGCACAGCGGTGACCGCACTCCTCCTGGCGCAGACCTTCCTCCTTCTCTTTCTGATCTCGCGGCCAGGGCCCTCACCCCCAGCGTGCAGTGAGGAGCGCGTGCACGTGCTGGTGCTGTCTTCGTGGCGCTCGGGCTCGTCCTTTGTGGGCCAGCTCTTCAGCCAGCACCCCGACGTCTTCTACCTGATGGAGCCTGCATGGCACGTGTGGACCACCCTGTCACAGGGCAGCGCCGCAACGCTGCACATGGCCGTGCGCGACCTGGTACGTTCCGTCTTCCTGTGCGACATGGACGTGTTTGATGCCTATCTGCCTTGGCGACGCAACCTGTCCGACCTCTTCCAGTGGGCCGTGAGCCGCGCACTGTGCTCGCCACCCGCCTGTAGTGCCTTTCCCCGAGGCGCCATCAGCAGTGAGGCCGTGTGCAAGCCACTGTGCGCGCGGAGGCCCTTCAGCCTGGCCCAGGAGGCCTGCCGCTCCTACAGCCACGTGGTGCTCAAGGAGGTGCGCTTTTTCAACCTGCAGGTGCTCTACCCGCTGCTCAGCGACCCGGCGCTCAACTTGCGCATCGTGCATCTCGTGCGCGACCCGCGGGCCGTGCTGCGCTCCCGGGAGGCGGCGGCCAAGGCTCTGGCGCGCGACAACGGCATCGTGCTGGGCACCAATGGCACGTGGGTGGAGGCCGACCCTGGCCTGCGCGTGGTGCGTGAGGTGTGCCGTAGCCACGTCCGTATCGCTGAGGCCGCCACACTCAAGCCGCCGCCCTTCCTGCACGGCCGCTACCGCCTGGTGCGCTTCGAGGACCTTGCGCGGGAGCCACTGGCAGAGATCCGGGCACTCTACGCCTTCACCGGCCTGAGTCTCACGCCACAGCTCGAGGCCTGGATCTACAACATCACCCACGGATCTGGACCTGGTGCGCGCCGCGAAGCCTTCAAGACTTCGTCCAGGAATGCGCTCAATGTCTCCCAGGCCTGGCGCCACACGCTGCCCTTCGTCAAGATCCGCCGCGTGCAGGAACTGTGCACTGGTGCTCTGCAGCTGCTGGGCTACCGGCCCGTGTACTCTGAGGATGAGCAGCACAACCTCGCCCTGGATCTGGTGCTGCCACGAGGCCTGAACAGCTTCAGCTGGGCATCGTCCACTGCCTCGCACCCCCAGCATTAGTGGAAGCCACAGTTGTAGAGGTCACCAGGCCTGGAGTGGGGAGTGCATTGTGCAGAGGTGGCTGGGTGCACGGAGAAGCATGTCCCTATATTGACCAAGGAGTTCGTGGTCCCCCCATGAAGTAGGCAAGGGCTGCCTGTTTCTTTCCAGATTGATTCTCGGTTTTTCTTTGAGTCCTCTGGAGCTGCCTTCTCATCAGGTGCACTCTTCATCGAAAGCAACTCTTGTCCCTACCTCCTCCGGGCACAGGGAGTGCGTTCAGATGACTTGGCTCCCACTCAAGGGCTTTCTTCCCCTTTAACTTTCTCCTTCTGGGGACACATCCTGCAGCAGCTGAGGGGGAGCCCTCACACTGGCTGGGAGTGAAGAGGCACGGTGGTGATACGGCTGCAAAAGTCTGTACATCACATACACAGGCACACTTGGCCAAACTCAGAAGTGAAGGGACTTGTCCAAAATCACATGGTGAGAAGGAGGATGAAGAGAGCAGAGAACCTGCCTCCTGGGTGAGAAGGGTCAGATTTTCCCATTTTAATTGCTTTAGGGAAGAGCAGGCAGAGTCATGGCCAGGGACACAGCTGAGAGATAGAGGAGGCTGTGAATGCTGAGACCAGAGCTTATCATCCTGTACAAGCCTGGAGGGAGGCAGTAAGTGGGAAAGGTGAGAGGGCTGGGGAGGCCTGGGCAGCAAGCCAGGCATAGGGCGTGGCAGAGCAAGAGGGAGGCAGCAGGATCAGTGCCTGGAAGGCAGGGGTGGCCGGTCGTGGGGAGTGGAACTCATCAGGCTTGCCGGGAGGTTGGAAGGGAAATGGCTCTGGGCTGGATCTGTCTTCCATTGGTTCTTCTGGGCCAGGCCCTGGAGGAGAAGAGAGGAAGATCCCTGCCTATGAGCCACACCATCTAGCTCTGGTGGCAAAGGGGCTTAGTAAAGGGATGCTGGGTGTGTAGAGGGCTTAGTCCCGAGCTCAGGAAATGAGAGCTAATACGTGCCCAGTACATGTTTAAAAGAAAAGCTCACAGAACCACTGGGAAGAACAAGGAAGCTGAATTAGCCACATAAATGAACTCAGATCACATTGGAACACAGAGCTGTTCTGGGAAGTGTGTTGGCTGCCACCAGAACTTCTGACCCTGTTACCTGTGAAATGAGGCAGTTACCCTCATGGTTGCCATCAGTTACCAGGAGGGATGCTGGTTGTCACTGGCTTCTGATTCTCATTCTGGGTTTGGCCACAGGTTGGGGGAACCTGGATTGTGGAGCTACATTCTCCCCGCAAAGTGGGCAGAGCAAGGGGGATCTGGCATTTTCTGCTTTACATGGAGGAAGCACAGGCACATTAGCCTTGAAGCTGAAGCTCATTTTAGGTTTCTTCCAGCTTCAGAAGCTTCAACCAAATGAAACTTGAATCTGTCTCTTGTGACAGGAGGAAGGTTATTTAAAACCCCAGATTTATGAATGGGTTCTACGTGGCTTAGAAAGTATCTTTCTTTGTTCTTGTTCAGGTGATTGTGACAAAATAACTTAAGACTGGGTAACTTGGCTGAGTGTGGTGGCTCATGCCTGTAATCCCAGCACTGTGGGAGGCCGAGGTGGGTGAATCACCTGAGGTCAGGTGTTCAAGATTAGCCTGGCCAACATGGCAAAACCCCTCCTCTACTAAAAATACAAAAATTAGTGTATTTTTTGTATGGGGTGTGGTGGCGCATGCCTGTAATCCCAGCTACTCAGGAGTCTGAGACAGGAGAATCACTTGAACCTGGGAGATGGAGGTTGCAGTGAGTCAAAATGGTGCCATGACACTCCAGCCTAGGTGACAGAGCAAGACTCCATGTCAAGAAAAAAAAAGTGGGTAACTTATAAACAAATTTTTTTTCTCACAAGTCTGGAGACTGGCAAGTCCAAGATCAAGCCACCAGTGTTGTCTGATGAGGGCCCACCTTTTCACAGACGGTGCCTTCCAGCTTTGTCCCTAATGGTAGAAGATGGGAGGCAGCTCTCCAGGGCCTTCTGGTTTTTTTTTTTTTTTTTTTTTGGAGACAGAGTCTGGCTCTGTCACCCAGGCTGGAGTGCAGTGGCACAATTTCGGCTCACTGCAACCTCTGCCTCCTTCTGCCTCTCAGGTTCAGGCAGTTCTCCTGCCTCAGCCTCCTGAGGACCTGGTACTACAGGGATGCACCACCACGCCTGGCTAATTTTTGTATTTTTGTAGACACGGGGTTTCACCATGTTGGCCAGGTTGGTCTCAAACTCCTGACCTCAAGTGATCAGCCCGCCTCGGCCTCCCAAAGTGCTGGGATTACAGGCGTGAGCCATGGTACCTAGCCTCCAGGGCCTTTTAAAGAATGTCACTAATCCCATTCTTGAGGCCTCCACCCTCATTATCTAATCCCCCCCAAAGGCTCCACCTCCCAACACCATCATATTGTGGGTTAAGATTTCAATCACAGGGTAAGTGTGGTGGCTCATGCCTGTAATCCCAGCATTTTGGGAGACTGAGGCCGGCGGATCACTTGAGGTCAGGAGTTCAAGACCAGCCTGGCCAACATGGTGAAACCCTGTCTCTACTAAAAATAAAAAAAATTAGCCGGGTGTGGTGGTGCATGCTTGTAATTCCAGCTACTCAGGAGACTGAGACAGGAGAATCACTTGAACCCAGAAGGCGGAGATTGCAGTGAGCCGAGACCGTGCCACTGCACTCCAGCCTGGGCAACAGAGACTCCATCTCAAAAAAGTATGTATATATTTCAACCACAATGTGCTATTGGGGAGAAATAGAAACATTCAGAGCAGAGCAAAACAGCTGGGGTCACATAAATTAATATATGGGCTAGGATTCACCACATCTGTAACTTCAATGCTTTCTGTTCCAACAAGTAAATCAAACAGGATGAAGATGGACTGTGGCAAAGGATCCATCCTGTCACAGGCACGGAAGGCCAGATCATTTGCTCCTGACCATGACATGGGTCTCCAGGGGTGAGGGGACCCTTTTGGCATTGGCTACAAACATCTCAAGGACCAGAACCTTGAGAGATTCACTGGGCACTTGGCTGCAACATTGGGCCCCTGCTGCCGGCTGCTTCCTCCTGCGTTCTTCTCACCCCCACCCCTGCCCCCTGCGCTGTGATGACCAGTGAGGATAAAAGCAGTTTTCACCTGGAAAGAGTCCATAGTCAAGGGGAAGAGTCAGCCTAGAAACAGAGTCCCAGTCAGTGTGGTCTGTTCAGGCAATGAAGGATGAACCAGAGGCTTATGATGCCAAGGCCAGGAACAAGGAGATACTGATAGCTGGTGGGGTCCAGGAGGGCTTTGATCAGGGGTTTCAGAGCCCAGCTAGACAGTGGCATCCTACAAGCTTCATTTGGTCCTGTTTGGATCACAAATTGTATCCATGGCTGCAATTCATGGCCTCTTTGTATCCACGTCCTTTGCTGTGTGACGCATCCATTCTCCCCTGACTCCCATGGTGTCAGGACACACTTGACTGGCTCCCAGATTTGCTCTCTGCACATGGGCAGTACAATCACACCTCAGAGTGAACCCAGATCAGCTTTCAGGACATAGAAGGTGGTCTGCCAGGTGCAGTGGCTCACACCTGTAATCCCAGCACTTTGGTAGGCTGAGGTGGGTGGATCACCTGAGGTCTGGAGTTTGAGGCCAGCCTGACCAATGTGGTGAAACCCCATTTCTACTAAAAATACAAAAATTAGCCAGGTGTGGCTACGCATGCCTGTAATCTCAGCTACTTGGGAGACTGAGGCACAATTGCTTGAACCCAGGAGGTAGAGGTTGCAGTGAGCTGAGATTGCACCATTGCACTCCAGCCCAGGCAACAGAGTGAGACTCCATCTCAAAAAAACAAAACAAAACAAAAAAACCACCATTATTTCAGGAGTGAGTTGGCTATCCTGAGTGTGGTGCCTTTTAAATGAAGGAGTTCATTCTCTGTCTTTCTCTTGCCCTCACTTTGCCCTTCCACCATATGATGCCTTGCACCTTGCTAGGACACGGCAAGAAGGTTCTTGCTAGATGCTGACTCCTTGATCTTGGTCTTCCCAGCCTCCAGAACTGTAAGCCAATACACTTCTATTTATTATCAATGACCCATGCTGCGTTTGGTGGCTCATACCTGTGATCTCAATACTTTACAAGACTGAGAATACATTCAAGGATCACTTGAAATCAGGCATTCAAGACCAGCCTGGGCAACATAGTGAGACCCCATCTCTACAAAGTTAAATTAGTGGGAAATGGTGTCATGCACCTGTAGTCATAGCTACTTGGGAGGCTAAGGTGGTAGGATTGCTTGAGCCCAGGAGGTTGAGGCTACAGTGAACCATGGTCATGCTGGTACACTCCAGCCTGAGTGACAGAGCAAGACCCCATTTCCAAATGACCCCATCTGTGGTATTCTGTTACAGCAAAACAGATTGAGAGACTCTTTAATGAAAGACAGATTCACAGAGAAAAACAGTTTTTTGTTTGCTTTTTTTTTGAGCAGTCTTGTTTTTGAGCAGGCTGGAGTGCAGTGGCGCGATCTTGGCTTGCTGCAACCTCCACCTCCCAGGTTCAAGCGATTCTCCTGCCTCAGCCTCCAGAATAGCTAGGATTACAGGTGTGCACCACCACACCCCGCTAATTTTTTTTGTATTTTTAGTACAGACAGTGTTTCACCATGTCGATCAGGCTGGTCTGGAACTCCTGTCCTCAGGTGATCCACCTGACTCGGCCTCCCAAAGTACTGGGATTACAAGTGTGAGCCACTGGGCATGGTGGAGGAAAACTGTTTGTTTATTTTGAGATGGAGCTTTGCTCTTTCGCCCAGGCTGGAGTGAAGTGGCGTGATCTCAGCTCACTGCAAACTCTGCCTCCCAGTTCAAGCAATCTCCTGCCTCAGCCTCCCCAGCAGCTGGGATTATAGATGCCTTCCACCAAACCCGGCTAATTTTTGTATTTTTTCTAGACACGGGGTTTCACCATGTTGGCCAGGCTGGTCTTGAACTCCTGACCTCAGGTGATCCACCCGCCTTGGCGTCCCAAAGTGCTGGGATTACAGGCATGAGCCACCATGCCCTGTGAAGAAGTGTATTAACATAGACAGCTGACATCACTCATGATAAGACTCAACAAAGTTATGGCTTGGAACACTGTCTTACACAGAATTAAAAAAAATAATAAATTTGTAGAGAAATGACTGGACCAGGATAACAGTTTTAGGCTTCCAAGGGTGGGAAACTATGGGATGATAAATATCCGAGAGGAAGCTGTTGCAGCAGGATTTGTCTGCAGTGCCTCTGGAACTGCCTCTGGCTGGGCAGAGTTAAGGGTTGTCTCTAGGCAAGAAGAATTTATATCATGCCTTTAGGTAGAAGAGGGGAGGGAAACCTGACCTTTTTCTGCACCTTCTGCTTGTTAATTGCCTTCAGCTGAAAATCATTTGTATGTGAAAGAGGCATAATCTGGATCGCCCCCTCTGCTTTCTTCCACCTGAAGAGAACTTGCATGCTGCTCCTTTGCTTCAGACCTCTTCCTCCACCACAGAGAAAGCCCAGGCCAGCCTGCCGGACAAGCAGGGACTGTGAGAAGGAGAGTTCAGGTGTCCGAAGCCTAGACCAGCCGGCCCCTCACCAGCCCCAGCTGATCAACACGTGGCTACTTCTGTTACCTTCTACTGGCCAAAGCAAGTCCAGGGCTCGCCCAGATTCAGAGGCCGGGAAACAGTACGCCGCTTGGGAGAAGTAGCTATAGAGACACATGAACAAGACCAGCTGAGCCCAGCCCTGCCGGCCAAGTCAAAGACTTTAGGAGCAATAAAAGTGCTTATTATGTTTCAATCATTTGAGTGTTGGGGTGGTTTGTTACGTAGCATTGCCTGACCTATACAGTTGAAAACAGAGGGCTCCAGGCACCTGTAGCTTCCAACTTTCCATCAGGGTCCAGTCTGTGCCTCCCTGCTGGTAGGGCTGGAATTAGTCTCTTCTTACCTGTAGGCCCTGTGATGCAGCTGGAAGTGTCTAGGCCCAGCAGTCACCCACAATTAGGGGCAGGCATGCTTGTTGCCTCTGCTGTGGGTGTGAGAGCTCAGGAGGGGGCAATCGAAGCCTGAGATGGGCTGATGGGTGCACAGGAACAGTGTTGCCTGGAATAGGTCAGAGAACCCACCGAGATCGCGCCACTGCACTCCAGCTTGGGCAACAGAGAGAGACTCTGTCTCAAACAAACAGAAAATAAAAGAACCAGAGTGTGGTGGCTCACGCCTGTAATCCAAGCACTTTGGAGGCCAAGGCGGGCGGATCACCTGAGGTCGGGATTTCAAGACCAGCCTGACCAACATGGTGAAACCCCATCTTAAAAAAAAAAAAAAAAAAGAACCGGAGCTAAAGTCTTGATGAAATGGAAAGGATTGGGCAACTATATATTTTTCCAATATGGCAATTCATTCCAGCCAATCGAGCATTTTCTCCCTTGCGGGTAAGACCAGAAAACCTGGCCTGTTCTGCAAATCTTGTGCTATTCTGATCCCAGTCCTCAAGAACTCCACTCATTCATTCAACACACATTATGGGTTGAGCACCAACCAGGCACTGGGCTGTTGCAGGAGCTGGACATAGAGCAAGGACCAAGACAGACAAAAAGCAAAAACCCCTGCCCTAGGCCGAGCGCAGTGGCTCACGCCTATAACCCCGGCCCTAGGCCGGGCGCAGTGGCTCACGCCTATAACCCCTGCCCTAGGCCGGGCGCAGTGACTCACGCCTATAACCCCTGCCCTAGGCCGGGCACAGTGGCTCACGCCTATAATCCCTGCCCTAGGCTGGGTGCGGTGGCTCACGCCTATAATCCCAGCACTTTGGGAGGCTGAGGCAGGTGGATCACCTGAGGTCTGGAGTTCAAGACCCTGGGCAACATGGTGAAACCCCGTCTCTACTAAAAATACAAAAATTAGCTGGGTGTGGTGCTGCACGCCTGTAATCCCAGCTACTCAGTAAGCTGAGGCAAGAGAATTGCTTGAAACCGGGAGGCGGTGGTTGCAGTGAGCTGAGATGGCACCACTGCACTCCAGCTTGGGCAACAGAGCAATACTCCATCTCACACACAAAAAAACCCTGCCCTTCAGGAACTTGCATTCTGATGGTGGGGAGAGAGCTAATGAATGATAAGCGTCATAAATGACTACATTATTTTGCATATTAGAGAGTGCCAAGGATTAAAGTGAAGAAGGTTCCGGGGATTAGGAATGTATGTGGGTAGGGGTGTGAGTTGTAATTTTTTTCTTTTTTTTTTTGAGACAGAGTCTTGTTCTGTCGCCAGGCTGGAGTGCAGTGGTGTGACCTTGGCTCACTGTAATCTCGGCCTCCTGGGTTCAAGTAATTCCCCTGCCTCAGCCTCCAGAGTAGCTGGGACCACAGGCGTGCACCACCACACCCAGCTAATTTTTGTATTTTTAGTAGAGACGGGGTTTCACCACGTTGGCCAGGATGGTCTCGATCACCTGACCTCGTGATCCACCTGCCTCGGCCTCCTAAAGTGCTGGGATTACAGGCTTGAGCCACTGCATGGTGTGAGTTACAATTTTTAATGGGGTGATCAGGGTAGGTCTCAGTGAGAAAGTGACATTTGAGCAAAGTCTGAAAGGAGGTGCGAGAGTATGTCAAGGGCAATCATGGGTAGCCCGTCTGGGAGGAGGAAAGAGCTAACACAAAGCCCTAAGGACGGGAGGCATCGGGCTTGTTGGAAGAGCAGCAATGGGCCAGGAGGTCTGATGTGATGGGCCCAAGACGGAGTGCCAGGAGATGAGGTCAGCAGGTATGGGGAGGGGTCAGGTCACAGAGGGCCTTGGAGGCCTTCAGGAGGACCTTGGCTTTACTTGGTGTTAAATGGAGGGCGTCCAAGGCCACACTTGTTCTATTATGTGCCATGGGTGAATAAATAAACATAGATATAAATATGTCATATACATGTGTAATATGTCAGGTACCAAAAGTAATAAGAGGACAAGTACCCAATTAAATCAATTTTTTGTTATAATTTCACTGCATGTGTTAATATCCTGAGTAAGTATAGTGTTACTTTTGCAAGTATCTGAGTTTGGTTTAACTGAATCACACTGTGGTCTTCTGCAACTTAGGTCTCCCCTTCAAGTTTGTGGAATTTTTTTTTTTTTTGAGATGGAGTCTCACTCTGTCACCAGGTTGGAGTGCAGTGGCGAGATCTCCACTCAACGGCAACCTCCGCCTCCTAGGTTCAAGCAATTCTCCTGCTTGAACCTAGCTAACTTGAACCTCCTAGCTTGAACCTACCTCCTGAGTTGCTAGGATTATAGGTGCGTGTTACCATGCCTGGCTGATTTTTGTATTTTTAGTAGAGACGGGGTTTCACCATGTTGGCCAGGCTGGTCTTGAACTCCTGACCTTGTGATCCACCTGCCTCAGCCTCCCACAGTGCTGGAATTACAGGAGTGAGCGAGCCACAGTGCCTGGCTGGTTTTTTTGTTTGTTTGACACAGAGTCTTGCTCTGTCACCCAGGCTGCAGTGAAGTGGTGCGATCTTGACTCACTGCAATATTGAACCTCCTGGGTTCAAGTGATCCTTGTGCCTCAGCCTCCCAAGTAGTTGAGATTACAGGTGTGCGCCACCACGCCCAGATAACTCTTTGTATTTTTAGTAGAGATCGAGTTTCACCATGTTGGCCAGGCTGGTCTCGAACTCTGACCTCAATGATCCACCCACCTCAGCCTCCCATAGTGGTAGGATTACAGGTGTGACCCCCTCCGCCTGGCCTCTCCCTCGACTTTGTATTTCTGGGATTCATCATGTTGCTCCTCAGTGTTACATCATTTATTTTCACTACTTTAAAGGAATTTATTGGAAATCATACCACAATTTTATTTATCCTCCCAAAGTGCTGGGATTACATGTGGGAGCCACCGCACCCAGCCAAAATACTGGCTTCCTTCTTAACCTGGTCATTAAAATGTTGAACCATTTTGTCTACAGCTTGAAGGCAATTCCCTTACTCTTCCTGAGGACACCCTTTTTGTTTTAATCTGGACAGATGGCTGCTAGGACTGTTGCACAGAAGTCAGTCTAACACTCCTGGTTAAGTCCACCATTTCTTGCATTGCACATGTTTCTCTCTCGGTTAACACTCTTTAACTTTGCTGGACTGCATCCTCAGCTTCCTTAGAAGGGGCCCATCAATCTGCAGCCAATTAAGCCGACTGGGTTCCTTTCCTTGTGGCGGCCCAGTGTGCAATGGCTGCAAACAGCATCTTCCTTGGTAGCGTAATGCAGACTGTTTCTTGTATAGGTTGCTCTAAGGAGTCTTGGAGACAGGCCTTTCAGATGTACGTTCATGTCTCTGACCTTGCACTTGCCCAGTGTAGGCTCTAAACAGGCATGCGCAGTGCCTTTGGAAAGCCCCAGGGCAGTGTGTTTGGAGTTCACACTGGCCAAGTTACCGTGTCCATCCGCACCAAGCTGCAGAACAAGGAGCATGTGATGGAGGCCCTGCGCAGGTTCATGTTCCCTGGCCACCAGAAGATCCACACCTCAAAGAAGTGAGACTTCACCAAGTTCAATGCTGATGAATTTGAAGACATGGTAGCTAAGAAGTGGCTCATCCCCGATGGCTATGGGGTTAGCCACTAGTCATGGCTAGGACATCCCTAGTCGTGGCCCTCTGGACAAGTGGCGGGACCTGCACTCATGAGGGCTTCCACTGTGCTGCCTCTTCTTAATATGAACCAATAAATCCTATTTCCTGTCCAAAAAAAAAAAAATGACAAAGAAGGAAAGAAAGGGCCCATGAAACCTACATGTTCTGAGCCTGGCAAGGCTAAATGTCTTTTTTAAACCTGTCAGCGGCCAGGCATGGGGGCTCATGCCTGTAATCTCAGCACTTTGGGACGAGGTGGGTGGATCACAAGGTCAGGAGTTCAAGACCAGCCTGGCCGAGATGGTGAAACCCCATCTCTACAAAAAATACAAACATTACCTGGGCATGGTGGTGGGTGCCTGCAATCCCAGATACTCGGGAGGCTGAGGCAGAGAACTGCTTGAACCCAGGTGGTGGAGG
This sequence comes from Aotus nancymaae, assembly GCF_030222135.1. Classification (NCBI taxonomy): domain Eukaryota; kingdom Metazoa; phylum Chordata; class Mammalia; order Primates; family Aotidae; genus Aotus; species Aotus nancymaae. Next base: position 29,909,344 of record NW_026988443.1, on the reverse strand, counting down.
CTGCAGTGAGCTGAGATTGCACCATTGCACTCCAGCCTGGGTGACACAGGAAGACTCTGACTCAAAAACAAAAAAAAACCTGTCAATTCATAATTGGACTGAAGATAGAATTATAAATTCAAAATAATGTTTCCTAATGTAATACATAATTGATTATGTAACCCCACAATAATTGGTTTCTTCCACTTCTAATTGACACTGCTACTCTGGGAAATGCACCAAAAGACAGCATGGTTAAAGGTCAGTATTTCATGACCCTTTTTATACTTTCTATTTTTATTTTAGATAGGTTTCTTGGTTGATGCAAAATGTCAATTGCAGTGGTAGGGAACTGGCATGGGGAAGCTTCCAAAACAGAGGCTTCAGGAGAGAATTCTTTTTTTTTTTTTTTTGAGATGGAATCTGACTCTGTCACCGAGGCTGGAGTGCTGTGGTGCGATCTTGGCTCACTGCAACCTCCGCCTCCTGGGTTCAAGTGGTGCTCCTGCCTCAGCCTCCAGAGTAGCAGGGACTACAGGCACGCACCACCATACCCAGCTAATTTTTTCTATTTTAGTAGAGATAGGGTTTCACCATGTTGCTCAGGCTGGTCTTGAACTCCTGAGCTCAGGCAATTCATCCCTCGGCCACCCAAAGTGTTAGGATTACAGGCGTGAGTCACTATGCCCAGCTCAAGAGAAAAGTCTTTTTTTTTTTTGCCCGCCCCTTCCCTCAAGAGAAAATTCTAATAAACAGTCTTGCTAACATTTTTGAATTAAAAGGAAAATAGGGGTCGGGTGCAATGGCTTATGCCTGTAATACCAGCACTTTGGGAGGCCTAGGTGGGCGGATCACGAGGTCAGTAGTTCGAGACCATCCTGGCCAACATGGGGAAACCCCATCTCTACTAAAAATACAAAAATTAGCAGAGCGTAGTGGTGAGTGTCTGTAATCCTAGCTATTCAGGAGGCTGAGGCAGGAGAATCGCTTGAATCCGGGAGGCAAAGGTTACAGTGAGCCAAGATTGTGCCATTGCACTCCAGCCTGGGTGACAGAGCAAGATTCTGTCTCAAAAAAAAAAAAATTGGAAAATGTGTGTTTTGTACACAATACTTTTGAATGTAAAATAAGTTAACGGCCAGGTGCGGTGGCTCACAGCTGTAATCTCAGCACTGTGGGAGGCCAAGGCAAGAGGATTGCCTGAGCCCAGGAGTTTGAGACCAGCCTGGGCAACATAGCGAGACCCTGTCTCTTAAAAGTGTAATAAAATAAAATGAGTTAGCTTTAAAAAAATCATTTTCTCTGCAAATACTGAAGGTGTTGGTGCATTGCCAACCAGCCTCCTTCACTTGGCTACCAAACCATTTGATTCTCTTTTCTTTGTAAGTGACCTGTAGCTTCTCTCTGGTTCTCCGTTTTTTAGGATTTCGTTTTTTTTTTTTTTTTTTTGAGATGGAGTTTCACTCTTGTTGCCCAGGCTGAAGTGCAGTAGCGCAATCTCGGCTCACTGCAACCTCCGCCTCCCAGGTTCAAGCAATTCTCCTGCCTCAGCCTCTTGAGTAGCTGGGATTACAGACGCCCACCACCATACCTGGCTACTTTTTGTATTTTTAGTAGAGATCGGGTTTCACCATGTTGGCCAGGCTGGTCTCGAACTCTTGATCTGGTGATCTGCCAACCTTGGCCTCCTAAAGTGCTGGGATTACAGACGTGAGCCACCATGCTTAGTGAGATTTCTTACTTCTAACTTTTTCTTCTTGTTCTATTTATTTCACTTTTTCTTTCGTTCTTTGTTATGATTAATTTGGTAGAGCAACACCATTTATTTCCAGGGCCAACCTTGGATGTAGCATAATTACGGAAAAAGGCTGTCAGCACTAATCACTGTCACGTACCAAAAAAATCCTACAGAATCTGAAATGCCAACAAGAAGTCTAGATCCACTGGGAAATATCTGTAAATTACAGATCTTTCCATTTCAACTGGCATGACAAAAACTTTCAGCTTCAATGATTTACTCAATTCCTGAGCCATCTTTAAAGTCTTGTGGGTTTCTTGTTTGTTTGTTTTTTGAAACAGGGCCTTGTTCTGTTGCCCAGGCTGGAATACAGTGGAGCAATGATAGCTCACTGCAGCCTTGACCTCCCAGGCTCAAGAGATCCTCCTACCTCAGCCTCTGAAATTAGCTGGGACTACAGGTATACCCCACTAAACCTGACTCATTTTTAAATTTTTAGTAGAGAGAAGTTCCTGTGTTGCCCAGGCTCGTCTCAAACTCCTGGGCTCAAGCAGTCCTCCAGCCGTGGCCTCCCACAGTGTTGGCGTTACAGGCAGGAGCCGCTTCGCTTGGTGGACTGGTCAATTTGTCACTTTTTTTTTTTTTTTTTTTTGAGACGGAGTCTCGCTCTTGTTACCCAGGCTGGAGTGCAATGGCGCGATCTCGGCTCACCGCAACCTCCGCCTCCTGGGTTCAAGCAATTCTCCTGCCTCAGCTTCCTGAGTAGCTGGGATTACAGGCATGCGCCACCATGCCCAGCTAATTTTTTGTATTTTTAGTAGAGATGGGGTTTCACCATGTTGACCAGGATGGTCTCGATCTCTTGACCTCGTGATCCACCCACCTCGGCCTCCCAAAGTGCTGGGATTACAGGCGTGAGCCACCGCGCCCGGCAATTTGTCACTTTTTAAAAAGGTTTTAAAAGTTATGATTTATGTAGCATCAAATTCATTTATTTTAGCTGTACAATTCCATGATTTTTAAAGAAGCTTTCAGGCTGGGTGCGGTGGCTCTCACCTGTAATCCCAGCGCTTTGGGAGGCCAAGGCAGGTGGATCACCTGAGGTAAGGAGTTTGAGACCAACCTGACCAACATGGTGAAACCCCATCTCTACTAAAAATACAAAAATTAGCCGGGCGTGGTGCTGTGCACCTGTAATCCCAGCTACTTGGGAGGCTGAGGGAGGAGAATTGCTTGAACTCAGGAGCGGAGGTTGCAGTGAGCTGAAAGCGCACCATTGCACTCCAGCCTGGATGACAGAGCGAGTCTCCCTCTCAAAACAAACAAAACTATTCATCAGCCAGGTGCAGTGGCTCACACCTATAATCCCCACACTTTGGGAAGCCAAGGTGAGCGGATCACTTGAGGTCAGGAGCTTGAGATCAACCTGGATAGCATAGCAAAACCCTGTCTCTACTAAAAATACAAAAATTAGCCTGACCTGCTGGCAAGCACCTGTAATCCCAGCTACTCTGAAGGCTGAAGCAGGAGAATCACTTGAAACTGGGAGGCGGAGGTTGCAGTGAGCCAAGATCCCACCACTGCACTCCAGCCTGGGCGACAGAGTGAGACTGTCTCAAAACAAACCAAGCAAAAGACAAAAACATATTATCATTTGTCAAAAGCCTCTTCATCGCCTGGAACCTCGTGGACACCACTTATCCTTGGTACTTTCCCTTCCAGAACACTATTGCTATTGGCTGCTATGGTCTGAATGTGTTCTGCCAAATTCATGTGCTGAAACTTCATGGGAATGTGATAGCACTGAGAGAACAGGCCTTTAGGAGACGATTACGTCAGAAGAGCGGAGCCCCCATTGTGGGATTAGGACCCTTATAAAAGGGCTTCAGGGGCCAGGTGCTGTGGCTCACGCCTGTAATCCCAGCACTTTGGGAGGCCGAGGCGGGTGGATCACAAGGTCAAGAGATCAAGACCATCCTCACCATGATGAAACCCCGTCTCTACTAAAAATACAAAAATTAGCTGGGTGTGGTGGCACGCGCCTGTAGTCCCAGCTACTCGGGAGGCTGAGGTGGAAGAATTGCTTGAACCCAGAAGGCGGAGGTTGCAGTGAGCCAAGATTGCGCCACTGCACTCCAGGCTTGCGACAGAGCAAGACTCCGTCTCAAAAAAAAAAAAAAAAAAAAAAAAAAGGGCTTCAGAGAGTGGGTTCACTTTGTTACCATGTGAGGACCACCTGGGCGGTGCTGTCTGAGAGGAACAGGTCCTCCTCAGACATGGAACCTGCTGCGACCTTGATCTTGGACCTCCCAGCTTCCAGCACTGTGAGAAAATAAATTTCTGTTCTTAATAAATTGCCCAGTCTCAGGTACTTCGTTACAGCAGTACAAACAGACTGAACATTAGCTTATCCCTTTTGATGATCTGTCTGCCTTCATTGTAACAGGATCTCTGAGGGGAAGTGGGACAAAAATGTATGATCCAGTTTTGTTGCACTGAACCAAAGCTCTTTGAATTTTATTTAAAATTAAGTCCAGCTGTATAGAGGCTACATGGCCTCCCTCCCATCCTGGTCCCACACCAGCCTTTCTTTGCATGGGCTCTTTATACTATCAGCTTTTTTTTTTGAGACGGAGTTTCCTCTTGTTGCCTAGGCTGGAATGCAATGGCCTGATGTCAGCTCACCGCAACCTCCATTTCTTAGGTTCAAGTGATTCTCCTGCCTCAGCCTCCTGAGTAGCTGGGATTACAGGCATGCACCACCACGATTCGCTAATTTTGTATTTTTATTAGAGACGGGGTTTCTCCATTTGGTTAGGCTGGTCTCGAACTCCCGACCTCAGGTGATCTGTCCACCTCGGCCTCCCAAAGTGCTGGGATTACAGGCGTGAGCCACCTCGCCCGGTCTATCCTATCAGCTTTAAATGGAGAATGTTCTTGTTCTGTTCATGAAGGTTTTATAAATGCTGGAGTCCAGTCATAAGTAGAAATTTACATATCCGTTCCATCACTGTCCTTTTCCAGATCTCTAGTAAATCCATAGCTCGGGTTTTGTGCGGCGCAAGCAATTCCCCACTTTCTCACAGGGGGGCGCCGCTGAGAAGGGCAGAGCAGAGCGCGCGGTCCCAGAGCGTGCCTTCCTGGATGGGGCGCGTCCAGGGGGCTGGGTCGATGCGAGCCGTGCGCAACGTCGGAGGCGGGAACAACCCTGGCCCTACCCCCACGCGCTGCGGGGCCTTGTGATTGGAGGAGGGAACGGTCACTTGGCAGCGCCGTTGGGATTAGGGGAAGAGGGCCGGGCTGGAGGTGACGCTGAGGCGGCGAGGGTGCGGAGGACTGGCCGCTGCTGCAGTTTGGGCGTTCGTCCCTCATCTCTCTGTGGTGAATGGCGATGAGATGGAGCGCGAGGGGAGCGGCGGGTCGGCCGGGCTCCTGCAGCAGATCCTGAGCCTAAAGCTTGTGCCGCGGGTGGGCAACGGGACCCTGTGCCCCAACTCCACTTCCCTCTGCTCCTTCCCAGGTACGGCCCGTCCCGCGCCTGCGCACTGCGCGCCCCGCCGCCGCTTCGGTGGGGCTGTGGGCGTCCGGAGTCTGGGCGGGGTCCCTTGTGCGCCGCCAACCGGCGGAGTGGGCGCTGTCCTCCTGGAAAGGGGGTGTCCCGCTGCTCGCCCGGGGCCCCCTTTCCCCGTCACTTCCTCCCTGGCCCCCGAGCCCCGCTGGCCGTGAGGTTCGGGGAGTGGCCGCAGGTGGGCCCGGGGCTGGAGGTCGCTCGGCCGCCACCCAGCGGGTCTTGGCCTTTGGAGCTTCCGAGCACCCCGGGTTCAGACCTGCACCCCACGAGCCCTGGCGGCGGTGGTCCCCGCCCCGTCTGGGTTGCCCCACGGCACCCGCCTCCTTCGAGGGGCCTCGGAGCGGCCCGGCCGGCTGAGGGGTCAGAGCTCGCGCTCTCCTTGCCCGAGGTCTGCAGCCTGGCCTCTCCGCAATCGCGGGCGTCTCTGGCTAAATCCATCCTCTCCGATACCCGTTCGGCTTTCCAGGAATCTCCTTCCGAGACCTGGTGCCACCTGTTGCCGCGTTCCCACTAAGCCTTCCAGATCTTTGGCACAACTTCCTTTGAACTCTTCCTGCCCCCTGTAGCATGAGCTGGGCCTGCTAGGAGGGTTGCTCAGAGTTCCAGTGCCAGGAAGAACTGCCCGTGCTTGGAAAGCTGGAGGGAGGAGCGAGGACTTCACCTGGGAAGACAGAGAAAGGCTTTGAGGGGAGGCACAGTTATTTGTGTGGACCTTGAAAGGCAAGAAGACTGGGGCCCGTGTTCCTGGAAGGAGAGGTGGGGCTCCCAGCAGAGGGGACTGAGATCTTCATAAACAACGAGGGAGCAGAGCCGAGGGAGGGAGGACGGGATTCCGGACTCTAGTCCCAAACAAGGCACCTGTGGTTTCTCATCCCCTGGGCAGCGACTGGCAGGCGCCGTTCAGCGGACACCTGGGACTTGCAGTGTGATGTGCCCGGGGTTTTTCCTAGTGGGGACTGTGAAGTAGCTGGTAATGAGGCAGATTGGGGTCATGCCTGAAAAGAGAATCTGGGAGCTCACTTTATTTCAGAAGGTGCTAGGATCGCTTTTGACAGTGATATCAAAAAATTGATGGTATTCTGGGGACCCTATGTGAAAAATGAAATGTTTGTTCAATCTGGAGGCACTACTGGGACCAGATTAATCTGTTTTTGTTTGCTTAATTTTTCCCCTTTCCTGAAAAATTGTAAGCCTGCCGAAAAATTGAGAGAACAGGACAAGTACCCATGCGCTCTTTACTTAGGTTTGGTTATATTTTGATTCTTTGGCGCACGCGCTCTCTCTCTCTCTCTCTCTCTATATATATATATAGATAGATACGTGTGTGTATATATATATGTATATAATCACATGTATCTATCTATATATATATATCACACTTGGATGTGTGTCATATATCCCTTTTCAACTCTGGAGTCATTCAGTACAAAGTTGCAGAAATCATATAACATTTGATGCCTGATATCTTAACATGTATCGTCTAAAAAACATTTTCTGTAATAACCACAAAACCATATAATATCCAAGAAATTTAACATGATAGAATATTGTTATCTAATGTATGGGCCTTGTTTAAATTTCCCCAATTGTCCACATTTTTATGTGGAATATAGTTTATGTGGAATATTTAAAAAAAAAATTCCATGATCTAAGGTTCACACATTGCATTAAGTTGTCCAGTCTCTTTAGTTTCATTCAACTAAAACAGTTCCTTCCTTGTTTGAATTTCTTAAGATGGACATTTTGGAAGAGTTCATGTGAATTGTTTTATAGACTGTTTTACAGTCTAGGTTCATTAGATTTTCTTCATGATTAGATTTAGATTAAACATTTTTGGTCAGAACGCTATCTACGTAGTTGATGTGCACTTACCAGTACATCACATCAAGAGACATTGAATGTCAGCCCAGCAAGGTGACTCACGCCTGTAATCCCAGCACTTTGGGAGACTGAGGCAGGCAGATCACCTGAGCTAAGGAGTTCAAGACCAGCCTGGCCAACATGGCAAAACCTTGTCTCTACTAAAAATACAAAAATTAGGCATAGTGGTGTGTGCCCTGTAATCCCAACTACTCGGGATGCTGAGGCACGAGAATCTCTTAAACCCAGGAGTCAGAGGTTGCAGTGAGCCAAGATTGTGCCACTGTACTCCAGCCTGGGTGACAGAGTGAGACTCCATCTAAAAAAATAAAAAGAGTCGTTGAATGTCAGTTTGTATCTTCACTGATACTACTAAGTTTTCTCATTTGGTGAGGATGGTGTCTATCAGAACTCTCTGCTGTAAGGGTACCTGCATCCTCTCTTAATTAAATGTCATAGGTAGGGTCATAAGTAGGAACTGAATAGTCTGTTGAGTCTTTCTGGCTTTTACTTCCCTTTCATTAAGAAAAGATTGAGATAAGTGGATTTGGGATAGGTTTAATACGTCACAGTAGATAATTTGTAGCCATGTGAATTGTTTTACCTTCAGAGTTTTTTTCTGAAAATCTTAAACTTCAATATGTACTTGAGTTTATGGTTATTGCTACGGATATGTAACTTGGGGTATTGATTACCAGAGATCGTTTATTCAGTAAGTATACATTTGGCCAAGTGCAGGCTCTGGTCTGTGGGTATGAGCAGGTGTGAGGCCTAGCCCTTGACCCCATCTAGGTCAGAATTTGTCAATAAATACATAACCTCCCTGCTGTGTCTCATCTTTAGCAGGAGTGATGGGCATAATAAATGCATGAAGTTATATCCTATTTGAGACACAAAAGTCTGTTGAACAGAAATTGCATTCATTGTCCTGAATCTGGTGTATTTGTATTTTGGCCCCACAGAAAAGGTTACTTGCAGTTTATGCCAACTCATTATGGCAGAATCATTGTTGTGAAGTATTCTGACATATTTATGTATACCAGGAAGCACTGAATTGATTTTTTCTCTCTTTTTTTTTTTTTCTTTTTTTGAGACAGAGTCTCGCTCCTGTTACCCAGGCTGGAGTGCAATGGCACGATCTCCACTCACTGCAACCTTCACCTTCCGGGTTCAAGCGATTCTCCTGCCTCAGACTTACAAGTAGCTGGGGTTATAGGCATGCACCACCATGCCTGGCTAATTCTGTGTTTTTAGTATAGACGGGGTTTCTTCATGTTGGTGAGGCTGGTCTTGAACTCCCGACCTCAGGTGATCCGCCTGCCTCAGCCTTGCAAAGTTCTGGGATTACAGGCGTGAGCCACCGCGTCCAGCCAATTTTTTTTTTTTTACCTGTATTTGGAGTTTAGCCATTTACCTAAGGAGGGTTGGGTAGACATCTAAATGACGTTTGCAGTGGCTCACACCTGTAATCCCACCACTGGGGGTGGCTGAAATGGGTGGATCACCTGAAGTTAGGAGTTCAAGACCAGCCTGGCCAACGTGGTGAAACCCCATCTCTACTAAAAATACAAAACATTGCCAGGCATGGTGGTGCATGCCTATAATTCCAGGTACTAGGGAGGCTGAGGCAGGAGAGTCGCTTGAACCCAGGAGTGGGACGTTGCAGTGAGTTGCAGTGCCACTGTACTCCCACCAGGGCCACAGAGCGAGACTCTGTCTCAAAATAAATAAATAAATAAATAAATATAAATAAATGACTAAACTGCAAATGCAGGTTAAAAAAATTTCCTTTATTGTCATTTTTAACAAATCTCAAAACCAAGAAGCTGACATCTTTATCTTGTATCAGGAATGACATTCATCTTCTGAAGATACAGATTTCATTTCACTAAATCAGTGTCAAATTAGATCTTGTGATAATTAGAAACCCAGTAATGTTTTTGTGTTGTCCTTGTTGAAATCAAGACTGGTCATACTTGGACCAGTCATTTATTCATTCACTCAAAAAATATTTGCTCAGTATTGATTGTGTGCCTGTTGTTTTCCAGGCACCAAGTCAAGATTTTGTTAGTAACAAAACAAAGCCCCTTCCCACATGGAACTTTCATTCCAATGGGGAGAGAGAGACAACAAACAAAACAGCTGGTGGTGAGGGGCCTGGGAATTGGCAGGGCCTGCGTGGTGCAGGAGTGGGATGCTGTTTGCTGTAAGGTGATGGGGAGGCCCTCAATGGTGATGACATTGGAGTCAAAATCTGAAGGAAGTGAGGAATGAGCCAACAGCTATTGTGGGAAGAGCAAGTGTTCTAGGCCAGGGAGCAGCAGATTCAGAGGGCCTGGAGCAAGAGCCTGCAGAGGAAACACTGAGGAGGTCAGGGTGCCTGGAGGGACTATGTGGGCAAAGCAGAGAGGAGGAGAGGAGGGCGGATCCTGGAGGGCTCTACTGGGGGGTTTTGAGCAGAGATGGGATGATTCTGACTTTTTAAGTATATAATCCAGTGGTTTTTAGTATATTTACACAGTTATACAACCATTACCACAATTAATTTGAGAATATTTGCATCATCCTGAGAATAAACCTTCTTTGTACAAAGAAGAAACTTTGAAGAAACCTACCGGCTTTGCATGGATAGAAGGCCCATCAGGACAGAGAAGGTCTGATCAGGCTAGGACCCAGAGACCACTGGGGTGAGGCAGGCCAGGGTCACCTCCAAGAATCAAGGAGGAGCAGGAAGGCAGTATCCAGAGAGAGGTGGTCGATTACAGTTGGTAGTTCAGTGGGCATGTCATCTTGTTAGGGAGGAGTGGAGGAGACGATTGGACCTCCAGGCAGGGAGGTGAGCTTTGGTAAGAGAGGAGTCTCCCAGTGGACAGCGTGCAGGGCTGCAGGCTGATGGGCGATTAGTATCAAGGCAGCCCAGCTTCAGCATAGAGTTGCAGGACTACAGAAAACTTTTTTTTTTTTTGAGATGGAGTCTTGCTCTGTCGCCCAGGCTGGTGTGCAATGGTGCAATTTTGGCACACTGCAACCTCTGCCTCTCAGGTTCAAGTGATTCTCCTTCCTCAGCATCCCGAGTAGCTGGGATGACAGGCACGTAACATCACTCCTGGCTAATTTTTATACTTTTAGTAGTCAAGGTTTCACCATGTTGTCCAGGGTGGTCTCAAACTCCTGACCTCAGGTGATCTACCCACCTTGGCCTCCAAAAGTGCTGGGATTACAGGCATGAGCCACCTCGCCCTGCCAAGACTACATAAGACTCTTAACCCCCAGGAGGACTCATGTGGTCTACTTAGAACCCCAGAAGAGAAAGTGGCCTTGCTGACCCAGTTGTTTGGCTGGAACACAAGATTAGAGTGGGGCCAGCTGGAGGGAGGGCTGCGTGCTGAGCATCGTGCTGCCCACTTGGCTCAGGTTCTTTCCATTGCTGCTGTTTGGGGCCAGGTTGGTCTTGAGGCCTTGGTTGGGAGTCAAGTGACTTGGCTGTGGAGGTTAGAGGCCAGGGAGCCGGCCATTATAGACCCTTGTGTTAATACAGAATCCACTAGAGGATTCTGCTCTCTGTGTCTGTTCTGTTTCAGTGCAATATCTCTCTGAATATGTACCTTATAGATATGTTTGTCTGAAAATACATCCTCAAGCAAATCCTCAAATATCTTTTAGGGTAGGGATCTTAGTGTTTTTTTTTCTTGTTTTTTTTTTTTCCACTGATGTGTCAGCATAGAGAATGAGGTCAATATATATTTGACTGATTAATGATTAACTTCTCAGTGTTTTTATGACTGCTATTGCTGCTGTAATTAACTCCACAAATTTAGCAGCTTAAAGTCATACAAATTTTATTGTCTTACAGTTATGGAGGTCAGAAGTCCAAATTGGGTGTCTCTGGGCTAAAACCAAGGTGTAGCAGGGCTGTGTTCCTTCTGGAGGCTCTAGGAAGAATTTCCTTCCTTGCCTTTTCCAGCTTCTAGAGGCCACCTACTACATTCCTTGATTCGTGGCCACCTCCTCTTCTTCAAAGCCAGCAGCATGACATCTTCAAACCTTTCTGACCCTGATCTACCTCCCTCTTACAAAGACTCTCGTGATTACATTAGGCCTAACTGGAAAATCCAAGACAGTCTCCTTTTGCAAGATCCTTAATTTAATCACCACAATGTCCCTTTTGCCCCGGAAGGTAATCTATTCACAGGTTTTGAAGATGGGGATGGGAACACCTTTGGGAGCCCATTCTACCACAATGCTTAATCTGATTTTCCCATATCATATTGTATTACAGATTAATGACCTGATTTGTACTTCACCATAGGGAGATGATGTGCCTTTAGCTGCCAAAGTAAACAAAGCTGAAGTAATGTACTTGCTTTAAAGCAGTGAACAAAGAAATACTGTAAGATATGTAGACAAAGATTTCTGAGAGAGTTTTGAGCCAGTGAAATGAAAAGTACTGTATGACAATCGATAAATGGCTACTAAGTGGATGGCTATTAAGGTGCAGTAGATTAAAGGGAAATCACTTAGTTTTTTAAAAAGCATTTTAGATCCACGTTTGCTTTTGCTGTTTAGAGTCTTGTAATAACCTCATCCATGTGAAAGTGGTTTATATATAAGCGTACTCCTCTACTCATCTCTAATAAAACCTCTTTTTTTCTTACTTGAAGTGACTTTAGTGATGCTATATAAAATACGTAGTGAGGGAGCTAATGAATGTGGCTCAGGGTTGTAGGGGGTGCGGCATGCCTCCCCTTCTCAGAATGCTGGCCTGCTGTGTATGTGTTTACAAATTGGCCTTGAAGCTTTTTGGAAAATAGAGATGTGGATTGGTGGCTTAGCAGGCCTCCTGGGACAGGGGCTGTGCTTCTAGGGAAATGGGGATGGGTGACATTTTTATCTCAGCATGGGCCGCCATAACAAAAAAGCACAGACTAGCTGTCTTTAAAAACAGACAATGTCTCCTAGTTTTGGAGGCTGGAAGTGTGAGATTAGGGTGTCAGGGTGGTTAGGTTCTGGTGAAGACCCTCCTGACTTGCAGATGGCTGCCTTCTCACCATGTCATCAACATGAGAATCTCTTCTCAATCTCTTGATATTTCTCTTACTATTATTGCTATTATTACTTCTCTTACTATTATTATAAGTAATGTACCCTTACGATTCCTATGTTAAACCCAACAGGACTGTGAAGTTGGGTTTAACATAGGAATAGTAAGGGTACATTATTCAGCCCTTAGCAGTTGGATGGCACACCTGTGTTCCAACCTGCTTTCCTGGAAGTTACCAGCTTAGCGTGTTTCTGGCAGATTAAGGCTTTGCCTCCCGGCTCAAGGCCTCAGTGGTTCTGGGGCAGCTGGTAGGAAGCCAAGCTCCAGCAGTGCCTTGAGTTACTGCAGAAAGCACAGCCTACCCCTAAAACTTTGTCAGCTCCAGCAGAAGCCCTGGATAGCAGGGTCCCACTGCTGGTCTCAGGTCAGTAGGGGAAGACAACAGCCAGGTGAAGATTGTTTTGAGTTCTTGGAGGCAGGTTTGCATCGCGTTTGTCCTCTTTGGGGCAGTGAATTCCCGGTGCCATCATAGAACTTTCTGCAGACTTGGTGTTTGGGTGGTCAGAGAGTCAGATTGATTTGGGAGTGGCAGGTGAGGACTCTGGGATAGAAGATGGTCTTTCTGCTTTGGAAGAGAAGCATGGTCCTGTGCTGTGGCTTGGGGATGAGCTGGCAGTGGGTGGTAGACAGGGGGCCTCAGCTGGGAGGCCGGGCTGCTCTGAATGAGCCAGGGCCACAGTAGCTGCTCAGGCAGAAAGGATTTGTGGGTACCAGAGCTCTGGCAGGTGCACATTTGTTAGGCCAGAGCAGTATCCAGACGCAGGCGCTGCTCCCTCTAGAGATGCTGCTAGCCAGTGAGGGCGAATCTCTGGGCAGTGGAAGGCAGGGGTAGCTCCCGGCCTAATGGCAGCCAGAAAAGAAGCTGCAGGAGGATATGGATTTGTTGTGGAAGAGGTGGAGGCCTGAAACCCTGAAAACTGAGAATCCTGCCCTCAATTTCTGATTGACTAAAGGTAGCTTTTTTCATTGGTGGAGGAAGGCTCCTTCCTCAGCCTCCTGAGAAGCTGGGATTACAGGCATGCGCCACCCAGCCTGGCTAATTTTTGGATTTTTGGTAGAGACGGGGTTTCGCCATGTTGGCCTGACTGGCCTGGAACTCCTAACCTCAGATGATCCATCCGCCTCGGCCTCGGCCTCCCGAAGTGCTGGGATTACAGATGTGACCCACTGTGCTTGGCCTCATTTGTTATTTTTAATAAGCATTGAGACTTAATTGGGGCATCCTTGATGTTTTCACCGAGAACCATTTATCCAGAACAAGACCTGAGCACTTTCACTAGAAGTATTCAGAATATGCTCTGAATGGAAGCTTCATTAATTCCAAATGAGCAAAGAATTTGAGCAGTCATCTGTGACCATGGCCAAGGGTGGCTTAAGGGGATTTGGCTCCACCCCTCATCTCCAATGGCCCCTTAAATCCGGCTTCCCAAGATTAAGAAGCCTGTGTAAACAGAATAAAAATACCTTCATAGAACTGTGGTTTTCATTGATCTGGGGAAAAAAAACACACACATACTAACAGTCTGCTTACAGTGCAAACACAGCTTCCAGTAAAGCTTCTGGCCCTCCCCTCCTCCCCCTCACTAATCCCCTCAAGCTGATTGATGCCCCAACTGGTCTCTTTTAAATTGTTCAATCCAATAGGCTCATTCTTCCTGAACAGTTCTTGTGAAAACAAAAGCTTTGCTTTTTCTTTTCTTATTTTTATTTTTTAGACAGTCTCACTGTGTTGCCCTGGGCTCATTGCAACCTCTGTCTCCCAGGTTCAAGCAATTCTCATGCTTCAGCCTTCTGAGTAGCTGGGATTACAGGCATTGGCCACCACACCTGGCTAATTTTTTAATTTGTATTTTTAGGAGAGTCGGTGTTTCACCATGTTGGCCAGGCTGATCTCGAACTCCTGGCTTCAAGTGCTGGGTTTACAGGCGTGAGCCACTGCGCCTGGCCTATCTAATAAATATTTATTAAATAAACATACTCAGTACACAGAAGCATTTCCACATGTATGTTTATTATGTTTGTTTTCTTATTCTACAAGCAGCTGGCTTTTGTTACTTCACAATGTGGCTTGGGCATCTTGCACCTTCAATATATATACATCTGTTGCGTATTTTAATGGGACTGTGTAGTATTCTATTAGGCGGATGCACAGAATGTGTTTTCCAAGTCCTACAGTCATAGCTATGTGGTTGACTTCTAGTTTTTGCTGTTACAGACAATGCTCTTGAGACTCTCTTGTTACCTCTGTCCTTGCCTATCTGTGCTTTTCTGTAGGGTGTATCCCTGGAAGTAAAATTGTTGCAGCAAAGGCTATGCACATTTGACTTCCAAATTACCCTGCGGATAGGTGGTTTTCCAGTTTGTATTCCAGCTAGGAGTGTCAGGGGGCCCTGTGGACTAATGCCGTGACAAGCCTTTACTGCTAAAAACCTACATTGGCACTTCCAGATCTTTCGTTAAGTCCTTAGTGTAAGGTCAGCCGAGAGAAAGAAGAATAGACCCAAAGTCTGGCAAGCAAGTTTTATTACCCTGCCTGGCTGCTCTGTAACTGTCAGAGGAGGCAGCCCCGTGCTTACAAAATGAGGGGTTTGTATGGGGTGAGAGGGCTGTAAGGGAGTTTCAGGACTGAGGTGATCTTATCAGCTTGTAACAGGCACAGAGATGGTTTGTGGACTTGTGACAGATTTATAATACATCATCCTGTGACTTTTCTGGCGGCAGTTTGAAAAACAGGATTTTACAGGAATTTACAGGTATGGATAACAAACATCTGTTTTCCTTGACCTTCTCCGAGCTGCCCGGATGACTGTAATGAGGCTTTGCTTAATTGTAGCAGGTCTGGCAGCCTTGATATGGGGCCTAGGCGGGAGTTCAGGAATGCAGCTGCAGAGCAATCAGAGTTGGGGGAAGGGACCAGCTAGCACAGAGGGGGTTTTCTAAGGCAGCTTATCTCTAACACTTAGTCTGCTGTCAAACTCCCCATAAGGTGTCCCTCATCTGTCTTTATAGCTTTAACTGTTTCTGCTCTTATAAAGCCTCTGCACGTTAGTAAAGCCTGTGGTTTTTAATCAGGGTAGTTTTGCACCTCCCACCCCCAGGGACATTTGACAATGTCTGGAAATATTTTTGGTTGACAGGACTGGGAAGAGAGTACTGCTGGCAGGACGTGCCTCTCCATGTCCTACCATGCACAGTGCGGCCCCACGATGAAGTCATCTGGTCCAAATGTCCATAGGGTGGCAGAGAGCGATGGTCAAGGAACCCTGCTGTTCTAAGCTCTTCACTGATCTCAAAAATCACTTGCTACTTACCTGCCTCTAGCCAAGGATGGACAGTGGGTTTTATCTAATGTGTCACTGCCAATCCCTACCTAAGGGTAGCTGGAGAGCTATCTTGAGGATTCTAAGAGTGGGAGAGGGGCTGAAATGCTACATGGGCCATTTAACAAATTGTAAAGTCACCACATTCCAGCTAGATGATTTTGTTTCCTTTATATTTTCCAGGGTGCCTCATGGATAGTTTTTCATACATAGTTGATGATTATGTATACCTTAATGTTGCCTGAATGACAGACACCTTAAGAGTGATTAGAGCTCTGTAGGAGGCCAGCTCTCCTAACCTGTACGGTTGTTTACCTGCCATTTGTCTTCAAACATTTCTATTTTTTTTGTATTTATTTGATATCTTAAGAGCTTTGAAATCCTAATAGGAGGTGGACGTGATGGATTGATGTTTACTGCATTGTCTTTGAAGTGATTGTGGAATGAATATAATTGTATAGCTTTCCATTTTAGAAGAGTGAGTGAGCAAAAGGTCAAGAAAGATCCAGCAGGCATTGCTTGCAAAGTTTACAATTACTTCTGGAATGTTGACCCTACCAATTGGTACTTGGGGTTCTGCCTCTTATGGGGGAATTATTTTTGTTGGTTTGGGTTTTTTGGTTTTCTGTGGGGGGGTGGGGGTTTGAGACTGTCTCACTCTGTTGCCCTGGCAGGAGTGCAGTAGCATGATCTCAGCTCTCTGCAGCCTCTGCCTCCCAGGCTCAAGCAATCCTCCCACCTCAGTGTCTGGAGAAGCTGGGACTACATGTGTGCGATAGCCACACCCGACTAATTTTTGTGTTTTTTGTAGAGGTGGGGTTTTACTGTATTGCCCAAGCTAGTCTTGAACTCCTGGGCTCAAGTGACGTGCCCACCTTGGCCACCCAAAGTGTTGGGATTGTAATTGTGAGCCACTGTGCCCAGCCATGGAGGGGGACATTATTTAGGTCAATTTTGAACTTTTTTTTTTTTTTTTCAGTTTGAGGGTACAGGGTTGGTCAGCTTTTTCTGTGAGGGGCCAGATAGTAAATATTTTAGGTTTTATGGGCCATGTGGTCTGTGTCACTGTTATCAGCTTTGCCCTTGAAGCTGGAAAGCAGCCATAAACAATACTTAAATGAAAGGGCAGCTGGGCATGGTGGCTCATGCATGTAATCCCAGCACTTTGGGAGGCTGAGGTGGGTGGATCACCAGGTCAAGAGTTCCAGACCAGCCTGGCCAAGATGGTGAAACCCTGTCTTTTGAAAAAAAAAAAAAAAGAAAGGGCATGGGTTGAATAAGTGTGTGTGTACAAAACTCTTGTAAATGGTTTCAGGTAAGCGTGTATATATAAAAGTATTTTGAATGGGTTCAGATAAGTCTATGTAAAAGCAGGTAAGGGCAGTAGTTTGTTGAGCCCTCTAAAACCATCAATACTTGAATATTTGACTGATGAACCCTACTTTGCAACTAAATGGTGCTGAAGGTGGGGTGCAGTGCCTGTAATCCCTGCCCTTTGGGAGGCTGAGGTGGGCGAATGGTTTGAGCTGAGGAGTTCAAGACCAGTCTGAGATCATGATGAGACCCCCCCATCTCTAAAGAAAAAAAGAAAAACAATTTAGCCAGGCATGGTAGCACATGCCTGTAGTCCCAGCTACACCAGAGGCTGAGGTGGAAGAACACCCAGGCCTACAAGATCGAGGCTGCAGTGAGTCATGATGGTGCCACTTCACTGCAGCCTGGGTGACAGAGTAAGACCCTGTCTTTAAAAATAACAATTATTCAAAATAAAAGGAAAAAAGAAATGGTGTTGAAAATGAAATCCCTGGTTCTGATGAGTACCCTCTGCAGTGATTGTCATGGGAAAGGCAGTGATTCACCACCTTTCTTTGTCTTCCCGCACAGAGATGTGGTATGGTGTGTTCCTGTGGGCACTGGTGTCATCTCTCTTCTTTCATGTCCCTGCTGGATTACTGGCCCTCTTCACCCTCAGACATCACAAATATGGTAGGTTCATGTCTGTAAGCATCCTGTTGATGGGCATCGTGGGACCAATTACTGCTGGAATCTTGACAAGTATGTTAGACATTAAAATACCAGTCAAAAATGTTTAATATGACTAGTCAATTTCAGGACCTATTTTAGAAACATACCTGAGTAGGATGAAAGGAAGAGTGGCTTTTAACCAAAAGTCCTTAATTAATTAATTAATTATTTGAGACAGGGTCTCCCTATGTCACCAAGGCTGGAGTGCAGCCAATCTTGGCTCACTGCAGCCTCAGCCTCTTGGGCTTCAGCAGTCCTCATACATCAGCCTCCCAAGTAGCTAGAACTACAGATGTGTGCCATAATGCCCGGCTATTTTTTTTGTATTTTTTGTAGAGACAGAGTTTTGTCATGTTGCCAGGTCTCGAACTCCTGAGCTCAAGCGATCCGCCCACCTTGGCCTCCCAAAATCCTGGAATTACAGGCGTGAACCACTGCACCTGGCCCCAGTTTTTTAATGTGTGTGTGTGTTTTTTTCCTACCCGCAATGCCCTGTTACTTGGCTAACCTCTTTGACTTCCTGAGTCAGATTTCATCTCAGTGGCTTCAGGGAAGTCATGTTAAGCTTTGTGAGACACATCTTGTGAGACATGCCACCAGCAAAAGAAAAATATCTTTTTGGAAGCTACTTCTCCTTTCTGATCAGCTATCATCACTTCAGGGTTGGTGCTGCAAGATGGTTGATGAATTACTTCCACTCATGTGGGTGTGGTTGCTGTAAAGATAGAAGACAAATTCTTATGACAAGAATTCTTTGCCAGGTGTAATGGCTCATGACTGTAATCCCAGCACTTTGGGAGACTGAGGTGGGAGGCTTGCTGGAGCCCAGGAGTTTGAGACTAGCCTTAACAACATAGCAAGACCCCACCTCTACAAAATAAAAATTAAAAATTGCTCAGGCGCAATGGCTCACGTCTGTAATCCCAGCATTTTGGGAGGCTGAGGCAGATAGATCATGAGGTCAGGAATTGGAGACCAGCCTGGCTCATATGGAGAAACCCCGTCCCTGTTTTTTTTGTGGGGGGGTTCTTGCTCTGTTGCCCAGGCTGGAGTGCAGTGGCATGATCTCGGTTCACTGCAACCTCCACCTCCTGGAGTCAAGCAACTCTCTTGCCTCAGCCTCCTGAGTAGCTGGGATTACAGGCGTATGCTATTAAAACTGGCTAATTTTTGTATTTTTAGTAGAGACGGAGTTTCTCCATGTTGGTCAGTCTGGTCTCAAACTCCTGACCTCGTGATCCGCCTGCCTCAGCCTCTCAAAGTGCTGGGATTACAATCATGAGCCACTATGCTTGGCCATCCCCGTCTCTATTAAAAAAACAAAATTAGGCTGGGCGTGGTGGCTCACACCTGTAATCCAAGCACTTTGGAGGCCAAGGCGGGCAGATCACCTGAGGTCGGGAGTTCAAGAGCAGCCTGACCAACATGGTGAAACCCCGTCTTAAAAAAAAAAAAAAAAAAAAATTAGCCAGCTATGGTGGCACATGGCTATAACCCCAGCCACTTGGAAGGCTGAGGCAGGAGAATCACTTGAACCCAGGAGGCAGAGGTTGTGGTGAGCCATGATTGCACCATTGCACTCCAGCCTGAGCAACAAGAGCGAAACTGTCTCAAAAAAAAATTTTTTTTATAATAAATAAATAAAAATAAAAAATTTAGCTGAGTGTGGTAGTGCACCTGTGGTTCCAGCTACATGGGAGGATTGCTGGAGCCCGGAGGTCCAGGCTGGGCTGCAGTGAGTCGTTATCCCACCACAGCACTCCAGCCTGGGCAACAGAGCAAGACCCTGTCTCCCAAAAAAAAAAAAGGAGTTCTTCCTTAGAAAAGGACCTAATTAGTGCTCTGGTTATTTTTTTTTCCCTTTAGGACTTTCTCAGTAAGAACTGGAGTAACGTGATGTTATAAATTATTTTCAGGCCTGTTTTGGGGGCGTTTGTTTTGTTACGGCTTTTGCCTGCTTATGTGATAAGACACAGTTACAGAAATGAGAACAGTCAGTTTAAATCATTTTAAAGCTCATTTATAAATATAAATGTATAGTTTATATAAACTAAAATTATAAGTAATTAAAATGTAAAATCCTCAATTTTTCCATCCCTAAGTAATAGCCATCTTGGTGTATATGTCTTTTTTTGGGTATATATATATATATATATATATATACACATACATACACATACATACATACATATTCTTATAATATAGAAATGTAATATTCCTACTGATTTGTAAATTTTTTTCACTGTGAATTGGAACCTTGAGTTTTTTTTTTTTTTTTTGAGAGAAAGTGGCCTAGTTTCTCTGTGTTCCAACCGTCTCACCTACTGCTGCTTCGGAAACCCTCTGCTCCAGGATGACTGCCTCATAGGGCCTGTCTTTGTTCCTTAGTAAAATAGAGATAATACTACCCGTCTCATACCCTTTCATGATTGAGCTGATGTGTAGATGAAGTACTAAAACGTAATACCTGACACATAGTAATTGTGCAATAAATGTGTTCATTTCTGTCTTTAAGGCTCTATGAATAGTCTGTTCCCTTCCCATTTGCTGCTTCCTCGGGTATACTTTTTCCTTTCTTCGCTTTATTATCCTAATCCCACTTTAGGGCCCAGTTCAAATTCCTTAAGCTTCTTTCTACCCAACCCACTCTGTGTCCTTAAATTTTGAAGGGGCCCAGTGAAACATGCCTTTTAGATGTTTGTAACAAAATGTATGCATTGCCAGTGGAGGTGGACATTTAAAATCACTAAATGTTCAAGGCAGCCAACTTTGGGTTAATATTGTTCTTTCTTTTCTTTAAAATATATTAATATACCTTCATATCATATTTATGAAATGTGCCAGGGATGGTGGCTTACTCCTGTAATCCCAGCACTTTGGTAGGCCAGGTTGGGAGGATCACTTAAGTCCAAGAGTTCAAAACCAGCCTGGGTGACATAGTGAGACCTTGTCTGTACAACAAATAAATAAATAAAATAGCCAGGCCCGCTGCGCGTTTTGTCCCACGTGTTGTCCCGTCCGTCTCCTGACTCGCCGCTCTTGTCCTTCCTCCTGCTTTTTCTTCTCTTGCCTTGCGGTCTGAAGATGCCCTCGGCCACCAGCCACAGCAGGAGCGGCAGCAAGTCGTCTGGACTGCCACCGCCGTCGGGTTCCTCCGGGAGTGAGGCGGCCACAGGAGCTGGGGCCACCGCGCCGGCTTGTCAGCACCCTGCAACTGGCGCCGGCGCTGTGCAGACCGAGGCTATGAAGCAGATCCTCGGGGTGATCAACAAGAAACTTCAGAACCTGGAGAAGAAAAAGGGTAAGCTTGATGATTACCAGGAACAAATGAACAAAGGGGAAAGGCTTAATCAAGATCAGTTGGATGCCATTTCTAAGTACCAGGAAGTCACAAATAATTTGGAGTTTGCAAAAGAATTACACAGGAGTTTCATGGCATTAAGTCAAGATATTCAGAAAACAATAAAGAAGACAGCACGTGGGGAGCAGCTTAAGAGAGAAGAAGCTGAACAGAAACGTTTAAAAACTGTACTTGAGCTACAGTATGTTTTGGACAAATTGGGAGATGATGAAGTGCGAACTGACCTGAAACAAGGTTTGAATGGAGTGCCAATATTGTCCAAAGAAGAATTGTCATTGTTGGATGAATTCTGTAAGTTAGAAGACCCTAAATGGGACGTGAGCTTGAGGTTGAATGAACAGTATGAACATTCCTCCATTCACCTGTGGGACCTGCTGGAAGGGAAGGAAAAATCTGTATGTGGAACCAGCTATAAAGTTCTAAAGGACATTGTCAGGTGTGTTTTTCAATCAAACTACTTTGACAGCACCCACAACCACCAGAATGGGTTGTGTGAGGAAGAAGAGGCAGCACCTACAGTTGAAGATCAGGTAGCTGAAGCTGAACCTGAGCTAGTGGAAGACTACACTGAGCAAAATGAAGTTTAATCAACAGAGTATGTAAATAGACAGTTCATGGCAGAAACACAGTTCACCAGTGGTGAAAAGGAGCAGGTAGATGAGTGGACAATTGAAACAGTTGAGGTGGTAAATTCACCCCAGCAGCAGCCTCAGGCTTCATCCCCTTCAGTACCAGAGCCCCACTCTTTGACTCCAGTGGCTCAAGCAGATCCCCTTCTGAGAAGACAGCGAGTACGAGACCTTATGGCACAAATGCAGGGTCCCTATAATTTCATACAGGATTCAGTTCTGGATTTTGAAAACCAGACACTTGATCCTGCCATTGTATCTGCACAGCCTGTGAATCCAGCACAAAACATGGACATGCCCCAGCTGGTTTGCCCTCCAGTTCATTCTGAATCTAAACTTGCTCAGCCTAATCAAGTTCCTGTACAACCAGAAGCTACACAGGTTCCTTTGGTGTCATCCACAAGTGAGGGGTATATAGCATCTCAACCCCTGTACCAGCCTTCTCCTGCTACAGAGCAACAACCACAGAAGGAACCAATTGATCAGATTCAGGCAACAATCTCTTTAAATACAGACCAGACTACAGCATCATGATCCCTTCCTGCTGCTTCTCAGCCTCAAGTATTTCAGACTGGGACAAGCAAACCTTTACATAGTGGTGGAATCAATGTAAATGCAGCTCCATTCCAATCCATGCAAATAGTGTTCAATATGAATGCCCAGTTCCTCCTGTTAATGAACCAGAAACTTTAAAACAGCAAAATCAGTACCAGGCCAGTTATAACCAGAGCTTTTCTAGTCAGCCTCACCAAGTAGAACAAACAGAGCTTCACCAAGAACAACTTCAAACAGTGGTAGGCACTTACCATGGTTTTCCGGACCAGTCCCATCAAGTGACTGGTAACCACCAGCAGCCTCCTCAGCAGAACACTGGATTTCCACGTAGTAGTCAGCCCTATACAATAGCTGTGGTGCATCTCGTGGAGGTTCCCGTGGTGCTAGAGGCTTGATGAATGGATACCAGGGCCCTGCCAATGGATTCAGAGGAGGATATGATGGTTACCACCCTTCATTCTCTAACACTCCAAGCAGTGGTTATACAGAGTCTCAGTTCAGTGCTCCCTGGGATTACTCTGGCTATCAACGGGATGGATATCAGCAGAATTTCAAGCGAGGCTCTGGGCAGAGTGGACCATGGGGAGCCCCATGAGGTAATATTTTGTGGTGGTGATCCTAGCTTCTAAGTGGAGCTTCTGTTCTGGCCTTGGAAGAACTGTTCATAGTATGCATGTTAGGAATACATTTATCCTTTCCAGACTTGTTGCTAGGGATTAAATGAAATGCTCTGTTCCTGAAACTTAATCTTGGACCCAAATTTTAATTTTTGAATGACTTTCCCTGTTACTATATAAATTGTCTTGAAAACTAGAACATATTCTCTTCCCCAGAAAAAGTGTTTTTCCAACTGAAAATTATTTTTGAGGTCCTAAAACCTGCTAAATGTTTTAGGAAGTACTTACTGAAACATTTTTGTAAGACATTTTTGGAATGAGATTGAACATTTATATAAATTGATTATTCCTCTTCATTTTTTGAAACATGCCTATTATATTTTAGGGCCAGACACCCTTTAATGGCCAGGTAAGCCATAGTTAACATTTAGAGAACCATTTAGAAGTGATAGAACTAATGGAATTTGCAGTGTCTTTTGGACTTCTATTAGTGATATAAATATCAAGTCTGACTTTTAAACAAAACACCCAAATTCCTAACTTATTGAACTATACTTAAAAAAATTATAGGTTTGAAGAGTTTTTGTTTTACTTTTAGAAAACTACTTCAGATTTTGACAGGAAGTTAACCTGTTTAACAGTTAGAGTTAGCATTTCATGTAGTCTGAAATTCTAAATGGTTCTCTGATTTGAGGGAGGTTAAACATCAAATAGGTTTCCTCTATTTATTGGCCATAGCATGTGGAAAATGTGTGTTAAGGAGGAATTACAAAGTACTTTGATTTGAATGCTAGTAGAAACTGGCCAGGAAAAAGGTACATTTTCCTAAAAATTAATGGATCACTTGGGAATTACTGACTTGACTAGAAGTATCAAAGGATATTTGCATGTGAATGTGGGTTATGTTCTTCTTTCCCACCTGGTAGCATATTTGATGAATGTTCAGTTAACTGATAGTTAAAATCTGTTTTAACAGCATGTAAAAAGTGATTTTATCTGTTAAAAGTGATTAAACAATTTTGAATATTATGTAGTTTCTTTTTAACAGTTAGGCAATAAGGTTTGTTTTCATTCTGGTGCTTTTATTAATTTTGATAGTATGATGTTACTTACTACTGAAATGTAAGCTAGAGTGTACACTAGAATGTAAGCTCCATGAGAGCAGGTACCTTGTCTGTCTTCACTGCTGTATCTGTTCCCAATGCCTGGTGACAGTGCCTGGCACTTAGTAGGCACTCAATAAATACTTGTTGAATGAAAAAAAATAAATAAATAAAATAACCAGGCATGGTGGCTGGTGTGTGCCTGTAGTCCCAGCTGCTCGGGAGGATCAGTGGAGCCCAGGAGGTTGAGGCTGCAGGGAGCCATGATCATGCCACCACATTCTAACCTGGGCAAAAGAGTGAGACACTGTCTCAAAAATAATAATAATTGTAAACATGTGATTGAGACACTGGGTATTCCTTTGCATTATTTCAAATCTGTTTCTGTCTTGTGTCCCCAGCTAGATTCCAAGTACCTTGAGAATAGGGACCATACCTTATAAAACACAGAAGTGTTCTGCAGATAAAAATTTGAGTGAATGAATACACTACGACCAAGGAGAATTTTGTTTGGAGCATCTTGTTGGGGAGGGTAATCGGGGAAATCTGGATCTATTTTTTTTTAATTTTTATTGTTTATTTCTATTTGAGACAGGTCTTGCTCTGTCACTCAGGCTGGAGTGCAGTGACATAGTCATAGTTCACTGCAGCCTCCACCTCCCAAGATCAAGTATTCCGCTACCTTAGCCACCCAAGTAACTAGGATTACAGGCACATGCCACCACACCCAGATAATTTTTGTATTTTTTGTAGAGACAGGGTTTTGCCATGTTGTCCAGGCTGATCTCAAAATCCTGAGTTCAAGGGATCTTCCTGCCTCAGCCTTCCAAAATGCTCAGATTACGGGCTTGAGCCACCATGCCTGGCTGGATCTTTTTTTGTTGTTTTGTTGTTTTGTTTTTTTGAGATAGGGTCTTGCTCTGTTACCCAGGCTTGAGTGCATCGTTGTGATCTCGACTCACAGCAACCTCCACCTCCTGGGTTCAAGCAACTCTCCTGCCTCACTCTCCTGAGTAGTTGGGATTATAGACTGTGCCACCACGCCCAGCTAATGTTTTGTATTTTTAGTAGAGATGGGGTTTCACCATGTTGCCCAGGCTGGTTTCAAAGTCCTGAGCTCAGGTGACCCACCCACCTCGGCCTCCCAAAATACTGGGATTACAGGCGTGAGCCACCGTGCCCGGCTGGATCTATTCTTTTCAAACAAATGAAATGTTGACTTCGTTGGTACAATGCTGAACTCCTATAGTAACTCAGATGGGTATCTGCATAGATACAGGGGTTTTTGTTTTGTTTTCTCAGTTTGCAGGCAGTTATAGTGACTAACATAATAAAAACAATCAATGACTGTGAAACAGGAATCCCTAAGTATCTCTCTCCCCTCATGCCCTTTGAATTAATAACCACTTTATGGCTTAGGGTCCTCCTCTCTTCCTTTCTCACCCCTCTACTCCTTCATCCATTTCTTTCTGTTTTTTTGAAATGGAGTCTTACTCTGTCACCAGGCTGGAGTACAGTGGGGCATTCTGAGCTCACTGCAACCTCCAACTCCCTGGTTCAAGCGATTCTCCTGCCTCAATTTCCCTAGTAGCTGAGATTACAGGCACATGCCACCATGCCCAGCTAATTTTTGTATTTTTAGTAGAGATAGAGTGTCACCATGTTGTCCAGGATGGTCTCAATCCCCTGGCCTCGTGATCTGCCCGCTTCGGCCTCCCAAACTGCTGGGATTACAGGTGTGAGCCACCGCACTCAGCCTCCATCCACTTCTTGAAGGGAACTCTGAGTATAATAGAAGGTGGAGCGGCGATTCCCTGTGGCCTGAAACATTTCTTGCTTAGTCTAACTCAAAAGATTCTTTTTCATTTGTTGCCAAAAATGTATTAGGTCCCTATTACTGGTAGGGGAATAAACAGTTACTTTTGAGTTCATAATCTGGTTGTGGGAATTGCTATCTTTGTGATTTTGATTATTTCTTCCAGATTATTTTATTCAGTAAATCTAGGAGACTCTTGGTTTTAAGGAGTCAGCATCTAAAAGTGATCGCAAGCCTTGTAATGAATACTCAAAGCCTAGACCAGTCCACAGAAAGAATAGGGAAAACCTAACATTTCTATGACAGTTAAATTTCAATATAAAAATCTGGAACATTCTACTTATAGTAGTATTTTAAGTGTTGTATTTTTATGAGTTTGTTAACCTTGGTTTTTTGTTTTTAACACCCTTGCATTTTAAATCAGGTGCAGCTATTGCTGGAGTTTACCGAGCAGCAGGGAAGGAAATGATACCATTTGAAGCCCTCACTTTGGGCACTGGACAGACGTTTTGCGTCGTGGTGGTCTCCTTTTTACGGATTTTAGCTACTCTATAGCATACATCCTTATGCTGAGATGTTGAACCTAAACTTTATGGAATCCTCCAAAAGAATACATTAGGGAGTGTGGAGTTTTCTTAGTTCTTCAAATGAAGCAACTTGGATGAACGGGAATGTGAAGGACAACATCTTAGCCTTTTCTTCAGTTTGAAGTTCCTAGAATTGAAGATTTTTGTGGACTCCCATCGTTCTCAACCAAAACAAAACAAGTCTTCTGGATTTTTTTTTTGTAGATACTTAATTTAAGCAGTTTTCACATGTACCTTTACCCGAGTCAAGTCAACTGTGTCTCTGGGGTGGTATCCCTTGCACTGAAATTTACAGTATTCTGTGAGATGTTGCATATTTTGGAAAACTATGGAAGATACTGGTTTATTTCAAATGAGCAGAGTATATTGTATTAAAATCATAGTTTATCTAATCTTGATTAATATTTGGTAAACTCTTTTCTTTGCTACATCTTAGTGACAGTAAATGCCAAATAGGTTTTGGTTGAGTATAGCTTTGAGAACAAATTTGATGAAATAAAACAGGAAAAAAAATTTAAATATAACTCAAGTAGTGGCTGTGGTTCCACTAAGTAAAGAGTAGGTAACAATGAATAATGTGACATTTTCTAGACAACTGTCTTGACCTCTGATTAAGATATTTTAAGAGATGTGAATTTGTTATTTTGTATGTTTTATTTAAATAAGCTAGCTACTTTAGACTTTTTAGAAGATTTTCTGTACCACCTTTCTGTATCACTTTTAATTCTCTTGATTTTCTTTCATTTAATTGGAAACACACATACCCTATTAAATGGCTTGAGTTGGAAATTTTAAGCCAGATTGGTTTGGACATTGAGGCACAGGTAAGATTCTTTAAACATTCTGTTGTAGTTTTTCTTAGTAACTTTTGTTTACTAATGACCCTTGAGACACTGTAGAAGTGCATCTGAAACTAGAGTTAGTGGTTATTGATTTTTTAGCTTAATGTGTTTGCCTATAGGTGACTTCAGCCTATTTCTTTTCTTTTCTTTTATTTATTTATTTTTTTTTTTGAGACGGAGTTTCGCTCTTGTTACCCAGGCTGGAGTACAATGGCGCGATCTCGGCTCACTGCAACCTCCACCTCCTGGGTTCAGGCAATTCTCCTGCCTCAGCCTCCTGAGTGGCTGGGATTATAGGCACGTGCACCACCATGCCCAGCTAATTTTTTGTATCTTTAGTAGAGACGGGGTTTCACCATGTTGACCAGGATGGTCTCGATCTCTTGACCTCATGATCCACCCGCCTGTAATCCCAGCCTATTTCTACAGTATTGGGTATCAAGTCCCGGAAAGTGCCTGAAGTTTAATTTCAGATATGCACCTACTCTCCCCTTTAGATTTTTATTCAAAAGAATGTAATCTTTAAAGAGAGTTAAATATCAATAGCTTTTTTAAATTTCATTTTTAGCTATTTTATTTTATTATTATTTTTTGAGATGGAGTCTCACTCTGTCACCCAGACTGGAGTGCAGAAGCATAATCTTGGCTCACTGCAACCTCCGCCTCCCAGGTTCAAGCGATTCTCCTGCCTCAGCCTCCTAAGTAGCTGGGAGTACAAGCGCCTGCTGCCATGCCCGGCTAATTTTTGTATTTAGTAAAGACGGAGTTTTGCCATGTTGGCCAGGCTGGTCTCAAACTCCTGACCTCAGGTGAGCCACCTGCATTGGCCTCCCAAAGTGCTGGGATTACAGGCGTGAGCCACTGCCCAGCCAATTTTAGCATTTTAATTTTTATTTTACTGCCTAACTTTCTTTTTCATTAAAAGGCCTGAAAACTGTGACTTTCTGAAAGGGAAAGGATCGAAGAAATTATCTAATTTGATCCTTATCACCTAAACTGTTTTCTGTTGAATACAATCAGTGTGGTGGTAGCGATTGTTACCTGTCTTCAGGATAGTTTCTGGTAATTAAATCTGAAATCTTTAAAGGAAAGTTTTCATTGTGAGATTAAGGCTAACAACTCATGAGGTCATATGTACATGAACATATCTATTCCATTTAAAGCAATATGCACTCTGGCTTCTGATTAAAAATAGCCAGGAGGAGAGTCTCTGAATGTACTGTGATTCTGGAGTCTGCCCAATTTGAGAAAAAAAAAAAAGAAAGTCAGGAGGGCCAGTTCGCCAGGGAAACTCATAGAAAAGAATTACAAAGAGATCACAAAAATTGGACATTTTCTTTTGAGTAATTAGACCACTTATGGCTGGGCGCAGTGGCTCACACCTGTAATCCCAGCACTTTGGGAGATCGATTTAGGAGGATTGCTTGAGCCCAAGAGTTCCAGACTGGCCTGGGCAACATAGCAATACTTCATCTCTTCTAAAAAATAAAACAAAACAAAAAAATAGCTGGGTGTGGTCCCAGCTACTCAGGAGTCTAAAGTGGGAGGATCACTTGTTCCTGGGAGGTTCCAGCTGCTGTGAGCCATGATAGCGCCGCTGAATTCCCAGCTTAGGTGACAGGGCAAGACCCTGTCTCATTATTAATTTTGATAATTGACGTATCAAAATTATAGTGACATATACTCAGCAGGAACTTATATGTAGAGTTCTAATTCAGCCACATATTCTTACAAATTCCCCAACAAGAAGCTCAAATCTTTTCTTCCAAGCAGATTGTAAAAAATTCTAGTTTTTAGTTTAAAAAGCTGTGATTTTCAGAAGTATCCCTTCAGTTTGAGAAATTTGGGGAATTTGTATCCTTTATTATGGGAAATGATTTCCATCATCTCTATTGAAGGATGCCTCTTACTGAAGAATGCCTGTTGAATGAGTGCTCACCTAAAACATTCTTTGGATATAATTTCATACACTAAACATGTGGGCCAGTAGTTAGTGGGCTCATCCCCTTAAATACTAATTTTTGAAATACCGATCCATGATTAAAATGTTAGATATTTTTCACTGGAGCTAAGTCATAAAGTTAGGGCATTTTGAAAGGTGTCTTTGTTTCTGTTTCTTGTTTGATATATTTTGATTACTCTTATTAAAAACTTTCCATATGAAAAGTATCTTCGAATTATTGAACGCTTCATACATCCTAATGTATGAATCATGCTCCTGTGAATAAATATATAAACTTGAAATATATTGAGCTGTGTAGCTTAATCTTTTCAGGGAAAGACTATTTGAATGATAAGGAATATCTTTGATTTTCTTTTTTGTGTTTTGTTTTGTTTTGTTTTGAGACGAAGTTTCGCTCTTGTTACCCAGGCTGGAGTGCAATGGCGCGATCTCGGCTCACCGCAGCCTCCGCCTCCTGGATTCAAGCAATTCTCCTGCCTCAGCCTCCCAAGTAGCTGGGACTACAGGCGTGCACCACCATGCCCAGCTAATTTTTGTATTTTTTGTAGAGACGGGGTTTCACCTTGTTGACCAGGATGGTCTCGATCTCTTGACCTCGTGATCCACCCGCCTCGGCCTCCCAAAGTGCTGGGGTTATAGGCGTGAGCCACCACGCCCGGCTCTTTTTTTATGTCTCAAATAGAATTATTTGGGAGTGGTCACTCAGATGGAAGAATATCAGCAATTGTGTTGAACATTTTACCTTACATAGTTTTGAGTCTTTTTGCCAAAAACTGATTTCTTAGAAACATCCTCCCCTAGCTATGCTTTTTTTAAAAAAAATAAAGGAAAGGGAGGCAGCCTCCCGACCATAAAAGCTGATTTCTTGATTTTTTTTTTTTTTTGAGATAGAATCTTGCTCTGTTGCCCAGGCTGGAGTCCAGTGGTGTGGTCTCAGCTCACTGCAACCTCCACCTCTCAAGTTCAAGTGATTCTCCTGCCTCAGCCTCCAAGTAGCCAGGATTACAGACACCCACCATAATGCCCAGCTAATTTTGGTATTTTTAGTAGAAATGAGGTTTCACCATATGCCAGGCTGGTCTTGAACTCCCGACCTCATATAATCCACCCACCTCGGCCTCCCAAAGTGCTGTGATTACAGATGTGAGCCACCGTACCCAGCCTTCTTGATTCTTCAATTTGGGATTTTGTAGTGAAAGCATTTCATGAAACTTAAGTTCATACGCAAGAGCATCATGAATTTCTAAGAGAGAGTGTCTCTTTGTGCTATTAACTTCTTTTGGCCACAAAATATTACTCCTTATGAAATGTTTAAACTAGTGAGGAAAAATTCATTAATTACCTTTAAACCCTTCCTTATTTTTTAAGATTTTAAATTGTATTTTGGCTTTTGACTCCAGTATCCTTTCTGGTTGCTCTGGTTTGAATTACGTTCCTGTTATGCTGCAGCACACATCAACCTTCCCTCAGTAACCATTTCCTGGAATGTGAAGCCTCGGTGCCATTAGCAGACCATACGCAGAAAATGTTGTGTACCTGCATTTCTTTTTTGTGCACTCTTGAAGGCTGGTTGTGACTAAAATCAGCTTAACTTTTTATATTATGTTATTTCACTAACTGCTAGAGTCAAAATGATCAAATCTTTGTACAATAGAAAATTATTTAAATTTTATTTTTCTACTGACATTTCTAATTCTAGTGTAAATGTTTATCAATAAAAAATTACTTTCAATCCTGAGTTGGAATTATATTTCTTTTTTGGTGGCCGATGAGTTTAATCATTTGTAATAAAGTTGTCTGACTTCAGTTTTCATATTTTGAATAACTTAATATCTAACGTGTAACTTTCTTTTATGTTCAACTTCTTACTAATTTATGGCAAAATTATTGTTCAAAGTTGTGATTAAACTGCACTTTTATGTGACCTGGAAAATCTTAGTAACTCCACTTGCTGGGTCGTATATTGCCATCTAGAAGCTTTTGTACGATTCTACAAGGAGATAGGTGAGTATTGATACAGTGTGTGAAAATTTATTTGTAATAGTAAGTCTGCATGAAGAGAAGCCTCAAATTTGGTTAATTTAATACCCTTGGTGACATCATAAATCTCTCTGTTCTGCCATTTTCAACCAGCGGGACGGTCTAGGTTGGGTAGTTTACCCTCATGGTCACAAGATTGCTGCCGTTCCAGCCATTGCAGACACATACAGTGAATGTCTGGCAGGAGACCACCCATCCATTCCTTCTCTCTAATTTTCTAAAATTGAGGTTTACCATGGAGTAAAGTGTACAAACCTTAAGATGTATAGCTTAATGAATGAGTTACAGATCAAGGGGGACAGAATGTTTCTAGCACTCCAGAAACATACATGCAGAGTTCAGCCAGAAGCCCCCAAGACTGTGTCTGTATCTGGGACCCAAAACGGGAGGAACTTTGTTTCCAAAAACAGTGATAACCCAAGGTTGGACAGTGGAAAGAGACAGTGGAAGATGTGGTACAAAGGTACTGAGATTGACAGGGAAGACACTTTAAATTACTGCCAAGAAAACAGAACAGTGAGCCAGAAATCAATCTTTAGGGAGTGGGAGGGATGAGTGCTGTTGGAAGGAGTCCGCTACTGCTTGGCTCTAGCCTGTTTCTGCTTTGTTCAGTGATTAACCCAATGTCGCCAGATAATCATTTTTCTTTTCTTTTTTTTTTTTTTGAGACGGAGTTTCACTCTTGTTACCCAGGCTGGAGTGCAATGGCGCGATCTTGGCTCACCGCAACCTCCGCCTCCTGGGTTCAGGCAATTCTCCTGCCTCAGCCTCCTGAGTAGCTGGGATTACAGGCACGCGCCACCATGCCCAGCTAATTTTTTTTGTATTTTTAGTAGAGACGGGGTTTCACCTTGTTGACCAGGATGGTCTCGATCTCTTGACCTCGTGATCCACCCGCCTCGGCCTCCCAAAGTGCTGGGATTACAGGCGTGAGCCACTGCGCCCAGCCCTGATAATCATTTTTCAAGAGAAGTTGGAAATCTAAGTTACTGTTTGAAACCTCTCCATTTTTTTTTCTTTTTTTCTGATCAAGAGCATATCACAAAGAATGACATCTTTCCATTTTTAAGTGCTAGCAACTAATTTAAACTTGTGTAAAACACTTTTTTCTTTCTTTCTTTCTTTCTTTTTTTTTTTTTTTGACAGTGTCTTGCTCTGTTGCCCAGACTAGAGTACAGAGATCACAGCTCACTGCAACCTTCATCTCCCGGGTTCAAGCGATTCTCATGCCTCAGCCTCCTGGGTAGCTGGGACTACAGGCATGTGCCCCCACACCTGGCTAATTTTTGTATTTTTAGTAGAGATGGGGTTTCACCATGTTGGCCAGACTGGTCTCGAACTCCTGACCTCAAATGATCTGCCCATCTTGGCCTCTCAAAGTACTGGGATTACGGGTGTGAGCCACTGCGCCCGGCCTAAGATGCTGTCTTTCAAAAAAAGTGCAATCAAACGTCACAAAATATGAGGAAACATGTTCAAGTCACAAAGGACTGGACCAGCCTGGGTAACGTAGTGAAACCTCATTTCTACAAAAAGTATAAAAATTAGGTGGGCATGATGGTGTGTGCCTGTAGTCCTGGCTACTCATCAGGAGGCTGAGGTGGGAGGATTGCCTGAATCCAGGGAAGTTGAGACTGCAGTTTAGTGGTGATGGCACCACTAAACGCCAGCGTGGGCAATAGGGAGAACCTGCTTCAAAACAAAACAACAACAACAACAAAAAAAAGTCAACAAAAAGACAACCCAATTTTAAAATGGGCAAAACAGGCACGGTGGCTCATGCCTATAATCTCAGCACTTTGGGCGGCTGAGGCGTGTGGATCACTTAATGTCAGGAGCTTGAGACCAGCCTGGTCAACATGATGAAACCCTGTCTCTACTAAAAATACAAAAATCAGTGTGCATGGTGGCTCACAACTGTCATTCTAGCTACTCGGGAGGCTGAGGCAGGTGAATCGCTTGAACCTAGGAGGCAGAGCTTGCAATCAGCACTGCACTCCAGCCTGGACTAAAGCGCCAGACTCTGTCTTTAAAAAAAAAAGATAAAAAATAAGGGCAAAAGATCTCAAAAGATATTTCTCTAATGAACATATACAATGGCCAATTAGGATATGAAAAGATGCGTAACTTTGTTAGTTATCAGAGAAGTGCAAATTGATACTCCAGTGAGATGTCACTTCACACCCACTAGGATGGCTAGAATGAAAAAAGGTATTGGCAAGGGTGCAGAGAAACTGTAACCCTCACATGCTGCTGGTGAGAAAATAAAATGGTACAACTGCTTTGGAAAACATTTTGGCAGTTCTTCAAAAGGTCTTTAAAAAAATGTTTTTATATGATCAGGCAGTCCCACTTAGGATATACCTAAGAGAAATGAACTTTGAAAATGTCATGCTAAGTCAGTCCCCAAAGACCACATATTGTCTGATTCCACTTATATAAAATAAATGTCCAGAATAAGCAAATCTAGAGGCTGGTCTTTGAGGAGAAACAGAATGAGCACGAATGGGGAATGAGAAAGGGTTTATCTTGGGGGCAATGAATATGTTCTAAATGGAGTTAGTGTTGATTGTGCAAGTCTGAATAAAAACTACTGAATTGTGCACATTTTTATTTTACTTTATTTTATTGAGATGGAGTCTACTCTGACGCCCAGGCTGGAGTGCAATGGCGCGATCTTGGCTCACTGCAACCTCCACCTCCCAGGTTCAAGTGATTCTCCCACTTCAGCCTCCCAAGTAGCTGGGATTACAGGCACCCACCATTATGCGCAGCTAAATTTTGTATTCTTGTAGAGACAGGGTTTCACCATATTGGCCAGGCTGGTCTTGAAATCCTGACCTCAGGTGATCCACCCGCCTCAACCTCCCAAAGTGCTGCAATTACAGGGTGAGAGCCACTCCGCCTGGCCTGAATTGTGCACTTCAAATGGGTAAATCCTATGGTGTGTGAACTGTGTCTTAATAAGGTTATTTTTTGAAGTTTGCTGGTATAAAGCCATTGTAGTGTCTCATTAGTCACATGCCTGTCTCAGCTATTCCTCGATTCACGTAACATCTATTCCTTGATTTCCTGGATTTCCAGACCCAGTCTAGTCTAGGGTATCAATGAAAAGCAATTTCAGATGAAAAAAATGCATATCTGTATATAAGAGAAACAGATAGTATGGTAGTCGTTGGTGTTTCATCTGAATTTGCTTCTGATTATCACCTCATAAATAGACCAATAACATGTTTTAATCTGAAGAAATGGTAACAGTTATACATGGTTGTACTTCCCATATGGTTTAACTTGAAGGAAGGGTTCGTGTGGATGATAGCTGCATTCCTGAAGAGTCAATTCTTTGTATTCACAGTAGTTATGTCTATGAAGTTGTTGAATTAACAAAATTGAACTAACACTGAATTAGTAAAAACTGAACCATGGCTCCTGGGAGAAATACTTCGTTAGGTTCCTGTGAATCTCTAGTCAACACTTTTGTCAATATGTAACTGATCAATATGTAACTTTGTTTTATATGTGTTTCTGTTCAAAGACACCTTATTTAATATGTACTTCTTATAAATAATCCATATTTACAATAAAATTTCAATGACAGTATTTTGGTGTGATGTACTCTAGTGTACTGAGATTGTGCTACTTTTTTTTTGAGATGGAGTCTCACCCTGTGACCCAGGCTGGAGTGCAATGTCGTGATCTTGGCTCCCTGCAACCTCCGCCTCCCAGGTTCAAATGATTCTCCTGCCTCAGCCTCCCGAGTAGCTTGAATTGCAGGTGCCCGCCACCATGCCCAGCTCCTTTTTGTATTTTTAGTAGAGACGGGGTTTTAGCATGTTGGCCAGGCTGGTCTTGAACTCCTGACCTCGTGATCTACCTACTTTGGCTACCCAAAGTGCTAGGATTACAGGTGTGAGCCACCTCGCCTGGCCTGTACTACTTTTTCACTGTCAAAGAATACACATATATAGTACCCACATACAGTAAACAGTATAACATACTGTACAGTTCCTGAAGTAAACACATTCACTACTGTGCACACATACTGTATACCATAGAGTATAGTAATAAAAAAAGTGAAAAAGTTCAAAGATTGAGTATCCTAAGTTTTATAAAAATAACTAAAATCTTATGTTGATGGAGTTACAAAACGTGGGAAAACTCTGGACCTTGGTTTGTCCCACAGAAACCAGAGGAGGGGTGAGTGAAATTTATTCTGCAGAAGAGGAAGAGGGTGACAGGTCACCTTAGGAGTCTGGCTCTCAACACTTGTTGAAGGAGTGGGCAATCTTTCCTCTGAAACTGGCTTGAGAAATTGCATCAGCCTTGCCTGCTTGGCTTTCTGCCTGAAATCTTTAAGCATCTCAGTATAAGGGGCAAACGCAGTGGAGGCCAGGCATTTAAATTTGAGGCCTCCGTCAAGCATAAGCCCACACTCTTCCATGTCTCTAAAAATTTTTTCCAAGGCAGAACTCCACTCCAATATTTTGGCTGCTGTGTGAGGGAGCATTCCGGAACTCCTGGGCCGACTTTCATGGCGATCCTCTTCATCGACTCCAATGCCTTGTTTTGCCGTCTCATCCAGGTCTTTGTTGGTTGGTTCCACTGCCTTATTTGCCAAAATTTCCTCCACATCTTCTCCTTCATGTCATCAAAGCCCTCTCCACTTACCTGCTGTGCCATATGCATTACGCTTCTGACACCGTTCTTTATATTTTCTGTAACACCTTCAAAGCCTTCAAAATTCTCCACGCAGTCTGGCCATTTTCTCAACAGTTATTTTAATTTTTAATTTTAATTAATTTATTTTTTTTTGAGACAGAATCTTGCTCTGTCGTCCAGGCTGGAGTGCAGTGGTGCCATCTCCACTCACTGAAACCTCTGCCTCCCGGGTTCAAGCGATTCTCCTGCTTCAGCCTTCTGAGTAGCTGGGATTACAGGTGCCCGCCACCACACCTGGCTAATTTTTTGTATTTTTAGTAGAGATGGGGTTTCACTATGTTGGCCAGGCTGGTCTCGAACCCCTGACCTCGTGATCTGCCCGCTTCAGCCTCCCAAAATGCTGGGATTACAGGCGTGAGCCACCACGCCTGGCCAACAGTTACTGATAGTAGCCTACTCAGTGCGGTCCCAGGCTGTGCCAACATAATCAATCATGTTGCGTATAGTGACGGACTTCCAATAGTCCAGCATGGTGGTTTCCCTGTTGGCCCTGAGAGCCTCACAGGCCGTCGTGTAAAGCGCCCTGTGTAGTGTGCCTTGAACGCTTTTTTTTTTTGAGACGGAGTCTTGTTCTGTTACCCAGGCTGGAGTGCAGATCTCGGCTTACTGCAACCTCCGCCTCTCAAGTGCCTTGAATGTTTTTATTATGCCCTGATCGAGGGGTTGGGTGAGAGATTTTGTGTTTGGGGGCATAAAAAGAACTTCTCTGTTGGGGTGTGCATTTTCGAGTTCTTCGTAGCAATGGACTGGAGCAGTATCTAAAATTAATAAAACCTTGAAGGCAAGGTTTCTGCCCTGGAGATAGAGTTCAGCTTCTGGGATGAAGCAGTTGTGGAACCAAATGGACATCGTCCACAGTTTTTTGTTCCACCTTCAGTGGACTGGCAGATGGTTCACGTATTTCCCATTAAGTGCTTGTGGATTTTGGGCTCTGTACACCATTGGGGTTTGCACTTAAAGTCGCCCTTGGCATTGGCGCACACTAACAAGGTTGCATGATCCTGGTATGATTTAAAGCCAGGTGCTTTGGAGGCCGTTTGCATTATATAGGGCCGTTTGCATTATATATGGCCGTTTGCCAACATCCTTGTAAAATAAGCCAGTCTCATCCGTATTGAAAACCTGCTCTTCCCCATAACGCTTTCCTGTATAACAGCAGGTATTTTAAAAATTCTTCCGCAGCCCCTTGATCCGCAGAACTCGCCTCACATGCAAGTTTAACATTTTTCACCCCGTGTCGCCTTTTGAAACCCGAGAGCCAGCCAGCACTCGCCGAGAAGGGCTTGACACTTCTCTGACCCTGGGTAACGTGACCATAGATTTTTTTGGCTTTTTTTTTTTTTAATCGGACGACATCTCATGAATCCACAAATTCAGCCTCGTTTCCATCTTTTCCATAGCTTCATCACGCACTATGGAGGTCACTTTAGCACTTTCCGGAGCGGCCTCACGAACAGATTGGTGAATTTCCTTTTCCTCTTTCTTAATGTACTGGATTGTCGACTCGTTAACACTGAGCTCACCGCCAACAGCACCGTAACTCAAGCATGATAGGAGCTTATCCAGCACTCTGGCTTTCTCCATAAAGGCACCTCACGGTCTTCTTGCGCTTAGGAACGCTGGGCAGAGCTTCAGCACTATGCTTGCGGGCCATTTAAAACAGCAAAACCACCCACAAAAAGCAGAAAAATGCAACAACAAAAAACAGTGTCAGTAAACAGACTGCGGAAAGGACTCTGTTTACAGCACGGGACCTGCAACGACATGGCGGCGTTTCTGCCTAGTTCAAACCTCTGCTGGGACCCGGCACCTCCGCCAACTCCAAATTTCCACCCTCTGCGCATGCCCGGGAAGAACCCCAAAAAGTATTGTGATGATTGATTTTGGGGTTACCAATACATTTTAGTAAGTAAGTTCGTATTTGACAATAACTCATGATTAATGAAGATCGCCTGTATTTCCACAGATATGTAATTTTATTTAAGCAGATTTATTAAATAAAGGCGGTGAGGCAGTGCCGAAGACTACCAGTTCCAGCATGCACCGCATCCGGGCGAGTACCGGCTTCCCGCGAGGGTCTCAGGGACGCCCGCCCAGAGGCATCGGCCGGAAGTGTCGTAGGGCGACCACGTGGCACTCTCTGCGCATGTGCAAAGCGGTGTCGGGGCCGCCCTAGCTGCCGCCGCCGTCGCCCGGGCTCTATGGTCTCTCCCTAGAGCTTTGCCGTTGGAGGCAGCTGCTGCGGTCCTGCGAGTTTGACCCACGTCGAGCGGCAGCGACATGGAGGAATTCGACTCCGAAGACTTCTCCACGTCGGAGGAGGACGAAGATTACGTGCCGTCAGGTAAGCGATTCCGCCTGAGGCGACAGGCGGATTGCCCCGCCCCACGCCTCACGTGAGGTGTGTTCGGCTTCCGCGGGTGTCGTGCCAGTGGCCCGGGTGGTCCGGGGGACTCCTGTTCTCGAGCGTGTGCTCCCTCGGGCCCCTCATTCTCGGCCGTCCCGGCCCGAGGCGTGTGCGCGTGGCGGTTCCGTGCCGCCCTCCCCCTGGACCAGCTCCGGCCGCCGCCCCCTCTTGCAGCGCGGGAACCGACACGTGAACACGGTCCTGTCCCTGGGGACGCTCGTCGGTCGGCTCCGAACGACACCGCTGCTTTAAAAATCGGGGAGGCAGTTCGAGCGTTGGAGGCTTTCTTCAGCCCTAGCCCGAGAGAGCTCCTGGCCACCACCCCGTCGAAGATAGCTCTGTCCGCTTTCCGCCTGGTTGTTAGAAATTCCTGATAAAAAGTTCCCCCCGTGATGCCTTTTCCCTCTCTGCGACTTCCACCCATCTTCTCCTCTCAGAACTTTCTTTCCATAGGGATCTCAACCCTAATGGGGCGAAAATGAATCTTGCTGAAGAGACCTACCTCTTCCCCCTTCTTGGTCTTCCCCAGACACACCCATCTCCTTGAAAGTATCTTCATCCATACAAATCCTCATTTGAAAGACAAACACAAAAACCCAACCCAGAAGGTCTCCCTATTCTTGTTGTTTTATTTTGTTCTGTTCTGGTTTTTTTTGTTGTTGTTGTTTGAGACGGAGTTTCACTCTTGTTGCCCAGGCTGTAGTGCACTGGCACGATCTCGGCTCACTGCAACCTCCACTCCCGGGTGTAAGCGATTCTCCTGCCTCAGCCTCCCGAGTAACTGGGATTACAGGCACGTGCCACCACGCCCGGCTTATTTTGTATTTTTTAGTAGAGGTGGAGTTCCTCCGTGTTGATCAAGCTGGTCTCAAACTCTCGACCTCAGGAGATCCGCCTGTCTTGGCCTCCCAAAGTGCTGGGATTACAGGCGTGAGCCATTGCGCCTGGCCTGTTCCCATTTTCTAATATATCACCATGATATATCTTGGTATGAATATTTTCAGCCATTTTGCTGAGCCTCCTGGGAACTTTTTTTCCTAGAATTTTTTTTTTCCTTTTTCTTTTCTTCTCTTCCCCTTCTCCTTTTCTTTCTTTCCTTCCTTCCTTTTCTTTCTCTTTCTCCCTCTCTCCCTTCTTTCTCTCTCTCTCTTTTTTTAAATAAATAGAGACAGGGTCTTGCCATGTTGCCCAGGCTATTCTTGAGCTCTGCGGCTCAGCTCAGGTGATCCCGCCTACCTTAGATACAGGCGTGAGCCACTGCACCCCGCCTAGAAAATGTTTTGGCAGTTTCCTTTCTCCATTTTTTGTAATCTTCATTTTTCATATATTGAATTTAATCTTAGACTTCCTGGGCTGGTCCTCTAATTTTAATCCTTTTTTGTCTATCCCTTTGACTTTCTACTTCATGGGAAATTTCTAATGTTTTATCTTTCTGCTTTTCTATTGCCTTATTTTCTCTTTTCATTTTTTTTTTTGAGACGGGGTTTCGCTCGTTACCCAGGCTGGAGTGCAATGGCGCGATCTCGGCTCACCGCAACCTCCGCCTCCTGGGTTCAGGCAATTCTTCTGCCTCAGCCTCCTGAGTAGCTGGGATTACAGGCACGCGCCACCATGCCCAGCTAATTTTTTGTATTTTTAGTAGAGACGGGGTTTCACCATGTTGACCAGGATGGTCTCGATCTCTTGACCTTGTGATCCACCCGCCTCGGCCTCCCAAAGTGCTGGGATTACAGGCGTGAGCCACCGCGCCCGGCCTCTTTTCATATTTTTTATTTATTAACTTTTTTATTATTTAACTCCTAACTTTGAATAATTTTTTAAAAGGGTTAATTCACTTTATTTTTCTTGTATAAAAACCCTAAGTTGTAGCCACAGCTGGAGCCTAGGTCCTCTGCCTAGAGACTCTGGTGTGGGTCTTGACCAGGTGGTCAGTGAATTCCTGATAGGGAGACTTGGTGAATACAGTCTGCTTCCAGAGGTCGGTGGTAAGGTAGCTGTAGGTCTTAGAGATGGCATCAAAGGTAGCCTTGGCGAAGTTACCCAGTGTGGCAGGGCAGCCCCTGGCTGAGGTGTAGCAGTCATCGATACCAGCCATCATGAGTAGCTTCTTGGGCACTGGCGCCGAGACGATGCCAGTGCCCCTGGGCGCGCGGATGAGGTGCACTAGCCCAGAGTTTCAGCGCCCTGTCACTTTGCAAGGGACCGTGTGGGGCTTGCCGATCTTGTTCCTCCAGTAGCCTCTGCACACAGGGACAGTGGAGAGCTTGGCCAGGATGATGGCCCCGCGGATGGCAGTGGCCACCTCCTTGGAGCAGTTAACACCCAGACCGACGTGGCTATTGTAGTCCCCAGTGGCAACAAATGCCTTGAACCTGGCGCGCTGGCCGGCGCAGATCTACGTCTACACCGGCCTAATCTTCAAAATCTCATCCTTGAGAGAGGCCCCCAGGAAAGTCAGTGATCTCAGATTCCCTGCTTCCTCCAGGGACTTGATCTTCATGTCCTTGACCAGGCGGCCCAGCTTGATGACGGGCATTCACTCCTTATCCTCGGCCTTGCCTTCGCTACCCTGTCCACGTCGGCAACCCCGCCCCGGAAGCCACTGCGGTTCCCCATCCCCGCCCCACACTGGCGTCATCCGCCGCCATTTGGTGTTTTCTCGGAGAAGAAACACTATAAATATATTTTATAGCATTATGTCCTTCTGTAGATGCAGTATCAGCACTTAACATATAATTTTTAACTTACATACAATAACATTTAGTCTTTTTTTTTTTTTTTCGAGACGGAATGTCGCTCTTGTCGCCCAAGCTGAGTGCAATGGCGCGATTTCGGCTCACCGCAACTTCCACCTCCCAGGTTCAGACGATTCTCCTGCCTCAGCCTCCCGAGTGGCTGGGATTACAGACATGTGCCACCACGCCTGGCTAATTTTGTATCTTTAGTAGAGACGGTGTTTCTCCATGTTGGCCAGGCTAGTTTCAAACTCCTGACCTCAGGTGGTTCGCCTGCCTCGGCCTCCCAAAGTGCTGGGATTAAAACGTGAGCCACCGCGCCCTGCCATACTTTACTCTTTTCAATATACTGTTCTCTGATTTTTGTCAAATGCCTATTGTTGTGTGACCACCAACAAAATGAAGAGTTTCAAGCCTCCCACCCTCTTAAAAACAAAAAACAAATTTCCCCTGCTACTCTTTGTAGTTAAACAACTCTCCCTCACCCTCGGGGGCCGTTAGCAACCATTGATCTGTTTTGTATCTTTATAGTTCTGCCTTTTTCAGAATGTAATCTAAATGGAATCATAACATTAGGTAGCTTTTTGTATCTGGCTTTTTTCACTTAGCGTAGTGCATTTGAGATTCACCTATGTTGTTGCTCATGTCAATAATTAGTGCCTTCTGTTGTTGAATGCTAGTCCATTATATAAATATAACAGTTTATTCTGCATTTGAAGGACACTGGGTTGTTTCCAGTTTTTGTTTTGTTTTTTTTTTGGAGTTGGTGTCTTGCTCTGTTGCCCAAGCTGGAGTGCAGTGGCATGATCTCAGCTGACTGCAACCTCTGCCTCCTGGGTTCAAGTGATTCTTCTGCCTCAGCTTTCCAAGTAGCTGGGACTACAGTTGCGCGCCACCCACCCCCATATAATTTTTATATTTTTAGTAAAGATGGGGTTTCACCATATTGGGCAGGCTGGTCTTGAACTCCTAACCTCATAATCTGCCTGCTTTAGCCTTCCAAAGTGCTGGTGTTACAGGCATGAACCACTTCACCACGCCTCAGATTTTTTATAATTACAAATAAATCTGTTTATAAATATTTACACACAACTTTTTCTGTGAACGTGGGTTTTCATTTCACGTGGGTAAATACCTATGAGTGGGATTACTGGGCTTTTTTGTGATGTGATTTCTGTTGGCAGCATGTTTGAGAGTTCGAGATGCTCTTCCTCCTCAACAGCACTTGGGGTGGTCAGGTTTTTGTTTGTTTGTTAGTATTAGCTAATTTTCCTTTAGTTTGCATTTCCCTATCTTTTCTTGTGCCTATTTGGCATTGTTTTATCTTCTTTGGTGATATGTCTTTTGAATTCTTTGTCCATTTAAAACATTGGGTTGTTTTCAGTTTTGGAATTATATATTCTGAGTATAGTTCTTTCCCAGATTTTTTTTTTTTTTTTTTTTTTTTTAAGATGCAGTCTTACTCTCTTGCCCAGGCTTGAGTGCAGTGGTGTGAACTCGGCTCACTG
The DNA here is from genome assembly GCF_030222135.1 of Aotus nancymaae. Taxonomy (NCBI): domain Eukaryota; kingdom Metazoa; phylum Chordata; class Mammalia; order Primates; family Aotidae; genus Aotus; species Aotus nancymaae. Next base: position 29,866,868 of record NW_026988443.1, on the reverse strand, counting down.
CAACTTCTGCCTCCTGGGTTCAAGCAGTTCTCTGCATCAGCCTCCCAAGTAGCTGGGATTACAGGTGCCCACCACCATGCTCAGCTAATTTTGTCTTTTTAGGAGAAATGGGGTTTCTCCATGTTGGTCAGGCTGGTCTCGAACTCCTGACCTCAGGTGATCTGCCTGCCTCGGCCTCACAAACTGCTGGGATTACAGGTGTGAACCTGGCCTTTACCTTTTTTTTTTTTTTTTTTTTTTTTTTTTTGCATCTAGATGTCCAGTTCTTTTATTATTTGTTGAAAAGATTATTCTTTCTCCATCTAATTTCCTTTGCGTCTTTGTAGGGTGAATTGGCCATACTTGTATAAGTTTATTTCTGGACCTCTATTTCCAGTGTTTCAATTACTATAGTTTTGATTTAAGAGTTGAAATCAGGTAGAGAGAGTACTACAACTTTGTTCTTTTTCAAAATGGTTTTGGCTGCTCTTATTGCTTTGCCTTTCCATAGAGATTTTTGTTCTTAGTTTTTGAGATGGTGTCTTGCTCTGTTGCCCGGGCTGGAGTGCAGTGGCGTGACCTCAGCTCACTGCAACTTCTGCCTCCCAGGTTGAAGGGATTCTTCTGCCTCAGCCTCCCAAGTAGCTGGGACTACAGACATGTGCCATTATGCCTGGCCACCGTATACATTGTAGAATCACTTCATTCACCTCTCCAGAAAAGTATCCTACTTGGCTTTTGTTTGGAATTACATTGAATCTGTAGACCAATTTGGGAAGAATTAACAATTTAACAATGTTATATTTTAGTCTATGAATACAATCTGTATCTCTATTTTTTTTAGGTCTAAAAAGTTTTTATTTCCACTTGTTTGTAACTACTGTATGGAAATAAAATACAAGTGGGATCTTCATACTAACCTTGTGTTCTACAACCTTGCAAAATTCATTTACCAGTTCTGGAGGTTTTTGTAGATTCTGTGGGATTTTCCACACAGATAGTTATGTCAAATGTGAATAGAAACAGTTTTATTACTTCTTTCCAATATGTTTACCTTTTAGTTTACTTGCCTTGCTGTACTTTATACTTTAAGTATGATGTTGAATAGGAGTGGCAAGAGGGTACCCCATTGCCTTTTTCTCAATCTTCTTTTTTCTTTTTTTTTTGAGATGGAGTCTTGCTCTGTTGCCAGGCTGGAGCACAATGACACGATCTTGGCTCACTGCAACCTCCACCTTCTGGGTTCAAGTAATTCCCCCGCCTCAGCCTCCTGAGTAGCTGGGACTTCAGGTGTATGCCACCATGCCTAGCTAATTTTTTGTATTTTAGTAGAGATGGGGTTTCACCGTGTTGGCCAGTATGGTCTTGATTTCCTGACCTCATGATCCGCCTGCCTTGGCCTCCCAAAGTGCTGGGATTATAGGTGTGAGCCACCGTGCCCAGCCACCTTTTTCCCAATCTTAAGGGGAAAAAGAAATCAGTGTTTCACCATTTGATGTGGTGTTAGTTACAGGTTTTTCACAGATGCCATGTGCGTATGTGTTTGTCTGTCTGCCGTTTAAGCACTTCAGCATGGAGTAACTTACTACTAACTCAGTCACCTAATACTACGTGGTATGTACCAGTTGTGCTCTGCATTTTACTGTTGAAAAAACTGAGGCACAAAGTCTAAGCAAATTGCTGAAATTCATCCAGCTAGATAGTAACTGAGCTGGAATGTTAACCTTGGCAGTCTGCATATATTGTCCATCAGAGATTCCTTTTATCATGTTTATTAAGTTCCCCTCTGTTCCTGATTTTCAGAAAGGTGAATTTTGTCAAATGCTTTTTCTGCATCTGTTGATTTAATTACATCTGGGTTTTTTTTTTTGGCCTGTTAATATGGTAAATTACAATGATTGATTTTTCAAATTTCTAACAGACTTATTTCTGGGAGACAGCTCACTCGGTCGGGATATATTTATACGTTGCTGAATTTGGTTTGCTAATGTAGTCAGCCCTCTGTATCTCTGGTTTCCACATCCATGGATTCAACCAACTACAGATAGAAAATATTTGGAGAAAGTCTGGACGCAGTCGCTTGTGCCCGTAATCCCATCACTTTGGGAGGCTGAGGTGGGCAGATCACTTGAGGCCAGGAGTTCGAGACCAGCCTGGCCAACATGATGAAACCCTGTCTCTACTAAAATTACAAAAATTAGCCTGATGTGGTGACCTACCCACTTAGTCCCAGCTACTGGGCTGAGACACAAGAATTGCTTGATTACCCAGAGTGGAGTGCAGTGGTGCAATCAAGCTCACTGCAGTCTAAAACTCCTGGGCTCAAGTGATCCTCCCACCTCAGCTTCCCGAGTACCTGGGACTACAGATGCACACCATCACGCTCATCTAATTTTTTATTTTTTCTGTAGAGATGAGATCTCTCACCACGTTTCCCAGGCTGGTCTCAAACGCCTGGCTTCAAGTAGTCTTCCTGCCTTTGCTTCCCAAACTGCTGTAATTACACGGGTGAGAAAACCTGGATTTGTTTGTTTTTAAAAGAAACAGCGTTTTGCTCTGTCACCGAGGCAGGAGTGCAGAGGCCTGATCACAGCTCACTGAAGCCCTGAACTCCTGGCCTCCAGCAATCCTCCTGCCTTAACTTCTGAAAATGTGTGTTTTTTTGATTCACAATTTTAAGACTCTTTAAAAGGCCAAGTGTGGTGGATCATGCCAGTAATCTCAGCACTTTGGGAGTCTAAGGTGGGCAGATCCCTTGAGACCAGGAGTTCAAGACTAGCCTGACCAACATGGTGAAACCCCATCTCTACCAGAAATACAAAAATTAGGCAGGAGTGGTGGCGCATACCTGTAGTCTCAGCTACTCTTGAGGCTGAGGCAGGAGAATCACTTGAACCGGGGAGGATCGTAGTGAGCCAAAATTATGCCACTGCATTCCAGCTTGGGCAATAGAGCGAGATGCTGTCTCAAAAAAAAGTGGATGGTTATATCTGTACTGAATGCCTACAAACTGTTTTTTCTTGTCATTATTTCCTAAAGAATACAGTATAACAAGTATTCATATAGCACATTTTATTAGGTGTTGTAAGTAATCTAGAGACGACTTAAAGTATGCAAGAGGATGTACACAGGTTATATGTAAATATGATGTCATTTTATATAAGGGACTTGAACATCTGTGGGTTTTAGTGTGGGGTGGCAGAGGTCCTGGAGCACGTTCCCCAGAGCTATAGAGAGACATCTGTATTTTGTCGAAGATTTTTACGTCTATGTTTATGAGGGATATTGATCTGTATTTTTTTTTATTATAATTTCCTTCTGTGGTTTTAGTGTCAGATATTGTAAGCCTCATCAAATGGGGAGACATAGTCTCTGTTTCTTCCAGGGTAATTTTTTATTCACCCTGTATGCTTGTTTAGGGTTTTATTATGTAAGAGGCTTTCTCAGATTTATGGTGATTTTTAGTTGGTTTGGCTCATATTTATGCTTGGGGCACTAAAAAGGTGATTGGAAGCTCTCAGTCTTTGGACAAGATTTGTTCCTTTTGTGCCTACATTGTTTACAGGGATGTTATTCTCCTTGTTACTGTCTTTTTTTTCTCATAGTAACTGTGTGGAATTTGATCCGGAGTTTTTGTGTATATTATTTAAAATTTGCTTATCTCTTAGTGTTGCAGGACTTTTCCTTAGCTTAGCTAAAGACGGGATCCTTGTCCCCATGGCCATGATAATTTAGGCTTGTAGACAGTTTGAACCATGAGTAAAGCAGGGTTTTACTGGGTGAAAAGGGAAAAAAGGGGAACAGGACTCCCCGTAAGGCCAGAGTTGCTGCTGCTGTGCTGTGCTGCCTTTGAATCCCAGGTTCCACACAGAAAGAAGAGGGGCCAGGGGCCAGGCTCCTCCCTGCTGCAAACAGCAGAACATCTGTGGCTCCACCCCAGTGCGCATTTCTCCCAGTCTGCTGGCTGGTTGGAGATTCTCCGGGGACCCCTTCCCATATGGATGTCTCATTACTGTTGAGATTAAGCATCTTTTTAAATGTTTACGATCCAGAGTCATGTGCATCTACTTGTGTGAAGTGTCTACAACATTTGCCTGTTTTTATGATGAAAACTTTTGCCTGTTTTTATGATGAAAACAGGCAAAAGTTTTCAAAACTCGTGTAGAGCTTTGTAGAAAATTAGAAAATGCAGACAGTTAAAGATAAAGTAATTACAGTCCAACTACTTAGAGACTATCAAGTGTCAGTCCCTTAGTGAATACTCACTCTGATCTTTTTCTACACCCAAGTATAGATATTTGTATTTTTTCCTCAGCCTGCAATTGTATTTGCTCATATCACTTTGCAGCTTGCTTTTTTCTGTGGACAATCTCTACTCATTTATTTCAGTAAATGTTCTGTCTTATATATGTATATATCATATTCACATTTCTAAATTGTTGCAAAATGGCTACAGCTTGCGTGTCCAAATCACAGTTGAGTTCAAGACTATACATGTTATCTAGTTGTTCCATCCTTGAGTCTCTTTTAATCTAGCATACTCCCCTTGCTGTAACGTCATAGATTTCCCGCAAAGGTCAAGCCATGCGTCCTGAAGCATGTCTCGTCTCTTGGATTTGTCTGCTTATTCACTCATAGCGTTGTTTTAGTTGTTCCTTTGTTCCTTCAGTTCTCTGTAAATCAGAAGTTAGATCTAAATGCTTGATGGGTTCCAATGAAATATTTCGGCTAGAATGCATTATTGACGGACACGTATCTTGTATTGCGTAACAACATCAGAAGACACAATATCTGGTTGATAACTATAGTGTGACTACTAAATTGGGGTGATGACAGTCTGATCCGTCTGTTATATACTTGTTTTTTCCTTTGGAACTTGTAGAACTGGAAAGTATTCCATGTGACAGTATACTTAACGGTTAAAACTTTAATTGCTTTTTATTTTTTTTAGATGGAGGTCTCACTGTGTTGTTCAGGCTGGGCTCAAATTCCTGAGCTCAAGCAAGCCTCTCAAGTAGCTGAGACTATAGGTGCATGCCACGGCACCTGTTATCCGAAAGGGGGTCCAGATCCAGACCCCAAGAGAGGGCACTTGGATCACAAACAAGAAAGAATTCGAGGGGAATACATACAGTAAAGTAAAAACAAGTTTATTAAGAAAGTAGAGGAATAAAGAATGTCTGCCTCATAGAGCAGACCCAAGGCTGCTGGTTGCCTATTTTTATGGTTATTTCTTGATTATATGCCAAACAAGGGGTGGATTATTCATGCCTCCCCTTTTCAGACCATTTAGATTAACTTCCTAACGTTGCTATGGCACTTGTAAGCTGTCATGGCGCTGATGAGTGACCAGAGGTCTCTCTCATTGCCATCTTGGTTTTGGTGAGTTTTAGCCAGCTTCTTTACTGCAGGGGTGTTTTATCAGCAAGGTCTTTATGACCTGTATCTTGTGCCAACCTTCTGTGTTATCCTGTGACTTAGAATGCCTTAATCTCCTGGGAATGCATCCCAGTAGGTTTCAGCCTCATTTTACCCAGCCACTATTCACAATGGAGTTGCTCTGGTTCAGACGCCTCTGACACACCCAGCTTCTTAATTTGCTTTTTGACATTACTTCATAACCCCTGCCTAAACTCCTACTGTCAGAGTTTGAGTAGTGATGTTTTTCTGATTCTGTGGTTCTTTTATACTTATTAGTTGATGTTTTTCTGTAAAGTGTAGCTTTCCCTCATCAATTGGAGCAGTATAAATGTTGAATTCTTTTCCCTTAATTACAGTTTTGAAAATAGGTAGTAATTTTAAATAGCAGTCTAAAATGGTACAGATTTGTTTTCTGTCTTTGAATATCATGAGGGGCTCACAGATTTTTTTTTTTTTTTTTTTTTTGAGATGGAGTCTCGCTCTGTCACCAGGTTGGAGTGCAGTGGTACAGTCTTGGCTCACTGCAGGCTCCGCCTCCCTGGTTCAAACGATTCTCCTGCCTAAGCCTCCTGAGTAGTTGGGACCACGGGTGTGTGCCACCACACCCAGCTAATTTTTGTATTTTTAGTAGAGATGGGGTTTCACCATGTTGGCCAGGATGTTCTCTATCTTTTTTTTTGTTCTTTTTTTTTTTTGTTCTCTATCTTTTGACCTCATGATCCGCCCACCTTGACCTCCCAAAGTGTTGGGATTACAGGCGTGAGCCACCACTCCCTGCCAATTTCTTTATTTTATAGTTGTGTTATTTCTCTTATTCTGAAGATTTAGATTCCTAATATGATTAACTTAATTACTTGCTTTAACCTATGACTTAAAGGAAATAGTTTCAAAATACCAACGTTAATGTTACTACAAGAGTAGAACTCTTTTTTGTCTTTGGAATGCATCTTGATGAAGATATATAGTCAGAATACTGTTTTTAAAGTCTTGGGAATAAATCTTTTGTTAATGTGGCTGTGTTTTCATTTTGGTATACAGCTATGTTTATTTATTCAAACTTTTGAATTGAAGGGATTTTCAAAGTTCTGTAGAGAGAGAACCATAGTGAACTCTCGCTTCTACCTTGTTTTATCCTGACCCTTAAAAGAGCTGTTTTCATTAGTTTCTTCTTTATCTTTCCAGTGTCGCTTTTTCTATATACAAATATAAGCATATTCTTAATTCTTTTTCCTCATCGAAAGCTGGCATATTTCATATACTGTTCTTTTGCTTTTCCTTTCCTTTTTATCTCTTTAATTTAAGAGTATATTTTAGGGCCTGACGTGGTGGCCCATGCCTGTAATCCCAGCACTTTGGGAGGCCGAGGCTCGTGGATCACCTGAGGTCAGGAGTTTGAGACCAGCCTGGCCAGCATGGTGAAACTCCCTCTCTACTAAAAATACAAAAATTATCCGGATGTGGTGGCATGTGCCTGTAATCCCAGCTACTCAGGAGGCTGAGGCAGGAGAATCACTGGAACCCAGGAAGTGTAGAGGTTGTGATCAGCTGAGATCACGCCACTACGCTCCAGCATGGGCGACAGAAAGAGACTCTGTCTTAAACAAAAAAATGAAATACTTATATCTTGTAGGTAAATACATAGAAATTCTACACATGCCATTGTAATGACTATATGATATTCCTTTATTTAGATGTACCATAGTCTTTTCAGCCATTACTTACTGTGAGACAACTTGCGCTATTTCTAATTTTTTTGTTATTACAAATAGTATGCAGTGAATAACCTATTACATATTCTGGGATAGAAAAATGAGACTGCTGGATAGAAAGGTAAATACATTTGAATTTCTTTGTATTTTGGGGTGGTTTTTGTTTTTGTTTTTGAGACAGGGTCTCAGTCTCTTGCCCAGGCTGGAATGCAATAGAGTGTTCATGGCTCACTTCAGCCTTGACCTCCTGGCCTCAAGTGATCCTTCCACCTCAACCTCATGAGCCACTGTGCCTGGCCCTGAGTTTTTCTTTATCTTCCTTTTTTTTTTTTTTTTGTTTTCTGAGACAGAGTCTCGCTCTTTAACCCAGTTAGAGTGCAGTGACGTGATCTTGGCTCACTGCAACCTCCACCGCCCAGGTTCAAGCCATTCTCCTGCCTCAGCCTCCCGAGTAGCTGGGATTACAGGAGCTTGCTACCATGCCTGGCTAATTTTTTGTATTTTTAGTAGAGATGGGGTTTCACTGTGCTGGCCAGGCTGGTCTCGAACTCTTGACCCCCTGATCCGCCCACCTCAGCCTCCCAAAGTGCTGAGATTACAGGCATGAGCCATTGTCCCCAATCTTGTGCTAACGATTTTACCGGAGGTTCAGGAGGAAGCAGAATTACATTTGTGTGTTTGGACTTACGTCTTAACCAGAAACTCACTGCTCTCATGAAGCACTGTCACTTAGCCCTTGGGGTTTGGGATATCAAAAGGTTTCCATTTTGGATATTGATTGTTTCCATCTCAACCTCAAATGCTTATTCTCCAGATCTTTACACAGCTGGCTCCTTCTCATCACCTTTTAAAAATTTTTTAATTTATGAATTTTTTTTTTTTTTTTTGAGACAGGGTGTTGCTCTGTAACCCAGGCTGGAGTGCAGTGGTGTGATCTTTGCCTTGACATCCCGGGCTCAAGTGATCTTTCTGCTTCAGCCTCCTGAGTAGTTTGGACTAGAAGTGTGCACCACCAAGCCCAGCTAATTTTTGTATTTTTTGTAGAGACAGGGTTTCACCATATTGCCCAGGCAGGTCTTGAACTCCTGGGCTCAGGCGAACCACCTGCCTCTGCCTCCCAAAGGACTGGGATTCTTGCCATCTTTTTTTTAAATCTCTTTTATAATTGTTTTAGTTTTCGCAAATTTTTATCTTTGTTGTTTTTCTGAATAATAATAATTATTATTATTATTTGAGACAGACTCTTGCACCGTTTCCCGGGCTGGAGTGCAATGGTGCGATCTCAGCTCACTGCAGCCTCCACCTCTGGGGTTCACGCGATTCTCCTGCCTCAGTACCTCTGGAGTAACTGGGATTGCAGTCACACACCACCACACCTGGCTAATTCTTTTTGTATTTTTAGTAGAGACAGGGTTTCACTATGTTGGCCAGACTGGTCTCAAACTCCGGACCTCGTGATCTGCCCACCTCCGTCTCCCAAAGTTCTGGGATTACAGGCATGAGCCACCATGCACAGCCTTTGTTTTTCTGAGTTGTTTAAAAAATCTTATTTGTATTGTACAGATGCCACAGTTTCTCTTTTTGAGGATATTAATTACAAAGTCTTTTTCATTAAGTTTTTAGTCCATCCCCCTCCCCACCCCCTTTTTCTGCACTCATTTTGTTCCCTCTGAGTTCCTTTCTGTCTATCTTGAATCTGTTTATCTTGAATGTTGCCTTTCAAAGTGTTTGGTGGTCCTTGGTATATTATGAGTGTAGTATTTAAAAGCTCATTGGAGGCTGGGTACGGTGGCTCACATCTGTAATCCTAGCACCTGGGGACACCAAGGTGGACACATCACTTGAGATCAGGAGTTTAAGACCAGCCTGGCCAGCATGGTAAAACCCCATCTCTCCTAAAAATACAAAAATTAGCCGAGTGTGGTGGTGCATTCCTGTAATTCTAGCTACTTGGGAGGCTGAGGCAGGAGAATCGGTTGAACCTGGGAGGCAGAGGTTGCAGTGAGCCGAGATCGTGCCACCACACTCCAGCCTGGGTGATAGAGTGAGTCTGCGTCTCGAGAGAGAGAGAGAGAGAGAGAGAGAGAGAGAGAGCGAGAGAGCGAGCGCGCGCGCGCAAGCACGAGCGTGAGCTGATTGGATGTACAGGAGTATCAAAACAACACTGTTTGTAATGACTCCAAACTGGAAACAACCTAGTTGTGCATCAACAGTAGAATGAATAAACAAAGTGTGGCATAGTCATACAATGAAATACTATTTATTATTTAGGAATGAGAATGAAGAAACTATAGCTACATTGCAGCAATGTGGGTGATTCTCACAAACATAATGGTGAATAACAGAAGCCAGTCACAGAAGAGAACACACTCCAGGCTTCTGTTTAAAGTTCAGCAGCAGGCAAAACTTCCCCATGATGTTAGAAGTGAGGATCCTGGTTACCTTTGGGGTAGGGCAGTGGTTGGTGACTGGAAGGGAGCACAAGGGGCCTTCTGGGATGCTGCTAATGTTGAGTTCCTTGAGCTGGGGCCCTGGTTATGCAAGCATGTTCACTGTGTGTCATTCCATTGAACTGTACATTAGATTTGTGTGCTTTTTGGTATGTACACTTCAAATGAAAGTTTATATGAAGTAAAAGAGAAAAAGTAGTGGAATCTCTTTGTGGGCAGGGTTGGTTTATTGACTGGTACCCACAGCGTGTGATCAGATATCGAGGCAACACTCTTTTGTTGGGGACCCCTGAATGTCAGTGTCTGAAGGTGGTACATGGATGTGTTTGTTCTTTCGGCTATGTTTAACTGGAAGTCTTTAGGTTTCCTTTTAAACTTCTTTTATTGAGAAGACAAAGTTTTGTTTTGTTTTTTTGAGACAGAGTCTCACTCTGTCTCCAGGCTGGAGTACAGTGGCGCGATCTTGGCTCACCGCAGCCTCCTCCTGCTGAGTTCAAGTGATTTTCCTGCCTCAGCCTCCCAAGTAGCTGGGACTACAGGCGCGCATTAGCACGCCCAACTAATTTTTGTAGTTTTAGTGAAGACGGGGTTTCACCATGTTGGGCAGGATGGTCTCGATCTCTTGACTTCGTGATCCACCTGCCTCAGCCTCCCAAAATGCTAGGATTACAGGCATGAGCCACTGTGCCTGGCCGACAAAGTATTTTTTAAGTTAGATTTGAAAGATACCTAAGATGAGGTAGCGCATCAGTTTCTTCTTTCAGAAACACATTTCTTCAGTCATGTTGCTAGAAAAAAAAAGAAAGAAAAGCACATTGGAATTTCTTTTTTTTTTTTTTTTTTTTGAGACCGAGTCTCGCTCTGTTGCCAGACTGGAGTGCAGTGGTGCGATTTTGGCTCACTGCAACCTCCGCCTCCCGGGTTCAAGCATTCTCCTGCCTCAGCCTCCTGAGTAGCTGGGACTACAGGTGTGCACCACATTAATATTATAAATCAATAATATTAATTTATTATTTAAATAAATTATTATACAAATAATTATATAATAATTATTTATATTATACAAATAATTTTTGTATTTTTAGTAGAGACGGGGTTTCACCTTGTTGGCCAAGATGGTCTCCATCTCTTGATCTCATGATCTGCCTGCCTTGGTCTCCCAAAGTGTGGGGATTACAGATGTGAGCCACCGTGTTCAGCCTAGAATTGGAATTTCTATTTATTCATTCATCATTCAGCAAATACTTAAAAGTCAAGATAAACAGGGTTCATCTCCTCTTGGAGTATAGAGCATAGCAGAAATTACAAACATTAAATATAAGTGGGATGAGTTATGGAGGGAAGCAGGGACTGGCACAGAAGCCTAGGGTAGGAGAACATAGTGTGTAGTCTTCAGGGGCAGAGAAGACTTCCCTAAGGAAATGATGTTTTAGTTAGGTGAAGAACAGAAGAATAGGGGAAAATTCACTTTTTTCTTAATGAAAATGTCTCATCTTGATGTGAAAGCTTTTATTAATAAAAATGTCTCATCTTGATGTGAAAACCTTTATTCCTGTCTGATCACCCTGTTATGTGATTTCAGGTGGAGAGTATAGTGAAGATGATGTAAATGAATTAGTGAAGGAAGATGAAGTGGATGGTGAAGAGCAGACACAGAAAACCAAAGGGAAAAAAAGAAAGGCCCAGAGCATTCCAGCCAGGTGATGCTGCCCTCAAGGCCCTTAGAAGTCAGGGCTATTGTCACAACCATCCTGATTGCTAAGATTGGTCTCCTGAGAGGTTTAATAAAGCCAAAGTTTCTAACACTTTTTTCTTTGAGGGAAACATTTGCTGTTATTTTACGATTAACTGCCTGGTCTCTGACAAGCTTTAAAAATTTTGAGCTTTAATGTAAAAAATATATATTTATAGGTAATATGTACATATGGTTAAAACAGAAAATTCAGTCCCTAAAAAGATGTTTACCCTGTTCCTAGCCCTTGTTGCTTTGCCTCTGAAGAACTATATTACAGAGACAGTCTGTGCATGTAAAAGCATATATGTGTATGTTTTCTATCCTTATTTTTTTTTTTAGAAAAAAATATAAATAGTAGCATACTCACTTTCTCATTTTCATTTCTCTTTATTTCACATCTTGGAGATGGTACTATGGCAGTATCTCCTCCATTTCATAGTATTACGTTAGTGAATAGGCCTTACTTTATTTAGGCTTTCCTGTGTTGAGGGATGTTTAGATTGTATCTAGTCTTTTTTTTTTTTTTTTGTATCTAGTCTTTACCACAACTAACAAGACTGCAGTGAATATTCTTTGTATACATTTATACAAAGTATACATGAATACATAAATGTATATAAAGTATATATGTATAAATATAGCTGTAAATGAAATGTTTAGAAGTAGAATTGTTTGATCTAAGGTTATATATGCAGTTAAATCAAAAAATATATAGATATTAGCAAATTGCCTTCCATGGGCCTCGTATGGGTTGTGTTCCCAAGAAAAATTATGATAGTTCAAAAAAATAAAATAAAAAATAAAAACAAAAAATTATGATAATTCTGACAGCTTCTTTAACTCAGATAAGGGCATCCTCCATAGAAGTCTTTCACCTCACTTGGGTGTTTCTGTCTTCCTGGGCATTGAAGCAAAAAACAGGTTATCATTTATGAAAAAAAATAATTATAGCTATTAGATTGATTCATGTAAAGTCAAAATAGTCTAAGAAGCAATTTACTCTTACAAGTTTTTTTTGTCCTTGAATCTTTCTATATTCCAGCTCCCATTTCTTCAAAAAGTGGAAGAAACACTGATTTTTTTTTTTCCCTGAGAACTCTCGGAAGAAACAGTGCAAATAAAGTTGAGGCTCTTCTCAGTAGAACTTGTTATACAAATTGAATAGCTTCAAAAAGTCAGCAATATCTGGCACATGTAATATGTTCTTAGGATATTCTTTCTGGGCAGATTAAGTCTGTGATTAGGTGATTTAGGATGTTTTCTTTGTGAAAACAGCTAGTCCTGATTTAGAAGGAGAACACTATACTTTGATTTTAAGTGACTGGAGAAAATGTTAGCAGTAAGAGCTCCATTCTTTCTCTTTTTTTCAGTTCTTTTTTTTCTTCTACAGAATTTCAGCTTACCTCTTCTACTCCCTTCATTGTATTATCAGTATTTCCAGATTTTAAAATGTTCTCTGGTTTACAAGATTGTGTTTAGAGTCCGGGGAGGGATAACTGAAATCATTTTGTGTTGTCTGTCTTGTCTTTCTTTTTCCTTGTGACTGCTGATGATTAGGAAGAAAAGACCAGGTGGCCTCTCATTAGAGGAGGAAGAGGAGGATGCCAATTCAGAATCTGAGGGAAGCAGTAGTGAGGAGGAAGATGAAGCTGCAGAGCAGGATAAAGGTGTTGGATCAGAGGATGCAAGGAAAAAGAAGGCAGATGAACTCTGGGCCAGCTTCCTCAATGATGTGGGACCAAAATCAAAAGTGTCCCCAAGTACACAAGTTAAGGTAAGTTGAGAGATTAATGAGATGAATGCCTCTCCGGAAATACCCTGAATTACTGAGATTGAAGCCTGCAGAAATCAACCTTTTGCTAACCATTCTACTAAGTGAAAAACAAAGCATTTCCTATGGTAGGAGGATAAGCTTCTCTAATCAAATAAATTTCTAATAGGCCTTTTACTGGTTAGAGATGAAACATTTAAGAGTGGCTATGGGTCGGGCGCGGTGGCAAAAACCTGCAGTCCCAGCACTTTGTGACACCGAGGCGGGTGAATCACTTGAGGTCAGGAGTTTGAGACCAGCCTCGCCAACATGACAAAACGCTGTCTCTACTGAAAATACAAAAATTAGCTGGGTGTGGTGGTGGGTGCCTTTAATCCCAGCTACTTGGGACTCTGAGGCAAGGGGAATCACTTGAACCTGGGCAGTGGGAAGGGTGCAGTGAGCCAAGATTGTGCCACTGCACTCCAGCCTGGGTGACAGGGTGAGATGGTGTCTCACACACACACAAAAAAGAGTAGCTATAAACACTATGGTTCATCCTTTGATAAAACTGATTACATTTCTTGTTTTTTTCATAGAAAGGTGAGGAGACTGAAGAGACAAGTTCAAGTAAATTGTTGGTGAAAGCAGAAGAGCTAGAGAAACCTAAAGAAACAGAAAAAGTTAAAATCACCAAGGTGTTTGATTTTGCTGGTGAAGAAGTGAGGTAAGAGAAACTTCATAAACTTTGAAACTAGTGTTTTTAAAAAAGAGCATCTCTAACTGGTGTTAGCCATCTATCCTCATTCCATTCCATCATAATATTTTGGGAGAGTTATGTTTGAACTCAAGGAAAACTGGCTGTATAAATTATCAGGGAGCATGAGAAAGGTCCTTTCACATATAGCAATGGAGTTTTTGAGCTTTATGAAGTGGTCAGCTGAACAGAAGCAAGGAAATACAAGATTAAGTATTTAACTTATATAAACATGGCTCATTGCCATGTTCTGTGACTTTTGGTAAGTCATGTCTCCCTTTTTTACTCTGCTTGACTGAAATATGAGCCCTAGTGAAGTCTCTAAAATCAGATAAGAATTGAAAATACAAAGAGAGAAATTTGGTTTCAATATTATTTTCTTACCTTAATAATATTTTTCTGTTGATTAATAAGGTTTATTTACCATAGGTTGAGTAGAGGCTTAATTCCATGACCAGTTTAGCCTCTTAGCTGTTAGGTAAGAGCCACATGCCTGTAATTTCCCCTCCCCCATTTATTTCATTTTTATTATGTGAAAACAGCAGATTTGTAATTTAGAGCTAAATGAGAACAGATGAATGCCAATCAATAATTTCATAGGTCGTCACATTGATTTTCATTGGCAGTAATTAATTAGACCTGTAGGCTCTCTGAAAATACAATTTTCCCTGAAATTGTTATTCTTAAAAATAATGTTTTCAAGAGTTATTTTACCTAGCGAAGATACATTTAGGAAAAATAAAATTGTCATTATCGGTGTTTGGTTTTGTTTTTCTTTTTGTTTTTGTTTTCTTTTTTGAGACATGGTCTCACTGTGTTGCCTGGGCTGGTCTTGAACACCTGGGCTCAAGTGATCCTCCAGCCTCAGGCTTCTAAGTAACTGGAACTACAGGGATGTACTACTCTGCCTGGCCATTGTCACTTTTATTTTCTTTTTTCTTTTTCTTTTTTTTTTTTTTATGGTTCGGTTACAGTGCACATCTTCACTTTTATAAATGGTATGGAACAAAACTTTTTATTATTAAAAATTTCTCTCTAGCTTTTTCTTCTGAATAATGTCACACTTATAGAAATGTTGCAAGAATAGTATTACAACAAACACCCGCAAACCTATCATCCAGATCTATTACTGATTAATGTAATGCCACTCTCTCACCACCTATATCTGGGTTTTTCTTTTGTTTTGGCTGAACCATTTGAGAATTATTTGTAGACATTGTGACACATCAGCCTTTAATACTTTAGCACATGTCTCCCAAGACCAAGGGCATTCTGCTTTGTATCACAATATAACTCTCATGTTCAGTAAAGTTAACATTAGAAGCAAATTACTATCTGTAGTGAAGGACCCTGACTTAAAATTTTCAATCTATTGCAGACCAGTACTTTTCTAAAAGGACAATAAAAAGGAATTACTAGAAAGACAAATCGAAAAGATAACTAAAGTTTTACTAAGATTCAACAGATACCCTGCCGCCTCTCTGCCTGGCTGCAGGGCTTAGGTTGCAGCACCAGAGCACCACGAGTATATAACTGGAGCCGCCTGCCCCCTCCAAGGGTGGGCCTTTTAACCTCTTTTGGCAGGGGTGGGGGAAAAAAGATTTAATAGACATAACATTACATTTCCGTGCATGTGGTTAAAATGAGCCAAAGACAGGAAAAAGGAAAGAATTATGTAACTATAAAGGCTGTTCATTGAAAGTGTTAATATACAGGGAATCCCTGTTACCTTTTATTCTGTTATTAAAACAAAATACTGGCCTGGTGCAGTGTCTCATGCCTGTAATCCCAGCACTTTGGGAGGCCAAGGCGGGCAGATCCTTTGAGGTCAGGAGTTCAAGACCAGCCTGGCCAACATGGTGAAACCCCATCTCTACTAAAAATACAAAAATTAGCCAGGTGTGGTGGTGCACATCTGTAATCCCAGCTACTCAGGAGGCTAAGGGAGGAGAATCCATTGAACCCAGGAGGCAGAGGTTGCAGTGAGCTGAGATCACCTGGCTGACAGAGCGAGACTGTCTCAAAACAAACCAACAAACAAAAGCTGAGTAAATTTTTAAATGTCAGACACACACTTTGAATAAACACTGTTTATATATATATACTTATATATGTTTATTTATACTTACGTGTTTGTGTATACTTATATGTTTATACACTTACATGCATATATATACACTTTTATATATACTTATATATACACTTACATATGTGTATATACATATATACTATATCTCTATACTTACATATTCACTTATATATGTATATACTTACATATATACTTATATGTGTATCTACTTATACGTACACATATATTTATATTGTTATGTATATATACACATAGGTATATATTTACATATATAAGTGTGTATATATATAAGTGTATATATATGTGTGTATATATATGTGTGTGTATATATATATAAGTATATACATATATATTTATATATATATATATTTTTTTGACACAGAATCTTGCTCTTTTGCCCAGGCTAGAGTGCAGTAGTGTGATCTCAGCTCGCTGCAACCTCTGCCTCGCAAGTTCAAGTGATTCTCCTGCCTCAGCCTCCCGAGTAGCTGGGATTACAGACTCCTGCCACCACCTCCAGCTAATATTTTTATTTTTAGTGCGACAGGGTTTCACCATCTTGGCCAGGCTGGTCTTGACTCCTGACCTCATGATCCACCTGACTCTGCCTCCCATAGTGCTGGGATTACAGGCATGAGCCACCTCATCTGGCCTACTGTTTAGAATAATATTTAAAGTTTTTATTGTGACGAAAGAGCTTATTTCTTTCTTATTAAACTAAGTTGTATTGATGACTGCACTCCTCCTGGGAGATAAGGTATATGTAAATCATTTCTGTATTGATTTTCTCCTTCCTTCCATCCATCCTTCTGTCCTTCACGCAGATTTTTTTTTTTAACATGGGATCTGCCAGGTTGTAACACAGAGATACTTTCAAGGGATCAGAAGTATAAACTTTAAAATAGTTTCATTAAGTTCAGGGTTTTCTTTTTTTGCCTTTATCCAGAATGAATCTGGATAAAAGTAAAAAATGTACTGTATTGACCAGGCATGGTGGCTCACACCTATAATCCCAGCACTTTGGGAGGCCAAGGTGGGAAGATCACCTGATGTTGGGAGTTCAAGACCATGCCTGACCAACATGAAGAAACATTGTCTCTACTAAAAATACAAAATTAGCTGGGTGTGGTGACACATGCCTGTAATCCCAGCTACTTTGGGGGCTGAGGCAGGAGAATTGCTTGAACCCAGGAGGCGGAGGTTGTAGTGAGCCAAGATCACACCATTGCACTATAGCCTGAGCAACAAGAGCGAAACTCCGTCTCAAAAAAATTAAAAAATATACTGTGTTTTCTTTCTTTCTTTCTCTTTCTTTTTTTTTGTGAGACAGAATCTCTCTGTCACCCAGGCTGGAGTGCAGTGGCACCATCTCAGCTCATTACAGCCTCAGCCTCCAGTGCTCAAGTCATTCTCCCACCTCAGCCTCCTGAGTGGGTGGTACTATGGGCATACACCACCATGCTTGGCTAATTTTTGTATTTTTTGTAGAGATGGGTTTCACCATTTTGCCTACGCTGGTATCAAACTTCTGGGCTGAAGTGATCCTCCTGCTTTGGCCTATGAAAGTACTTGGATTGTAGGTGTGATCTACCACCTACTGCCTGTGATACTGTGTTTGCAAAGTTTATATTAAATGTTTCATTAGGAGCCATTTTCAATAATTTATCCAGTCAAGTTATAATTAAATTTAAGTTATATTTTAGTGAAAGAAAAGGAATTCTGGATGCCCATATTTTCTATACACAAATTTTTTTTTTTTTGAGAAAGGGTCTTGCTCTGTCATTCATGCTATCCTCAACCTACGAGGCTGAAGTGATTTCCCCCAACCTCAGCCTCCGGAGTAATTGGGGCTACAGACATTTGCCACCATGTCCAGCTAGTTTAAAAAAATTTTTTTTGTACTTATGGGGTCTTACTGTGTTGCTGAGGCTGCTCTTGAACTCCTGGGCTCAAGCAGTCCTGCTGCCTTGGCCCCCAAAAGTGCTAGAGTTAAAGGCATGAGCCACCATACCCAGCCATTTGCCACCACACCCAGCCATGCATGAATATTCTTTTCTTTTTTTTTTTTTTTTTTTTTTGAGACGGATTTTCGCTCTTGTTACCCAGGCTAGAGTGCAATGGCGTGATCTCGGCCCACCGCAACCTCCACCTCCTGGGTTCAGGCAATTCTCCTGCCTCAGCCTCCTGAGTAGCTGGGATTACAGGCACGCACCCCCATGCCCAGCTAATTTTTTTTGTATTTTTTAGTAGAGACTGGGTTTCACCATGTTGACCAGGATGGTCTCGATCTCTTGACCTCATGATCCACCCGCCTTGGCCTCCCAAAGTGCTGGGATTACAGGTGTGAGCCACCGCGCCCGGCACATGAATATTCTTTTCATAGAAAAAACAATTCAAAACATTCTATGAAAACATGTTAATTTGTAGAAACACTATTTTTCTGGGCTTCTGTCTTTCATTTTTACCCTTATAATTTATTTGCCTCTGAAAACTGTGTTGAATTGCTTTCTTGCCTGGAAGTACTAGGATTATTTTGTTTTTTAGAGACAGGAGCTATCTCACTCTGTCACCTAGGTTGGAGTGTGGTTGTGTAATCATTGCTCACTGTAACCTTGAACTCATGGGCTCAAGTGATCCTCCCACTTCAGCCTCCCACCTCAGCCTCCCACCATAGCCTCCCAAGTGAACATACACCGTACCCAGCTAATTATTTCATTTATTTGTTTGCTTGTTTGTTTATTTGAGTCTCACTCTGTCGCTCAGGCTGGAATGCAGTGGTGCGATCTCTGCTCACTGCGCCCTCTACCTCCTGGGTTCAAGTGATTCTCTTGCCTCAGCCTCTCGAGTAGCTGGGGTTATAGGCATCTGCCACCATGCCTGGCTAATTTTTTTTTTTTTTATTGGAGTTTCACTCTTGTTGCCCAGGCTAGAGTGCAATGCTGTGATCTCAGCTCACTGCAACCTCCGCCTCCCAGGTACAAGCGATTCTCCTGCCTCAGCCTCCCAAGTAGCTCGGATTATAGGCATGCACCATCATGCTTGGCCATTTTTTTTTATATTTGGTAGCGACGGGGCTTCACCATGTTAGGCTGGTCGCAAACTCCTGACCTCAGGTGATCGACCCTCCTCAGCCTCCCAAAATGCTGGGATTACAGGTGTGCACAACTGTGCCCTGCCTAAATTTTGTATTTTTAGTAGAGATGGGGTTTCGCAGTGTTAACCAGGCTGGTCTGGAACTCCTGACCTCAGTGATGTGCCCGCCTTGGCCTCCCAAAGTGCTGGGATTACAGATGTAAACCACTGTGCCCGGCCTATTTGTTTGTTTTTAATATTTATTTAATTTTTTTGAGACAGAATTTCACTCTGTTGCCCAGACTGGAATGTAGTGCCATCATCATGGCCCACTAGAGCCTTGACCTCTAGGGCTCAAGAGATCCTTTACCTTAGCCTCCCTGATACCTTGGAGTATAGGCATTGGCCACCCATGCCTAGCTAATTTGTGTTTTTTTTTTTTTTTTTTTTTTTTTTGTAGAGATGAGGTCTACCTATGTTGCTTAGGCTGGTCTCGAACTCCTGGCCTCAAGTGATTCTCCTGCCTTAGCCTCCTAAAGTGTTGGGATTACAGGCATGAGCCACTGTACCTGGCCTATTTTGTTTTTTTTGTATAGATGAGGTCTTGCTGTGTTGTCCAAGGTGTTCTCCACCTCTTGTCCTTAAGTGATCCTCCTGCTTTGGCCTCCCAATGTCATGGGATTACAGGTGTGAGCCACGATGCCTGGCCATCAGCATAATTTTTTTTTCTTTTTGAGATAGGATTTTGCTCTGTCACTCAGGCTGGAGTGCAGTGGTGCAATTTTGGCTTCCTGTAATCCCTGCCTCCTGGGCTCAAGCAGTCCTCTCACCTCAGCCTCCTGAGTAGCTAGGACTACAGGTGCACACCAGTACATCTGGCTAATTTGTTTTGTTTTGTTTTTAAATGGAGTCTCACTCTATTGCCCAGGCTGGAGTGCAGTGGCGCAATCTCAGCTCACTGCAACTCCTCCGCCTTCCGGGTTCAAGCAATTCTCCTGCCTCAGCCTCACAAGTAGCTGGACATTCGTACACTACCATGCCTGCTAAATGTTTTTGTATTTTTAGTAGAGATGAGGTTTCATCATGTTGGTCAGCCTGGTCTGGAACTCCAGACCTCAAATGATCTTCCCACCTCAGCCTCCCAAAGTGCCAGGATTACAGGCGTGAGCCACCATGTCCAGCGTGTTGTGTTTTTTGTAGAGATGGTATACCCAGGCTGGTCTAAAGCTCCTGGGCTCAAGCAATATGCCTGCCTCGGCCTCCCAAAGTGTTGGGATTACAGGCATCAGTCACCACCCTGGCACCTGTATAAATTTTAAGAATTACAATTGATTAACAATTAAAATGATTATGAAAATAAGTTATAAAAATAAATGCTTACATTTTATATTTTTGAGCTTTAGTTGACAAAATAATTCTAAAATATCATGCACATTGTAATGTCCTACTGCATGTGACCAATAAACAATTCATATCACATGTGACTCACCTTGTAAATTTGACATAACTGAATTCATACTCTGCTTAATGGAAAGGCCCACTGCTCATGTCTTGAGTATGTGACATTGTCAAATTGCTGTACAAGTTTCTAAATACTCACAGTTTCTGTGCCCATCTTGTCTTGGACCAATAACAGGTAGTTTTGCAGTCAGAACTTGAATATACATAACTGTATACAGAACTATATACAAATGATTCCATTTAGTTTTTCCTTCAGTTATTCCAATAATGTTCTTTATAGCTGTATTTCTTGTTCAAAGATCAAATCCAAGATGAAAACTGCAATTGGTCTTTTTTGTTGTTTTTGCATTTGGTCTTTTTAAACTCCTTGTACTTAGAACTGTTTTTCATGCCTTTTCTGTATTTCACAGCATTGGTTTTTTTTTTTTTTTTATTTGAGACACAGTTTCACTCTTGTTGTCCAGGCTGGAGTGCAATGATGTAATCTTGGCTCACCGCAACCTCCGCCTCCCAGGTTCAAGCAATTCTCCTGCCTCAGCCTCCAGAGTAGCTGGGATTACAGGCATGTGCCACCATGCCCAGCTAATTTTTTGTATTTTTAGTAGAGAAGGGGTTTCTCCATATTGGTCAGCCTGGTCTTGACCTTGTGAGCCACCATGCCCAGCCTTTTTTTTTTTTTTTGATATGTTACCCAGGCTGAAGTGTAGTGGTATGATCTCAGCTGGCTGCAACCTCTGCCTCCTGCATTCAAGAGATTCTCCTGCCTCAGCCTCTTGAGTAGCTGGGATTACAGGCGCGTGCCACCACACCCGGCTAATTTTTGTATTTTTAGTAGAGATGGTGTTCACCATGTTGGTCAGGCTGGTCTCGAACTCTTGACCTTGTGGTCCACCCGCCTTGGTCTCCCAAAGTGCTGGGGTTATAGTCTTGAACCACCGCATCTGGCAGCTTTTTTTTTAAGACTCCAGTCCTGTTGTATAATGTCTCTCAATTTGGATTGTTGCATTGTTTATGATGAGCTTCAGATTAGTTATGTTAGACAGAAATACTGCATCGATGACGCTTCTCATCCATCAAGAGACTCCACATTGATGGGGATAAGTTAGGCCAACAGTAAGACAGTATCTTCCAGAATTCTTCATTGTAAGGCAACACCCTTTTCCTTGGTAATTAGTTGTTTTTAGGATCCATAAATAATAATAGATAATAGATAATAAGTTTTGTTTTATAATAAAAATTATATTTTATTATATAATAATATATTATATATAATTTTATTATAATAAAATAACATTTTATTATAAATAATAAAATAATAATTATTATTAATTTGAGACAAGGTCTTATTCTGTGGCCCAGACTGGAGTGCAGTGGTGTGATCTGGGCTCACTGCAGCTTCCACCTCCCGGATTCAAGCAATTCTGCCTCAGCCTTCTGAGTAGCTGGAATTACAGGCATCTGCTGCCGCACCCAGCAAAGTTTTGTATTTTTAGTAGAGATGGGGTTTCACCATGTTGGCCAGGCTGGTCTTGAACTCCAGACCTCAGGTGATCCACCTGCCTCGGCCTCCCAAAGTGCTGGCATTATAGGCTTGAGCCATGGCGCCTGGCCCCATAAATAAATACTGGTGGTATGAATTAATAATGTAGTTTACTGCCTGAAATTATTCTGGTTGCTGTTGAGTTGTCCAGTAGGGATCCAACAGAACACCTTTTAATAGTTTGAAAGCCTCACAAAAATAATACAGAAAGTATATTAATGTACCATTAGGAATATAGGTTTTTGAAGTTAAGCCTTTTTTTGGCTTGAATTATTTTCTGTGTGTTATGTAGAGTATCTGAGAAGGATTTATTTATAACTTCACCAGTGGCCCTCACATAGTGTGTACAAAAAGCTGGCGAGTAACTGTTGCTGTAAGAAGTCATGAGGCTTGGTACAACAGTTAGGGAGGTTGAGGTGGAAGGATTGCTTGAGCCCATGAGTTGAAGACCAGCCTGGGCAACATGGAGAAGCTCCATTTCTACAAAAAATACAAAAATTAGCCAGTAATGGTGGTGCGTGTCTGTAGTGCCAGCTACTCGGGAGACTGAAGTAGGAGGATCTCTTGAGACCAGGAGGCAGAGGTTGCTGTGTGCCAAGATCACCCCACGGCATTCCAGCCTGGGTGACAGAGTGAGACCCTGTGTCAAAAAAAAAAAGTCATAAATTTTCAGTCAAATTAAATGTTATGGGCTTGTTAATAAATACTAATATAGTTGTCTGCCACAAATTTCCTATTTCGTTTTTGAAAACAAGTGGATGGTAATTTTAAGTGTAGTACCTGATGAGTATTCAGGGAGTCTGCTGTTTTCACAATTTGTCAGAAGAGGGCAGCACCATGTCTATAAAAAATAAAACAAAGAAATGAGAATGGAAGCACTTTTTTTGTATAAATTACATACTGTCACGTTTCGTATTTCAAAAATGATACATGCTTATTACTTTTAAAAAATAATACATTACAGAGATATATAACATGAAAAGTCAAAGTTCTATAACTTCCTTCCCCTAAAGAAAACACAACCCCTGTTAGTAGTGGGCATGTTGGCAGGATTTTTTTTTTAACTTAAATTATTTATACTTTATTAGGTATTATAGGAAATTTTTATGAGGGCACTTAGGATATCTGAATTTTCATTGATAACCAGATACAAATTTGGTGTATGGATTTGAGCATTTCCTAATTTTTTCATGTCGTTCTCCTTTTCTTTTTGTCTCTATATCAAGTTAAGAGCATTCCTACATCTTAAGAAAGGTGAGAAAAGAGCTGGTGATGGCAGGAGGGAGTTTGTAGGTCTAAGTGTAAGGTAGTGTTAGTACTAAGTTAGTCTTAGCTTTTCTAACCGTATTTTAATGTTAAATTCTGGGCTTTGGTCGTTTTGTTTTGTTTTTGTCCCCACTTGAAAAATGTTTAGCTTATTAACCTAGGGGGATGGGGGAATATGGTATTTTGTATTCTGCCCTATCACATAACCAGCTGAGCCGTTTAGTTCAGACTTTCCTAAATGATTCACCTTTTGGAAAAAGCCAGTCATGGAAAGTTTCTGCCCAAATAAAGACTTTCAGGAAGTTCTGAGTAAGTGAAAATAAAGTTAAAATGGAATTTCTGCTGAGAACACTTGAATTAACTATTGCTAATAATAGGCCTTTTCCTGTCAGGGTTCCCTCTTGTGCGTTAGATGTGGTCTATAATTTAACTGCTTTCCTACTTGAAGATATTTTGATAGTGGAATCCATTATTGCTTGTTGAAAGTGGAGTTCTTCTAGGCATACTGTCAGTGAAGAGTAATCTGCTAGTATTACTTTGTGTCAATTTCTAAAGTTCCTGAGATAAATATACCAGTGTGTCTTAGTAAATATAGGTAGGACTTTGGCACTAAGAAATTATGAGAGGTACTCCCACAGTTAATACTTCTGTGCTGCTTTTATGGCGCTTACTATGTATCATGTATTATCATGACTTGCTTTCATGGTTGGCTGTTCTGCTGAACTGTGAGCTCCTTAAGAACAAAGGTCATGCCGTTTTTTTTTTTTTTTTTACATGTTCAACATCTAACAGTGGTTGGATCTAGGTTGCTTTTCAGAAAATTTTGACTTAATTGTCTTGGGTGACTCAAGGTATGTCATTCCTATAAAGGTGGTAAAAAACAAAACCAAACATAAATTACATAGAGGCTGCTTTGCCTTAAGCTATTATTTGGGCCATTTGATCTTTGTCTTCTATGTCACCAGCATTCTGATCCTTCACAGTGATTTGCGTTGATGGGAACCTTTTAATTTTTTAATTTTTTTGAGACGGAGTCTTGCTTTGCCACCCAGGCTGGAGTGCAGTGGCGTGATCTTGGCTCACTGCAACCTCTGCCTTCCAGGTTCAAGAGATTCTCCTGCCTCAGCCTCCTGAGTAGCTGGGATTACAGGCATGTGCCACCATGCCCATCTAATGTTTTTGTAGGTTTAGTAGAGACGGGGTTTCACCATACTGGCGAGGCTTTTCTTGACTTCCTGACCTTGTGATCCTCCTGCCTCAGCCTCCCAAAGTGCTAGGATTACAGGAGTGAGCCACCATGCCCAGCTGAATCTTTTTATTATTTTTATTTATTTATTTATTTATTTTAGATAGAGTCTTGCCGTGTTGCCCAGGCTGGAGTGCAATGGCACGATCTTTGCTCACTACAACCTCCAACTCCCAGGTTCAAATGATTCTCCTGCCTCAGCCTCCCAAGTAGTTGGGATTACAGGTGCCTGCCACCACACCTAGCTAATTTTCATATTTTTTTAGTAGAGACGGGGTTTCACCATGTTGGCCGGGCTATTGTGGAACTCCTGACCTCTTGAGCCACCCACCTAGGTCTCTCAAAGTGCTGGGATTACAGGTGTGAGCCACCATGCCCAGCCGAATCTTTTAAAATTAGCTACATCAAATGTTCTATGGCTGTTTGTATGGAAGCTCATCCTTCACTTCTAAGACATTTTCTTTTATTGTTGATAACTTTCCCTATTTTCTGTTTTTGTGGAATTCATTTTAGTAGAATTGACATGACAGGCCGGGCTATGCTGGGTTAACAAACTCAGCAACTCAGTAGCATAATACAGTACATTGCTTCTTACTGGTGTGAAGTGCAGTGTGAGTTGGGTAGTGCTGCATCTCGCAACTCAGTTGTCCAGAACACCTAGGCTTAAGGGTTGCTGTGGCAAAGGAAGAGTGAATACATAGATTTTCATGTAATTCCTCTGTTTTCAGAACGGACTTCAGCCTTGCCTTTAATGAGTCTGGAACTTCTGTGGTTTTCATTTCTCTGGAGTAATGGGTTCTGCTGGATTGGAGATGGCATAGGGCAGTAGCCTGTGGTATCAGGTGCTGCTGGAGGGGATCTGGGACCTAGTTGCTCCTGAGGCAGAATTCCAACTGGTTTTAGCCCTACTTCTTTCCTCTGTCTTGAAAGGTTCCTGGTATCTCAATTTAATGAGCCCTTCTAGGGTACTGTAGTACACATTGGCTTGCCTGTTTTTGGCCATTCCATATGGCTGTAGGCTTAGGAGATCGGAGAAAACAAAAACCAAAACCAGTTACTACTTGTCTGCTTGCTTTCTACTTTCTTTTTTCTTTTCTTTTTGTTAAGACAGGGTCTCACCCTGTTCCCCAGGCTGTACAGTACCACTTTAGTAGTTCACTGTAACCTTGAACTCCTGGCTTCAAGCAGCCCTCTTGCCTCAGCCTCCCAAGCAGCTAGGAGTACAGGTACACTCCATGATCCCTGGCTGATTATTTTTGTAGAGACAGGGTCCTGCCATGTTGCCGAGGGCTCAAGTAATCCTGCTCTTGGCCTCCCAAAATGCTGGAATTACAGGCTCGAGCTACTGCGCCCAACCGCTTTTTACTCTCAGAAAATTTGGTCTGGGCACAGTGGCTTATGACTGTAATCCCAGCACTGGGAGGCCAAGGCAGAAGAACTGCTTGAGCCCAGGAGTTTGATTCCAGCCCGGGCAACATGATGAGAGCCTGTTTTTTTTTTTTTAAAAAAAAGAAGAAAATTCTCTTGGCATCCATTTTCTGTTAAACTTCTTCTCATTATCATTGTGTAGTTTCATCTTTTAAAATTTATTTACCACTATATAGTAGGGCTTTGGCAAGACTGGAAAATAAAGCATGTATTCAGATTACTATATGTAAGTGTCAGTTTCTACTTGTTCTTCATTAGCCATCTCTGGTCTGCCCCAGATTCTACCCAGAGCAAGGAAATATATATATATATTTTTTGAGATGGAATCTTTTTTTTTTTTTTTTTTTTGAGACGGAGTTTTGCTCTTATTACCCAGACTGGAGTGCAATGGCGCGATCTCGGCTCACTGCAACCTCCGCCTCCTGGGTTCAGGCAATTCTCCTGCCTCAGCCTCCTGAGTAGCTGGGATTACAGGCACGCGCCACCATGCCCAGCTAATTTTTGTATTTTTAGTAGAGACGGGGTTTCACCATGTTGACCGGGATGGTCTCGATCTCTTGACCTCGTGATCCACCCACCTCGGCCTCCCAAAGTGCTGGGATTACAGGCATGAGCCACCGCGCCTGGCCGAGATGGAATCTTGCTCTGTCACCCGGGCTAGAGTGCAGTGGTGTGATCTTGGCTGACTGCAACATCCGCCTCCTGGGTTTTTGTGATTCTCCTGCCTCAGCCTCCCAAGTAGCTGGGACTACAGGCGCCTGCCACCACGCCCAGCTAATTTTTTTTTTTTTTTTTTTTTTGCGATGGAGTTTCTCTCTTGTTACCCAGGCTGGAGTGCAATGGCGCAATCTTGGCTCACCGCAACCTCCGCCTTCTGGGTTCAAGCAATTCTCCTGCCTCAGCCTCCTGAGTAGCTGGGACTACAGGCGTGTGCCACCATGCCCAGCTAATTTTTGTATGTTTAGTAGAGATGGGGTTTTACCGTGTTGACCAGGATGGTCTCGATTTCTGCACCTTGTAATCCACCCGTCTCAGCCTCCCAAAGTGCTGGGATTATAGGTGTGAGCCACTGCGCCTGCACAGGAAATTTAAAGGTACTCTTTCTTTCTAGTTTACTACTCTAGAACCCTTCATTAAGCCTGAAATTTGGATGTGGGTTTATTTTGGGTATTTTAAAAATAGTGTAAGAAAGCACCTCAACATTTAGTAGCTTTAAAAAACAATTGTTTTGTTATAATTTCTCTTGGTTCCAGGGGTAGCTGGGCTCAGCTAGGCAGTTCTTACTCAGGGTCTCTTGTACAGTTGTAATCAGACAGTGACTAAGTATGGAACCACTTCACAGGTTTCCTTACTCCCGTGTCCGATGCCAGAGCTGGGAAGGCTCAAACACCTGGGGGTTGGTATAGGCTTCTGAGGCATCTCTGTGTGATCTTCCTATATGATCTCTCCAACACAGTGGCTGCAGAGTAGCCAGACTTCTTAAGTGTGATAACTTGGAGTTTCAGAGGTGCATTCTGAGAGAGACAGGGGGTGGGGGGGGTAGTCTATCTCTGTTTGGAGTCTTGTCATCTCTATCAGACAGACAGAGAGAGCATGCCAGGTGAAAAATTTATCATCTTTTATTTGCTAGTCTCAGATGTCATGTTGTGCCACTTCCACAGAACTCCATGAGTTGAGACAGCCACAAAGGCCCATTCACTTTCAAGGGGTGGTGACACAGACTCCCCCTCTAATTGGGAGGATGAGTCTGGGATTACAGAGTGATACTAACAGAGGGAGTCTGGGATTACAGAGTGATACTAACTGAGGTAGTATCAGGGTTCTGGAAGAGTGTGTGGGGATGGGAAATACCATCTTTGGAATATACTGTCTGCTACAGGGCTCTCTGTATCATTGCTACTTAATCTCAGGATAGCCTTGAATAAGTAACATAACCTTGAATTTCAGTTTTCTTATAAAATATAAATGTGTCAGTCAGCTATTGCTACAGTAATAGCAAAGCACAGCTATTGCTACTGCATAGCACACCATTCCAAAACTCAGTGATATACAATGATAAGCATTTATTTGTTGCCCATGTACCTCTGAGTATTTGAGATTGAGTGACTTAGATTCAGCTCAGCTCAGCTCCGAGCTGCTTGTTTGTTGGGTTCAGGTCTGCAGCATGTGTCTTTCTGCCATCTTGGACCAGCTAGTTGAGGTATATTCTCCTTATGACTCAAGGGACGAATTTAAGGGGCAAGAGAAACAGCATAAATATGTTTAAGCTTCTCGTCCTCTCAGATGAGCTAATACCTCATTTGCCTTTGAAGCAAGTCACGTATCCAAGTTCAGTGTCAGTCGAGTAGGGAAGTATCTTCTTTGCATTTTTTTTCTTTTTTTTTTTGAGACAAAGTCTTGCTCTGTTGCCCAGCCTGGAGTGCAGTAATGCTGTCTCAGCTCACTGCAGCCTCTGCCTCCCAGGTTCAAGTAGTTCTGTGTCAGCCTCCCAAGTAGCTGGGATTACAGGCACACACCACCATACCCAGTTAATTTTTGTATTTTTAGTAGAGATAGTGTTTCACCATGTTGGCCAGGCTGGTCTCGAACTCCTGACTGCAAATGATCTGCTCAACTCGGCCTTCCAAAGAGCTGAGATTGCAGGCATGAGCCACTGTACCTGGCCTGTTTAAAAAAAAAAAAAAAAACAACTTGTCAGAGCGCTACAAAAGAGGCCACTGCAGCCGGCCGTAATAGACTGAATTTAACCACATTCCTTAGGTGTTTTTGTTAACCTGGCAAGCCTAGGGAGGGATTAGACATTTCTCCTCTCTATCAGGTACTATAAATACCTTTATTTGATCCTTTAGGACTCAGTTTTAGTGAAGATAATTTTTTCAGATTTGAAATTAGACTTCTCAGTCATGTTCCTTTCGTCCATTCCCAAATTATTGCTAATTTAGCCCATTTTAAGGGATTTTGTTTCATCTTCGGGTTGTTTTGGATATAGAACAGGACCCTTCTGCAGTCTTCTCAATTTCTTTTTTAACTCTTGGTTTTCTCCTTGAAATAATGCTACCCTAGGCATTATTTCCCAATTTTATTGCCCATATTCCTGGTATTCCATCTCTGCATCTCAGCTTTCACTGGGCCTTTAGGTCTGAGAGCTAATCTGCTTTGGGTGCAGTGTGAGGTCCTTTTTCAGCCTTCACGTCAGTAACCCAGCATGCAGGTTTAGTAGTGACTGTCCTAGTGTGTTTCATGCTGACAAGTCATGGAGAGGATTTTAAGGAGATAAAATTTATACACGTTGTTGTTTCATTTGTTAATTTTAGTGAGGGAAAATGTCTTTATTAAAAGTTAACTATAGTAAACTTTTATCATAAAGCTGAGCATCCAGAATTTATTGAAAGCCCAGTGGATCCTTTTCTAGTTGTCTTTATTCCCTTTTCTAGTTTGTTTCTTTCTCTTTATTCTTCTTGTAAACTTTATGTCTTTTTCCTCGGCACAGGGTGACTAAGGAAGTGGATGCTACATCTAAAGAGGCCAAATCCTTCTTCAAGCAGAATGAGAAAGAAAAACCACAGGCTAATGTCCCTTCAGCTCTGCCATCACTCCCTGCCGGGTCAGGGTGAGTATTTGAGTCTTAGTCCCAGATGTACTTCGCACATTGGAGAAGCTGTCAGTGCAAATACCTGCTTTCACTGCAGAGCAGACTTCTTCCCTGAGAGAGAGAATTATGATGCTGCTCTCTCTGCCTTTGCTGAAGTATTTACCAGAATGGAAGATGCAAAGGAGAATTAGCCATAGCTTTTTCAGGAGGATTGCTTGAGCCCAGGAGTTCGTGACCAGTCTGGGCAATACAGTAAGACCCTGTCTCTACAAAAAAAAAAAAAAAATTAACTGGGTATGGTGGCTTGCACCTATGTCCCAGCTACTGTGTAGGCTGAGGCAGGAGGATCACTTGAGCACAGAAGGTTGAGGCTGTGGTGAGCTGTGATTGTGCCACTGCACTCCAGCCTGCATGACAGAGAGAGAGCCTCTTTTAAAAAAAAGAAAAGAAAATTAGCTATAGCTTTCTCATTGGATGCCTAAAACAACTCCTAGTTTATAGTAATTGAACGAACACAAAGCTGAACATGTAAATTTTACGTTTAAAAGTGATATTTTTTGAATGAAAATATCAGCATTCATCAGAACTTTTCATGAAGATTTGGGTTGAATACTCACTCTCATCCCCTAGGATCCCAGAGGAACATAAAAAGATCAAAGATGATTTACAAATAGTTTTCTTAACACATTGTCAGGAACTTAATAGTTTTTCTCCCTTCATATTTTCCATATTACTTGAGTTATTTTTAGCTGAAGGCTAGAATTCTTTCTTTTTGGAAGAGGCAAAAATTCTTTTCTTCTTAACCTAAATGTGAGAAGTAAAGCATTACACTAAATAAGGGAGGCTTAAGACTGTTACCTACAGGGAAATGAACATAGAGACCCCTGCCATGGATAGCCCTGACTACCCATCTGACTCCTGTGGAGGTTTCTGCATAGTCTCCTACACTGGCTTCTGTGACCCTTCAGTCAGAGATTGTCCCCTCTTCCTTCTCTCCTCAAGCATACCTGTCATTGCTATGAACAGTAAAGTTTTGTTTTGCATTTTTTAAAAGAGCGTTGATTTCCCTGTTGGAACATGAGCTTTTTTAGGCCTTCCCCGTCTTTGCAGCCCTGGCTGTAAACAACAGTTACACTAGTTTACTCTCTTAGGTTGCATTTATCCAGAAACAGATCCTGAGATACAGATTTAAGTGCATGTCATTTATGTGAGAGGTGAATCCAGGAAGTCCCAGTAGAGAGGTGCAAGAGAGGAAAGAAGCCAGTAAAGGGCGAGTTATCAAGCAGGTGGCTGCTGGTGGTAGCTGGCACTCATTCCTACTGGGAAGAACACAGTGAGGGCTGAGGAGGGTGGGATGTTTAACCTCTAGTGCCCAGCTGACATTGGCTCAGAGCTGCTTTGGCACGATTTTTGCCCTCTGTCCTCAGGCTATGAGCTGCAGGTGCTTGTAGTAAGATGCAGCTGTCAGCATATACCATGGCAAAGAATGGCAGGACGTGTGGTGGGACTACTTCCTCATCTGTTACATCTTTATCTGCTCCATACTCGGTGTTTCTCTCCCGCTGAGCAGAAGTCATGTAGTAGTTACACAAAAACACAAGGAGGAAGAGGATTTGACTGCTTGCTACCACAGTAGAAATGACACAAAATCAAATGAAGGCAGCTGTAGAACAGAATTCTCCAGACCTGGCCCTGGTAATACTCTAGGCAAGTACTTTGCAAACTGTGGTTTCCAATAATCAATTAAGAGAAAATAGCAGAGCACATCACTTGTTGTAAGAGTAGATACCATTTTCCAGCCTGGCCAACATGGTGAAACCGCGTGTCTACTCAAAATTCAAAAATTAGCCGGGCGTGGTGGCGCATGCCCGTAATCCCAGCTACCCAGGAGACTGAGGCAGCAGAATCGCTTGAAACCGGAGGCATGGGTTGTACTGAGCTGAGATTGCATCACTGCACTCCCACCTGAGGAAAAACAAGAGTAAATACTGTTTTATAGAGTTTTTATTTCGGTTACTGATATGTTTATACTGGGTAACAAGCTATTTAGGATTTTTAAAATTTGAAGCTATAGGCTGAAACAACATGTTTTTAGCTTTAGATTTATTGTATTGTTTGGATTGACTGCCACCCATCATAAGGAATACATTTTACATTATGCCCTAGTACACCTGTAAAAATAGTTATGTAAAAAGGTGAGCTAAAAATTTGGTGAAATCTTTACCCTTACTATTTATAATATGCTCTGATTTTCTGTTTTACATTATTGTGTATAGATGTGTCATTTAAAAAACTGTTTTGACCTGCTGAATTGGTTTCACAATCAACTGCAACCTGAATTTGACAAATACTGCTCTAGACTACGTATGGAATTAGCCTTCAGCAGGCGATTACAAGTTGCCAGGTTTGTATCTGGTATTATTACAGTGTTTCTTGCACTTATTAAAAGTATCACTATGTAAGTTACCTCTGGGTATAACTACCAGATGGAAGGAAATAAAGATAAAGAAGCTCTTCTTAGGTTTCTGGTTAGTTTCAGCTAACATAAGTTTTTATTTCTTTCTTTATTTTTGACAGTCTTGCTCTGTTGCCAGGCTGGAGTACAGTGGCACAATCTTGGCTCACTGCAACCTCCACCTCCCTGGTTCAAACGATTCTCCTGCCTCAGCCTCCCGAGTAGCTGGGACTACAGGTGTGCGCCATCACGCCCAGATAATTTTTGTATTTTTAGTAGAGATGGGGTTTCACCATATTGGCCAGGATGGTCTCAATCTCTTGACCTCGTGATCCCACCTCGGCTCCCAAAGTGCTGGGGTTACAGGCGTGAGCCACCATGCCTGGCCAGCTAACACTGTTTTTACCTCTAGTTTCCATGAATATTTCTTCTTAAATAATCCCTGTTGATGCTTAGAGATTCTATTTGGAAACTGTATATTTCAGAAAATACTCTTTGTTACTATAATTATAAAAATAACTAGAGAATAGAGAATGGCAGCTTAAAATCAGCTTATTTCCATGCCTGCCTTTCTTAGAGCTAATAACCTTTTTTTTTTTTTGAGACAGAGTTTCGCTCTTGTTGCCCAGGCTGGAGTGCAATGGCATGATTTCAGCTCACCACAACCTCTGCCCCACCCCGGGTTCAAGCAGTTCTCCTGCCTTAGCCTCCTCAGTAGCTGGGATTACAGGCATGTGCCACCATGCCTGGCTAATTCTGTATTTTTAGTAGAGATGTGGTTTCTCCATATTGGTCAGGCTAGTCTCGAACTCCCAACCTCAGGTGATTTACCTCCCAAAGTGCTGGGATTACAGGCGTGAGCCACTGTGCCCGGCTGCTAATAGCCTTTTTAGAGTAAGAAATCTCTGAGATGATATCTGTATTAGGGAGACCCAGCAGGAAACAAATGGCATTCTCAAATATGATACTTCAAGGAGAGTTTAATAACTCACAAAGTCGTGGGAAACCACAGGGATAGAAATAGTGTGGCCTCCCTGGGGCTGGTAATAATGAGACTCCATTACCACCCCTAGGCCTGAAAGGGCAAGAGTGGGAGCAGTTAATGGCAGGGGAAGACAGGGTTAGGTGGAATGGACCTCCTGACAGGAGCTGAGACCTTCTGTTAAGTGGTGGACTTCCCCCAGGAGGAAGCCAAGGGAATGAATACCCAGATCTGTTTCTTCTCTCTCTGCAGTTTCTTAGGGGCACTCCATTGCCCTCTGAGGCTTATTGAAGAATATTCTGATACTTGTTAAAACCATGAGAATACTTTATCCAAAACTATTGCAGTGGGTGTCAAGACTATCTCTAGGAGAGAGAGAGAGGGCTCAACTCTGAATACAGCAAAGACAGCTGGGGATTTACAGCAGAATCAGGAGGCAGGTGGTCAGTGGATGGAAAATTACTAAGAGGAGACGTCAAGGGTGGGGGATTCTTGCTCAAGGCAGGCTAGTGTGATCAGATATCAAGGGTAAGGGATTTTCTCTAAACTGACTTGGCGCAAAATTCTTTCTAAAACTGGGCTGTGCAGGCCCAGCAAGGGCAGGGTCCAATGTCAAGACTTCGTTGAGAAGAGGGCTCAGTGGAGTCTGACTAGTTTGGTTTAAGGAGAGAATCTTCATCGGGCTGTCCATACAGAGCAGCTCCTAGAGCAGAGAGCAAGGTGGGGAAAAGTATAGAGGGAATCTAGGGGCCAACCAGGAGCTATTGTGGGAGCTCTTCAAGCGAAATATTTTTCGGTGGAGTAATGAATGCTGACTTCCTTATAAATGGGGTAAAGTGAAATTTGACCAAAATCAGTTTCTTTGAAAGCCCTAATGGAACATAACACATTACAAGGATATGTCTGCCAAGTGTCTGAGTAAAAGTCCTCAGAGTTTTACAGGAAAATATACGTGTTTGGCCGGACATGGTGGCTCACGTCTGTAATCCCAGCACTGTGGGAGGCTGAGTCGGGCGGATCACAAGGTAGGAGTTCGAGCCCAGCCTGACCAACATGGTGAAACCCCATCTCTACTAAAAATAGAAAAATTAGCTGGACGTGGTGGCACGCACCTGTAATTCCAGCTTCTCAGGAGGCTGAGGCAGGAGAATCGCTTGAACCCGGGAGGCAGAGGTTGCAATGAGCCGAGATCGCACCACTGCATCACTACACTAAGAGACAGAGCAAGACTTCGTTTAAAAAAAAAAAAAAGAATGAAAATGCACGTGTTTAATTATGATACTGTGAACCTTGGATTTCTGAATAAATCCAGAATGACCTTCAAGGTTGGTATGCTCATTTTTATGAAATGTATCTCAAAAAGCTTTACAATTAGAATTGTGCTTGGGAAAAGATGGGGCCAGGAGGAATTCAGCTGATCTGGGTTATCTGAGCGGGCACATTTTATCATTTCAATTATTAGTATCTGCCGACAGTGAATAGAAAGTCTTTTTTTTTTTTTCTTTGAGATGGAGTCTTGCTCTTTCGCCCAGGCTGGAGTGCAGTGGCACGATATCGGTTCACTGCAACCTCCACCTCCTGGGTTCAAGCAGTTCTCTGCCTCAGCCTCTGAGTAGCTGGGATTACAGGTGCCTGCCACCACACCCAGCTAATGTTTTGTATTTTTAGTAGAGACAGGGCTTCACCATCTTGGCCAGGCTGGTTTCGAACTACTGACCTTGTGATCCACCAACCTCAGCCTCCCAAAGTACTGGGATTACAGGCGTGAGCCACCGCGCCTAGCCAGAAAGTCTTTTCAAGGGAAGGATCTACAGGAATAATCTAATATATTAAAAGAAAATTATCTTAATGTTGTCAAAATTTTTTCCCACAGACTTTTTGCATTTTGGGAACTACTTCAGTTTATAGAAATTGTCCTGCAGAAACACTTTATTTGTTTATTTTCCTCTCTCTAAACAGATTTAAGCAATACAGGAAAACCAGAGCAGGAGAGTAAAACATCCTGTCCCACATCTTTTGCTAAGATAAGCACAGATTCAGAAATAAGAACAGATTTAGAGGAGCAGATGTTTGTAACTGAAAATGCATTTCCTCCATGTGTTTAAAATAGCATACTGCTTAGGCTATAAAAAGCCAAAGTTTATGTTTTCGGAATGGAATAAGCCCAATTTTAATTAGAGGCAGGAATCAGACTACAAAAATTACTCTCCTACATTTGGTAGTAGAAAGCACAAAGCTTAGCGTGTCTAAATTCCCATGGTCTTTTCATTCCATGCTCTTGATCTGCCTCTTCCCTCACTCCCCAGTCCTTACTACCAGTACTGTAGCTCCTCGCGTCCAGTTTTTTCAACATTTGCTGGTATCTGGCTGGCCAGGCTTCAACCCCACGTTTGCTACCTGTTTTCAAGCCAACATTTACTATTTACGTCATTCCAACAGCAGGCCACCATCAGTGTCATTAAAATTTGTAATCCACCCATAGACATTGGCTTGTTTTATTAAGGGCCAATTAATTAAATTAATTACTGTTTAGTTGCCTCCTTATAGATTGAGAATGACCTAAAGCAATATAACCTAAGAGTGAAAGACATTATTTTCCCATGTAGTTTTAGCCTTGTCTTCTTGATCTATGGAGTGAAAAAAAAGAATGCCTTAATGTTGAGTCTCAAACAACATCAGAGGTAATATAAGTGTAGCAATGTTTTCTCCAAAGGTAGATGACACAGAATCCCTCACAGTGCCATACTGAAGATACAAGACCCGGACTAAAGACTGAGAAGACAGTAATGCTGACCGCTGTGGTTTGTCAAAATTCAGTGCATGTAATCAGTCCCCAGGAACCTTTGGTGTGTTCAGCAGAGTCTTCCTGTCTGAGGAGTTAACGGGATGATCTCTCCCAGTCCCCTCATTTGACAAATATTTAAAACTCTGGAAAGTTGACATGAAAATCTGGATTACTGGCTTTTCTTGAGGAATGAACATTTCTGCCACTACCCTCCCTCTTCACCTATGACAGCACTGGGGTGGCACAGAGTAGATGGGATTTGCCCTTTTGTGGTCCCTACTCAGTGGCTTTACTCATTTATTTTACCTGCATAGTTCCTGTAGGCAACTACATTTCCCCCTCTAGGGTCACATGTTTCCCTTCGATGACCATGTTAATTTCCTCTGGGAAACAATTTGTTCTCTAGATTAAATACCAAACGTACTATCTTCGCAGACTACAGGTTAAATATTCTTTACCCTTTTTGAAAGAATAAATAAATCCTATTTATTGACTACTTTGCCACATTTAAGGCACAACGCTAAATGTTTTACATGTGTTATTTCACTTAACCCGCATAAACATTCCAAGAGGTAGGCCCTAACTTTGTGCCCGTTTCGCAGATGAGAACGCTGACACTCAGAGAGGCACCCTTGTTGAAGTTACATGGTTGACGATTGATCGAGCTCGGATTGCAGTCCAAATCTATTTGAGACCAAAGCCTGGGCTCTCAGCCACATTGCCATTGCCACTGCTTTTTCTTATCCTCCTGATCTGCGGTTTTTGTTAAAAGAGTCTCTTTCCAGTTTCGTAACTGATGAGGAACTCTTCAAAAGGTATTTTGTTATTTTCGAGGAAAGCGAGAGGACTGTTTCCCCTGCTTTTTCTTTGTAAGCATTCTCCTCATTAATCCATAACCATTTTCTCTACTTCTGTATCATTCATGTCTCATGAAAGTGAAGGTCTAGCACATTTTAAAAAATGAGTTCCAGGTGTGTTTGTACATTGATACCTGTCAGCAACAACAGCGAAGCTGTAGACAAGATGTGATGTGGGAATAATGGCTATTACTGTTTCTATAGGTAATCAACTCCTACTGAGGTCTGAATCCTACACTGTGGGCAACTTATATGTTGACAGAGAGCCAGGTAGGAGATATCTTTGCTTAGCTCACGTCAAGTGCATTTCTTCTGGCAGCTTCTGTTCCAGGATAGGACTGGCTAGAGATAGCTTTTAATAGGTTATTTCAGGAACTAGTGATAACAATGGAAATGACTGATTTTGGCAGCTGTGGTGGTACTGATACTTCAGAATGACATGATTTGTGCAGAAGCAAGAATACCCTGTACCTGACTTTCACCTTCATGTTCTTCAGTGGATGCTAATACCCTGCTTCATTTGTTTTTAACTTATTCTTAATTTGTTTTTAAATAAACCTTTATAGGTATTGCAGGTACAGAGTAAATAGATTAGAAATTGAATAAGGAAAATAATTTTTAAAAGATTTTCTCATGAATATTTGGAGTATTTTGAATCTATTAAAGGAAGTTTCATTCACATCTTGATTCAAAGCTGTTATTCCTGGCTAAGCTAGTAACTGAGATAAGTATGAATGGCAAGTCTAGTGTTATCCTTTTGGGAGAGGAGAGGCTATCTGGTAATTTGGATCATAAAATAAAGTCCTTGCCAATGTGAGCATCTGAATGAGACTCCAAACATAGAAAAGGTTTTTGTTTTTTGAGATGGAGTCTTGCTCTGTCGCCAGGCTGGAGTGCATTGTTGACATCTCAGCTCACTGCAGCCCTCACCTCCCAGGTTCAAGTGATCCTCCTGCTTTGGCCTCCCGGGTAGCTGGAATTACAGGCACCCACCACCTCACCTGGCTAATTTTTGTATTTTTAGTAGAGACGGGGTTTCACCATGTTGGCCAAGCTGGTTTCGAACTCCTGACCTCAAGCAATCCACCTGCCTTGGCCTCCTAAAGTGCTGGGATTGTAGGCATGAGCCGCTGTGCCTGGCCAAAAAGGTTTCAAAGCAAAAACTTTTTTCATCTGTGGTCACCAGGATGATGTAACCTCTGTGAGCTTGGACTGAATACCTACAGCAAATACTCTGAACCTATGAATTACCTATAGTGATTTTCAAGGTTGTCTGGAGTTAAATAAATTCTAGTGTTCTTAGAAAATTCTGTGAAGAGATGAAGTTTATTACACACAGCAGCCTTTTTCCTTTGCTCTTAGCCTCAAATTATAGTGCCAACAAGTTTCAAAACTGATTTTAAGAGCCAGATGTTTATCAGGATCACAATTTTTTTTTTTTTTTTTTTTTTTAGTTTAAGTTCCAAGATATATGTACAGAACATGCAGGTTTGTTACATAGAAATACATGTGCCATGGTGGTTTGCTAGGATCACAGACTTTTAAAACTTTTTATTGTCTTATTCCTGTACCCTTGGTTGTGCCAAATTCTCTTGGTGTGAAAAATGAGTAGCTTTAGGTGCGTCTTGGATGTGTAGGGAATAGAATAATAGAATAGGTATGTGAAGTTATGACAGTCATAAAAGTTACTTAGTATGATGGTATAAATTGATTTAGGAACAAGGATATGAAGACCTTCATTTAAAAAGATGATTTTGATACCCTATAAATGAAGTAAAAATATTTTGGTTAACTTTAAAACAGTAGTTTATGGGCCAGGTGCGGTGGCTCACGCCTATAATCCCAGCACTTTGGGAGGCCGAGGCGGGTGGATCATGAGGTCAAGAGATCGAGACCACCCTGGTCAACAAGGTGAAACCCCGTCTCCACTAAAAATCTAAAAAAATTAGCTGGGCATGGTGGCGCGCGCCTGTAGTCTCAGCTACTCGGGAGACTGAGGCAGGAGAATTGCTTGAACCCAGGAGGCGGAGGTTGTGGTGAGCCGAGATCGCGCCATTGCACTCCAGCCTGGGTAACGAGAGCGAAACTCCGTCTCAAAAAAAAAAACAGTAGTTTATTATTGTTTCATAGGGCTTTAACTTCGTTTAGTGTACACTAGAGGGCAGAATTCCCCCTGAAAAGATAGCTTGTCTTTGGCAAGATCCCGGGAAGCATTAAGAAGCATTCTTAAGATTGGGTATACAGAAGAGTGCTGTACATTTTTCTTTGCCTAATTAAATTAGTCTCTTGCTATGAGATTTCTATGTACTGTGCAGTTTCTACTTTTTTCTTGTATTAGAATTTACTTTTTTCAACTCTACCATTATGCTTAGAAAGTGAGAAATGATTTTTCTTCTCTCATTTTTTTCCTTGGGATACAAAAACTTTTTTTGTTGTTTTGTTTTTTTTTTTTTAATTACAAATAAGAAAGTAAAAATGACCTGTAGTCTCACCACTTAAATTTTTTCAGAGAGAAGACAGTGAAAGTTCCTTTCTGCCTGTCCGATTTTTAATTCTTATCCCTAGAAGCTGATAGCTGTTAACTGATGATCAGTTTTGTGCCCATCCTTCCCTGTGTTATGCTAATATATCGTATTCACATATATTAATGTTAGTCACAAGATTCCCCATTCATAGTTATCTCAGTTACTAGCTTGGCCTGGAATAATACCTTTGAATCAAGAACGTGAATGAAATTGCCTTTAATAGATTTAAGATATTCCAAGTATTCATGGGAAAATCTTTTAAAAATTATTTTCCTTATTCAGTTTCTAATCTGTTTACTCTGTGCTTGCAATACCTATCAAGGTTTATTTAAAAATAAATTAAGAATAAGTTAAAATTAATGAGCAGGAAAAACAATATATACATATATATTATATATTTATGTATGTATTGCATTTGTATATACTTAAAAGTGGACTTACCCTGTCTGTATTGGTCTGCTGTGTGTGTGTGTGTGTATTTTAATTTCTTCTTGTAACTTATATTTTTACCTAACAGTCTATCTTGGGCATCTCTCCAGGTTCAATATAAATATCTACATTTTTTTATGCCTGCCTGGTACTCCATTTTGTGACTGTTCCATAATTTGAGTGCTCCTTTTCTTATTGATGAACATTTACTAGTTTCCCAAATTTTACAGTTAATAATTCTGTGGTAATCCTTACACATATGTTTTTTTATGTTCTCATGCTGTTATTTCTGAAGGACAGAATTTTAGAAGTGGGATTGCTGGGTCATTGGGTAAGTGCATCTTAAATTCTAATAGGTGCTCCTAAACAGGCAATAGCAATTTGAAGTCACGCCAGTATTACGTGAGAAGACCAGTTTTCATGCAATTACCAATATGTATTTATCTGGATTTTCTCCACGATCATTGTAGTAACCATATCTTCATATCCTGCTGGTTTGTGTGGTGGTTTAAAATTTTTTTCTCTTGCTTTTTTCTTTATGAGACGGAATCTTGCTTTGTCACCCAGGCTGAAGGGCAGTGGTGGGATCTCGGCTCACTGCAACCTCTGTCTCCTGAGTTCAAGCAGTTCTCCTGCCTCAGGCATGTGCCACCATGCCCAGCTAATTTTTGTATTTTTAGTAGAGACGGGGTTTTGCCATGTTGGTCAGACTGGCCTCCTGACCTCAGGTTATCCACCCATCTTAGCCTTCCAAAGTGCTGGGATTACAGGCGTGAGCCACCATGCCCAGCCAAAATTTTTCCTCTTTTGAAGACTCTTACCAAAGCAGACTTTTTATTAAACTAATACTATTTTATGCCTTTGTCAAATGTTACAGAATGAATAAATTAAGATTTGCATATTCCTGTTGGTAGTTTCCATATTGTATCAAATTATCAAAGTTTATTAATCCTCAGTCGTTTAAGAGATCAAGTAAAAAAAAATCTGACTTTTATAAACAGATAAATTGTGAGCCCAATTTGGTTCTGTATCTTATTGATCCTTTGAAAATGCTATGTGCTGCTTCTCTCTTAGGTCCTTCGTGTTGGAAGGTGCTATTTCAAAATGTTTTAACATTAGGGAAGAATGTCATTCATCCTAATCATAGCAATCAGTGATTTTTATGTTCTGATAAGTTCTTGTAAAGGCAGCTTGCTGACATTTCATGAATGGTTGTGATTGTACGGAAAGATTCATATTAGATACTTTAATTTGGATTGAGGAATTTTTCTTTTGGGAGAGGCTGAGCAGCTGTGTTCTAATTATTTTGGTGAAGGATTAAAAATCAGGCTGGTCTGACATACGGCACTTAACTATATTCAGTTACTTGAATTTTGGATTCTTGCCACAACCCTGTTACCCAAAGGAACCTGTGATAAATTTAAGCTAGGCTAGTATTTTCCCATCATTGAGGAACTGGAAGATTCTAAACAAACACTCATCTTTTAGACCTACTAATTCTGGGTGCTTAAGACCATAAAACATAACCTTTTGATTATTAGCATTTCCTTGAATTTGAAATGTAGTACAATTTCAATAGTTGCTAATTTGAGGATGAGCAGGAGAAAGTCATGCTTTGCATTGGCTTCTGCTTTAAACTGAGATCTTGTAGTCTTAGCTGTTTGTGAGATGATCTGCCTGTAGGAAGTGGAAACAAAAGGAGAAGAGTTTTCCCCAGTCGGATAGAGCATGACATGACTTGTTTGGCAAGAAGTGCGAATTAGGAAGATCCAAGGAATATCATATACAAAACGCTCTTAATCTTGGTCTCTTGTATAGTGTTACTAGCTTCAAAGCAAAAGTTGGAGGAAAAGTTTCCTTTGGAACAGTAACCACAAGCATCGTATCTGCTTTTCAGCCATGTTTCTGTGTTGTGCTGTGGGGTTAACTAAATCCAAGTTTTTGATACCATTTCAGAAAGGCACACTTACTTAGCCTGCGTTGGACTAGTTTGACCTCAATTTCTCAGTTTTGATGTGGTGAAACCACTTTGCTATTGGGCTAACTTGGGTTGGATGTTACACAGTATCCTGCAAGCCTAAGCCAGGCAGAATTTCAGCTGTGTAAAGGCTTAGATTATGAAGTATCTATCTGTCTTTATAGAATATATTTTTTAAACCATTTGAAGTAGAACTTTTAAACACCATAATGAAAGCAAAGGATCAGTGTTTTCCAGACATAGTAGGGAAGGTCTGTGACAAAGACTTTTTTTTTTTTAAGAGGCAGGGTTTCACCATGTTGGTCGGGCCAGTCTTAAACTCCTGACTTCAGGTGATCTGCCTGCCTCGGCCTCCCAAAGTGGTGGGATTACAGGCGTGAGCCATCGGCTGACAAAGACTTTTATTTTGCTTATATTGTATCGATCACTCAGGAAATTAGTTGGCAGTGGAAAATGGAACACAACTCTCTCTCAATATAGTATGTCATCTAATTATGGTACACTGTCTCAGAATAGCCCTTCTCGGTAAGATTTCTATGCCTCTGAGCTTTCTTTTTTTCTTTTTGAGACGAGGTTTCACTCCCATTGCCCAAGCTGGAGTGCAGTGGTGAGATCTCAGCTCACTACGACCTCTGCTTCCTGGGCTCAAGTGATCCTCCTTCCTTAGCTTCCCATGTAGCCAGGACCACAGGCACATGCCACTTTGCCTGGCTAATTGCCTCAGAACTTTCTACCGCTACCTTTTCTATATTTCTTTAGGGTTTTCCCAAGATTCACAGGCCTCTTGTCTTCATGCATCTCATAATGTCATCTACTGCTACAGCTTTAACCATCTTTTCAACGTTGATGATTCTCTCTCTGCTCTGTCCTTTCAGTACTGCCTTTCTCCTGAGCTCCAGACCCATATCTTTTGTTGCTTGCAAGAAATTTATTTTGAATCCCATTGACTCCACAACTAGCCCAGTATTTAACTCATTTTCCCTAAATCCTCCCATATTACAGAAGTGAAGAAACCAAACCTTTGAAATTAAGTAGCTTGCCAAAGAGAGAGAACATGGACTAAAATCTGAGGCTTCTTTCCAATCTAGTGCTCTCATCTGCTGGGCCAAAACTGCCTGTGGCATAGTTGGGCCCCAAGCTCAGTGTCACCTTTAGTTCTTCCCTTTCTTGTCTCTCCCCCATCCCCTAACTGTCCAATCCAGTAAGTCCTTTTAACTGTACTTTCAAAATGTCTCTAAGTATTCGTTAATATCTTCCTCCTCTCGTTTTATCTCCACACTCATTGCCTTTTTCTGGGTCTTACATTCTTTCTTTCTTTTTTAAAAATTATTTTAATTTTAATTTTTTTATTGAGACAGGGTCTGACTTTGTTGCCCAGGCTGGTCTCCATCTTGTGTTGGCCTCAGAAAGTGCTGGGATTACAGGTATGAGCCATCGCACCTGGCCCTGGGTCTTACATTCTGAAGCGTCTTTCTCTATGTAATTAGAATATTTTCTAAAGTCTTTTGAAGGGCTTTGACTATTGTAATCATTTCCTAAGTTTACTTAAAGCCTGTAGTCACTCTTCCTCTCTCTATTCTACGTGCCACTGCTGGGGTAATTTGGCAGAGATTTAGCTTAGATCATGTCACATGCCCAAAAATTTTATCTTTGTTACTAGTAAGTTCTAGTTGATTAAACTGCTACTGTTGATTGCTAACTCTCAAAGAAGTCCTTCAGTTCGCTGTCCATATTTCCTTTTACGTTTAATATGTTTTTACTCTTTAGCGAGGTTTTATCTGTGGTGTGATCTTATATGACCTGGGGCTAAGTTTTTTATTTTTTTAAAGTGGGGATGAATTTGCTGCTTCTAGATGCTCTGGCCTGGGCCAATTTTTATATTAATTCTTTGGTTTGGAGTGCCTGGAACGTTCAGATATTATAATTGAAAGTATAATTTTAAAGCCCAAATCTTTGTGGGTTGCAGGCCCAGGGTTCGTTCCTATTCTTGAGAGACCTTTCTTCCTACCCGCTACAGCCCAAAGCTTAGATATACTTTCTTGTCTGTTCCCTGGGGTGTTATGTGATTTTTTTTTTTCTTTCTAACTCCATCCTTTCATTGAGGATGCATAGACTTTCCACTTTTTGTCTCAGTTCTAGTTCTCTACCA
Source organism: Aotus nancymaae (assembly GCF_030222135.1). NCBI lineage: Eukaryota > Metazoa > Chordata > Mammalia > Primates > Aotidae > Aotus > Aotus nancymaae. Next base: position 29,823,213 of record NW_026988443.1, on the reverse strand, counting down.
TCTGTAAGCCCAAGACCATTCCTATTATCACATGGCAAATAAAACCCAGACTGGAAGTTATTGAAACTGTCTGCCCCTACCCCACCCTGGCCACTGTAACCACTATATCAGCTCATGTGCTCTACTGTGGTTTTCAGTTCCCTCTTTGATCCTAACACCCAGGGGTTACCCTTGCTTTCTTATGAGTTTAGCTATACACTTAATATAATTTTCGGTATATTTTATCTAGTGTTTCGAGGTCTTTATCTGGAAAATGTTTAGGTTATCTTAAGCATCCATCTTGCCTAAATTGGAAGTTCATGGGCGTTAAGTGCAGATACCCTATATAGCTTTTCTTTCTTTCTTTTTTTTTTTTTTTGGAGATGGAGTTTTGCTGTGTTGGCCAGGCTAGATTGTAGTAGCACAGTCTCAGCACACTGCAATCTCTGCCTCCTGAGTTCAAGCGATTCTCCCACCTGAGCTTCCTAAGTAGCTGGGACTACAGATTCATACCTCTATGCTTGTTTAATTTTTGTATTTTTAGTAGAGACAGGGTTTCACCGTGTTGTCCAGGCTGGTCTCAAACTCCTGGTCTCAAGTGATCTGCCCATCTCGGCCTCCCAAAGTGCTGGGATTACAGGCATGAGCACTTCCACCCAGCGATCCCTTTACCCTTAAAAAAAAATTAAACCTTTTATTTTTAGAGGTTGTATACTTATGTGTAGTCTTGTAAAATAATGCAGAGATTCTTGTACCTTTGACCCAGTTTCCCCCTATGATGCTATCTTATAATATTATAGCTGGGATACTGACATTGATGGATATAGTCAAGATACAGAACATTTTCATATCTGCTCATGTTCTCTGTAGCTACATACACTTTCCTTCTGCCCTCACTCCTTTAACCTCCTTAACCTCTGGTAATCACTAATCTAGAGATTTCCTTTTTGGTAGTTTTTAAATAACAGATTGTTTCCTTAATAGTTACAGGGCTCTTTCATATTGAGTGTCTTATCCTTTGTCTTTTTTGAGGAATTGGTCTATGTTGTCAAATCTATTTGGGTAGAATTCTCCATAAGATTCGCTTATCCTTTTGATACCTGTGATAATATCCTGTTTCAGTCTCCCTGCCCCCGATATTGGTAATTTTTGTCTTCTCCTCTTTTTCTTTTTTTTTTTGGTCAGTCTTGCTAGACATTCGTCAATTTTGTTGATCTGTTTGAAGAAACAGCTCTTTTGTTTCATTGATCTTGCCCTATTGTCTTTGTTTTCAATTTCATTCACTTCTACTACAAGTATTTCCTTGTTGTCTGCTTGCTTTGCCTATATATTGCTCTTTTTTTACTAGGTTCTTGAAGTGGGAGCTTAGATTATTGATTTGAGACTTTTCCTCTTTACACTGTATGTATTTATTACTATAAATTTCCCTCACACACTGCTTTTGCTATGTCCAACAATTTTTGATACATGTATTATTTCAATCCATTCATTATACGTTTATATTTCCCTTGAGACTTTTTGACCATGCGTTATTTAGAAGTGTATTGCTTCATTTCCAAGTGTTTGGAGAGGTTTCTGTTGTCTTTCTGTTGTTGCTTTCTAGTTTGATCACGTTGTTGGTAAACACACTTTTTATGATTCAACTCTTTTAAATTTGTTGATATTAATTTTATGGGCCAGGACTTGATCCGTCTTGTATATTCTATGGAGACTTGCAAAGCTCAGTATCTTTGTTTTTACCCCAGTATCTTTTAAATAAATTCCTTTTCTGTCAGCCAGTCAGTGTCTGTGTCTTGCATCTAAAAGCCCTAACTGCTACCCCTTTGCAACTGCATTTGCTTAATAGCCTTTCTTGTAGCACTAACTATCCCTTACTCTCTAATTGTCAGTTTACACCTTAGTCTCCATTACTACCCTGTGAACTTGAAGGCACAGATCTTGTGTTTTTTGTATGCATCCACCCTGGTATGTGGCAAATAATTTATAGTATTTGATTAAGGAATAAATAAATAGCCTTTATAATGATCACCGTTTTTTAAAACTTTGATCTGTGGAGACTAATTCTTAACCTTTTGGTTTTGTGTATTAGTTTTCATCTTAAAAGCAGGGTGGTTTTGGTTTCATAGCTTGTGTTCAGTAAGTAACTGACCCCAGAAACAGACTGTAAATGTCTATTATATGATTGGAATGACATTTTCTTTCAGCTTAATCTTGCCATAGTTCAAGCGGAGACATGTGAGAAGTTCCTTACTCATTCCATGAGACCCATTTTGCAACTCCTGCTATTTCCTTTATTTCAGGTTGACGTGTCCTCTAGTTGTAGAAATGTTGTTTCCATAGCAGTGCATTTTACAATACACATCCCTGTCAGAGTGCGCAGAAACCCTGCTGCGTTGCCTAGAAGCCTTGTTTTCCAGTCAGAAAGGAAGCACATGGTATTCCCTCAGCTTTTCCTGTACTTAACGTTGGGTTGCCTTGTGGATAACAAGAAACTCTTGGTTGTTTGAAAGTTAATAATTTGGTGGGGTTTTTGTAAGCTCTTCACGGTCAGTAGAGTAGTCATTAGGTATATGTGGCTGTTGAGCACTTGAAATGTGGCTAGTCTGAATTGACATGTGCTATAGGTACAAATACACACTAAATTTAGAAGAATTAGAAAAAAATAAGCATCAATTTTTATTTCAGTTACATTGTTGAAATAGTAACATTTTTGACATATTGGGTTAAATGTATTAAAAATAATTTCACTGGCTTCTTTCTATATTTAATAGGGCTACAGTACATTTTAAAATTATATATGTGGCTCCCATTTTATTTCTGGTTTTTTTTGCTGCTGTTGTTTTAGAGATGGGGACTCACTATGTTGCCCAGGCTGGTCTCCAACTCCAGAAATCAGGTGATTCTCCCGCCTCAGCTGCCCGCAGTGGGACTACAGGTGTGAGCCACTATGCCCGCCCATTTTATTTCCATTTGACAGCTCTGTTCTAGACCTTTCCTTAAGCATTTAGTAATCGATGAATATGGATGTGTAGCTGTATGGGATACTTTTTTGTTTACGTATAAAAAGTATTTTTATTTATATAAATGGAGTCATCTCACCCTGTTTTCCTGAAGTTTGTATTTTTTTGCTTAAAAATACAAAAAAAAATATATTAATATATTTCATCTTATTGCCTATAGATTTATCTGATTCTTGTTAATGGCTAACATAGTGTTCTACTTTGAATTTTCTATTATTTATTTTATTTTAGTTTTTTGAGACAGAGTCTTACTCTGTTGCCCAGGCTGGAGTGCAGTGGCGTGATTTCGGCTCGTTGCAACCTCCATCTCTCAGGTTCAAGCATTTCTCATGCCTCAGCCTCCCAAGTAGCTGGGATTACAGGTGCTCGCCACCACGCCCTGCTAGTTTTTGTATTTTTAGTAGAGATGGGATTTCACCATGTTGGCCAGGCTGATCTTGAAGAACTCCTAACCTCAGGTGATCCACCTGCCTCAGCCTCCCAAAGTGCTGGGATTATAGGCATGAGCCATTGCACCTGACCAGTTCTATTATTTTCAAAACCAACTCCCTATAGGGACATTTAGGTTATTTATCATTTTCTTTCTGAGAAACAGTATGTTTATAAAGATTGTCTCATGTCTAGAAAGATGATACAATTCCTATCAGAATTTTTTTCTCAAATGGAAATGCTTATTACAACTAGGATGAGTAAATTGTGTAGAGGAAGTCAAGGCTTCCCTTATAAAGGACAAAATGGCTTCATATCTAGAGCAGAATACAGTCTTGTAGCCAGGCATTTCAGACTAGCCTGGGCAACATAGGGAGACCCCATTTGTACCAAAAACAAAACAACAACAAAAAACCAGTCTTTAGGGAAGCAAACCCTTTGAATATAGTGTATATCTCTAGCTGAAATTCTAACTGTGCTTCTCTTTTGTTCATGATCAGTTACACAGTGAGTTTAGGTAGAATGCGGGGGCGGCAGGGCTCACAGAGAAAAAGAATCCAGTGTGTTCTGTGTCTTATCTTAGAGACATTTATATTGCCCACCATGTGAAAGTTCTTTTGAAAAGCTTCCCTCTCCTCTAGTTATTTTCTTTTTTAGTACAAAACAGCCTTTTTAATATTTATAAAACTTGATATAAGGCCAGTCATTTTGTGGGAAGAAAGTCCGATAAGAGAATGAATCTGTGAGCATTAGCAAGAATGAATGAGATGAGATTATTTAAGTATACTTTGGGCAATTTAACATCTGTTTGTTTAAGTGTTGAAATAGGTCACCATGTTATTTCCAAAACGTGGCTTGGGAATTATGCCTTCTTTTCAATTAGCACGTATAACTGGATAAACCGAGACCTAAGTAGCTTTTAGGGGAAGGAGGGAAAGTAGACAGATGGGGGCAGCTGCTTCAGCATAGGTGTGTCAAGCAAATTGTGACCCTTTTATCTCTGGGCCAGAGTTTCAGTTCCTACACCAGGAATCAAATGTATGATCTGCTTTTATGATCTGCTTCTGTGCCTGCAAACTCCTTTAAAACAACAAGATTATGAATTTTTTTCTTTTACCGTTGATAATTTCCCTTTACAGTTAGCAGTTTGCCTTTAGAATTTTGCAACTAAAATATTCCTTTCTAAGGCTTTCATTTCCCTCTCTGACATGTACTCTGGGTTATTTAGGATTCAAATTAGACATTCAAAGGGTGTGTATTTGTGTGTGTATGTACATTTTCTTTTACCTCTCTGCGTGACAGCAGTTCCGGAGAAAAGTTAATACTCTGTCTTGCCAAAATGTGATGGTTGTATTTTTTTCCATGAAACAAAACCTGGGAGGATAAGTTGAATGAACTTTGCAAGCAGTTGAGCAAGTAGATTGCCTCCAGACTAAACCCTGGATAAAGGTACAACTAGAATAACTCACTTAGGTTTTCGGTTGATTCTCTCAGGAAGAAGAAATTTGATGCCTAGAGCTTGATCTGTTTTTTGGTTTTAATTTTTAGTTCTGGTTAGATTTCAGGCAACTCTGCATTATCTCCTTAGAGAACTGGAAAATTCCACTGATCTGGATCCTTTGGCAGCAAGCTGACATTTTATTGAGGCTGGTCAGCAGTCCTTGCCCCAGAGTCTTGAAATTGTGGGTGTTTCTGTTGCCCAGTATTGCGTTATTCGTGAACAGATATGAAAAGCATATATATCTGAATTTTGTTACCACTAGATGTGATGAGATTTTCTTTTTGATTATTTGGGGATTCTTAGTTCTTTTTCAAACTCTTGAGATTAAAACCCTTCTTACAGCTTTTACTTTGGACTTAGTATATTTTACAGTATAGGGAAGAGAATGCTGTTGTGGATATTGCTGGCTACTTTTTTTAGAAATAGGTAGAGTATTATGTATGCTTTTGACTTGGACAGGCTTGCCTGGTACAAATACTAGTTTTACTTAATTCTTTTTGCGGTAAAATAGGGATCATAATTCCTACTGCTTGGAGCTGTTTTGAGAATGAAATGAGATAAGGTGTTTTACTGCAGTTCCCTGGCACAGAAGGGCTCAATAAAAATTAATAGGTTTTCCCTTTTTAAATAACAAGGTTGATCCGCACTTACTAGTTCATATTAGAACAAGGAAATTATAAAAATCAGGGGAAACAGAGAGCAGAGTTAACAAATAAATGAAACTTAAAATGATTTAAAAACCTGTATAGATTTAATCAATATTTTCATCCTCTGCCTACGAAATGTATCCTTTTAGTTAGAGGAGAATACACCAAGACTGAAATTCACTTACTTTTCTTTCCTCTGATTATGCCAATATATAACAAAGTACTTGAGAGGGTCTCAGAAAAGACCAAAAGATTCTTCCTATGAATGTTAGGCTATAGAAATATATGTATTTTTTAATTTCCTGGCAACTTTCATTTAAAGCTATAGTAATATTTTTATATACTATATAAACCTGTATTCAGTAAAGAGCCTGAATTAGCAGAATAGGAATTTCCCAACTACAAAGGAAGCTTAACCATAGGGCTTAGAGATTAATTTTTAAAAAACATTAGAATATTTAAGAACTTTGTTCAGGTTTTTTTTTTTTTTTTAAACTCCGTCTTCGTTCAGGTTTCTTAATGTGCTTTGACATCACTATTTAAGTTTTATTTACTCAAGACATTAGCCAGTGTTTAATCATCTTTAGAGAGATATACACAATTAATTATGAAGTTGTATATTATTATGTTGACATTACTTAAAATGTTTTAACTTGTGTTTGTCCTAGGGTACATTTGGCAGTGTCTAGAGTCATTACTGGTTATATAATGTGGGCAGGACAGGGGATGCTACTGGCATTTAAGGGGTAAAAAGTTTGGGATGCTGCTAAACATCCTGTGGTACAAAGGACAGCTCCTCGAAACAAAGAATTGTCCTGTTCAAAATGTCAGTAGTGCCCAAGTTAAGAAACCCTGTGAAACGCTATAGTGAATTCCAAATCAACATGTGATAGTTTGATTATCTTTTACAATTCTGGAATTGGCTTTTTTCTGTACTTGGCATAGTATATGCTCAGATTGGGCATATTTGATAAATGAATAAACTAACAAAGATAGATCCCAACCTGAATTTTGTAGTAAGCAGGTCCTTTTGCAAGTGAGTTGATTTTCACAAATGGATCTTTAATTATTTATTTATTTTTTTAAATTTTAAATTTTTGAGACAGAGTCTCAAAACATTGAAAACTGTAGGATGTTACTTATAAAACACTGGCACTCAGAGAAATTGGGTTTGGTCAAGAAGACATTGAAGCATATCCCTGTTGGACCAGAGGCTGTTATCCTTTAGCTCTGAATTCAAAACCTGATATGTCTCCAAATTTGCTTAGGGCTATTATCCTGGAAAATAGAATCTGATAGAAGGTGAGCACTGGTACTTAGTGCAAGGTGGAGGTGATCATGGTCAGAGCAATTGCTTATAGGTGATAACTGCATTGGAGTCTCAGGAAAGATTGGTTTAGTGATTTGGCAAATTGAAGGCGTGAGTTTTGGGTGGTTTTGTGGTTTTGTCTTATTTTTTTCACTCTTTAAGAGTCTTGGGGAAAACAGCATCATTGCACAGACTAGCTAAAAATTCAGCACTTAGTCTGCTTCACAGCATATTAGCCTCTGCAGAGCTTTGCTATTTTGGAATCAGTGGTGTGAATTATTCTCTGTTAATAAGAATTTGGCTTTCTTCTCTTATTGGAAAAGAGGCTTGTGAGCATGTTACTCTGACTCATTAGTTCTCAAACTTTTTGTTCTCAGGACCTCTTTACATTCTTCAAAATTATTGAGTGGGTTATAACTTATTATTTATAGTATAAGAAATTAAAATAAAGGACTATATCTTTAAAATTTAGAATAGCATTTCGAGTTTTATAAATTTCTTTAATGTCTGGCTTAATCCAAGATAACTGGAGTGTCAGATCTGCTTTTCCATTCAGTCTATTTTAATTGGTTGTTTTGGTTGAATTATATGAAGAAAATTCAGTCTCAGATATGTAGTTGGAAAAGGAAGGAGTATTTTAATAGCTGTTTTGATAATTTTGGTTATCCTTTTGTAATACTACACCAAAATGTGAACAGTGATAGCTTTGTAAAGTTTCGTTGCAATGTGGAATCTAAACTATACCAGTAAACTTTTTGTAATGTTACATTAAAATCATTTGGTCTCACTTGTACTTCAAATGATTTTTTTAAACCAGTATTCTTGATTTGTAACAGCATGCATTAATCATTTCAAAAATACTGGTTACTGGGTTATACAGCTCTTCTAATGTTGCCTAAATTTCATTAGACATTCTCAACAAGTGACATTCATTAATATCACTGCCAATCTCCTCAGAAAAGTCTTACTTAAGTACAGGGAAGCTGTCTAGTTCACGGTGGTAGACAACAAGTTTTCCAAAATTCTAAAGCTCAGAATGTATCACTGCCAGCAGATACTGTCAGTTCTTACATAGATAGACATTGTTCAGTTTTGAGAAAAGAGAAAATGTCTGTCAAATACTTAAGTATGAATAACCATAGTTTACCTGCCATTTTTTCAGGTAAAAATGGTGTTTGTGAGGGGAAAGTAGATAATTCAGCTTGCAATTCAGTTGCACAAATGCTCTTCCTGGAGACTTCCACTATTGGCAGAAGTGCTTATATTTAAAAGATAACTACCTAAGAATCAAGATTTAATAAGTTACCTCATTTTATGTAAAATGTTTATTTTAGTTAACCTGCTGCTTCATTCTTTATTAAAAAAAAGCTTTAGAATAATGTTACATTGAATATCTGAATAGATTATTATTTCAGAAAAACTGCTAAAATGACATAGAGAGTTTCCATATGTAAGCACACCTCATCTGATGGCACTGTGCTTTACTGTGCTTCACAGGATATGTTTCTTACAAATTGAAAGTTTGTAGCAACCCTGAGTTGAGGATGTCTACCATTTTTCCAGCAGGCCGTATTCACTTCATGTCTCTGTCCTGTTTTGGTAATTCTCATAATATCTCGATATTATGGCAATCTGCAAATCAGTGATCCTTGGTATTACTATTGTAATTGTTTTCAAGCACCATGAGCCACACCCACATAGGATAATAAACTTAACTGGTAAATGTTGTGTTCCCTGAGACAAAACAATATTGAAATTAGGCTAGTTAGTAACCCTACAATGACCTCTAAGTGTTCAAGTAAAAGGAAGAGTCACATCTCTCACTTTAAATCAAAAGCTAGAAATGATTTAAGCTTAGTGAGAAAAGCATGTTGAAAGCCAAGACAGATTAAAAGCTAGGCCTCTTGTGCCAAACAGCCAAGTTGTGAATGCAAAAGAAAGTTCTTGAAGGAAGCTAAAAATGCTATTCCAGTGAACGCACAAATGATAAGAAAGTGAAACAGCTTTATTGCTGATCTGAAGACAGTTCGAATGGTCTCAACGGAAGATCAAACCAACCACAAGACATTCCCTTAAGCTAAAGCCTAATGCAGAGTAAGGCCTCAACTCTTCACTTCTATGAGGGGGGAGAGGAAGCTGCAGAAGAAAAGTTTGAAGTTAGCATAGGTTCTTTCCTTAGAAAGAAGCTGTTTCACCAGCTGCAGGGGCTCACACCTGCAATCCCAGCACTTGTGGAGGCTGAGGCAGACGGATCTCTTGAGGTCAGGAGTTTGAGACGAGCCTAGCCAATATGGTGAAACCCCCGTCTCTACAAAAAATACAAAAATTAGCTGGGTGTGGTGGCACATGCCTGGCTACAGTAAACAACAGATTTTCAATGTAAATGAAACAGCCTTTTTTTTTTTTTTTGAGATGGAGTCTCACTGTGTCGCCCAGACTGGAGTGCAGTGGCACTATCTCAGCTCACTGCAACCTCCGCCTCCTGGGTTCAAGTGATTCTCTTGCCTCAGCCTCCTGATTAGCTGGGATTACAAGTGCATGCCACCACGCCCGGCTAATTTTTATATTTTTAGTAGAAATGGGGTTTCACCATGTTGGTCAGGCTGGTCTTGTACTCCCAACTTCCTGATCTGCCTGCCTTGGCCTCCCAAAGTGCTGGGATTACAGGCGTGAGCCACTGCGCCCGGCCTTTTTTGTTTTGTTTTGTTTGTTTTGTTTTGTTTTTAAACAGCTTTCTGGCCAGGCATGGTAGCTCACGCCTGTAATCCCAGCACTTTGGGAGACCAAGGCGGGTGGATCACCTGAGGTTAGGATTTTGAGACCAGCCTGACCAACATGGTGAAACCCCGTGTTTTCTATTTTTTCTACAAAAAATAGAAAAATTAGCTGGGTGTGGTAGCACGTGCCTATAATCCCAGCTACTTAGGAGGCTGAGGCGGGAGAATTGCTTGAACCTGGGAGGTGGAGGTTGCAGTGAGCGGAGATCACGCCACTGCACTCCAGCCTGGGTGACAGAGCAAGACTCCATCTCAATAAAATAAAATAAAATAAAAAATAAACAGCTTTCTATTGGAAGGAGATACCATCTAGCTAATCTTCAATTAGCTAGGAAAGAGAAGTCAATGCTTGGCTTCAAAACTTCGAGGGATAGGCTTACTCTTTTGTTAGGGGCTAATGTAGCTGGTGACTTTAAGTTGAAGCCAGTGCTCATTTGCCATTCTAAAACTCCTAGGGCCCTTAAGAATTATAATAGATCTTCTCTGACTGTGCTTTGTAAATGGAACAACAAAACAGATGACAGCACATCTGTTTCTAGTATCGTTTCCTGAATATTTCAGCCCCACTTTTGAGATACACTGCTCAGACAGAAAGATTCCTTTCGAAATATCACTGCTCATTGACAAGGTACCCAGTCACCCATGTGCTCTGATAGATGTGTACAAGAAGATTAATGTTGTTTTCTTTACTGTTAACATCCGTTCTGCAGCAAACGGATCAAGGAGTAGTTTCAACTTTCAAGTGATTTATTTAACTCCTGGCAAGCTGTGATGGTCTTATTACTTAAGAAATACATTTAATAAGGCTACAATTGCCATAGATAGTGATTTCTCTGATGATTCTGGACAACGTTTATTGAAAACCTTCTGGAGATAATTCCCTATCCTATAATGCCATTAAGAACATTTGTGATTCATGGGAGGAAGCCAAAATATCTACAGGAACAGGAGTTTACTAGAAGTTTATTCCAACCCTCATGGATAACTTTGAAGGGTTCAAGGCTTTCAGTAGAGGAAGTAACTGCAGATATGATGAGAAGTAGAGCCTGTCCATTCTCACACTGTTGTGAAGAAATATCCAAGACTGAGTGATTTGTAAAGAAAAGAGATTTAATTGACTCAGAATTCCGCCTAGCCAGGGAGGCCTCAGGAAACTTACAGTCATGACGGCAGGCACTTCTTCATAGGGTGGCAGAAGAGAGAATGAGTGCAAGCAGGGAAAATGCCAGACACTTATAAAACCATCAGATCTCAGGAGACTCACTCATTGTCACGAGAACAGCATGGGGGAAAATGCCCCATGATTCACTTACCTCTACCTTGTCCCGCCTTTGACGCATGGAGATTATTATAATTCAAGGTGAGATTTAGATAAGGATACAGAGTCAAACCATATGAGAGCCTGAAGATGTGACTACATCACTTCAGTTTAATGATAAAACTTTGACAGGTGAGGAGTTGCTTCTTATGGATTAGCAAAGAAAGTTGATTCTTAAGATGGAATCTACTCTTGGTGAAGATGCTGTGAACATTGTTGAAATGACAGCAAAGGATTTAGAATAGTATACATTTAGTTAATAAAGCAACAGCAGGGTTTGAGAGGACTGACTTCAGTTTTGAAAGGAGTTCTATGGGTAAAATGCTATCAAATAGTATTGCATGCTACAGAGAAATCTTTCATGAAAGTAGAAGTCAATGTGATAGACTTCATTGTTGTTGTTTTTTAATCATGCCACATGATTTTTAATTATGCATAAAGATCTGACATATCACCCAGGGACCATTTCACCCACTGCTCTGTTTGGCTGCCAGTCTTTTGTCTCTCTCTTCAGCAGTGGTGAGGCGGATACCCTTTCCTCGGGGAAGAGAAATCCATGGTTTGTTGCCCTTGCCAATAACAAAAATATTGGAAAGTCGAGTGGCAAAGCTGTTGCCATTGGCATCTTTCACGTGAACCACATCGGAAGATCCAGGGTGCCTCTCTCTGTTGTTAATCACACCAGTTCTTCCCAGGTTAGCACATCCATTCACCATACTCAGGTTACCAGTGTCAAACTTGACGAAATCAGTAATCTTGCCAGTCTCCAAATCAATCTGAATGGTATCATTCACCTTTATGAGGGGATCAGGGTAGCAGATGGTGCGAGCATCATGAGTCACCAGATGAGGGATTCCTTTTGTGCCCACAGATTTTTCATACTTTGCACAATTTGTACTTGGCCTCCTCAGGTATAATATGATGTATAGCAAAGTGACCCTTGGTGTCATAGATCAGATGGAAATTCTCTCCCGTCTTGTCAATGCTGATGACATCCATGAAACCAGCAGGGTAGGTTATATCAGTTCGGACCTTGCCATCGATTTTAACGAACCGCTGCATGCAAATCTTCTTTCCTTCATCTCCTGTCAGGGCATACTTAAGTCTGTTCCTTAGGAAAATGATGAGGGGAAGACACTCTCTCAACTTGTGATGACCAGTGGATGGACGAGGAGCACACACACCGGTCAATTTATCCAGCATCCAATGCTTTGGAGCTGCCACCCGCTTCAGGTGCTTCTTGAGACCACAAGCCATGGCTGCGTTAGGCAAGGAAAGAGTCATTGTTTTATTTTAAGAAATTGCCACTGCACTTACGTTTGTTTTTGTTTAACTTGTGGACAAAGTCTTATGGATAGGTGCAAAAAACAAATCCTCTTTTGCAACCCAGAACTCATTGTTCAGTATGAGTTTTGATACATACATGTAAGAAGGGATATTATGATACTTGAGACAGTTAACTGATGGGAGTATTGATAGCCATAAAGGTTGGTTCCAAGCCAGGCGCAGTGGCTCAAGCTTGCAATCCCCATTCCGAGGTAGGAGTATTGCTTAAAAGCCAGGAGTTCAAGACCAGCCTGGGCAAGAAAGTAACAAACACCTCATCTCCACAAAAATTTAAAAATTAGCTGTGTGTTGGGGCATGTGCCTGTACTTGCAGCTGTTCAGGAAAGGAAGGCTGAGGCAAAGGATTGAGCCCAGGAGTTGGAGGCTGCACTGAGCTTTGATGGCACCACTGTACTCCAACCTGGGTAACAAAGACAGACCCTGTCTCTTATTTTAAAAAGATTGGTTCTAGGACTGTAGAATAGTTAAACAGGAGGGGATATGAAGGAAAGCCTCATCAGTATTACTTTTGCATTCCAATTTCATGTTGACTTGATATATAAGATGGCTGTTGGTTTTAAAGGCTTTTATCTTGAGAACATGATGTCTGGAGTTAAAGGTATCGGCATATTTCCACACCTGTACTATCCTTGAGTGTGATCGCTTAGGAATGAATATGATTTGAACTCATTCACGTTAAGAGAGGGTGTCAAACTGAGAACCAAGCAGATCCACCACCTACAGTAAAAAGGATGCTAAAGTAAATTGGTTGAAGAAATTAGATCCCAAAGATTCTTGGTGAATTTTGAAGTCTTCATCAGTATATCTGTATTAAAAGGAGATGACAGAAGCCAAAATCAAAGAATTAAGGGCTGACAGGACAACTGGATTAAAATAAGCATCAGTTTCATTAAAAAGGGCTAACTTGAAGATATATCTTTTTACTCCAGCTCTTTAGAGGATCTAAAGTGACCTTGATGGACAGTAGAAGAAATCACAACATGGAATTCCTTGAATAAAAATTTATTGACTTTAAATAATTTTGGCTAATGTTGCATATACACAATTAAAAAAAAAAACTCTTTACACTGAAAAAAAAAAAGGGAATTGCCACAGCTGTCTCAGCCTCCAGCAACCATCACCCTCTGATCAGTCATCAGCCATCAACATTGAAGCAAGACTTTCTACCAACATAAAGATTTTGAGGCTGGGCATGGTGACTCACACCTGTAATCCCAGCACTTTGGGAGGCCAGGGTGGATGGATCACGAGGTCAAGAGATCGAGACCATCCTGGCCAACATGGTGAAACCCTGTCTCTACTAAAAATACAAAAATTAGCTAGGTGTGGTGGCGCACACCTGTGGTCGCAGCTACTCATGAGGCTGAGGCAGGAGAATTGCTTGAACCTGGGATGTGGAGATTGCAGTGAGCTGAGGTCGTGCCACTGCACTACAGCCTGGCGACAGAGTGAGACTCTGTCTCAAAAAAAAAAAAAGATTTTGATTCACTGAAGGTTCAGGTGATCATCGACATTTTTAGCAATATTCTAAAATGAAGATCTGTACTTATTTTTCTTAGACATAATGCTATTACATAATAGACTACAGTGTAGTGGAAACATAACTTACATATATACTAGGGAACCAAAAAGTTTGTGTGGCTTACTTTATTATGATATTTACTTCCTTGCTGTGGTCTGGAACTGAACCCGAAATATGTTCTAGATGTGCCTGTATTTTCACCCAGCTTTTTCTGATGTTAACATCTTATATTTGGCCGTGGTACATTTGTCAAAATTAAGAGATTAACAATGAGATGGTACTGTTATCCAAACCCCACACTTTATTATAATTTCCCATTTTCCCACAAGTGTCTTTTAGCATGTTATTCCAGGATCCAGTTCAGGATACCCTGTTGCATTTAAGCAGTAGCTTTTAAAACAGTGCTTTTTCCCTTTCCCCACCACATTTAAGAAAACAAGTACATTTTAGACTTAGAGAAGAGTTGGAAAGATGGAACAGAAAGTTCCATGTACCGTTTACCCAACATCTTGCATAGCCATGGTGCGTTTGTCAGAACTGAGAGACTAACAGTGCCACCACGTTTTTATGCCATCATAAGGACACTTCTCTTGGAGATAGGTCTTGGATTTTTTTTTTTTTTTTTTTTTTTTTTGAACCACAAAGGCTGTGAGCCTTATGCTCATGTGACTTTAAGGTTGGAGTTAGGCAGATCAGGACTTTGCATTTCTCCCTGGCCATATCCTGCTGTGTAATCTCCTTCAACTTCCTTCTCCACAAATGAGCGAACGCAGAGCCATAAGAGAAGGTGTGGGGAAGTGGCAGGCACTCAACAGTTTACTACACATGTTCCTTTGCATTTGGTGGGGTTGTGTCCCAGTGAATGCATTGTAAGTTGAAAATATAAGTTGAAAACACATTTAATACACCCAGCCTACCAAACATCATAGCTTAGCTTAGCCTGCCTTAAATCTGCTCACAACACTTACATTAGCCTGTAGTTGGACAAAATCATCTAACACAAAGTATATTTTATAATACAGTGTTGAGTATCTTATGTAATTTATCAAATACTGTATTGAAAATGAAAACTAGAATGGGTGTATGGGTAATCAGAGTACAGTTTCTACTGAATGCATATCACTTTCACACCATGATAAAGACAAAAAAATGGTAAGTAAAACCATAGTCAGGGACATAGTGTTTTCTCTTCCCAGAAAGGGGCGTGGAACAGAGAGATTCAGTAAAACAACAAAAAGCTTTAAAACTGAAGGGAAAGATGGTCTAAAAACTCTGTGAAGGAATTTTTTTATCATTTTTTTTTTTTTTTCCGACAGGGCAAGACTCCATCTCAACAACAAAAAAAAAAGTTTAGGGATGAGAATGGGATCTCTCTATCTTTTTTTTTTTTTTTTTTTGAGAGAGAGAGAGAATGGGGAGGAGGAAAAAGGAAGAGAAAGAAAGAGAGCGAATGGGGAGGAGGAAAAAGGAAAAGAAAGAGGGAGAGAGAATGGGAGTATTGCTTTCTTGCCCAGGCTGGAATGCAATTTAGTAATGGGTATTGAAAATCTCTTTTATACTGATAATTATACTTAATGATGTAGTCAGGAAGGAATAAGGGAAGAAGATAACAAACAAACAGCCAACCAATATTTCATTTAAACCTATGAAATGCTATGCGATTACTGAGGAGTGATTTACTTCCAATTATATAGTCACTTTTGGAATAGGTGTGAGGTGGTAATGTATGTTTTGTGTATTTGAAGTGGAGAGTTCTATAAATGTTTATTAAGTTTACTTGTTCCGGGTCTGAGTTCAAATCCTGAATATCCTTGTTAATTTTCTATCTCGTTGATCTATAGAATCTTTAGCTATTCTTGTTACATTGATCCTTTTACCATTATGCAATGTCCTTCTTTGCCTCTTTTGATCTTTGTTGCTTTAAAGTCTACTTTATCAGAGGCGAGAATTGCATCTCCTGTTTTTTGTTTATTTGTTTATTTTTACTCTCTGGTTGGTAAATCTTCCTCCTTCTCTTTGAGTCTTTGTGTATCGCTGCATGTAAGATGGGTCTGGATGCAGCATACCGATGGGTTTTGGCTTTTTATTCAATTAAAATATATATAACTTTAATACTGACGTTTGATGCTAGCTGGCTGTTTTGCCCATTAGTTGATGTAAATTTTTCACTGTATTAATGTTCTTTGCTTTTTGATATATTTTTGGAAAGGCTGATATTGGTTGTTCCTTTATATGTATAGTGCTTCTTTCAGAAGCTCTTGTAAAGCAGGCCTGGTGGTGGTGAACTCTCTAAGTGCTTGTTTGTTCGCAAAGGATTTAATTTTTCCTTCGCTCATAAAGCTTAGTTTGGCTGGATAGGAAATTCTGGGTTGAAAGTTCTTTTCTTTAAGGATGTTAAATATCGGTCCCCACTCTTTTCTGGCTTGTAGGGTTTCTACTGAGAGATCTGCTGTAAGTCTGATAGATTTCCCTTTATGGGTAACCTGACCTTTCTCTCTGGCTGCCCTTAGTATTTTCTCCTTCATTTCAACCCTAATAAATCTGGCGATTATGTGCCTTGGGGTTGGTCTTCTTGAAGAATATCTTTGTGGTGTTCTCTGTATTACCTGGAGTTGAATATTACCTTGCCTTGCTAGGTTGGGAAAGTTTTCCTGAATGATATCCTGAAGAGTATTTTCCAACTTGGATTCATTCTCTTCATCACATTCAGGTACACCTATCAAACGTAGATTAGGTCTTTTCACATAGTCCCATATTTCCTGGAGACTTTGCTCATTCCTTTTTATCCTTTTTTCTCCAATCTTGTCTTCTCGTTTCATTTCACTGAGCTGGTCCTCGACTTCTGATATCCTTTCTTCTGCTTGATCAATTCGACTGTTTAAGCTTGTGCATGCTTCGCGAAGTTCTCGTGTGGTGCTTTTCAGCTCCATCAATTCACTTATATTCCTCTCTAAGTTGTCCATTCTCGTTAGCATTTCGTCAAACCTTTTTTTAAGGTTCTTAGTTTCTTTGCATTGCGTTAGAACAAGTTCTTTTAATTCACAGAAGTTTCTCATCACCCACGTTTTGAAACCTGCTTCTGTTACTGGAACACACTCGTTCTCCATTAAGCCTTGTTCCGTTACTGATGAGGAATTGCGATCCCCTGTAGAGGGAGAGGCATTCTGATTTTGAGTATTCTCTGCCTTTTTAGGCTGCTTTCTTCCCTTGATTATATATTTATCCATCTGTCGTCTTTGTAATTACCGACTTTCTAACTAGGTCTCTGAGCGGACGTCCAACTTTTTGATTCCCAGCGCCGAAAACTGAGCAATCCACTGCGCCGGCCAAGACAGCGGTGTTAAGATTGATGGTGCCTTTCTGCCCAGGAAACTCCGGACTCTGCACCAAGAACTGCCGCTTTAAGGCGCCAGCAAAACCGCCGCGCCGGCCACAAGAGTCGCACTGGCGACCCGTGGGGCTCCTCCGCTGGGAATCTCCTGGTCCGTGAGCTACAAATATTCGTCTGAAAGTGTGGCGTCCTCTCGTTCTCTGCGCTTTCACTGGGAGCTACGTGCCCGAGCTGCTAGTGATCAGCCATCTTGGATCTCTCTCCCTTTATCATTTATTTTTAATACCATGGTCCATTTTTTAAACCCACTTCAGTAATTAACCATTAATGACTACTTATATATCACCTGTACTCCTACCTAACCCCCCATATGATTTTGAAGCAAGTCTCAGATATTGCATATAATTTTACCCATACATTTTTGATATCTGTATTCTAAAAATATTTAGATATTAGCATACCTGAGAAAAAGTAATGTCTTCGTGGTATTACCAAACACCCAGTCAGTGTTTAAATATCTCATTGGTCTCTTAAGTTTGGTTAATTGTTTACAGTTTATTTGGATCCAGTAAGTTCCATACGTGGCAATTGGTTGATACTGTCTCTTAGTCCTTTTTAATAATCAGATTTCTATTCGATCTTTTATTTTATTTTTTCTACTTGGAATGTATTTGTTGAAGAAACTGAGGATGTTGTCCACATCTTCATGGGTTTTGCTGGTTACATCCTCATGGTAGAGTTTAGCATCTTCCTCTGTCCTGTGTGTTTCTTGAAAATTGGTAGTTTTATCCAAAGACTTGATCAGATTTCAATTTCACATACATAGTTTTTCTTATCAAGACTGTATTAGAGTAGTGTTCTATTTGGAGACATAAAGTCTGGTTTTCTTTTTTTGTAATGTTAGTAGTTGTTGATGATCCTAGATACACTCATGGTTACAGAATGATGGCAGTCTAATTTTATCATTTCTTCGTTGTACTACTTCTAAAGACAGTAAATCTTATCTTCTCCTATTTGGTTCCCAATTCATATAGGAAGATAAATTCTTTTTTTTTTTTTTTATTTAACTGGGTTATCTTTTTGTTGGTTTTTAAGTTTTTTGTTTTTTGTTTGTTTGTTTGTTTTGAGACAGAGTCTCACTCTGTTGCCTAGGATGAAGTGCAGTGGTGCAATCTCAGCTCACTACAGCCTCTGCCTTCTGGGTTCAAGCGATTCTCCTGCTTCAGCCTCCTGAGTAGCTTGGACTACAGACATGCACCATCATACCTGGCTAATTTTTGTACTTTTGGTAGATGTGAGGTTTTGCCATGTTGGCTAGGCTGGTGTCGAACTCATGACCTCAAGTGATCCACCTGCCTCAGCCTCCCAGAGTGCTGGGATTACAGGCGTGAGCCACCACTCCCAGACAATAAATTCTTTCATTTACCTTTCTTTTTTTTTCTTTTTTCTTTTCTTTTTTTTTTTGAGACAGTCTCACTCTGTTGCCCAGACTGGAGTGCAGGGGCACAATCTCGGCTCACTGCAACCTCTGCCTCTGGAGTTCAAGTGATTCCTCTGCCTCTGGAGTTCAAGTGATTCCCCTGCCTCAGCCTCCAAGTAGCTAGGATTACAGACATATGCCACCATAGCTGGCTAATTTTTGTATTTTTAGCAGTGACAGAGTTTCACCATGTTGGTCAGGCTGGTCCGAACTCCTGATTTCAAATGATCCTCCTGCCTCGGCCTCCCAAAGTGCTGGGATTACGGGCATGAGCCACCAAGCCTCCCCATTGACCTTTCATATCCTTTTGTTTTCCCAATTCATATAGGAAAGATACATTTTTTCCTTTCATTTTCAAAATGTGTTTGTACACTAACCTTCTCCATAGTAACCAGTTCGTAGTTTTTGTATTATACACTCATGAATTTAAACATATGATGTTGTTTCAGTCCATTGCAGTCATCATCCTTATTGATTCTCAAATTGTTTTATATTTGGCAAATAAATTCTTCTTCAAATAAGCTAGTAAGTTATTTTGATAGTGACCTTAATAGTCTTTGCTAATTTCCATATCTGTGTGACATAACAAAATATTCCAGTTTCCTTTTGTACATTACATTTCCTGTCCCAGAGCTGGTATATTCATCTAATCTGGAAGGCCTGCTTTCTTTCTGTGGGGAACATTATTTCAAGACATTATGGATAAGAGTGCCAGTTGCTACTGAGTTGGTCATTTTTTCAAGGATTTATCGATATATAGAGCAAAGAATTATGTTTTGCTTTGTCTTATTTTTCTTTCTTTACTTGAAAAACAGTACAGCTACTTCCAAATCAAGTTTTTAGAACTCTCGGGTTATCTTTAATCAGCTTCTACCTTCCTAAGAAAGCTTCTACCTTCCTAAGAAAAAACCGCGGGAATGATGGAATGTCATATAGATGTCCATTTATTTTATTTTACAATACATACACCCACCTGTTGTATGTATGATTAGTACAAATGGTTTAAATTGTCTTGTTTTGCTTTGTTTTGTTTTGGGAGGTTTTTTTTTTTGTCATTAGATTTCATTTTACTAGAAATGTATAGTCAGCTTTCTGTGTTCTAAAGTCACTTGGAGTAGTTTTTCTTTTTGTAGTAATGTTACCATTGGACACATTAGATTGATTTGTTTTATTTTTAGGAATCGTTTGTGTTTCCATTTAAATTTTTTATTTATCTTGCATGTCTTGGATTAACACTAGTAGACCATATACAGTTTTCTATACCTTTTTTCATTTGAAAGTTTCCTCATTTATTTTGTTTTCAGATGCAAAGTATTTTATTGTATGAATTACCAGAGTTCATTCACTTAGTTTTCTTTGATAACATTTGGGTTGCTTCTAGTCTTTTGTTATCACAGAACCTTGCAATGAACAGTCTTATGTGTGTTTTGTGGTTTCTGGCAAGGATCTCAGTGTAATTTCAGGCTATCCTCTACTTGAGTTATGGCCAATTAAATGTCTGATTAAATGTTTATAATAATTTTTAAATAACAATACTTAATTTAAAAAAGCTTATAATACATAATTATTCATTAGAGAAATGCAAATCAAAACCACAATGAGATAATACTTCTCACCCACTAGGATGGTTATAATGTAAAAAGATGGAAATAGCAAGTGTTGGTAAGGGTATGGAGAAATTGAAACCTTCATACCTTGCTGGTTGGATGTAGAATGGTGTAGCCACATAGGAAAAGAGTTCAGCAGATTCTCAAAGTTAAACATAGAGCTCTATACAATCAACAATTCTTTGTATATACCCACACAAAATGAAAACATATCCACACAAAACCTTGCACACATATGTTCATAGCAGCATTATTCATCCAAAAAGTAGAAATACTCAATGTCTTTCAACTGATAAATACAGATGAACAAAATATTGTATGTCCAAACAGTGGAATATTATTCTGCTATAAAGACGAATGAGGCTGGGCACGGTGGCTCACGCCTGTAATCCCAGCACTTTGGGAGGCCAAGGCGGGTGAATCACGAGGTCAAGAGATCGAGACCATCCTGGCCAACATGGTGAAACCCCGTCTCTACTAAAAAATACAAAAAGTAGCCGGGTGTGGTGGTGCACGTCAGTAGTCCCAGCTACTCCGGGGCTGAGGCAGGAGAATTGCTTGAACCCGGGAAGCAGAGGTTGCAGTGAGCTGAGATCGTGCCACTGCACTGCAGCCTGGCGACAGAGCAAGACTCTGTCTCAAAAAAAAAAAAAAAAGGAACAAAGTATACTTGGCAAACTAAGAATAGAAGGAACTTCCTCAATCTGATAAAGGGCATCCATGAAAAACCCACCGCTAATATACTTAATCATGAAAAACTGAATGCTTTCTTCCTAAGATAGGAAAAAGACAAGTATGTCTACTCGTGGCATCTCTATTGTACCTTGTACTGGAGCTTCTAGCCAGGGCAGTTAGGCAAGAAAATGAAACAAGAGACATCTAAATTGGAGAGAAAGGAGTTGAACTATTCACAGATGACATGTAGAAAATCGTAAGCATTCCACTAAAAAATGATTACAACTAGTAAACAAGTTCAGCAAGGTTAGAGGATCACTATGTAAAAATCAACTGCGTGTGTGTGTGTGTGTGTGTGTGTGTGTGTGTGTGTAGATAGATATACAATTTTTTTTTTTTTTTGAGACAGAGTCTTGCTCTGTCACCAGGCTGGAGTGCAGTGGTGCAGTCTCAGCTCACTGCAACCTCCGCCTCCTGGGTTCAGCAATTCTCCTTCCTCAGCCTCCTGAGTATCTGGGACTACAGGCACACACCACCACCACGCCCAGTGAATTTTTGTATTTTTAGTAGAGACAGGGTTTCACCGTGTTAGCTGGGATGTTCTTGATTTCTTGACCTCGTGATCCGTCCACCTCGGTCTCCCAAAGTGCTAGGATTACAGGTGTGAGCCACTGTGCCTAGCCAACTGCATATATATTTTAAAGACAATCTTGCTCTGTCACTCAGGCTGGGGTACAGTAGCACAAACACAGCTCACCGCAGCCTCAATCTGGGCTTAAGCAATCCTTCTGCCTTAACAGTGCTGGGATATTTCTTTTTTTTTCTTTTTTTTTGAGACAGAGTCTCTCTCTGTCACCCAGGCTATAGTGAGTGCAGTGGCACGATCCCGGCTTACCGCAACCTTCATCTCCTGGGTTCAAGTGATTCTCCTGCCTCAGTCTCCGTAGTAGTTAGGATTACAGGTGTCTACCACCATGCTCGACTGATTTTTATATTTTTGATGGAAATGGGGGTTCACCATTCTGGCCAGGCTGGTTCTAAACTGGCCTCAAGTGATCTACCTGCCTGGCCTCCCACAGTGCTGGGATTAGAGGTATGAGCCACCACACCTGGTCTAGGAACTATATTTCTATAAACTAGCAGTGAACCATCGAAAAGTGAAATTAAGGAGATAGCCCTGGCACAGTGGCTCATGCCTGTAATCCTAGCACTTTGAGAGGCTGAGGCAGAAGAATTGCTTGAGGCCAGGAATTCAAAACTAGCCTGATCAACAAAGTCAGATTTCATCTCTACCAAAAAAACAAACAAAAAATTAAAGTTATCCAGGTGTGGTGGCATGCACCTGTAGTCCCAGCTACTCTGGGTGCTGAGGCAGGAAGGTCGCTTGAGCCCGGGAGTCTGAGGCTACAGTAAGCTATGATGGTACCGCTGTACTCCAGCCTGGGTGACAGACAGCAAGACCCTGTCTCTGAAAACAAAAATTAAAAGGAGACAATTCTATTTACAAAAGCTTCAAAAACAATAGGAATAAATTTGACAGCAGATGTGCCTGACTGTATGCTGAAATCTACAGAATACTGTTCAAGGAATTTAAAGAAAATCTGAACAAATGGAAAGACATTTAATGTTCATGGATTGGAAGATATTATTAATATGGCATTATAGTCATTCACTTAAGAGCATATATTTTATGATGTGCAAATTATATCAATACAAAAAAAACGCTTACAGTGACTAATTACTGCAGCAAAATTTGAATTTAAAAAAATTAAGTGAACCAAAAAAGGAAAAAACAACTTGTGATCTGTGGTAAGGTTTTAATATTAAATGAGCATTTCTTTCCTGTTCAAGATGAGCCAGTTACCACAAAAGCAGAGCCAAAGAAATTTTAGACTTTGGGCTTAAAATTGGTTTTATTTTTGTTTATTGTTTTAAATTTTATTTTGAAATAACTTTAGATTTACAGAAGTGTTGTAAAGATATAGTACAGAGTTCACACAAGTACTTCACCCAGCTTCTTCTAATGCTAACATCTTATATAACCTTAGTACGTTTATCAAAACTAAGAAATTAACGTTGGGAGCCAAGGATGGTTCACACCTGCAGTCGCAACTACTTTGGAGATTGAGGAGGGAAGATTGCTTGAGGCCAGAAGTTTGAAGTTGTGGTGTGCTGTGATCATGCCTGTGAATCACCACTGCACTCCAGTCTGGGCAACAGAGTGAGTGAGACCTTGTCTCTAAAAAAGAAAAAAAGAAATTAACCATACATTACCATTAACTAAATGATAGACTTCGGATTTTGACAGTTTTCCCACTAATAACCATTTGTGTTCCAGGAACCAAACCCATATTCCACCTTTTAGTCAGTTATCATGTCTTTAGTCTTCCTATCCCATGATAGTTTCTCAGCCTGTTTTTATTTTTCATGACATTACCTTTGGAAAGTGCTGGTCAGGTATTTTGTAGAGTGTCTCTTCGTTTGGGTTTGCTTCATGATTCCACATGATTAGAATGAGGTTATGGTTGTTGGGGAGACCACCAGAGAGGGGACTTGCCCTTCTTATCTCGTGTATCAGTATGTTATGATGTTAACTTTAATCATTTGGTCAAGTTGGAGTTTGCCAGGTTTCTCCACTGTAAAGTTTTCCCTTTAAATTTATGGTTTTGTATTGTTACTCTTCCATTTTTAAGGTTACTTTGGATCCATTTTCATGATATGAATAAATGCTGACCTTTGTTACTGAACTCCAGCTCCCAGGATGCACTGTGGCACCAACTACTTGCTGTAATGTGGAAGGACAGAGAGACCATCTGTGTTTTCCTAAGCAAAGCAGAATTGTTTTTCAGGAGTGGGGTGGGCAAATCCTGTTGACTAACTAGATTTTCAAGTTTTGATTAGGCAGCAAAATACCACCTTAGAGGACAGGAATGGGGCAGAGTGATTTCTAGAGTTTGGAATGCGTATCAATGTCTTGCAGTAGGTGTTGACTTTTTTTTTTTTTTTGAGTGGAAGTTTTCAGAGCTATCTTGGAAAATCAAAGTGTATCCAGTATCGATTATATAAAACTTAGTTTATTGTTGCTTCCTTCATCCTGTCTGTCCTCCTGGTACTCTGTACAGTGGAGAGTTTACCTCTAGAGAACTTCAGCACATTGACATTCCTGGTCCTTGGGCTACTTCATTTACATTTACCTACAGCTTTGATGTGAGAATCCAGGATAGAATCTCACCACCTTTCTGTTACTAGTACTACGTATGTGCTAGTAGCACTGAGGATTCAGCAGAGTTTAAGCACAGTGAAGTACTCATGGGAGATGTGCCTGACATTGTATCAGACATTGGCATTTGAGCCATTGCTCCATGTTGCTCACACTACCATCCAATTCTATTATTTTCACTTCACATACATTCGGATTTCTTCTTGTGTAGAGATCTAGAAGCCTTATATCTAGAAGACCTTGATTATGTCCTCTGGTGCAGCCTCAGTGTAGTCACTGATGACATGACCCGGTCTTAGAGCAACTGAGCACCAACTTAGGACCCACTATCATGTACCTTGAACATTTTTCAAGGTTTTCAGCATTTTTCAAGATTTTACAGTTGACTCACTTATATTCCTTACGGTGGTCTAACTGATCACAGTAAGCAAACAAATGCTCTTTTGTTTGTTTAACAGCTCATGACTTGAAGAAAACATGATCGTGATCTCTTATTACCAAACTCGCAGATTTTGGGATGTTCTTTTCTTTTTTAAGAGACAGGGTTTCTGTCATCTAGGGAGGAGAACTGTGACATGATCATAGTTCACTGCAGCCTTGAACTCCTGGGCTTAAGTGATCCTCTCTTCTGTTGCTCAGCCTTTCAAGTAGTTGGAACTACAGGTGCACAGCCAGCATGCCCGGCTAATGTGTGTGTGTTGTTTTGGTTTGGTTTGATTTTTTGAGACAGTCTCACTCTGTCACCCAAGCTGAAGTACAGTGGTGCAGTCAGGGCTCACCGCAACCTCCACCTCCCAGATTCAAGCAATTCTCATGTCTTAGCCTGCTGAGTGGCTAGGACTACAGGCGCGCACCACCGTGCCCAGCTAATTTTTGTATTTTTAGTAGAGACTAGGTTTTGCTATGTTGCCCAGGCTGGTCTCAAACTCCTGGCCTCAAGTGATCCACCTGCCTTGGCCTCCCAAAGTGCTGGGATTATAGGTGTGAGCCACTGTGCCCGACCTGTTTTATTTTTGCAGCGATGGGGTCTCACTTTGTTGCTCAGGCTGGTCTCGAACTCTTGGGCTTAAGTGATCTTCCTGCCTCAGTCTCGCAAAGTGCTAGGATTGGAGACGTGAGCCACTTTACCCAGTCTGGGGACCCTCCCTCCCTTCCTTCCTTCCTTCCGTCCTCGTTGCTCTCTCTTTCTTTCTCTTTCTTTTTTTTCTAAGACAGTCTCCCTCTGTTGCCCAGGCTGGCTTGCGATGATGCGATCTCGGCTCACTGCCACCTCCGCCGCCTGAGTTCAAGCTATTCTCCTGCCTCAGCTTCTGGAGTATCTGGGACTACAGGCACCTGCTACCACACCCAGCTAATTTTTATATTTGTAGTAGAGACAGGGTTTCACCATATTGGCCAGGCTGGTCTCGAACTCCTGACCTTGTGATCCATCCACCTTGGCCTCCCAAAGTGCTGGGATTACAGGCATCAGCCACCCTGCCTGACCAGGACAGAGTCTCACTCTGTCACCCAGGCTGGAGTGCAGTGGCTCAATCTTGGCTCACCGCAACCTCTGCCTCCCAGGTTCACGTGATTTTCGTGCCTCAGCCTCCTGAGTAGCTGGGACTACAGGCGTGTGCCACCACGCCCAGCTAATTTTTTTTTGTATTTTTAGTAGAGACGGGGTTTCACCATGTTAGCCAGGATGGTCTTGATCTCCTGACCTTGTGATCTGCCCACCTCAGACTCTCAAAGTGCTGGGATTACAGGCATGAGCCACCATGCCAGGCCTTATAGATATTTTTCTTATGGGCATAAGTCCCATCATTTTGTTTTCTAAAGCAATTAAAGTGATTTGACTCCTAATTTCCTTTGTTTTCTTACTGTGGTGAAATACACGTAACATAAAATTAACCATTTTAAAGTGTACAATTCAGTGGCATTTGATACATATACAGTGTTCTGTAGCCATCACTCTGGTTCCTTTTAATGTTTGTACATAGCAGTGAAAAAACATGCATAGTCCCTCAGAGCCTTGTGTATGCTGACAGAGCAAGCTTTTCTTCAGGTTCAGAATTTATGCACTACCACTGAAAGTTAGTTAGTTTCATCCGGCAACCAAGCAATTCATTCATTGGATTTTAAGTAACTGGTTTATTACAGCTTGTTGTCATACAGTAATTGTACCAAATAAGACCTCTAAAATTATTCATGCTGCTTTAATTTAGGAATAGGGGGAAACTATTTCCTACTAGAGATTCTTAAAATGCCCCAATTAAACAAATGCCTTTTAAAAATTCTGCTTAAAGTGTTGCATGCTTATGTATTGCCCAGTTTACTCAACTATCAAATCATCTACAGAATTACGTCCTTTTCTTTGCCTTCTTAGGAAATCAGCCTTTCATGCATGAGATGATCCTGCATTGGTTAACTGAGTTACAGTGAGTGTTATGGCAGGAAAGAATGTAGGGGTAGTCAGTGCTGGGATATTGACCATTTTTATTTTACTGGCTAATTCATTTCGGAAGCTAATTGCTTAGTTTCTTTTTGGAAGCTTGTAAAATAATTGAGCTAGTGATAAAGTCATGAACTTTCCCAGGCTTCCCTAGGTACCCTGGGGCCTTGTGTCTCCCAGCCCCCCAAATGACTGGGAATTGGCATAGCTGTTTTGTCATATATATATATATATATATATATATATATATATATATATATAATTTTTTTTTTTCCCTCTAAAATTCTTTTCCATCTTGGAACTGTACCTTTTTTGCTGGAAAAAAAATGGAGTAAACACATTTAGTGTAAGGAAGCCATAGCCAGGCCGTCCCCAGACCCCTTGAGGGCTGCTCAGAGGTGGAATCCTCAACAAAAGAACTCTATTCAGCAAGAGAGAACATGTATGTGCAGAGAAGCTTGCTATCTAGTGCCAGCAGCATTTTATTCTCTAAACAGCTAAAATGTAAAGGGGTTTTTGCTGGATGATTTTTTTTTTAACATGTTTAGTGTCATGTAGTAGAGTCAGTTTATCCCAGGGACATTTTTCCATTTTTCTGAAAACTAAGCAAGTCTCTGTCTTCCCCAAGAACAGCCAAACCAGAAGTTGGTACCTATGGGGTTTGTTCACTAGTGGTCCTGACCTTAAATCTAGTTGTTTTCTTCCAGGGAGCTCAGAGTGCCTTACCAAGGAGACTGCCATCTTCCTTGCAGCAGATCTGCAGTGACCCCATTGGATGGGGGGTGTGCCATCTCACCTAGGGCAGACTCCTCAACCTTAGCACCACTGGCATTTGGGCTGGATAATTCTGTGTCCTGCTCATTACAGCATGCTTAGCGGCATCCCTAGCCTTTACCCCCTAGATGTCTGTAATTTCTTTCCCAAATTGTGACAATCAGAAATTTCTCCAGATAGTGCCAAATGTTTTCTGAGGGCAGAATTGCCCAGGATTGAGAATCACTGCCCTCTGGTTTCTTCCAGAAGCAAGAGAAGATTCCTGATTCTTAACCTGGCCACCTAATCCCAAAATATTTTTTCTTCTTCCCCCAAGTAAGAGCCTAGAGAAAGGATGTCTTTTCCAGTCTGATATGCAGATAGAGCCCACGTGTGCGGATATACAAGGCCAGGCAGAACTCTAACTCTGCGCTTGGCTTTGGCTACCACTAGAGGTGGGAAGTGATGAGCCAGCTGTGACCTCCTTACTATCTGCCCTTCTTGTTCCAAGTAAACCAACTTTTACAGTCTTTCTGTTAATGAGTCAGCTAGTAAAGAAAACAATCTCCCTTTCCAAAGCTGTTCTCAAGCTGAGACATGGCTGAGTTTTGGACACATAAGTTCCTGTTTTGCTGACTTTTTTTTCCTGGTAAATGAGGAAGGATACCAGTGCAGACAGTAGTACCAACAAGGACCCATGATTGTAGCAGCAATTTTTTTTAAAACAATACATCCCAGATTTTTCCAGTAACAATAATTCAAAAGCACACGTGTTCTCTACATCTTAAAGTAAAAAGTAAACTTCAGTGTTAACAGAGGGTTATAAAACTATTGGCGTAGCAGAAGCCACAAATCAATCCTGACAGTGAATTTTTGGCAATGTGCTGGCCTTTGGAAACATCTGTTGGTGTGGCCTGTGATATCCAGGTATGAGGTATATCCTTAAAGCATTTAACTTGGAATGTGTGAACTATACAAATACTAGGAATTAATAAAATGCCATTGCAGTTTTAGAAGAGAAAGAGACCACAGGGACCTGCTTCTTTTGCAGGAAAGTGAAGTTCAGAGAGGCAAAGGAACAAAACAGAGTCCAAAAACTTAGGTCTTTTGATTGCTCCAGCTAGAGTTATTTTTCCATGGAACCACACTGCCTCTTTACCTGGCTGCTTGAGAAGAGCAATAAATTGAGCACTGAAAGGGAGTCCTGGGAACAGTGGCAAATGCAAAAGCAAGAAGGGGAAAGAGAACAGGGCAGCCTGGCCTCCCCGAGAAATACTGTGACTGGAGCTGTGGAAAGTGTGTCAGCGTTGCAGAGTCGGCTTTTTTTTTTCTTCTATACCCTGCTGAAACTTTGTGCTGTCAAAGAAGCCTTCCCAAATTGCCAGAGCAATGCCAAACACAGGAGCTCCACTTATAATCCCCTCACTGAAAGGGTTCCCTTGAAGTTTTGCTTTAAACTCTCTGCTAATCTACCCTATCTCTTATTTTGGAGAGAGACTACCAATCTTCTCTTGACAGGCTTAAGAGAATCTATTCATAGTTTCCTTCCTCCAAGGTAGATACTAGGAACAAGATTACAAAAGAAAACCTTTCTGAACATTATAGCAAAGCCAATTGGGTTGCCATAGGGTTATCAATAGCTTAGAATCCCACTGTGCGCTAGGAATAGTAGGTCCCAGTCAAGAACAGCAGCCGTGAAGCATAATTGTAGCTGGTGGTATGTGGTGCAGGTGGATGGATGGGCAATTACCGCTGAAACTTGCGTAATTTACAGCCATTAACATTTACATAAAAATTCATTTAAAAACTGGTGCCTCGTCAGTGAAACCCAATGAGATACGCATAGCGTCATTAGGAATAATTAACTGGAGGGGGGAAAAGCATTAGAAAGTGCCCTCGGAGTGGAAGCACTCGTATGGCCAGTGTGTCTTTGGGCCAAATGTATCACTGGCCTGAGAAAAGAATGGTCATCAAGAAAATATTTTCTTTTCTTCCAAGTCAGGAAACAGACTCACAATGGAGTCTACTTCTCGGCTTGGAATTTTGAGATGGGCAGGAAACAACCAGCTGTTACCAGCTGAAGTTTTCCTGCTGATAAATGAGCCCTGAGGCCACAGTGACCTGTCTTGTTAATGAGTTAATGAAGAAGCTGGTCCTTGCATTGACCTCATCCTTAAAAGCTTTCTGTAGAGCTGAAACAACATTCCCCTCATTTATGGGTTAACTCTTTTCTTACTCAGCAAATGAGAAACAGAAGACAGAGTGTCTGTGACAGAGAAGCAGAGTGTCTACCAATGGGCTTCTCTTTCTTACGTTTTTTAAAATTTAAACTTTAATTTCACTTGCAGAAAGAAATTTCTTCCAAAAAATGGTTCCTTATATTACAGAACCTTAATAAAACTGGTTTTTTATTTATGTTCTCTTCACCCCCAAGGCAGTGACATTTAATGAAGAATCTCCCCACTCATTACTCTGACAAGAAATTGGTATAGAACAACATAAGTGGTTTGAGTTTATGTAAATATTTTAGTGTGGAGGGAAATAAGAGAAATTTTTACTTCTGTAAATACATGTTATTAACCAAGCATCTCATTAAAGGAGGCAGATCTTGTCTGTAGCTTACTAGAGAAGAGAAAGAACAGTCTCCTTTAAATTGGGTTATATTTGAATAACCAAAAATGAATTCTTCTTACAATTTATTTCTTCTCTTACTGATTGTTGGTGATGTCCCATAATTTGAAGGAGGCTCCAGGGTTATTGTTGATATCTCTGTTACGGGATCGTCATAGGATCATTGTGGTTCTGGAAATGTGATTTTATCAGTCGATTAGATTGTGATAAATTGATTCGTGACAGTCATAAGGCTTGCGTTACATTTGTTTTAGAAAACCCAAATGCTTGTTTATTAAAATTATTATTTCAGTAACTAGAGGAGTTTGTTTTATTGAGGCATCCCTAAACTAGTATGAGAAAATCATAAAAAACAAAACCAGAAAAATCATAAAAAGTAACAGGAAGATTTGTTTGGTAAGCAAAGCAAAGAAAATGGATTAATCATCTTAAGACATCTTCTCCACGTGCCATTTAAAGATTTTTAAGGAACAGTTGTCTTCCACAATAAAATCCTTGGTATTAGTGGTTCACGTCTAGAACAGCTTCTACTTGGTGAGTGCTGAAGGGCCCCTGCTAAGATGGCCCTCAAGTTGGCAGACTGAACACGTGTCACATGTATGCCCCAAATCCGTAATATATTAGAAAGATACATATCCTTAGCTGTGCTGGAAGGAAAGAAGCATCCTGAGAAGTTTAGAAATCTGAGGCATTCTTGAAGGGCAGAAGGCTGAGGGAATCAGATTAAAGGTGAAAGTCAGAGTCCAGAAGCCCTGCATGTCCTGCCCTTCCCTACAACCAGTGGAGATTGGCGGTGGTGAAGTAATGCAGCATTTACACACCAAGGATCTGAACAGCCACGAGCAAGCACATAACAGAGTCACCAGACATTAGTGCAAAACCAGCATCATAAAAGAAACTCCAAACTGAAGAAACTGAAAAGCTGGCATTGAAGGATCTTCGTAAGTAGAACATAAAGAAGACTTTAAGGGAAGTGAATTTATCCATGAAAGAGAGAAAAAGAATATTGCACTCATGAAATAAGAAAAAGGAATGATTTTTATTTCCTAGATTTTGGAAATAAGACATGATCCTTTAGTTAGAAATTAAAGGACTGAATAGCAGAATGGATACAACTAAAGGCAGTAAGTGAGCAAGTTGAATGAGCCACAGAATTGTCCTAGAATATAAAATAAGACAAAGCGATAGAAAGGCTGACAGAAAAGTGAATACAATAAGGAGGCTCATTTCAGAAGTTCCAGTGTTCATCCAGTAGGAGTTCTAGGAGGAGGAGATGGAGACAGTGGAGGAGGGAGCAAATACCCAAAGAAATAATGGAAGAAAGTTTCTCAGAACAGAAGAAAAATAAGAATTTGTAGATCGCAAGGGACCACTGAGTGCCCACTGTGAAGTCATGAGTTTAAGAAGACTCAAATTGTACACATATAATGGAAGCTTCCAGAGAGAGAAAACTGTCCAACTTATAAAGCAGCAAGGATCAAGTTGGCATCAGGGTCTTCTGGCAACACGCAAGAGGATGATAAAGCAACATGTTCAGAGTTCTGAAAGAACATAGTGCAGAACCTAAGAGTCTGTACCCACAGAAGCTATCCCTGTAATCCCAACAAAAGGGTAATTGAAGACATTTTTCAGGTTTGCAGGAACTCAGTTTCTCACTCATGATCCCTATTTTATAGAATTATCAAAGGGATATTGTCCAGAAAAATGAAAGGGGGATCAAAAAGAATTGATGAGCAAAAACAAAATGCATTAGGTCAGTAACCCTCTGGAAAGTGAGCAGCTGCATGCTCCCAACAGCAGTGACATCTCTAGACGCAGGTAGAACAGCCACCTAGAGGTTCTTATCCACACTGTGCTCTGATATTCGTCACAGCTGTCACCAGAGTTCCAGTCCTCCAGATCGTGCTCATCTTTAAGATGTTCATCTGTACTCTGCTCTGAACATTCCCTGAATGGATCCCTCTCACCCCTCCCTGTCCTCTCATTCTGTGTACGCAACTGAAACCCATTGGTTCCTTTCAGTTTCAGCTTCCTTGATGAATGATCCCTTTACCCTTTTTGCCTTCTCTGAAATGGCCCAGTGGTCCCCTGGAAACACTGCCACCTGCAGTAACCTCAGGCAGAGGCTCTTTTTTGTCCCAAGCTTCACATTCCCCAAGAGTGAGAGGTGAAGTAAATGTCTCCCTTGCAACCCATCATTGCTTCCAAATTCTTCCTTTCTCCTGGATTTGCCATTGAGTTCAGTGGAAGTACAAACATATCCAAGCTAAGAAGGGTAAGAGGAAATGATCAGAGAGCAGAACCTTTGAAGTAAAAGTTGTGGCAGTTTCATTGGGTATGAGAGAATGCTGTGTTAATAAGTGGTTGAGCTGGGGGAAAGATAAAGTTTATTGGCTCTGAAAAGGCTGAAAAAATTGAGGCCAGGTTTGGATCATCTGTGGATATTGAAGTCATTTGAAAGAGAGGAAAAGGGAAAACAAGAGCAAACCCTTCCCAAGTGCTGAAGTTATCTGTCGGTGATATGGTTTGGATCAGTGCCGCGCCCAAATCTCATGTCCAGTTACAATCCTCAGTGTTGGAAGAGGGCCTGGTGGAAGGTGATTGGATTGTGGGCGTGGACTTCCCCTCTAGCTGTTTTCATGATAGTGAGTGAGTTCTTATGAGATGTGGTTGTTTAAAAGTGTGTAGCACCTCCCACTTCTGTCTCTTCCTCCTGCTCCGGCTGTGTAAGACATGCTTGCGTCCCCTTCCGCCATGATTGAAAGTTTCCTGAGGCCTCCCCAGCCATGCTTTTTGCACAACCTGCGGAACCATGAAGCAGTTAAATGTCTTTTCTGTGTAAATTTTCCAGTCTCACTTAGTTCTTGATAGCAGTGAGAGAATGGACTAATAGAGTCAGTGACAGGGGAGTGAGTGGCTGCAGACGTTAGCTGTGGCATCAGTAAGGAGGGGCAAAGGGCAGTAAAACCTAATGGCCTGTGCCTCAGAGTAGCTCTGTGTTTGGCTAAGAAAAGAGGAGAGAGAGTTTGGAAGCAGCATCTTCACCGTCCTTCCAATGCCAGTACCCATGGATCGTGCCTGCCTGCTGGTACTGCCTGTGGCCACTGCTCCACTTTTGTGCTGGGCCTCACTCCCTCTCCCAGTGTCATCGTTCCTGCACTTAGTCCCTCTCACGTTGCTGTCTTCTCCCTTTCAGCTGGATCTTTTGCATCAGGGAGCAGAGTGTTCTTAGTAGTACCCACCTTAGTAGGAAGTTCATTTTAACTGGGACAGCATCCTTCAAAGGCTTAGAACAATGATATATTCATAATTTTTTAAAAACTTCTGCATGTCAAAGACTGCCATAAACAAAGACAGCAAACCAGGAGAAAACTGTTGCAACTCAGAGCCAAACAAGGTGCAGATTTCCATAAGGTGCCCTACAAATCAGTAAATGTGGCAACTGTCCAGTTTTTAAAGGGCAAGGAACAAAAAGCTTGCTAGAAAGGAAATACAAATGGCTCCTACACATTATAAAAGATGCTAAATTTTGTTAATAAAGAGACAAATTTAAATGACAACGAGGTGCCATTTTTTCACCACATTGGCAGAAATCCTAAAATAGCACTGTTTAGACAGGAGTGTGGCTGTCCATGTTTGTAGTGGCACAGGATTGCCATTGGCAGTCCAGCAGTAACCACTGTTGGATAAATTATGGTTCTTCCCTACAATGGAATAACATGCAGCTTTAACAGAATGAGGATGTGATTTCTGTGCTGATGGGGAATGATCCCTGAAACAAGGCTTACAAAGAAACCAAAGCAAGAGCAAACCCTCCTCCCTAGGAGCAGAATACTGGAGGGGCATACTGCCATTTATGTTGTTAAAGAGAGGTATTTTCATTATTTGTATGTGCAGGAAAGGAAGTGGAAGGCCTTCTCCTGGCTCAAACCAAACTCTCTTTTCTGTTTTGACTAGATTGCCATCAGGATTACTGCCTGTTCTTGCTGCTTAGAATGTTCATCTAATTTTCATGTTGCTCCCTACCTCTCATCACTGAGCTCTCAACTGTCCCTACTCAGAGAGGCTTCCCCAGGCACTCTAGGTGCAGCATAACTTCCCTGCCCCCTTCACGCCTGTGCCTGCCAGGATCTAGCATCTTCACACAGGTTCCTCTGCTACCTATCTGCTCCACAAGCATTGGGCTGCTTGAGGGTAGAGTGTCTTGTTCTCTGCTGTATTTCCAGCTCCTCGAACAATGTCTGTCTGGCTCAGAGAAGGTGCTCAGTGTTTGCTTAATAACAGCTAAATTCCTGATTCCAATTCTGATGATGGGGGGAGTAAGAAGAAGAAGAAAAGGGCAGAGGGGCAGCTTCAGGTTTTTTCCTCACTCATTTGAGGGAGGCTTATATTAATTTTATTTAGACAATTTTCATCCCCTTCTAATTGTCTTCCCCCCAATTCTGAAGCCAGTCATCTATTTTTTTGTGTTATGTCAAGCCCCTACTATATCCTTGGTACTTTTAACTCTTGTTTGCAGAGCTTTGTTTCCAGACACAAATATAAGCTAAATGTATGGAGATTTTTCACAAATGCTTATAGATCAAGTAGGAAATCAGTTGAAGAGGAGATAGCCTGTGAACTGTTAATGATTGTATATGCAGAGAATCTCTCTGGTTGGACACATAAGAAACTGGTAACATTGGTTGCCTTGGAGAAAAATAATTTGGTGGGGAGGGAGATGGGTGGGAGATTATTTTTCATTGGGTCCTTTTTTGATTGTTTTGAATTTTGACCACAAACATAAGCCAAATAAAGGTTTAAGTTATTTTTTCACCCTAAGGGCAAAGGGGCACTGACTAGACATCTAACAAATTACTATGTCATGTTCTAATAGCTCAAACATTTAATTGTAAATCAAGAGACCTGAGGGCATTTGAAGCCCAACCAGGAAGCAGCTTACCACATTTATGGGCTGGCAAGACCAGCCTGAAATAGCATGATCACAGAACAGGACTAGGTAGCTCCATAGACTGTAACCCACATGAAAAATAATTTTAGGGGTACGTGAACCATTTTTCAGCCTCCACACACATGTCCTTAGTCTTATCAGTTGACCTACGGAATCAATGATTCACTTTTTCTTTTTTTTGAGGCAGAGTGTCTCGCTTTGTTGCCCTGGCTGTAACGCAGTGGTGTGATTTCTGCTCCCTGCAACCTCCACCTCCCGGGTTCAAACGATTCTTGTGCCTCAGCCTCCAGAGTAGGGGGGATTACAGGCATGCACCACCACACCTGGCTAATTTTTGGGTTTTTTTTTAGTAGAGACTGGGTTTCGCCATGTTGGCCAGGCTGGTCCGGAACTCCTGACTTCCAGTGATCTGTGTGCCTCAGCCTCCCAAAGAGCTGGGATTACAGATGTGAGCCACCAAACCTGGCTTCTAGACTTTTAAGGTTTAGCTTGTGCTTTGGTTTCTTTGTAAGCCTTGTTTTGACAGAGTTCAACATGAACAGTAAAAGAAGAGCAAGAGACAACTTATGCCTGAGTCACCTTTCTTCCTTCCTCACTCCTTTATTCTGATGGAAACCTCTACGCTCTGTACTGCCTCCAGCTGATAGCTTCTGTTTGGCTCTAGGTCAGCTGGCCATTTAGTAGCCTATTTCTAGGGCTTGCATCCCAGGGAAGTGCAGATGTTCTCTAGAGCACTTGGGGCTGGCAGGATTGTCTCAACAAGTGGGACTGCTGTGCAGTTTTACCTCATTACAATCGTCTTTCCTAGTCCTTTTCATTCTTCTGTTTTTTTAAAGGGTTTTGTTGGGATTAATTAACTACAGAAGGGGAAAAAAGCAAAGCTTTGCCTAGCTGCAGGGGGTAAGGTGCTACAAGGAGGAGGCAAGTCCCGGATGTGTGGGAGGGGGAGGGGCTGGCAATGATTGGCCTTTGCAGATGATGGTGAGGTAGCTGGTATTTCCATAACTCTGTTGCACAGAGGCTCTGGCAGAACATTAATGATTAATAATGCTCACAGCCTCTCACAAAGTTAAATTGGTCTCTGTGTGCCTCAGTCACTGAAGTAGAAAATGTAAAGGAGTGATTTATCCGGGATGGGGTCAGCCCTCACAGCAGATGAATTAGGAGTGCAGCCCAGAAGTCTTGGCATCTTCACGCCTTGCTCTCACCACCATAACTTCCTTCCTTATTTTTGAATCAGCTTGTGGGGAGAGCAAAAAAAGTAATGGGCTGTCTTAAAAACCAGAATGTGGTATGAAAGGATTTAAAGACTTCCTTTCTTCATCTTTTTTTACTTCCCTCTTCCTTTTTCAAAAAAACAAAAACAACTTTCTGGTTTGATGAGTCTGTGGCATTTCAGGACTTCCCTGCCTACTTCTCACTTGACAGAGCCATTTCCTGGGATCAGCATTGGCTCAGCAGCACAGCATATATCTGAAAGGGGCATCCATCAAATTTTTTTGTCTTTTTAAAATTTAGCCTGCAATAAGTATAATGGTCTATATTTGCTAAAATAGAGAGTTGGCTTCTAAAACCAAATAGTTTAAAGAAGAAATGCTGATCATTTTGTTTCTTCCAATCTTTAAAATTACTACTTTTTTCCTTTTTTGTTGACCCAGTAGCCATGCAAATACTCCTCCTTCTGCCCATCAAAAGGTGTCATTAAGAACATGCATAGGCTGGCCATGTGCAGTGGCTAATGCCTGTAATCCCAGCACTTCAGGAGGCTGCAGCAGGCAAATCACCTGAGGTCAGGAGTTCAAGACCAGCCTGGCTAAGGTGGTGAAACCCCATCTCTAAAAAATACAAAAATTAGCCAGGCGTGGTGGCTGATGACTGTAATCCCAGCTACTTGGGAGACTAAGGCAGGAGAATCACTTGAATCTAGGAGGCAGAGGTTGCAATGAGCCAAGATAGTGCCACTGCATTCCAGCCTGGGCAACAGAGCGAGACTCCATCTTAAAAAAAAAAAAAAGAACATGAATGGGCAAGCCACAGACAGAAAGAAAATAATTGCAAAATATATATCTGAAATATGTTTTTATATAAATATATGTAGAACTGACTGAATAATAAAAGAAAGTTAAACAACCCTTTTTTTCCCCTCCCCCAAGACACGGTTTTCTTGCTCTGTGGCCTAGGCTGTGGTGTCGTAGTGCAATCATGGTTCACTGCAGCCTCAACCTCATGGACTCAAAGGATACTCCCACTTCAGCCTCCCAGGTAGCTGGGTTCACAAACAAGCACCACCACATTGAGCTAATTTATTTATTTTTATTTTTATTTTTTGAAATAAATTTTGAAATTTTTTTTGAAAGGGAGAACCAAGTGATTCTTCTGCCTCAGCCTCCTGAGTAGCTAGGATTACACGTGTGTACCACAATTCCCAGCTAGTTTTTGTGTTTTTAGTAGAGACGGGATTTCACCATGTTTGCCATGCTGGTCTCAAACTCCTAACCTCAAGTGATCTGCCCACCTCAGCTTCCTAAAGTGCTGGGATTACAGCCATGAGATACCATGTTTGACCTAATTTATTTTTATGTTTTGTAAAGATGGAGTTTGTCTGTGCTGCCCAGGACAACTCAGTTTTCTAAATGACAAAAAAATTGACATTTCACAAAAGAAGATATACATATAAGCACATCGAAAATGTTAATCATCTTAGACATCAGGGAAATGCAAATTACAATTATAGTAAATCTCAGTTTATACTTCTGAAAAGGCTAAAATGGTACAGACTGAATAACAGCAAATGTTGGTGAGGATATAGAGCAGCCAGAACCTCTTAAAAAGCTAGTGATAAAAATATAATGTATGAGAGTTCTTAACTTTGGAGAACTATTTGCCGTTAAAGTTAGATATACACCTACTCTATGACCCAGCAATTCTACTTCTGCATTTTTATCCAAAAGAAATGAAAACATCTCTATAATAAAGCTATACAAGCCTGATAGTGGAAAACCGGAAACAGCCAGGTGTCCTTCGATAGGAGAATGGATAAACAAAGTGTGGCAATAACAAGGAACAACCCACTGATACACACACATGGATGAAGTAAAAAACGTGCTGCATGAAAGAAACCAGACACAAAGAAGAAAAATACCCTATTATTCCATCTATTTAAAGTTCAAAACAAGGTAGAACTTAACTGTGATTATAAAAGTCGTAATAGTCATTGCTGGAGGGTGGGGAGTTGACTGGGAAGGGAACTTCTGTGATGGTGGAAATGTTCTATATTTTGACTGTGGGTATGACTTAACGTAGGGGTATCCATTTGCTAAAACTGATGGAGGATAAACAGCACCTTTAATCTGTGCATTTCAGGCTGGGCATGGTGGATTACACCTGTCATCTCAGCACTTTGGAAGGCCGAGGTGGGAGGTTTGCTTGAGCCCAGGAGTTTGATACCAGCCTGGGCAACATAACAAGACTCTGTCTCTACAAAAATAAAAATCAAAATTTTAAAAAACGTGCATTTTACTGTATATAAGTTTTGATGCCAAGTAAAGGGAGGAGAGGACCCTGGGAAAGACAGAATGATTGACCCAGTGGCCGCTCATCTTTCTCCCCTGCTCTCAGTGCATGAATCCTGACATGGAGAGAGGGACACAAAGTGCATTTGGCCCCACTGGAACAGGGCAGGTGCAGAGGCGAGCAGCGCTTTGTGTCAGAGGAGGCCTGTCCTGAATAGCTGTGAAATAAGTCCCATTGCCCATTGAAGTAGCCCTGGTGAATAAGGCCTACTTTGTGTTTTTTTTAATAATTGGCATTTGCTTCCTTTTATCATGAGGACTGCCCTGTCTGCCTCAGAGGCAGCCTTCAGAATAATAGCAAATTGTGCTACTTGGACTCAGTGTACTTGGGGATGTACAGTGGAACTTGATCATTAGTAAAATGAGAGACATTCTCATCTTAAAAGAGTTGTAAACTCTTCATAGTCTAGTTAACAGCATAATTACTGAGAAATAAATCTGAATCTGCATCAACTTTTCCAATGGAAAAGAGCAATCAATTGAATGCTTATAAGGAAGAGAGTTCAAAACCAGCTGTAGAAGAAAGACCACTCCATCCTGGCCTCACCTCTGTATTAAAGCCAAAATTTCATCATTGTTTTTTGGTTTTTGGTTTTTTTTAGACGGAGTTTCACTCTTGTTGCCCAGGCTGGAGTGCGGTCGGACGATCTTGGCTCACTGCAACCTCCGCCTCCCTGGTTCAAGTGCTTCTCCTCACTCAGCTTCCCGAGTGGCTGTGATTACAAGTGTGTGCCACCACACCCAGCTACTTTTCTTGTATTTTCAGTAGAGATGGGGTGTCACCATGTTGGTCAGGCTGGTGTCAAACTCCTGACCTCAAGTGATCCACCCTCATTGGCCTCCCAAAGTGCCAGGATTATAGGCATGAGACACCTCGCCAGGTTCATCATTATTTTAGAAAACTAGCCTTGGACTGTCTTAATGACTAGGCCGAGCTATCCCAATTTGAGTCCACAGCCTTGCCCATTTTAGTTTATCTCCAAGCCATAAGGCGTGAATAATTACTGAAGTAGTCAGGTGCCTCATTGAGGAATATCAGGAACTTACTCTACAACAGTGGCCTTCAACCCTTAGTGTGCCTCTAGTGAAATGCAAATACTGGGACCCTCTTCCCTGGGAACCTTGGGGTCAGGGAAGTAACCTTAGAGTTTGCATTTCTAATAACCTCTGGGGATTCTAAAACAGGTCGTTCTTAACACTGAAAAACACTAAAAAATAGAACAGGTGTCTGAGGGAGAAAGCAGAAAGAAGAATTCATTCTCTGTGTTTATCAGGCACTGTTGAGGGCCATAGCTCCCCAAGAAAAGGAACCATGCTTACTCTCAGTATCCCTGGCATCAGCATGATTGCTAGCACTGAGTAAGAATGTAAGACATTTTGAATGAGTAAATTCATTAAAAACAAATGAATAAATGATCTATACATAGGATGCTATCAAACAACTCTTTTCAGATACTTTGATGTTATTAAAAAGGCTTGCACATGTGGAAAATCTTTATTAGAATTAAATAAGAAACATGTTAAGTGACAACGGTAGCAGAGATAAAATAGCACGTGTTCCAAATTAGGAAAGTCAATGAGGCAGGAGGATTGCTTGAGCTCAGGAGTTCAAGGCTGCAGTGAGTTATGATCATGCCACTGCATTCCAGCCTGATGACAGTGAGACCTTGTCACTTAAAAAAAAAGTGAAGAGACTTAAGATTTATTAAGCCAAACTGGATATCAGGGATTTTTTTTTTTAACATCAAAGTCATGCAGATGCATAATTTGGAAAAGTCAGAGTGTACTATGCAATTGCCTGACTCAGTCCTGGGTCCTCTTTCCAGGGTCAGTCACTTTAAACTCTTAACTAGGCCGAGCATGTTGGCTCATGCCTGTAATCCCAGCACTTTGGGAGGCTGAGGTCGGATCACTTAAGGCTGAGGCAGGAGAATTGCTTGAACCTGAGAGGTGGAGCTTGCGGTGAGCCAAGATCACACCATTGCACTCCAGCCTGGGCAACAAGAGTGAAACTCCGTCTCAAAAAAACTAAAATAAAATAAACTCTTAACTATTTCTTTTGGTATTTTTGTCCATATTGTAAAATTCTGTGCTTTGGCTGGTTGTGGTGGTTCATGCCTGTAATCCCAGCACGTTTTTTGTTTGTTTTGTTTGTTTGTTTGTTTGTTTGAGACAGAGTCTCAAACTCCAGCCTGTTGCCGGGCTGGAGTGCAGTGGCGTGATCTCGGCTCACTACAACCTCCGCCTCCCTGGTTGCCTCAGCCTCCAGAGTAGCTGGAATTACAGGTACCGGCCACCATGCCTGGCTAATTTTATGTATTTTTAGTAGAGATAGGGTTTCACTATGTTAGCCAGGATGGTCTTGATTTCCTGACCTTGTAGTGTGCCCGCCTTGGCCACCCAAAGCGCTGGGATTATAGGCGTGAGCCACCGTGCCTCGCCAATCTCAGCACTTTGGGAGGCGGAGCCAGACGGATCACCTGAGGTCAGGATTTGGAGACTAGCCTGGCCAACATCGGGAAACCCTGTCTCTACTAAAAATGCAAAAATTAGGCTGGGTGCAGTGGCTCACACCTGTAATCCCAGCACTTTGGGAGGCCAAGGTGGGTGGATCACCTGAGGTTGGGAGTTCAAGACCAGCCTGACCAACATGGAGAAACCCCATCTCTATTAAAAATCCAAAAATGAGCCAGGCATAGTGGTGCATGCCTGTAATCCCAGCTACTCGGGAGGCTGAGGCAGGAGAATCACTTGAACCCAGCAGGCAGAGGTTGCAGTGAGCTGAAATTGCACCATGGCACTCCAGCCTGGGTAACAAGAGTGAAACTTCATCTCCAAAAAAAAATTAGCTGGGCATGGTGTCATGTGCCTGTAATCCCAGCTACTCGGGAGGCTGAGGCAGGAGAATCGCTTGAACCAGGGAATGGGAGGTCAAGTACCAACTCCTAGTTTTAGAAGATGATTTAACACTCTCATACCACCTCCTGCCCCTCAACATCCCAGTTCTCCTTCCATTATTCCAGTTAAATTACGTTATAATTTGGTGTTGACCTGATTATCCTGTGTTGTCCGATACTGA
This sequence comes from Aotus nancymaae, assembly GCF_030222135.1. Taxonomy (NCBI): domain Eukaryota; kingdom Metazoa; phylum Chordata; class Mammalia; order Primates; family Aotidae; genus Aotus; species Aotus nancymaae. The sequence goes on along the minus strand of NW_026988443.1, from coordinate 29,781,631 downwards.
ACCTTGGCATGGACTGTTTTTATATTTCCTTTCATGTATATATGTGTATATTTGATTGGCTAGATGGTTTTCTGTCCCCATCACAAATTTTTTTTTCCAAACTCTTCAACAAAACCGTAAAATCCCCCCAATTACTCTTTCTACCATACTTTATATTCTATTATAGTCTTTAGTATTCCACTATATCCTATAATTCGTCAGTCTCATCCTTCCCCTCTGCCCCTCCCCCGTTTCTGCTGACATCCCTCTGGAGCCCTGCATTCTCCTGCACAAGTCTGGGCTCTTTGTTCTCTTTGCTTTCTATGCAGCTGTTGTTCTGGGACTGCCTTTTCTTCCTCTGTGGAGCTCTGTTTCTTGGATTCTGTGTCTTCCTCTCCCAGGTTTATTCCCCTGTTTTGATAGAACTCACCCTCTAATAACTTCCTCAGGAAAAGGTTTACAGAAGCTAAATTTTTGAAACTTTGCATGTCTGAAAATGACTTTTTCCTCCCTTCACATGTTATTTGTGGTTTTCTGGGTATAGAGTTAGAGGTGAAAAATGAATGCCTTTCCTTCAGAATTGTGAGGCCATTGCTTCACCGTCGTCAGTCTTCTGGCTTCTAGTGTTGAGAAGTCAAGCCATTTGGATATCTTGAATCTGTATTTATGACCTCATTTTCCTCCTCTCTTTGGAAGTTTTTAGGCTCTTTTTTTTATCCTTGAGGTTCTTACCAGGCACCACAGTCCCCAGCAGTAAGAAGCACCAGTTCCTTTTCACGTCTTTTTCTAGCCGCTGTTAGCCAACTTACTGGTTCACTGTGCTCCCCAGCTCAGATTCCCACTGAACAAGAGAGGAAGTTCGTGTCCAAAGAATTCTCTTACCTTGCCATGGCAGGATGTGACAGCTTTAGGGAGTGGCCATTTTTTCTGTATCTTAGCTTGCTGCCTGTAGCAAATTTGTACACCTAAATTAATTCTTTCTGGCAGATTCTGAGGAGCAGTTGTTCAGTTGACTATTGAATGAGATAATTGCTCCAGTTATGTCCATCCAGTGTTGGTTTTTAGCTTCCATACTGGACTAAGGCATTGCTCCTGGCTCATAACATAGTGTATATGACTTTAAAATTAGCCCTCTAAAACCAAACAAACAAAAGCAACCTGGCTGCAGTGTAGCCAGTGACAAGGGGAAAACTCATTTGCCACTGCCTTTCAGTAGGTCTCCTGACTTAGAGCTTCATTTTTACATAAAATGAATCGAGTATCACTTTTCCCAAAAAAAAAAACTGTTTTCATGGACCAAAAAACAAAGAGCAAAGAAAAAATTTGTCCATGCTTCTCCTTTTTTCTCTTCCTTGTCAGCTAAGGTATCTTAAACCTTGTACCTGAGATTACAGTTTATGACAAGATCGTTGAACATTCTGCAGGCTCTCATGGGCGGTGCCTAAGCCAGCCTAGGACAAATTCCAGGCTATTGACAGCCATTCAAGAATGTCTGTCATCTGTTGCAATTAATAAATCCTTCCCTGTGCTTGCTCTGAAATACTTAGTTCCCAGTGTGAGTAGCAACTGAGGGGTTAGCCAATGCCGAGAGTTGTTACTTTAATCAGTATCACTTCACTGGAATTTATAATGTGTGACGTTGATGTGGTTTCCTAAGATCCATACATTCTTTCAGCAAATATTTATTGAGTGCCTACCAAGTGCCAGGCACCATACCAGGTGCTTGGGTTATATCAGTGAACAAAATAGACATTGGTTCCAGCCCTTGTAGAGTTTCCACTCCAGCAGAGAGATAGACAAATAAATTATGGGATACCTTATAAAATGCTAATATGATAGAGAAAAGACATTCTGAGGAGGAGAGGATCAGGGATGTGGGGTGAAGAGGAAGGTTACGGTATTAAATAAGATGGGCAGGGTAAGCCTCACTGAGAAGTGGAGATTTAACCAAAGACTTAAGGGAGGTCACGAAGTTAGCCGGGGTGTTAACTGGGAAGAGAGTCGTTGGGTAGGAGGAGTAGCTTGAGGCAAGGCCTCTAAGATGGATGCATGCCTGAAGGGGACTGAACAAGGGGTTGAACTGGGAGAAGTCTGGAAGGTAAGGACTGGACAGATGTTGACCCCCACAACTATGATGTGCAAGGCTGTAGGCAGAGCAGACAAGGGCACTCAAGACTGTTGGGTATATAAAGCTGGAGTTAGGGTCTGGGCTGAAGATAAGACATTTGGGGGTCATAGGCATACAAATAGCATTTAAGCCCCGAAACTAAATGCAGTCACTCAAAGAGATGGAGAAGAGTCCAGGGACTTTCTGTGCTAGAAGACTACCAGATGCCATCAAAGAAGCTCAAATTAGCAAGCAGACAGGTCCAAACAGCAGGCCATTCTACAGGTAGGGGGACTGTTCTAGATTAAAGGAGATCAACTTTTCTTAGCTTGAAATTTCTCAAAATCAAAAGTTTGTGGGGACAGAAGCCACCAAAATTTACAATACACTTTGCTGCCAAAGATGACTTAGCCTCAGAAAAAGACAGAACAAGCGACTCCTAAGTCCCAGATCCCTTCATCTTTCCTAGCAGCCGCGATTTTTAAAATTTCTTTCTGGATTCTAGAGTGCATTTTTTTCATAACACAAGAGGATAAGATGGAGGATGACAGGAGGTATTGATGATCTACTGTGCGCCAGACATTATGCTAAGTGCGTTCACACACATTTCAGTGGCAGTCGCCTCGTTCTGGACTGATCTATCCCACCTTGTCCCCCTGGCAAATTCCTTCTCATCCTTCAGCTCTCAGACACCTCCCCTCCCTCTCTGCAGCCTTCCCCATCTCATACTCATACTCCACTGCACTTCCTGTGTAGTAGTTTTCTCCTCATGTAATTGCTTGTTTGTGTATCTGTCTCGTGACTAAATTAAATGAGGGTAAGAAATCTGTCTATCTCCAGTGGCCAACAAAGAGTCTGGGACACTGAAGGCACTCAACAATAAGGGCTAAGTTGATGACTATCTCATTTAATCATCACCCTGCAAGGTAGTTATTATTATCTTCATTTTCCTAATTAGTTATTTGAGACTCAGAGAAATTAACTTGCCCAGAGTAAAAATAAATAGAGTCACGTGCCATTTGTGTGTTCATGATGATGTTGGTGTAAAGAAACCTATAACGCTGCCAGTCATATAAAAGTGTAGTACATATAATTAGGTACAGTATGTAATATTTGAGAATAAACAACTATGTTACAGTTTTATGTATTTATGTATACTTTTTTTTTTTTTTGAGACAGAGTTTCACTCATATTGCCACTCATAGTGCAATGGCACTATCAGCTCACTGCAACCCTTGCCTTCTGGATTCAAGCAGTTCTTCTGCCTCAGCCCTTGTAGTAGCTGGGATTACAGGCACATGCCACCAGGCCTGGCTAATTTTTTTATTTTTAGTGGAGACAGGGTTTCACCACATTAGTCAGGCAGGTCTCCAACTCCGACCTCAGGTCATCCACCTGCCTCAGCCTCCCAAAGTATGGGGATTACAGGCGTGAGCTACCAGCCCAGCCCTATAGTATACTTTCTTTTTTTTTTTTTTGAGGCGGAGTTTCGCTGTTGTTTCCCAGACTGGAGTGCAATGGTGCGATCTCGGCTCACCGCAACCTCCGCCTCCTGGGTTCAGGCAATTCTCCTGCCTCAGCCTCCTGAGTAGCTGGGATTACAGGTGCGCACCACCATGCCCAGCTAATTTTTGTATTTTTAGTAGAGACGGGGTTTCACCTTGTTGACCAAGATGGTGTCGATCTCTTGACCTCGTGATCCACCCGCCTCGGCCTCCCATAGTATACTTTCAATTGTTATTTTAGAGTGTATTCCTTCTACTTGTTTAAAAAAAAAAAAGTTAGCGTGAAACAGCCTCAGGCAGGTCCTTCAGGATGGATTTTATAAGAAAGCATTGTTATCACAGGAGACGGCAGCTCCAGATGCAATGTTGCTCTTGAAAACTTACCAGTGGGAGGTGAAAGACAGTGATACTGATGATTCTGACCCTGTGCAGGCCTAGACTAATGTGTTTGTTTGTCTTAGTTTTTTTAAATGTTAAAAAGTAAAAACAATGAAAAAATTTTAAAATAGAAAGAACCTTATAGAAATAGGATATAAAGAAAGTATTTTTCTACAGCTGTGCTATGTTTTAAGCTAAGTGTAACTACAAAAGAGTCACAAAGTTTTGAAAGATTAAAAAGTTTATAAAGTTACAGCAAGCTAAGGTTAAATTGTTATTGAAGAAAGAAAAAAAAAATTTTTTTTTTTGAGACGGAGTCTTGCTGTATCGCCTAGGCCAGAGTGCAATGGTGCGATCTCGGCTCACTGCAATCTCCGCTTCCCGGGTTCAAGTAATTCTTCTGCCTTAGCCTCCTGAGTAGCTGGGACTATAGGCGCATTCCACCATGCCCGGCTAATTTTTGTATTTTTAGTAGAGACGGGGATTCACCACATTGGTCAGGCTGGTCTCGAACTCCTGACCTCGTGATCCACCCACTTTGCCTCTGAAAGTTCTGGGATTACAGGCGTGAGCCACTGCACCCAGCTGAAAAAAAATTTTTTAATAAATATAGTGTGGTCTAAGTGCACAGTGGTTATAAAATCCACAGTAGTGTACGGTAATGTCCTAGGCCTTCACATTCTCTCACCACTTACTCACTGACTCACCCAGAGCAACTTCCAGTCCCGCAGGCTTCATTCATGGTAAATGTCCTATACAGATGTACGATTTTTTATCTTTTATACACAGGTTAAGTATCCCTCCCTTATCCAAAATGCATGGGACCAGAAGTGTTTCAGATATGAGATTTTTTTTTTTTAATGTTTGTATTGTACTTAGCAATTGAGCACCCCAAATCTGGAAATTCAAAATTTGAAATTCTCCTTTTAGTGTCATGTCAGTGCTCAAAAAGTTTTGGATTTTGGAACATTTCAGATTTCAGATTTTTGGGTTTAGGATGTTGAACAGTACCATATTTTTACTGTACTTTTTCTAGGTTTAGATATGTTTAGACACACGGATACTTACCGTTGTGTTACAGTTGACTATAGTACTTAATACAGTAACATGCTATACGGATTTGTAGCCTAGGAGCCATAAGCTTTACCAACTTATGCATGTAGTAGGCTATACTATCTAGGTCACTCTGTGATGTTGGCACAATGATGAGATCACCTAACAACGTATTTCTCAGAGCGTAAGCGACACATAACTGTAAATAAAATTGATTAAGTAGCAGGGACAGGTTTCTACACTGACTGCAAAGCCAGTGTACCCAAGTGCTTTGAAAACACAGATCCAAAATAGTGTTGGTGATATCTGGGACTTCACTGTACACGCAGTGCTCAGATATTCTGATATTCCTGTGTAAAGACTCGATTTCTGATTCTTCTTACAAAGTATGTGCATGACCATCAGGTAGAAAACAAATTAGGAAAGTTTAAATATGTTTCCTATAGGAGACTGTAATAGATACCAACTGAGAGATGTGTTGTTTCTTCTGGATTCTTATATACAGTCTTAAATTTATGGTTTAAAGCAGAGGTATCCAAAGGAGAGAGTACAGTCATGGGTTCTTAGTTTCTATTTCTGTTTGGGCCCATAAAGTCCCTTCCTCACCCCTCTTTTCCACTTATCACTCGAGAAAAAACTAAAAAACATGGCTACAGGCTGCTCAAAGCCCAAAATAAAACAAAACAGTAACAACAGAATAAGGCAGGTTGGACAAGCTTGGTTTAAAATATTACCTGAGAAGTAGGTGAATCTTTTGAGGCAGAAAGTGGAGTTGGTTGGGGTAAATGAAGAGTAACTGCTGCTGGATATAAGGGGCTTTTTGGCAAGAGTGACAGTTTTCTAAAATGAGATTGTGGTAATGAATATACTAAAAACTGTTTAGTTGTACCATTTTAAATGGGTGAAATCTTTAGGATGTGGATTACATCTCAGTAAAGCTATTATAAAAAGTATTAGCCAGGCTATGTACTGTGGCTCATGCCTGTAATTCCATCACTTTGGGATGCTGAGGCAGGAGGATCCCCTGAGCCTAGGAGTTCAGGATCAGCCTGAGCAACACAGTGAGACCTTGTCTTGTAAACAAAATAATAATTATAATTAATTAATTAATTAAAATATTAACATATTAGCCATTAGCGGAACAAGGCGTAATGGTGTATGCCTATAAGTCCCAACTACTCAGGAAGCTGAGGCAGGAGGATCACTTTAGCCCAGGAATTCCAAACCAGCAAGATCCCATCTCTTAAAAAAAATACTACCTGAGAATAAGAAATGATTGGTCATCAGATTTTCCAGCATTCTTGCAGAGTACAAGTAAATTCAGCAGCTTATATTTAGGTTATATTAGCTTATATTTAGGTTCTTGTTTCTCTTCATTCTTAGAGGGAAACTCTTCCTCGGTGTGACTCAGGTCATGTTTTTGGATTTTGTTCTTTTATTTGCATGAGTCCCTCTCCTTTCAGTTGTTTCATTCACATGAGACCATCAGTGTCCCATATTCTGAGCCCTGTTCCTTCATTATCAACAGTGAGAACAATGAACACACTCACGCAATCCTTGCAGTTACCAGCTGAGCCTCATGGTGACTGGAAGGCTGTAACAAAGCCACTGGTCCCCCAGGAGAGAGTGTTAGTCACAGACTGTCAGTCTGGAGTGAGGATCCCTGGATCAGAGGTCCTGCTCTCACAGCAGGGAGATCATGATACCAAGTTTCTCAAAGCAAATGGCTAATATACAGGGAAGAATCAAAGAATGGAAGGATCTGTTGTACTTAGTCATTTGCTCTTGATTTTTTTTTAACTAGTATTCCCTCAAACAGTCTATGCTGGCAGAGTTAGCCAGCTTTGTTTCAGCATACCTTCATCTACCAGCCAGTGAATGCTAAAGCATCTTTTTCAAACTTTTTGGCCTTTAATCATAGTTACATGTTTTACATTATGATCTGTGTGAGTCATGGTCACATAAAAGCGCATGCTTCGAGAGGAGGTCTCAGAATCTGAAGAAACTGGACTTGTTCAAGGGTTCATACATCACCTAGCAGCAGGGATGGGTGACAGGAACCTTGGAGGACAATCTACATTTCTGAATGAAAAAGCTGTTTTGGCCACCCCTAGCTAGCAGATTAAAGAAAGAAACTCTACTTACTGTTTTCTCTTGCTCTAGAGATGGAGGATAGGAATTCTTTTTGATGGTCAGTGATGCCGTGGGTAAAAATCTTCCATTTATTAAAGAGAAACGATGTTGTGGTTTACAGATGGCTCAGCTGTGGTTAGCATCTATGAAAACCATTTCCTGCATGCAGTAAAAAGAAAGTTTTCTGCTTTTGGTATCAACCTCCGTGGGAATAAATATTTCTTTGTTGAAATCCATTGTATTGCCTTAGCAAAGTGACACTGTGGGCTCATGCTTAAGTAACCCCATACTTGTGATCACCCTTGTATACATCAGTGCTTCCTAAGGGCTATGTATGTATGTGTGTATGTATGTATGTATGTATGTATTTATTTATTTTTTGAGAGTCTCGCTGTATTGCCCAGGCTGGAGTACAGTGGCACAATCTCAGCTCACTGCAACCTCCGCCTCCTGGGTTCAACCGATTCTCCTGCCTCAGCCTCCTGAGTAGCTGGGACTATAGGCACGTGTCACCACACCCAGCTAATTTTTTGTGTTTTTAGTAGAGATGAGGTTTCACCGTGTTAGGATGGTCTCGATCTCCTAAACTTGTTATCCACCTGCCTAGGCCCCCAAAAGTGCTGGGATTACAGGTGTGAGCCACTGCACCCTAAGAGCTCTTTAAATCCTGGGTTTGTGAGGGGTGGCACCGCTGGGGGAATCCTGATGATGCTGTATCCCAGCTTTGTGAGGAGAAGTGAGAGCTGCCCCCAGAGGAGGAGGGGCAGGTTGGGGTCTGAGCCTCAGTGAGTTTCCCATTGATGTTAGTAGAATTGTGGCCTCTAGTAGGCCAGAGAGGCTACCCTGGCAACTGAGTGAGCAAACAATGTTGCAAATGCCACTGAGAAAATAGATTTGGGAGGCAGCACCCTAATGAGTGCCAAGTGCTAAAATATCACCTTCACCACTTCATTGTTTAGCTCATATGAGTTTCATTTAAAGCCATGTGCTTAATGTGCCTACCCATTTCTAGAAAGGGGCAGGCATGACTCATTTTAAGAGAGGTGTCTATGATGTAAAGAATTACTTCTGATTTGACTGAGGACACCCCTTCATCCTTTAGCCTGATCTCCTGGGAGGTGCCCAAGAATTTAAAATTTATGTTAACATTCTCAGATTTTTTTCATGAAGAGACAGCGACATGCATGCCTGGGAGAAAAAAGAAAGCGGAAAGTCTAAAAGCGGGATGCTGAAGTTTAAGAAAGCATCCCAACTCCCTAATCAGCAGCCAGCCAAACAGCCCACCACTGAGTCACATTGACCCTCTGCCCAGTGCTTTGTCTCTCCTGTTGACTTAGTTGGAGAGATGTGCTAGTTACCTGGCCATGATGTCCTTATGGGAACGATCAGGGGAGTGTTCATGAGAGTGTGTGACTCTAGCCCTCAGAACGTCACAGACCTGCATCGTCTTGGCACAGTCACAGCAGAGCACAGAACACAGACCTTAAGAGAGGTCACTGACTTTTTTTGGGGAGGGTGGAGCTGTGGGACAGAACTCACTCCGTCACCCAAGCTGGAGTGCAGTAGCATGATCTCAGCTCACTGCAACCTCCTCCTCCTGGGTTCAGGCAATTGTCCTGCCTCAGCCTCCCGAGTAGCTGGAATTACAAGCATGCACCACCATGCCCAGCTAATTTTTTGTATTTTTTTAGTAGAGACAGGGGTCTCACCATGTTGGCCAGCCTGGTCTCAAACTCCTGACCTTAGGTGATCACCCCGCCTCGGCCTACCAGAGTGCTGGGATTATAGGCATGAGCCATCATGCCCTGCCAGGTCATTGACTTTTAATGCCAGATGCTGACTCTGTCTCAGCTCTTCTTGGCCTCTGCAGCTGTGGCTGGTGGGAGCCCATATGGAACCAGTATCTGGAAAATAAGCTGTGTCTTCCTCTGTTGAGCTCCCAGGTTTCTGCATAAAGAAAGATGTCATTATGGACTTTGTTAGAAGCTGTATTTAATAATTCCTTTAAAATTGTGTCTCAGAAATGTAAATTGTATTGGTCAATAAATTATTCTCCCCAGCTGTGTCTGATCATACAAATTAAAGCAACAGCAGTTTATACCTCAGGGACAAAGCATCTCCTCCCCAGGCATGATATAGTTTCCATTAAACTAAACATTTCCTCCTTAGAGAGTCCCCTGGCCTTCTTTACTCCCACACTGCTGTGAAATGGTGGAGTGTCCTTCTCAGCTTTGCCAGGACTCCCCCGCCACGGGAGTGGTTGAAAGAAGGAAATTGCTAGAGCAGAGGCGGGAAGGGCAGCAGCATTATCTCTTTCCCAGGGGAGGAGATGAAACCACATTTGAGTGGACAGAAGGGAAGGGAAATTCAGAAGTATTTCCTAAAGGTCTGGTGGCAGGTCAGAAGAGGTTTTCTTTGCCACTGACTTCATGTCGTTTAACCCTCATAAGTACCAGGCGCCAGGCCTTGAGAAGAATCTCCACTCATCTATGTGAGGACCTCCATGTTGTTCAGAGAGGCCTCTGTCCTCGCCACTTGCCTGTCCTATCTGGGACTCTGCTGAAGATCCCACAGCCCTTTGCCTTTTCTCTAGTTAACTCCTCTTTAACTTTTTAAAGACTTTTCTATAGCTAGATCTTTACTGTCCTTTGGGAATTTCCTGAATATTTGTATATTTGTCTTTTAAATAGAACTTTTTTTTTTTTTGAGACAGAGTCTTATCCTTTTGCCCAGGCTGGAGTGCAGTGGCACAATAATAACTTACTACAGTCTCAAACTCCTAGGCTCAAACAATCCTCCTTCCCCAGCTTCCCAAAGTGTTCGAATTATAGGCGTGAGCCAGCATGCCTGGCCTTTGAAATAGGATTCTTTACTATTAATTCACCCTACTCTGTCTGTAGACATAGCTAAAGACATTATAGAGTGAGGCACAAGAAATAAGAAGCAGTCAGAACTTCCTGAACTTCCTGAGAGTATTATCTTATATATTATACATGAATTACAAAGTAATTACAGAAGGAAAATGTACCTTTACAAGTGAGAGCTCTTTCAGTCACCACCTTACCCAAGGGATCACACTTGGCATCGCCAGCATGGGCTGACCTGACGCTAGTACCCTGTCAGGTTGATGGTGCAGTCAGCAGTACCCAACCTTTTCTATTTAGCATCCTTGGAAAAATGTTTATCCTGAATCTAGTCATAGGAAACAGATAAATCCAATAAGCAACATTCTATAGGTCAACCAGACTAGACTCTTAATAACAGGACACCAAAGACCAAAAATGAAAACAACAAAAAAGGCAAGAGACTGCTAGATTACAAGATTAAAGAAGACTAAAGAAACTTTCATTCGGGCCTAGAGGCTCACACCTGTAATCCCAGCACTTCGGGAGGCCGAGACAGGCGGATCACGAGGTCAGGAGATCGAGACCATCCTGGCCAACATGGTGAAACTCCATCTCTACTAAAAAAAAAAAAATAGAAAAATTAGCCAGACTTAGTGGTGCACGCCTGTAATCCCAGCTACTCAGGAGGCTGAGGGAGAAGAATCGCTTGAACCCATGAGGTGGAGGTTGCAGTGAGCCAAAATCTCACCATTGTACTCCAGCTGAGGCAACGAGAGAAACTCCGTCTCAAAAAAAAAAAAAAAAAAGGAAGAAAAGAAAAGAAACGAAACTTTCAAAGGTGATGCATGATGGGAGAGAATGGGGAGCAACTGACAAGGCCATTTTGGGAGGTGTGTTGAAGGAAATTTGAACTTGGACCCTTTATTGTGTCATTATATCAATGTTAAATTTCTTTAGTGTATGTTGGAAAGTGTCCTTGGGAGACACATGCTAAAGTATGTAGAGATGAAGTGACACAATGGCTCTACAGGCTCTACACAGCCAAAAATAGTAAATATATACATATAAAGAAAAGTTATATGTGGCAAAATGTTAATAATTGAATCTAAGTGAAGAATATTTAGATAAATAGTGGTTCTGTGTTTTCAACTTTTCTTTCAGTTTTACGTTTTTCAAACTATAAAGTTGGGGGAAATTTCGCACCAGACCATATTTGAATTCCTCACCAGACCATACTGGAATTCTTGTACATAGTCCTTCTAAGTTATCACCTTAAGGTTACAAAAACAAAGAAGAAAAAGCAAGAGACAGCCTCAAGGCAGATTAATGCCAGCGCCCATTTCTTCTTGTTGAGTATCATTTATTATATATTGCTGTGCCAGGAAACCCTTCTCTTTTTTTTTTTTTTTTTTTTTTTTTAAGATAGGGTCTCGCCGGGCACGGTGGCACGTGCCTATAGTCCCAGCTACTCAGGAGGCTGAGGTGGGAGGATCACTTGAGCCCAGGAGTTCTGGGCTGTAGTGCACTATGCCAATCGGGTGTCCACACTAAGTTTAGCATCAATATGGTGACCTCCCGGGAGCAGGGGACCACCAGGTTGCCTAAGGAGGGGTGAACCGGCCCAGGTCGGAAACGGAACAGGTCGAAACTCCCGTGCTGATCTGTAGTGGGATCGCACCTGTGAATAGCCACTGCACCCCCGCCTGGGCAACATAGCGAGACCCTGTCTCTAAAAATAAAAATAAAAAAATTAAAAGATAGGGTCTCACTCTATCACCCAGGCTCGAGTGCAGTGGCGTGATCTTGGCTCACTGCAAACTCTGCCTCCTGGGTTCAAGCAGTCCTCCCACCTCAGCCTCCCAAGTAGCTAGGACTACAGGCACGCACCATCACACTCAGCAAATTTTTTATATTTTTTGTACAGATGGGGTTTTGCCATGTCACCCAGGCTAAAGCCTTTCTTTTCTTTTCTTTTCTTTTTTTTTTTTATTATTTTTTAATATAGAATTTTCCTCTGCTGCTAGATTTCTTTTCTCTTTTTTTTTCTTTTCTTTTTTTTTTTTTTTGACGGAGTCTCGCTCTGTCACCTGGCTGTAGTGTAATGGCACACTGCAACCTCTGCCTCCCAGGTTCAAGCGATTCTCCTGCCTCAGCCTCCCAAGTAGCTGGGACTACAGGTGCATGCTACCACGCCCAGGTAATTTTTTGTGTGTGTATTTTTAGTAGAGATGAGTTTTCGCAATGTTTGCCAGGATGGTCTCAATCTCTTGACCTCATGATCCACCTGCCTTGGCCTCCCAAAGTGCTGGGATTACAGATGTGAGCCACCATGCCTGGCCAACCCTTTCTTTAGGTTGGCCAAATTATGGACCAATTCTGTGATGCTTTTGTGAATCCAGGAAACACATTTTGACTTTAAAGATACTTTCCTGGCCAAATGTGGTGGCTTCTGCCGTAATCTCTGTACTTTGGGAGGCCAAGGCAAACGGATCACTTGAGTCAGGAGATTGAGACCAGCCTGGCCAATATGGTGAAACCCCATCTCTACTAAAAGTACAAAAGTTAGCCAGACGTGGTGACAGGCGCCTATAATCCCAGCTACTCCGGAGGTTGACACAGGAGAATTGTTTGAACTTAGGAGGCAGAGGTGGCAGTGAGCCAAGATCATGCCATTGCACTCCAGCCTGGGCAACAGAGCGAGACTCTGTGTCAAAAATAAATAAAATAAAAATATTTTCCTTTTATTTTTCCTGATGATAAAAGATAAATTGAGCATATAAATTGAGTGCCTAGAGAAAGAGTAGTCGTTTATCATTTTCAAAACAGCTTTATTTAGGTATAATTCCCATACCAGTCTACAATTAAATGGCTTTTAGTATATTTGCAGAATTGTGCATCACTACAATTTTAGGACATATTAATTACTCCAAAAAGAAGCCCTGTACCCTTTATCTGTCATTAGGTGTCAGCTACCACCACCCCCAACTCTTAACCCCATTTCCTCTTGACCCTGGCAAGCCTTAATTTACTTTCTGTCTGTGTAGGTTTGTCTGTTCTGGACATTACCTATCAGTGGAATCATACAATATGTGGCCCCTTGTTCCTGGCTTCTCTCACTTAGTATAATGTTTTCATGGTCCTTCCATGTTATAGCATGTATTGGTACTTCCATGTATTGGTATTCCTTTTTGTAGCCTATGAAGTAGCTAATCTTATTGCCATTGAAGGTAGTTATTCACTTCCTTTTCTTTCTATTCAAATAGACAAATACAGCAATGAATAAGGCCAGGTGTGATGTCTCACGTCTGTAATCCCTGCACTTTGGGAGGCTGAGGCAGACGGATCACCTGAGGTTCAGAGTTTAACACCAGCCTGGCCAACATGGTGAAACCTCATCTCTGTTAAAAATGCAAAAATTAGCCAGTGATGGTAGTGGGCACCTGTAATCCCAGCTACTCGGGAGGCTGAGGCAGGAGAATCACTTGAATCCCAGAGGCAGAGGTTGCAGTGAGCCAAGATCAGGGCACTGCACTCTAGTCCTGGCAACAGAGTAAGACTTCATCTCAAAAAAAAAAAAAATCAGCACTCACTCACTTGACTTTAAGACATCTCATTTGCTTTGGTTAGGGGCAGCAACTAAAACTTTCAGCTTGAGATTCTCTATGGAATTTCTTCTGTGTAATTCAAGGGACTACATGCAAAGAGAGAAGAACTGGGCATGTTTCACCATATAACATCCCTCAGAAGCAAGAGTGGAATGAATACTTGCATACCTTAAAACTCACATACCAACCAGGCACAGTGGCTCATGCCTTTAATTCCAACACTGGGAGGCCCAAGTGGGCAGATCACTTGAGGCCAGGAGTTCAAGACCAGCCTGCCCAACGTGGTGAAACCCGTTTCATTACTAAAAATACATAAATTAGCTGGGCATGATGGTGGGCACCTGTAATCCCAGCTATCAGGAGACTGGGGCAAAAGAACTACTTGAACCCAGGAGGCAGAGGCTGTAGTGAGCCGAGATCATGCCACCGTACTCCAGCCTGGGTGACAGAGTGAGACCCTGTCCCAAAACAAAAAAGGAAAAAAAAAAACCTCACATCCCTCCTGGTAGTGCAAGTTCTTTTACATCTTCCTACAGCATTTCTCTCTGTGTGACATGCATGAACCAAGCATCACAGATGTTTTACGTGCACCAGGGAAGGATGTGGAAGAGGATCTGTTCTTTCCTAATGGTTCTCAAATGTAGACCTTCTCTGAAAGGTCTGAAGTAAGCAGAGTAATAAACACAAACAACACATTACTCTTTGTGGCAAGAGACACAAAGCCACTAAATTGGCTGGTTGCAGTGGAAGAATAGACCTGTAAAGGACTGCTCTTCACAGAGAAGAATGTTAGCTTTCTCTTGGCGTTAGTACTGAGACTGCCCAGCAGGTCAGTTAGCTTGTCCCAGAGAAAAAGTCCATTTCAGTGTCACTTGAGAGCCCCTGTCCCCATCTGACATTTTCAAAATGAATGCCCTTGATTATCATAGAGACCAGGAGTCTGTGCATTTAGAGTACATCCACTGCTTTTGGGAAAACAGTTCATGCCTTAGCGATTACAAACGGATGGTGGTATCTTATATAGGAAGAGCTCTTGATTTAAATAGAACCAAAGTCAGCTAAAATTTCTTAGTTTTCCTTGACCGTCAACTGAGAGGCCAGAACAGGGGGAAGCACCTCTGCTCAACAACACATGGAAAGAAGGGTTGGCAAGAACTTTCTGCAGTATGTTTTGGGAGATATTAGAATTCACAACTTTTGTCACTATAACAAACAGCTATGTTTCAGACACAGGTTATAAAGACGTAGAGCAGCTGAAATCAAACCAGACGAATATAAGTGCCCTTCATTATTAGATTAGCAAAGAATATAGAACTGAGGAGTAAATCACTTTCTATTTGTATTAAAACGGTGAAGCTGTTGCTATTTGTCAGCACCTTTTGCTGGTAGATAGCACTTTTCTTGCTGGCACTATATCAACTTAATTAATAGATTTAAGAGTACTGACAATTTTTCAAGCCACAAGAGGTTTAAAATCTTTGGAACTTCTTGTCATACTTCTGGTTTTCTGCTTTCCTGAGGCCGTTGTCCCAGAGAGTACTGTCAATAGTGTTGAGAAGTGAATGGGAGTTAAACTAGCTCCCTAATATCCCGCTAGTGGCTTCCAGTCAATTTTCCTGAGTAGTCTCATCTTGGGCTTTGGGTATATTACTTAGAGATTTATGCAGGTGAGCAGTGAAATTTGCCCAGGGATTTGAGTTGTACTTTTTATTCTTAGGGATTTTAGCTAACTCCAGAGAAAATCTGAAAGAGAAACATTGTTCCAGACAGACAGCCCTCAAGGAAGAATCACCTCCATAAGCTTGCTTTCTTCCTCTTTCTCAGAGAGTTCCATGCCAGTGTGAGACCTTCCATGGCTCTGGACAATATTAATAGTCCATGTATGAGCTACAAAAAAATCCATTCCTGATGGGTGCAGTGGTGTGTGCCTATAGTCCCAGCTACTTAGGAAGCTGAGGCAGAACGAATGCTTGTGCCTAGGAGTTTGGGGCCAGTCTGGGCAACATAGCAAGACTCCATGAAAAAAAAAAAAATTGTAAAGGTCCGTTCCTGCCTTGTAAGAGATGACAAATACTAAAGAAACTGCATCTCTGCCAAATAATTTTTGTTCCAAATAAGTTACATTTTAGTGATTATGCAGTTTGTTACGTGGAAAGCATAGACTTAATCCAGGCTTCACTTGTTGAAGTTCGGAGTAAAGGTCAGTGGTGCTTCTGTACACGAATTAACCCTATCCTTGCTGGTCCACTGGTGCTTCTGTACACGTGTTAACCCTCTCCTTGCTGGTCCACTTTTGGTACTGGTCTGTCAGTTCAAGTGTAGGGTTGAATATTTTGTTATGAGAAAAATAGTGTTTGGGTAAGTCCATTATCAAATCATGGGGATTTAGTCCATTAAAAATGTAGTAGGCCGGGTGTAGTGGCTCACACCTGTAATCCCAGCACTTTGGGAGGCCAGAATGGGATGATTGCTTGAGGCCAGGAGTTCGAGACCAGCCTGGACAAAATAGCAAGACTCCCATCTGTACAAAAATGTTTTTTAAATTATCTGGGTTTGATGATACATACCTATAATCCCAGCTATTTGGACTTAAATCTAGCACCAAGCAAGGTGGAAAAGACAGTAGTCTGGGCATCAAAATCACTGAGTACTAACCGCAAGTCTCCTGCTGTAAACTGTAAAGGTTTCTTTTGTGGAGTTCAGTTGACTGATCTATATAAAATGAGATTGGATTAAACATCCCTTCAGCTCTTCTTCTTTTGTGCTCTCATAATATGTGGTTACAGTTTGCCTATATGTTGATCTGTCCTCCACTAGATTTTTGTTTTGAAACCAAAGATTAAGCTTTATATATTTTTTTGTATCCCCATTCTGAGCACAGTATCTGGTAGAGAGTAAGTTCTCAGCAATCTCCATTGGATGAATACAGTGAATGAATGACTCTGAATTCCTTTCCAAACCTAAAATTATATTCTGTGAGACAGCTGGCTACCTGGAGCTGATTTTAAAGGTCAGCAGGAATGATCTTCCTGCTATCCTTCACAAATAGTTGGTAAACCCTGTCAGCCTTTCTACGCGACAAGTTACTCTCCCGGCTCCTGTCCAGTTCCTCTTTTAAACAAACAGCAGGATCCCGGGCATCGCCGAGGGTGGTCAGGTAGAACAGTGCACTTGCTACTAAATAAATCTGTGGGACAAATCCAAGTCCATGCCAGTGGACATGGAACAAAGTAAACAAGTGACCACAATATCTCTGTGACAGACTCAACAGGATGGAGTTTATTATTTAGTTACAGTGACGTTTGTTAAAATTACGTTTCTTGGCCGGGCGCGGTGGCTCACACCTGTAATCCCAGCACTTTGGGAGGCTGAGGTAGGTGGATCACTTGAGGTCAGGAGTTTGAAACCAGCCTGGCCAACATGGTGAAACCCCATCTCTACTGAAAATACAAAAATTAGTTGAGCGTGGTGGTTGGGTGTCTGTAATTCCAGCTATTTGGGAGGCTGAGGCAGAAGAATCGCTTGAACCCGGGAGGCAGAGGTTGCAGTGAGCTGAGATCACACCACTGCTCTCCAGCCTGGGTAACAGAGCAAGATTCCATCTTTAAAAAAAAATTACATTTCTTGGGCTTAAGAGAAGCAGAATAAGTTATAGAAAATTATCATTATAAACTCTGAACCTAGAAGGGAAAAAGATGACTTGTCATTTTACATTCTGTGTGTCTTTTACTTTTCTGAGTTTCTTAATTAAGTTCTTGGTTGGTGTCTGGTGTTATGATAGGTCTTGGGCTGGCACGGTGGGAAGGGAGTTGAAGATAATTGCTGGTTAATGGATAACTGAACAAAATATGCAAGAAAGATAAGCTTGGAAAATAAATGTCTTTTTCACCACTATGAGCTGCACTCAGCCATGCTCTCATTGACCTAGCGTGGAAGCTAGCTGATGAGAGCAAAGGCCACACTCCTTGAACAGGATTAGTCTTTATATGAAATTTATGGTAGTAAAGTGAACAAAGTAGCGTGATGTTCAGGAGAAGGAGGTTGCGATGTCATTGTGACACTGGAAGCATCTTGGTAATAATATTCCAGAGTGCCTTAGCATAACATTCTGGATGTGATCTGGGTGAGCAAGTTCAAGGTGCATTTCTTTGAACTTTGGCTTGCAACAGGTGGGTGAGGAGTTCTTGAATGAAATACTTTTGTCTCGAGGGCGGTTTGTTAAAGCAGACTTTCTGGCAGTACTTTGCCCTATAGCTTACGATCCAGTACAAAGAAACCAGTGGTTCTGTTGGTCTGGAACTGCCTTTGGTTCTTGATGACAACAAAGAAATCTGCAAGGGAATTCTGACTTCCCCATTGTACGGTTTTCCAGGATACACAGCTGCCAGAGGCCTGGAGAGCCAGTGCTGATTTGTCCCTTGCTAGCCACAGTGCTCAGAGGGAGATGCATGGCTGAACTGGGCTTTCCTATATTCTTCCTCAGAATAGGGTCAGCGGCCCCTGCCCAGAGACTGATTCTCACCTGCCTCAGCTTCCTGAAAGCCTGGTTGATGTCCCTTTGTGGCAGAGAAAGGGCTAAGGTCACAGTAAATCTGCCTTTCTGAAAGCTGTGCTGAAATGACACCAGGATTAGGCCACTGAAACCCCTGTCGGGGTGGAAGGGCTCAGAACCCTTAGGGAGCCCACATACCAGGTTCTAGGAAGAAGCTGCTGGTCTCCTGGTTATGATGAGCCTCCTGTGTGTTCTGGCTGCTGCTATCAGTGTGTCGTTCACTTTGATTTAGCCTCAAATAAAAGACAGATTGTTTTGCTTTAGAGACTATCACATTAGGACGCCTTACACCATGTTAATGACCCAGTGAAAAGAGAGCTGGAAGCTTTCCCCAAAAACATAATAGCACAGGAGACATTTTGCTGATGTCTAGTGGTGAGCAAGGCAAAAGGATATTATGGTTTTTTCCTTTTTTGGAAACCTTCTCACTGCTGTGCCTCAGAAAATCAAGTTTTTCATAGACTTTTCAAAGTGATTGTCAAAAAGATGGCCTAACCCAGGAATACCCCTGGAGCTGTAGGCTGAAGAGGGGAGGTGGCATACATACTCTGTGGTGCTGCCCAAATTAAATGTTGAGAGCTGATGGGAGAATAAAAGTTAACTATTCCAATAAAAGAAAAAAAAAGGCCTGGCCTGGTGGCTCATGCCTGTAATCTCAGCACTTTAGGAGGCCAAGATGGGCCGATCACGAGGTCAAGAGATCGAGACCATCCTGGCCAACATGGTGAAACCCCTGTCTCTACTAAAAATACAAAAATTAGCTGGGTGTGGTGGCGCATACCTGTAGTCCCAGCTACTTGGGAGGCTGAGGCAGGAGAATCGCTTGAACCCAGGAAGCAGAGGTTACAATGAGCCGAGATCGTACCACTGCACTCCAGCCTGGTGACAGAGCAAGACTCCATCTCAAAGAAAAAAAAAAAACATGAATTAGGGCCAGGCGTGGTGGCTCACGCCTGTAATACCAGCACTTTGGGAGGTCCGAGGCAGGCGGATCATGAGGTAAGGAGATTGAGACCATCCTGGCTAACACGGCAAAACCCCGTCTCTACTAAAAACACAAAAAATTAGGCGTGGTGGCACACACCAGTAGTCCCAGCTACTCAGGAGGCTGAGGCAGGAGGATCGCTTGAACCAGGGAGTCAGATGTTGTAGTGAGCCAAGATCGCACCACTGCACTCCAGTCTGGCGCCAGAGCAAGACTGTCTCAAAAAAAAAAAAGAATCATTCCTTAAAATTTCCAATGTAGACATGCTCTAAAAAATATTTTATTCTACAAAGATCTGATTCTCTTCCATGAATTGGTTCTGTAATCCAGGTGACACTGTTGACCTTACTGAGTGCTCACTCTTCACAGAACTCTACCAATGGATATAGAGAGGTTTGGAAACACAGGAACTTAAATAGCCACAGAAAGATGGAGATTACACAAGGAAAATCATTTTTCTCCTAAAAGCCTTAGTTAGATTCCCTTCAAAGCAGAACATAAGAAAGGGTTTTAAGGGCAGGGAGTTTATTTGGGAAGTGATCCCACGAAGCAGGTGTGAGTGGTGGGAAGAATAAGACGAGGAAGGAGGAAAAGTCAGTGTAAGAGTACAGTTCCACGGCCGCGAGGGCTTGGTGCCACCAGAACTGCTGAGAAGCATTCAGGGCACCTCCTAGAACTGCATATGTGAGGACAGGAGCCTGGCTGTTTAATCACCAGCTTTTGTGTCCCTTCAGGCTAGTCCCAGTGGCTTGAGCTCCACCTCCCGTCCAGGCAGTACTCGTGGCATGCAGGCAGGCTCAGAGGAGGCCTTGCAGCCAGAAATGGAAAGTCTTCGGGCATATGCTTTTGGTGGGGTGTTGTCAACAGTGAGTCTGCACTTGCCCAGAACCATCTAGTGCAGCTGCAGCTGAAATAAGAGTCCGCAAGCATCTGAAGAAAAGATCAGTGTTCCCATATGAAAAGAACCGGTGTGATAGAAATACCACCGGGGCACCTAATCCAGAGATCAGGGAAGGCTTCCTGGAGGAAGTGGTTTTAAAGCTGAGATAAGGCTGGATATGGTGGCTCATGCCTATAATCCCAGTACTTCAGGAGGCCAAGGCAGGAGGATTGATTACTTGAGCCCAAGAGTGTGAGAGCATAGCAAGACTCTCTCTCTACAAAACATAAAAAAATTAATTGAATATGGCACACACCTATAGTCCCAGCAACTCAGGAGGCTGAGGTGGGAGGATCACTTGACCCAGGGAGGTTGAGGCTGTAGTGAGCTGTGATTGCACTGCTATACTACAGCCTGGTTAACAGAGCAAGACCCTGTCTCTAAAAAAGTAAATACATAAAAATTTGTTTAAATTAATATATTTTAAAAAGGGGTAAATGAAGAGACATTTAAGCAGAAAGCCATGATAAACTTTGTGTTTTGGAAAATTCAGTCTAATTACAGCATGTCAGTAGATACCAGGATAGGACCATTGAGTGAGGGTAGGGAAAAACAGGTCAGGGAGACCAGTAAAGAGGCTGTTGAATTATCCAGGTGATATAAGAATGAGAACCAGGGCAGTAACAGGAAGATGAGAAGGAAAAAGATTTGAGACACAGTAAGTTTCCATATCCCCACTCATGCTCCGTTTCTGGTAAAATGGTAAAAGAGAAAACTGTGTGTGTGTATGTGCGTGCGTGCGTGCACACACGCGCGTGCACACGCATGAGTGTATGATGTAGGGATTGAGTTGTCTGGAAAACAATGCTTAGAAGATAAATTGAAAGCTCATGAAGAGGTATTTGGAGTTGTCTTAAGCAGACTGAGAAGTAAAGTAACTGATAAGAAACTCTCAAGTCACTTCTCATCTGGAGGCAAGATAGCGCAGTGCACCATCCTAAGAGTCAGGAGAGATCTTGCTTTGTCCCAGATCTGCATCATCTATTGCTTTGACCCTTGTTTTATCATTTAATCTCTCTGAACTTTGTTTATTTGTCCAACTTAATACAAAGATGATGAAGTTTGCTTGGCCTATTCTGAATTGATCTTAAGCTCAGCATGTACTAGGGTGTGACCCACTAGGGAAGCTAACATCCTCTCCACTAAAGTTAATAGAATGAGAATGTTTAGGGCCATTGTTCAGTCCCAGCAGTCTGGTGTTCAGTGTGGACATTGGCCTATTGGCTCACCCCTGGCACAGTGGGTGAGTGGTCCTTCACCCTGTTGTGTGGCGGTGATGTAGGATTTTTGGAATGGGTTAGGGTGGTATAGGTTATTTCAAAGATGATCCTTTCCAACTCTGGGACTGGGTCCTCTGTCACAGGCCTTAGTGAGAGTTAGATGAGATCATGGCCACAAAAGCACTTGGAGAACAAACATTCTAGACAAGTAAAGGTATTATTATCAGTAGACCATGTGACATTAGCTCATACTTTTTAAATGTTTAACTTTCTTACATATCCCCGTGAGGCAGAAAATAACTTCCAAGTTCCTACATGCTGGTAGATGATTTCTTTTCATTTCATAAAGAGACCAAACCTTCCCTCATACCACCTTCTTACGAACTAGCTGCATTTTGTTTTTCTTATTTTATCTCATACGTTTAACAATGACTGGAAACATTTGACCTGCCAAGACTTGAATTTGGGCATCTGGGGTTTCTCTCACTGTCCATGATAGTATCACCAGCAAGTGGAGCACAGGCTGTACATTCCTCAAGTGAGCTTTCAGAGTGAGGAATGTTTCTCCACCTCCTGGGAAAAACCAGGGCCCAGCTCACAGGAGTTGAAAGGAAACTGATTTTAGAACCCTTTTACAGTACTGTGACTTTTCACTCATCAGTGTTGGGAACTGCTTCTCTTTTGCTTAAAAGAACCCCCTGGGGCTTTAAGCTCAAACGATGACAGTGATCAGAGTGGCTTATGCTTATTGCACCTTGACACTGTGCCAAGTGCTGTTTTAGCCCTTTACATGTAAGATAAACCTCAGCCTGTGAGTACGCATTCGCTCTGTAAATTAGGAAACCAAGAAACATGCAGTAAATAACTAGCCTGGAGTCACACTGTTAAGCTGGAAGTTGGACCTTGGCATGTGACTCCAAAGCCCTTCCTGAAGCTCGCTGCTTCTCCCCTTCTTGCAAGCAGAGACCTGCCACACAGAGCCCACAGAGGTCTGAGGGAGGCAGGATTTCCTGTTCGCCGCGCAGGAGAGCAGTCAGAGGTGTTAAGCAGGAAAAGCACATTAGAATTCCAGTTTACTTACAGTGCTCTCCGCACCAGGAAGGAAATACCCTAAATATGAACATGGCTTTCACCAAGATAAATGACTCCAATCTAAATGGCTCCAATCTAGGGGATTCCCATGTGCATCAGAAAAACTTAATCTAGAGATCAGAGTTTTTACCTGCTACATCTTTCATATTTTCTTTCCTTAGGTTAAAAAGATCAAGTGGTATGAGCAGCCTTTTGGGGAAAATTGGTGCCAAGAAGCAGAAAATGAGCACCCTTGAGAAGTCCAAACTGGACTGGGAGAGCTTCAAGGAGGAAGAGGGGATTGGTGAAGAACTGGCCATCCATAATCGAGGGAAAGAGGGGTAAGAAGGAGTAGGTTATATGCCTTGGGAAATCCTCGAAACCCTGAAATGAAATGATTTGTTGGAGACTAACTGCCCACTGTAAGCAAGCGGGAGGTCTTCATGATGGAACTAAAAATGTGAGCGCTTTGGTTCATCAGTGAGGCTCTCTGTTCCAATGTGGGGCTGGGCTGTCACCGGGAAGGCCACTGTGGGTGGAGGGAAGGCGGGGCGTGTGAGGAGTACCTCTCTCAGGGCCAATCACGTCTGCCAAGCTGAGTTTGCTGAATTCCAGCTCCAATGAACTATAAGTTGCTTAGTGGTTGGATCCGGCCCACCGTAGCAGCCTTGGCCTCATCTGAATCATTTGTATTTCTGAGAAGCCAAACCAGTTCAAATCCTTCAGAAACAGAGCCAACAGAGTTCCCAGATGTTGCATTATTGTGGAATTTTTTTGGTCTGTGTCATCATGGCCCAGGGTGGGGCTTTACCTTTGGCTATATCCTGTGTGATAGGCCAGGCCCTCAAACAGTATCCCAGGCCATTGCTTGCACCTCCTCCTCTTCACTGTGGAATACAAAGAGGATGTTCAGAACCTATGTATTCAGTTGTGAAAAGGGTCCTCTCCTTGTTGTATTTGTCTTACTGGTGACTAAACAAAAAAATCAAGAAAGAAATGGTGGCCGGGCATGGTGACTCACACCTGTAATCTCAGCACTTTGGGAGGCCAAGGAGGGTAGATCACTTGAGTTCAGAAGTTCAAGATCAGCCTCGCCAACATGGCAAAACCCCATCTCTACTAAAAATACAAAAATTAGCCAGGCATAGTGGTGCACGCTTGTAATCCCAGCTACTTGGGAGGCTGGGGCAGGAGGATCACTTGAACCCGGGAGGCAGAGGTTACAGTGAGGTGAGATCAAATCACTGCACTCCAGCCTGGGTGACAGAGCAAGGCCTTGTCTCAAAAAAAGGAAAGAAATGGTATTCATAAGTACTTAGGGACCTCAGAAGGCGCTAAGGAAGTTACCACAGAAGTGGCTTCATGGCTCAAGATCAACAGTCCTCACCCCTAGCCATGAAAAGAAATGTTGAATGGCCCACCAGAGAGCCTTGGCTGCTCCGCAACTCTGCCCCTCACCGGCAAGCTCTTCTCCAGCAGCATACTGGGCACCTCTGAGGCTCAGCTCCTTCACCAATAAAATTGGGATAGTGATACCATCCTCACTTTGTGGTTGTGATGATCTCATGAGATAATATATGTATTGCTTACATATATGTAACCTACATAAAGCACTTTACAGAACACTTGTCACATAAAGGCTTGCATTAAGTCCAAGTCATTCAAATTGGTTTTTTTTTGTTTGTTTGTTTGTTTTTGTTTTTTTTGAGACAGGGTCTCACTGTGTTGCCTAGGCTGGTCTCAAACTTTTGGGCTCCAGGGATCCTCCTGCCTCGGCCTCCTGTGTAGCTAGGACTACAGGGGCACACCCCTGCACCAGCTCATTCAGGTTATTAATAACAGGCGAGGGACTTAGTAGGGGGTCATATTTCTAAATTAGGCTTCAAGATTATCTAAATGAACCTGGAAGCTGACTAGTATGTTTTGTTTTGTTTTGTTTTAAAGAAATATTTAAACAGCTTTATGAGCTTGTTTAACTAGCAGACTTCTAGGTCACTCTAAGCCAGAATGCTACAGGACAGGGAGAAGGAGCCAGAGTGAGCTGGAGAAGGCTCTGGATGAAGCACAGTGTTGTCTCTTCACGAGTGGCAGCTCTGACACGTGCCACAAACCTCTCCATTCAGATTCAGCTCTAGTAACTCACAGCTCCCTCCTGTTCTCCACTCTTGCACAGTGATCTGAGGAGCTGAGTCAGCGGAGGAGCTATTGTGTGCTATACATTATTGCTTCTCTGAATATTGATTATATGAGTTGGACAGTGCTCACTCTGCTTGAGTTAATAGAGGTCTTACACAAGTAAGGAGTGCTAGGAGCGGTGGCTCACTCCTGCAGTCCCAGCACTTTTCATAGGAGGATGCTTAAGCTCAGGACCAGCCTGGGCAATATAGCAAGACCTCGCCTCTACTAAAAATCAAAAACATTAGTTGGACGTGATGGCACACACCTATAGGCCCAGTTACTTGGGAGGCTGAGGCGTGAGGATCGCTCACCTCTGGAAGAGTGAGGCTGCAGTGAGCTCTGATCATACCACTGCACTCCAACCTGGGTCAAAGAGTGAGACCCTGTCCAAAAAAATTAAAATTTAATTTTTTTTTAAAGTAAGGAGTGGTGCTGTTAAAGATAGGGAAAGATAACAAAATGTAGACTGGAAGAGAAAACAAGATTAAAAAAACATCTGCCTAGTGAGAACTTTTCAGGCAGTAGAAACTCACATAACTAAGTTAGGGAGCAACAAACTAACACCATCCTCCTTTATGCAGTGCTTTTCTCTCCTTTGTTTGAGGCTTCTCCCCTCATTCGCCCAGCCAGATGATTCCACAGATGGGACTTTTTCCAGTGCAGATCTGCTGGCTCTGTGCTCTCCCTCAGCCCTTCTCACCTGCCTTCTTGAGTGCCCAGCCCCACACCTCCACTTACTCTCCTTTTCTGGCTCCTGCAGATGGATTAAAGGAGCCTAGCCCTAGGCCAGTGAAGGGACTGGAGCTCTGGTCCTCACCTTGGCCGAGCATGAGAATCCTCTGGTGACATTTTCCAAAGTTCAGGTGACCACCTCTGTACAGAGCTGCTGAATCAAGAGTCTAGAACAGGTAGGTCACAAATATCTGCATCTTTACATTTTACTCCTCAGGTGATTCTCATGCACAGCTAAGGTTGAGAATCAGTAGACCACACGTTCAAAATTCTAGAGGCAAGAGACAGGTGCAGTAGTCTTAAGACATAAGACATGCACCCATAGTCCCAGCTACTCACTGTACTCCAGCCTGGACAACAGAAAACCCCTGTCTCTTTACAGAAAAAAAAAAAGATACAACTAAACTAGTGTTGAGGAAACAGAACTGAAAAGCAAGGAAATGAAGACACAGACACAGGCTCTGAATGAGCTCTCACCTGAGTGGGCTGCAAGTTTTGGGGGAAGAGTTTTACAGGGGCCTCCTCGAGGCTCCAGCCTTCTACTTCTAACCAGTCAGGGCCACGCGAGCATGTGCTTTATAATCATGCATTGCCCTTGCCCAGTTCACACACTCTTCTGTATGTATGTATATGATGTTTTACAATAAACAATTCAAATCTTGGCTCTTTGCCATTCCATAGGTACTAGCCCCATTTTCTCCATCTATAAAGTAGGAACATTTTAATATACTTCTCAGGATTATTGTGGGAATTAAATAAGTAGAGGAAATGCTGGGCATGTTTATCAGTAGGAATCCTCTCCCTTTTCCATGAGTCCTCTGCTCGCTTTTCTTTCTCCCACCTGCTGTTACTGACCCCAGCATGCCTCAGGCCTTTCTGGAAAGCTAGATGCTTTATTCCTTTAAGTTCCTTTCTGATATGTTCCTGCTAACTCTTCAGGAATATTTTCCACAGTGGTGGGAAATAGAGCTTGGAGGCATCTGGGAGGAGACCCAGACTCCCTGGCTGGGTTTTTTTCCTTCCCTGGGCTTTTAAACTTGGAAAATCCCAGGGCTGGGCCCCTGGACAGCCGTCTCTTCCTCCCCAGGAAAGCTCACTAGTTGCAACTACCATTCTCTACTGAAGACTCAAAAAAAAAAAAAAAGTATCCCCTGCCCTGACCTCTGAGCACTGAGCTCCAGAGTTACACATCAGCTGTTAGTTGACATCTCCTTCTGGTTGTCCAAGACACATCAAACTTAACTTCCAAAACCAAATACTTATTCCTCTCCATAAACGGAACCCCCATACCTCAGAATTCTTAGAAAATGGCACATCACTATCCACCCCACTGTTAAAAGAAAAACTTGGAGCCAGGTGTGGTGGCTCATGCCTGTAATCCCAGCACTTTGGAAGGCCAAGGCGGATAGATCACCTGAGGTCAGGGGTTCAAGACCAGCCTGGCCTACATGGTGAAACCTCATCTCTACTGACATACAAAAATTAGCAGGACACGGTGACAGATGCCTGTAATCCCAGCTACTTGGGAGGCTGAGGCCGGAGAATTGCTTGAACCTGGGAGACGGAGATTGCAGTGAGCCGAGATCACGCCATTGCACTCCAGCCTGGGCAACAAGAGCAAAACTCCATCTCTAAAAAAAAAAGAAAAATTTGAGCTTCATCCTTGGTTTCCTCTCTTTCCACCAGTATCCCACAAGTCCAATTGATGGTTTCATCACAAAATACTTGAGCTCATCTCTATTTGTACAGCCCCACTACCACCACCCCAATACAGGCCACAGACAACTGCTCTGCCCCCTGCTTCTACCCCTGTACTCTTTCACCCAGTCTCCACCCAGCAGCTGAAGCAGTCATTTAAAAATACAGACCATTTTTCATTTCTTTCCTGCAGAATGCCCCCTGGTAGCCCTTCCAATCAGTGTTACCCAGGCCCTCCCCAAGTTGTCCCCTGCCCACCTCTATCCACTTCTCCCCCTGCTTGCTGCAGCCCAGCCTCACTATCCCTGTGTAGTGCTTCTCCCTGAGGAGGCTCTGCTTTGTCATTCAGGGCTCTATGCCAGTGACATTCTAGATACCCCCACCCAAGGAACCCTCAGTCACATTACCCTGTTTGATTTTCTCCATGACACTTAATCATCACCTGATGCCTGTTGTCAGGTTTTGTTCCTCTGTGGTAAGCCCCTGAGGGCAGCATCTTGTTCCCTATTCTGTTGCCAGCCCAGACCAGGTGCTGTACCATTGCAGTGTGTAAACACCCATCCCACTAGCTGGCAGATTGTCATGGCTTTTGTTTATCGGTCTAGTAGGATTAGAATTAACCACCCAGAAAAGAAGAGCATAATACGTCAGAATGATGTTTCCATCCAAGCGTCATTTCAGTTAGCAGAGTTGGTTGAGGTGCCTGTACCGGAGACAGACATCTGTCCATCAAAGAATTGCTGCTTTTCCTCTGAGCTCCAGACTCCCAGGGCCCAGTACAGCATTCCAGGATCAGAGTCAGCCACCTGCACTCAGGTGTTGAGCATGGCTTCCCTGCAGCCCTGTAACCCATTACTCAGGTTTCTTGGTGGTGATCAGCAGCAGCAGCATGGCATCTAGCAGTGCTAAGGCAGGGGCCAGCTGACTTAGGGGAAGGAATCCATGCATAGAGAAGAAGAGAAACACTCTAGTGCCAGCTGCTGTCTGTCCAGTCAATTGAAGGTCGTGATTGGAGACCAGGTGTTCTGTGATTTGGAGAGGCATGAAGGAGGGACTGGAGAAAATAATTTTCTTTTGCTAAAAAATATCTATTTTCCTGACCCCCCAGAGTCACTCTTTCAGAACCAGCACAACCTGGAGGTGATAGGGGAAGAAGGCAGTGGAGAAGAAACTTCTCCACTTGTTTGCAAGTTAAATCCTCTGAAGTGCAGAGGTGTACTATCGGGCACACTGCTTCTTTCAATTGCATTTCTTGGGGCCGCAAAGTCTGCATCTCTACATCATTCCCAGAACCTTATTCTAGCCTCGCAGTGCTTCTATAGCCCATTGCTTCGTGGTGTTGGAAGATGCTTTTACCCACTTTTTGTGCTGTGTCTGTGCTGCCTTGAATGCTCACCTGGGGAACAGAATGCTGGCTTTGCCTGAGCAGCGTGATGATCGTGCAGCCTTGGAGTGTCCTCAGTGAGTGCTTCGGGTTTCCCTGTACTTCCCTGTGTACTCCCTCTTCCTGACCAGCGGTGCAGGAGGACTCTCAGGGCCTTCAGCCAGGGTGAGCACGTTGGGTCAGTACTCCATTGGGCCTTACCATCCTCAAAGGCCCTCTGTCTTCCTACAGGGTGGGTTTCCAGGTACAGGTTGAATATCCCTTATCTGAAATGCTTGGGACTGGAAGTGTTTTGGATTTCAGACCTTTTTTTGATTTTGAAATATTTGCTTTTACATCATCAGCAATATTGGGGATGGGACCCAAGTCTAAACGCAAAATTCATTTGTTTTATACGTAAAACAAATGCATACCTTATATGCAATTCCTGGAGGTAATTTTATGCAGTATTTTAAATAATTTTGTGCTTGAAACAAAGTTTGTGTATGTTGAATCATCAGAAAGCAGAGGTGTCATGTGTGGAATTTTCCACTTGTGTCTTGTCAGTGCTTTAAAAGATTCTGATTTGGGAGGACTTCAGATTTCGGATTTTTGGATTTGGGATGCTCACCTTGTACTGACATGTTCCCTGGTATCATTTTCTACCCTTCTCTTGTCCTCTTCTTCAATTTCTCCCTCCCTCTTCATTGGCCTAGATCTCAGGAAAATCGGTGCCAGATAAATAATTTGGGTTGGAAGGTTCAAAAGATGTCAGAGCCTGTTGTGTCTAACCTGGTTCTGAAAGGAAAAACTAGAAAATCCCTTAGTTTTTTTATTAAAGAAAGGGAAGCAAGTGCCCAGCCTTGCTTCACGTTTCTTCTGACTTGACCTCTATAGAACCTCAAAACCCAGGACAACTGCAGACACCAAGAGACCAAATGTCCCTGAAAGAGGAAGGGATCATTAGGAAGGCCAGATCCTCAAAGGTGGCCACTGAGACTCAGGATGTTTTCATGCACTCTAAGTGGGTCATGGTCCCAGAACAGACCCACCTGAGGACGAGTGCAATGGGAATCATTTCTTATTTTATTAAAGAAAGTGAAGAGCCTCTTAAATGGGCCACAGAAGGCAACGGGAGCAGAAAGGGCTTATGCATCCCCCACCACTGGGCTTCCCTGTGGACGAGGCTGAGTCATGCTGGGCCCCTAAAGAGGCTGGGCACAGGCCAGAAAAGCACCCGGACAGATCAAGAGCAAGAGCCATGATTCCCATTGCACTCGTCCTCAGGTGGGTCTGTTCTGGGACCATGACCCACTTAAAGTGCATGAAAACATCCTGAGTCTCAGTGGCCACCTTTGAGGATGTGGCCTTCCTAATGATCCCTTCCTCTTTCAGGGACAGTTTGGTCTCTTGGTGTCTGTTCAGTTTTCCTGGGTTTTGAGGTTCTGTAGAGGTCAAGTCAGAAGAAATGTGAAGCAAGGCCGGCAGGGCACAGTGGCTCATGCCTGTAATCCCAGCACTTCTGGAGGTCGAGGCAGGCAGATCACTTGAGGCCAGGAGTTCAAGACCAGGCTGGCCAACATGGCAAAACCCCATCTCTACTAAAAATACAAAAGAAAAAAAGAAATGGGACGCAAGAACTCGAAGCCCCATGACAATTCTTACAGCTATTTTGTTTATTTGTTTGTTTTATTGTATACAAAGCACTTCTCACAGTTTCATTGTATTGCCAGAGGGTTATTGTGATTGTTATTCCTGTCTTACAGAGAAGGAAAAAAAGGCACAGAAGTCACACAGTCTTGCTAAAAGTCACACAAATACTATCTGTCAGAGCCACTGTCATTCTTAGCACCTTTTCTGTCTTGGCAGGGAAAGTCCACTGCCAAGTAGTTTTGTTCATGGTCAGCTCTTGGCAGTAAACCAAGGCCATCACAGGCATCCTGTTAGCAGCTGCAGATGGCTGTGAATCAGGGAATAAAGTCACCAGACCTGCCTTGATGGCCTTTGTCTGTGTTGCCCTTGAGAATTCAGTTGCATCCTGCACATGTGCCACTCACTGCTGTCCGAGGCCTCCCTAAGCCTAAACTCTGCCTGCACCTGCCTGTTTAGCGCCCAACCTGGGCTTCACTCTTGATAAGTCTCAAGGTCAGCTGGACCCAGCACAGCTTCTGGAAATGTGCAGGACCTTTCTTCATACCCAGTTAGCATCCTCATTAAGTGTCACTTCTTATTTACAGGAGAGTCAGGGCTGGCCCCGACAGCTCACACCTGGAAGGCTAAGGTGGGATGATCACTTGAGCCCAGGAGTTGAAGACCAGCATGGGCAGCATAGAGAGACCCTATCTCTACAAAAGATTTAAAAATTAGCCTGCTGGACACAGTAGCTCATGCCTGTAACCCCAGCACTGTGGGAGACCGAGGCGGGCGGATCGCAAGGTCAGGAGTTCGAGACCAGTCTGTCCAACATGGTGAAACCCCATCTCTACTAAAAATACAAAAATTAGTTGGGTGTGGTGGCAGGCTCCTGTAATCCCGACTACTTGGGAGGCTGAGGCAGGAAAATCACTTGAAACCAGAAGGCAGAGGTTGCAGCGAGCCAAGATTGCACCAGTGCACTCCAGCCTAGGCGGAAGAGCGAAACTCTGTCTCACAAAAAAAAAAAAGGTGTGGTGGTGTGTGCCTATGGTCCTAGCTACCTGAGAGGCTGAAGCAGGAATATTATTTGAGCCTGGGAGGCCGAGGCTGCAGTGAACTGTGTTTGCACCACTGTACCCAGCCTGAGCAACAAAGCAAGACCCTGTCTCAAAAAAATAAAGGAAAGTCAGGAAGAAAGACCCCAAATGCTTAAACCTACATACTTACTCCTTCCCTCCACCTGATGTCCAGACAGGTAGCACTGAAGATGGCTGTTGAAACATACCCAGAATTCCTCTTACATCCCCAAGTGAACAGCAACACAGCAAGATCTCATGCTGAGCCTCACCTCTCTTTTTTTCTGCTAGCACTTCCAAGGGACAGTTAAAGTGCAGTGCCATCAAAATCCTAGTCCCCATGGTAGTGAGCTTCCCTGGGGCTGGTGGGGCTGGGGTGGAAAGATGGCTGGTTGTAGTGAATGTAGCCTCTCAGGTCATTTTGGTTAGCAGTCCCCACTTGAGAATCACAGGTGTCTTGGTGGGAGGTGGGAAGTGAGTTCATTGTTAGATGTCTACACTTCCCTACCTGTCTCCCCTTTTTCACTTTTTATCTAAAGGGCTCCACAATGTCTGCAGCTTCCCTGACTGCCAGGGACTCTGAAGTTCAAATTCATCCAGGCAGCCTATAATTTTATTTTTCAAATCTGACAACTCTGACCCCAATGGCTTTTATCAAACCTAAGAGCAGACCCTGTCATCGCTTCCTGCCATTCTTGCCTCATTGACGGTTTAGACACAGCAGCTTAGTCCCTGAGCCACACCAGATATTTTGGTTCCTCATTACTGAAACCATTAAGTCCAGGCTTGGGCCATCTACTGTCCTCAGGAGCCTCTTGGAGGCTGGCTTCCTAAAACCATGGTAACAACATTACCTACCATTTTATTGAACACCTGCTCTGTGCCTGGCATGATGTAGACACTGTTTTATTTAATTCACACAACAGTCCTTCAGAGTGGAGACGAGTTATTATTATTATAGATTAGGAAACAGAACTTGCAAGGTTAAGTGATTTGCCCAGAGTCACACAGACAGCAGATGACAGTACTCAAATCTCCAGCCCTCTGGCCTCAGCCTGTACATTT
This sequence comes from Aotus nancymaae, assembly GCF_030222135.1. Classification (NCBI taxonomy): domain Eukaryota; kingdom Metazoa; phylum Chordata; class Mammalia; order Primates; family Aotidae; genus Aotus; species Aotus nancymaae. The sequence continues at coordinate 29,749,510 of NW_026988443.1, read as the reverse complement.
CTGGCTAGCCCTCTGACCTAGGGCCAGGGTAGTTAGTACCATCCGTTACTTCCCAGGACACTGTTGGGAGGGAAAGCAAGGCCCTGGACGCAGCAGGGGAACGCAGGTTCCTGAACCTGGTAGCATTCTCACTATAAATGTAATGACTTTGTAATGACAGATGCACATTTTCCACAGTGCAACAAAAGAAGAATTAGTGCAGAGATTCAATTATGTCTCCCATTTTTGAGGGCAATTTTGCTCTCTCAATAGATTAATTAGCAGGGGAGATCTCCTCCCCCCAGGCAAATCATGGCACACTTTATGGCGAGGAGGTGCATTAAGATGCAGCTGTGTCTCATTAAGCAGCCAGCCTTGCTCCCGGCAAGCGCGCCTGTGCTGCTTTCCCGTCCTGCCCGGAGAACAGAGGGAAAGTTTGCCGAACCTGACCAGATTAGGGGGCAGAGTGGGATCCTGTATGTGGACTACAGGCCACAGAGGCCCTTAACCTCATTCTCTTAGAGGAATGTAGGGAAAGGGTTCTCCTGTCATCTTAGGAGAAGCAACCTGGACCCAAACAGGGTGGAGGATACCTAGGAGAGGAGAAAAGGATGAGGGGAAGGAAAGAGCTCAGAGCAGTTAAATCGCTTCTAAAGTGTGCGCTTTGTAAACCTCAGCTCACTTCACCTTCACAGCAGCCCTGTGAGGTCGTTTTTACTGTCTTACTTCCTTCACTACCACATGCCTCTTTTTCACATTTTGATGTATGTTTGCAGGAGGCATAGCTTTCTCTCACCCACCAATTCAACACACCACTAAAGCCAAGAAATGCAGCATCACCGTGCTGCTATAAGAAAAGTGAGGCTCAGAGATGTGCAGTCCTTTGCCCTGTTGATAAGTGAGCTGGAGCTAGGACTTGATCCCATGCCTGTGTAAACCCGTGTTCTTCTTCCCTTAAAGTCTTGTTAGAAAATTGCAATATCTTCCTGCCACCCAGCCTCTAATGTGCCTTCCCTTTGATAAACTGTTACCTTCCTTTTCATTTTCTTTTCTTTTTCTTTTTCTTTTTTTTTTTGAGACGGAGTCTCGCTCTGTCGCCTAGGCTAGAGTGCAGTGGTGCAATCTCGGCTCACTGCAACCTCCATCTCCCAGGTTCAAGCGATTCTCTTGCCTCAGCCTCCTGAGTAGCTGGGACTATAGGCATATGCCACTATGCCCAGCTAATTTTTGTATTTTTAGTAGAGACAGGGTTTCACCATGTTAGCCAGGATAGTCTCGATTTCCCAACCTCGTGATCCACCCACCTCGGCCTTCCAAAGTGCTGGGATTACAGGCATGAGCCACTGCACCTGGCTTCACTTTATTTTCACCATTCTTTTTCAGACCAAATGTGAGTGATGTGGATTGTACTGGAATAATCATGGGTGGTCACTCTCAGCACCAGCTGTGTCCCTCTGCTTGCATTCACCGTAACTCAGTTTATGACTGGGGACGGGACCGGGCAGGGGAGGAGTTTCTCCTACTGGTTTCTGCTGACAAACACTGTTTTCATCCTCTTCTAGGTACATTGAACGGAAAGCTTTCCTCGACCGAGTGGATCACAGGCAGTTTGAAATTGAGCGAGATCTCAGGCTGAGCAAAATGAAACCTTGATGTTACTGGCAAAATCAAGAGCAGCTTAATCCTGTTTACAATGTGAGCTTTTTGTGCGTCTGTGAAATGTTTTCCAGTGTTTCTCATCAGCTGTTTCCCAGCAAGGTCTTTTTTTTCTACATTGAAGTTCTGTTTATGTATCTTAATCACAAATGGTTTCATTCACTTTACTTTTAAAAATTTGTCCTTAAATGAATAAATAAAAGTTGGTCCTGTGAGAGGCTGATGAAGATGACGACCTCACTCACCTTCCCTTTATTCTGCTGCAAAGTCCCAACCAGTTCAGGCCAGCACATTCCAGGTCTGTCCAGGCTGGCAGAGGTCTTACCAGGCATAGTAAAGAGAGCTGACCAACCTGGGTGTAGATTTTCTGGGCCCAAGAGGCTCTTTCTGCAGCCAGCCTTGCCCGGAAGACTTAGAGGAGCAGGCTCACTAGTGTGGCTGGAACGCCAGGCCCCTTCGCGGACCGTTCTCGGTTCCACTCGGGCGTCTCTCCTGATCTCTCTCCTTCCTGAATGGATTCCCGCTGATGGCATGTAGGCTACAAATAAGGATATATTATTGCTGAATTAGCAGTTTTTCCCTTCAGCCTTTTTCCTCTTCCCAAAGAAAAGTTAAATTCAGATGTGCTCTCACTTCAATACTTCATTTATTTTTAGTTTGTCGAAGAATATTCTGAAGGATTTTCTTTTTTATACTCATAAGAAAATGTAAATTCCAAACTTCCTGCTTACTAGAGTCGGACATTCTTTGCAGAACAGCAGGGAGGAGAGTAACAAACAAATCCTTGGTGAAGAGGGAAAGGGATAGAGACCATTTGTATTAATAAAGCAGGAAATCCCACAGCCTGCTCCTGGCATGTGTGTGCCTGCATGTTCAGGTGTGTTACCCGAGTGACATGACAGGTTTGGGTGATGACAGGATCCCTAAGACTGCATTCCATTTCTTGCTGTACCAGCTTTGTGACCTTGAGCACAGGTCAGTTTCCTGTGCTTCCATTTTCTGGTCTGCAAATGGCATGAATAACACCAATACCTCCAAGGGGTGGAGTGAGCTAATGACAGACCCGGCAGGTATGAGTACTAGTTTATGGCAGGTCTCCCAGTCTAGGTCTCTAATGTGGTCAGAACTCGTAGCAACTAAGACGTGACTCAACACTAGATGGTTACAGGCTATGGATCTTATTACTCAGAAAGGTAGTTTACAGGCTAAAATTGAACACAGCATCTGTTCACATCCCCTCTGATAAATAATTCTAAAAGTGATGATAGAGCATTTCAGGCCAGTGTCACAACAGGCAGCCTGCGAGGTCTTTGTTATGGTCCCAAGTGGGACATAAGAATAACAGAGGAAGGTGGCTCATGCCTGTAATCCCAGCACTTTGGGAGGCCGAGGCAGGTGGATTGCTTGAGCTCAGGAGTTCAAGATCAGCCTGGGCAACATGGTAAAACCCTGTCTCCGGCCGGGCGCGGTGGCTCAAGCCTGTAATCCCAGCACTTTGGGAGGCCGAGGCGGGTGGATCACGAGGTCAAGAGATCAAGACCATCCTGGTCAACATGGTGAAACCCTGTCTCTACTAAAAATACAAAAATTAGCTGGGCACGGTGGCGCGTGCCTGTAATCCCAGCTACTCAGGAGGCTGAGGCAGGAGAATTGCCTGAACCCAGGAGGCGGAGGTTGCGGTGAGCCGAGATCGCGCCATTGCACTCCAACCTGGGTAACAAGAGCGAAACTCCGACAAAAAAAAAAAAAAAAAAAAAAAACCCTGTCTCCACCAAAAATACAAAAAGAAATTAGGCATGGTGGTGCATGCCTGTAGTCCCACATACTCAGGAGACTAAGGTGGGAGGATCACTTAGTCCCCAGAAGTTGAGGCTGCAGTGAGCCAAGATCATGCCACTTCACTCTGGCCTGGGCAAAGGGAGTGAGACCCTGTCTCAAAAACAAAAAAAAAGAATAACCTAAGACCAGCCAGTATTTTGATGAGAGGACATCCAGACCTTCTGGAGGTAGCAGCCAAGATTTGATGTGAATGTCCTCCCACATGGTACTCTCCAGTTCATCATCTATCATTCATCACCATTTGGCAACTGTTTCCCTAACTTTTCTCTGGAGTTGAGTCCCTCTACCATTACGTTTCACAAAGTTCTTCATCGCAGCAGCCAGTGTCTCAGCAGCACACGAGCTGGCTCTCTCCCTGCTTGCAAAATGATCTGGAAGCCAATAAAATGAATGGTACTGAGTTCATGGTAAGTTAGGGTTTTCTTTTTAGCAAATGTTAGCACCTTTGAAGCCTAAAGGATTAAGACAAAAGCTGCAAAAGCCTGCTGGGTTCTTCTCGCAGGTGGGTTTGCTATTCCTGTTTTGCTCCGAGGCACGAAGGGAGAAGTCAGATGTGTCAGTGAAAGTCATAACTGTGTGCTTGGGCCCTGTCTTTCTTGTTGAGGATCCAGCCCTTCACACAGGCTTCTCCATCTGTACCCTGGGAAAGATGGTTCCTTTTTGCTGTCTCTTGATTGCTGTGTCTTTTCTCAGCAGGGTTACTGCCCACACTGACACAATCACCCATTACCTCTCCATCAGTCTTTTAGAAATCACCTGTAGGCCAGGTGTGGTGGCTCACGCCGATAATCCCAGCACTTCGGGAGGCCGAGGAAGGTGATCACCCTAGGTCAGGAGTTTGAGACCAGCCTGGCCAACGTGGTGAAACCCTGTCTCTACTAAAAATACAAAAAAATTAGCCAGACATGGTGGCGCACACCTGTAATCCCAGCTACTCAGGAGGCTGAGGCAGAAGAATCACTTGAACCTGAGAGGCAGAGGTTGCAATGAGCTGAGAACACACCATTGCACTCCAGCCTGGGTGGCTGAGCAAGACTTTGTCTCAAAAAAAAAAAAAAAAAGCCCCTTTAGTCTAGTCAAGCCCCTGTCAGGGAATACATAGCTATTTGCATGGATCCTGTTACAGGTGCTCTGTTTCCCAGTTTGTAGATCCCTGCTTTGGAGTCTCACGGTTTCCCACTGTTAACTGTGCTATTTGCCTCGACTTCAGCTGTCGCTGTTTTGATCTACATGGAACCTCTTTAAAAGCCTCCTGTACTGACTTCACTTCATCTCACTGATGAAGCACTTGCCCTGGCAGATACATGTGAACCTGTGTGTATGTATTATGTACATGTGTCATCTTACAATGAATTCATATTGGACTTTCATTTAGTCTCACTGGCCATAGCTGGGTCATTGAGCTACCTCTAGCTGTAGGGAAGGCTGGAAAAGTGAGTGTCGTGGAAAACGTGCAAGGAGGAAGGAAATTAGGAGTATGTAATAGGTCAGCTAACCAGTGTACCTGCCACACTCAGTCTTTGTCATAAACCAACAGGTTTTTCTCCATTTGTTCTTTAAAATTGTTCCAGGCTGGGCACAGTGGCTTATGCCTATAATCCCAGCACTTTGGTAGACCAAGGCAGGAGGATCACTTGAGCCCAGGAGTTTGAGACCAGCCTGGGCAACACAGACCCCATCTCTACAAAAGATAAATTTTAAAAAATTAGCCAGCTGTACTGGCACATTCCTGTAGTTCCAGCTACTCGAGACTGAGGCAGGAGGATCACTTGAGCCCAGGAGGTCGAGAGGTTGCAGTGAGCTGTGATCCCACCGCTGCACTTCAGCCTGGGCAACAAAATAAGACTTCATGTAAAAAAAAACATTCTCAAAGCAAGACAGATAGGTAAGTAGGCAGGTACATAGGTAGATAGTAAGATTAGATTAGATAAATTAGATTAGGTGGTCCCAGAGTGAGACTCATCTCAATAAATAAATAAAATTGTCCCAGAGTGGGTAGGGTTAGAGATGTAACAAGATGGGCCACATTAGCCGGGCATGGTGGTGGGCGTCCAGCTACTTGGGAGGCTGAGGCAGGAGAATCACTTGAACCTAGGAGGTGGAGGTTGCAGTGAACCGAGATCAAACACTACACTCCAGCCTGGGCAACAGAGCGAGACTCCGTCTCAGAAAAAAAAAAAAATGGGCCACGTGTTGGTAATTGTTGAAGCTGAGAGAAGAGTATATTAGATTTATTATACTGTGCTCTCTACTTTTATATAGATTTGGATTTTTCATAATTTTTGTTTATGAAGTCTATAGTAATGTTTTTTAAATTGTCATAGGGAGGCTGGGCACAGTGGCTCACGCCTTTAATCCCAGCACTTTGGAAGGCCAAAGTGGGTAGATCGCCTGAGGTCAGGAGTTCGACACCAGCCTGGGCAACACAGTGAAACCCCATCTCTACTAAAAATACAAAAATTAGCTGGGCATGGTTGTGCACGCCTGTAATCCCAGCGACTCGGGAGGCCGAGGCAGGAGAATCGCTTAAACCCAAGAGATGGCAGTTGCAGCGAGCCAAGATTGCACACCTGTACTGCAGCCTGGGCAACAAAGTGAGACTCCATCTAAAAAAAAAAAAAAAAAGTCACAGAGAGGATCCAAGTAAGGAAAGACTTTGATGGGCTCAGGCTGTTCTAGTAGAGTGTGGGCAGCCCCCCAGGGCTCATCTCCCCACCCTGCAGGTCTCGCAATGGCCCGGAGTGTGGTAGAGGGGACCGTTGTCCAGGAAGGAGGTCCTCTCTGTCTCCTAAGATCCTGGGTGCCTGTTTTTCTTTTCTTTATTTATTTTATTTTATTTTGAGACAATATCTTGCTCTGTTGCCCGATCAGTGCAATGGCACAATCATGGTTCACTGCAGCCTCGACCTCTTAGGCTCAAGAGATCCTTTCACCTCAACCCCCCAAGCAGCTGGGACCACTGCGTGGGAGGTATACACCATTGCACCCAGCTAACTTTTTTTTTTTTTTTTTTTTTTTTTTTTTTGAGACGGAGTTTCGCTCTTGATACCCAGGCTGGAGCGCAATGGCGCGATCTCGGCTCACCGCAATCTCCGCTTCCTGGGTTCAGGCAATTCTCCTGCCTCAGCCTCCTGAGTAGCTGGGATTACAGGCACGCACCACTGTGCCCAGCTAATTTTTTGTATTAGTAGAGACGGGGTTTCACCATGTTGACCAGTATGGTCTCGATCTCTTGACCTCGTGATCCACCCGCCTCGGCCTCCCAAAGTGCTGGGATTACAGGCTTGAGCCACCGCGCCCGGCCCTAACTTTTTAATTTTTTATAGAGATAGGGTCTCACTGTGTTGCCCGGGCTGGTCTTAACTATGCCTGTTTTTAACAACTTGGAAACCAAACCGCAGATTCTCTGTCATCTCTTCCCAGACTCTGAAGGGCCTCCTCTGGCCCATTCTTTTTTAGTGGTTACTATTGTGGATCAAGTTCAAGGGACAGGGGAACTGGCCAGCAAGACGGGGTCCTTGGGCATTGGCAGTGGGTATCTGCAAATGGGTGGCTGTTTCTTGTAGGTATAAGCCAGGCCCTAGGAGGCAGGAGTCTTCTGAAGCCCTGCCTGACCATCCCCATGGGCTGGGTGCTGTGGCTGCAGAATGGAGCATGCCTTTGGCACCAGCCAGTGACTCAGGCAGAGGACCAAGCAGGTGCATATCCATGGGGGTGCCTAAGGCAGGGATGGACCACTCTTGGGTGTTACTCTTGGTCATCTGTGCTGCCTGAGCCCATCTGTGCCCTTAGTGGGACCTACCTTATCAGCCAGCATTGCTACCTATCCCAACCTCTTCCTAGGAAAAGCCTAGGCTTTCTCAGTGGACCCACTGAGATCAGGCTGGTGGGTGGGACTGATTAAAGTGTGTTTGCCTTAAATCGAGAATCACCTTTTTGGCCAGGCACAGTGGCTCACACCTGTAATCCCAGTACTTTGAGAGGCTGAGATGGGCATATCACTTGACGCCAGGAGTTTGAGACTAGCCTGGGCAACATATAGTGAGACCCTGTCTCTACAAAAAATATAAAAATTAGCTGGACATAATGGTGCATGCTTGTGATTCCAGCTACTTGGAAGGCTGAGGTGGGAAGATCACTTGAGCCCAGGGGATCAAGCCTGCAGTAAGCTGTCATTGTGCCCCTGCATTCCAGCCTGAGCAACAGAGCAAGACCCTATCTCAAAACAAAAGCCACCTTTTTTATTACAAGTCTGATTTGAACCATGACAGACGCTATCCTGCCCATAGTTTTTAAGAACAAGTGACTCATGTTTTATCTAGCTTTTACATCCACATTTAGTGAAAACCCATCTATCTAACTCCCAGAGGAAGTGATGTCCCTTTATCCCGGAGTTGGGAATTGTCAAGGAACCTGTTTGCAGGAAGTGGGAAGTGGAAAGAATGAGTCAGTGCTAAGAGGTGTTTGGCAGCCTTCTGTAGGGCGCAGTGCTCATCCCCTGCCGTGGGGTGAATGGCTGACAAGCACAATCCAAGGACGCCTTTGGAGCTGGTCCTGCGGAGTTCAGAGACTCCCTTGTCGACTTTTCCTGGCCTTGCTCTTGTCCTCTCCACGTCCCAAATTTTGGTGTGTCAGATTTCCAGGGCGTCTGGTACTTTCTAATTACTGAAAAAACTGCCCTAAAACAGGATAAGGTAAAAAATAAAATAAGCCTCTTGATGTGCTCTGCTCACCTATTTCCTGAATAACGCAGTGCTCTAATTAGGAACTCTGCCTAAGGTCTAGGGACGAAAGGGGACACATGAAGAAGGAAATCCTATGTGAGCTGTACACTGTCAGCGCCCATACAGAGGCACTGGACTAAGAAGCCTGACTTCAGAACCACGTGATGCAGGTTAGGTGAGTGGCTGGCACCGCGAAGGCCAGGAGACCTCCTGGGCAGGAGTGGAGTGATGGTGTTTCTGGCACCCAGGCAGGGACCAGGACGGCCGGTGACAGGCTCTCCAGGTGCCGTGCTGCCTCATGGTGGCAGTATAGGCGGTGTGGTTGGTGTGGTAAGACGGGAGTGTGTGGTTGGTGTGGTAAGATGGGAGTGTGTGGTGTGGTGTAGTTAACATGGCGTGGTGTGATGTGGTCTGTGGTTTGACGCAGTGTGGTGGAAACGGCCTAGAACAGGCTCTCAAGAGCGGTCTTCTGCTTTTTGGTATTAGTCCTTAGCCAGATCTGGAATTGCCCAGGCATCCTGGGTGAGACTCACGACTTTTTTAATTACCAAAAAGCACAGGTGAACAAACAGGAATTGGGCTTGAGAATGGGAGTTGCTGGGAAGGATCAGAAGCTTTCAGCTTCATCAGCAAATGATCAGTCAGTCCTGTGTGCCAGGTGCTTCCTCTCATGCTATCTTGTTAGATCCTCTGCCCTTTCAGAGGAGGAAACATGCCTGAGGTCATCCAGTACCACAACCAGGGCCGAACCCACATGGCATGGCTGGAGGGCAGGATGTGGGAGGGGAGCAAGTTCAATAGCCTCTCATCACCCCCTGGATCCCAGCGCCATGTTGGGAAGGAAAGACCTGAGGGCAAGGAGACGGAAAAACCAAAGGTTGAGAAGGTTCTTGCAGGTGAAGAGAATGGCACCTGCCTGCTGGTACCAAATTTTTGTGTCAAGAGTTCACTGAGATGTGGGCATCCTGGCCTCAGCCCTGGTACTGCCCAGTGTAGGGCAGCTTCTGAACCACTCTCTGCAGGAGAGAGGGGGTGCTGCTGAGAAGTCTTTACCTAGGACTTCAGCCTTGCTTCAGACAGGCCTGGTGGCCAGGTGTCACCCACATCTAAGCTCGGCTCCACGGTCACGTTTCTGTGCTGAGCATTTCTGAGTGGAGGGTGTTGGCCTCCTCTCTTTGAGACACTGCCTGGGGTTAGGGAGTGAAGGGAGTAGGTGCCCAGATGACTGCAGCCGTTTGGTGTGTGGGAGGTTCAGAGAGTCAGGGACATTGAGTGCCACTCCTCTGCCCCACCTTCCCTGGGCTGCAGATTCCTGTGTTGGCCTCTTCTGCTACTTCTTTTTTGAGACAGGGTCTTGCTGTGCCACCCAGGCTGAAGTACAGTGGCATGATCTCAGCTCACTGTAGCCTCAGCCTCCCTGGGCTCAAGCAGGCCCCCCACCTCAGCCTCTTGTATTATGCCTCTAATGGCATACTACAGGTATGTACCACCACGCCTGGCTAAGTTTTGTATTTTTGGTAGAGATGGGGTTTCACCATGTTGCCCAGGCTGGTCCCCAACTCCTGACCTCAAGCAATTGGTGTGAGCCACCACACCTAGCCTGCTAAGTCTTTTTTACCATTGCTTTTGTTTATTCCTTCCTAGAGCAACTTAAGTCCAAAAATACTACCAGATGCAATCTTCATGCACAGGCAAGTTGACCCCAGCAAGGAAGCTGGGATGGAGAAGTCCAGCAGGGTCGCCCCAGAGAGCCCCTCCTCGGGGTCCCTCTCCCTGCTATGCAGCCAGCTTTCGTTGTTTGTGGTCTCAGAAAGCTGATGCGTAGGCTGAGTCTGTGCTCATGTAAGGCACTTGGTGACTGTGCTAGGGAGAAGGGAGAGAAACTAATGTAGGGAGAACGCTGTCGGGTCAGACACATGGGTTGACGTCTTGCCTCTAACCCTCCTATCTCTGGGTCCGGCTAAATCCCTCAACCTCTGCGTCTCGGGATTCCTCACCTTTGAAAGGTTGCTGAGGATGGTGAATAATCCTGTTCTGCCTACCTCGCAACACTTTATTAGGTGAAATACACCATCAAGTTACTATAATTAAATTGTGCCCCTGGCTCTCCTTCCCCAAGACAGCCAAGCTTATAGGAGTATAAATTAGTGCCACTTTACAGAGCACTTTGGCAATGTCTGAGAGCTGTACCTGGCCCCGGATGCAGCAAATGTACTCCGAGATACATCTTGGAGAAGCATCAGCACGTGCACAAGGAGGTAGGAGTACAAGTTAAGTACCCCGACCCCTCGTCTGCCTGGGGTTAGGGAGTGAAGGGAGTAGGTGCCCAGATGACTGCAGCCATTTGCTTCGGCAGCACATATACTAAAAAAAAATGGAACGATACAGAGAAGATTAGCATGGCCTCTACACAAGCATGTGATACAGTTTGGCTGTGTCCCCACCCAAATCTCATCTTGAATTGTACTCCCATAATTGCCACGTGTTATGGGAAGGACCCAGTGGGAGATATTTGAATCATGGGGGTGGTTTCCCCCATACTGTTCTCATGGTGTAGTGATTAAGTCTCACGAGATCTGATGGTATCACCAGGGGTTTCCGCTTTTGCATCTTCCTCATTTTCTCTCGCCTCCGCCATGTAAGAAGTGCCTTTCGCCTCCTGCCATGATTCTCAGGCCTCCCAAACCTTGTGGAACTGTAAGTCCAATTAAACCTTTTTTTCTTCCCAGTCTCAGGTATGTCTTTATCAGCAGCGTGAAAATGGACTAATACAGGATGACATGAAAATTCGTGAAGCATTCTATTAAAAAAAGAAAAAAGTATCCCTTAACTGAAATGCTTGGGACCAGAAGTGTTTCAGATTTCAGAGTTCTTTGGATTTTGGAATATTTGCATTAGACTGATCCAGCATCCCAAATCCAAAAATCTGAAATCCAACATGCTCCAATTAGCATTTCCTTTGAGCCTCATGTGAGCACTCAAAAAGTTCCATATTTTGGAGCATTCTGGATTTGAAAGCTAAACCTGTATTGGTAATTATAAAAATTTAAAAACAGCTGTAGAGGAGGAAAAATTTCTCTTCTACCCTCTTTATTTATTTATTTATTTATTTATTTATTTATTTATTTTTACATGTACATGGGAGTCCTCACTAGAAACATGAGGACCCAAAGAAACAGAGTTGAAAGCTTAGATACTGAGTTGGGCAAAGAGTAGTAAGTGTGACAAGGTGAAAGGACCTGAGCTAGGGGAGTTACATTGGTTGGAAAAGTGAGAAGATACAGTTTGTTAACAAGGTTTGTACTGATTTCTCTTAGCCTTAACTTCCCCCTCCTTGGTGATAAAACTGTCTCTTTCCTTCTGGTATAAGAAGGATACATTGGTCGGGCGCAGTGGCTCATGCCTGTAATCCCAGCACTTTGGGAGGCTGAGGCAGGCAGATCTCATACCTCACCCTCCTTTTGTAACTGGGACTGCAGGTATGCACCACCATGCCCCGCTAATTTTTTTTGTATTTTTTGTAGAGACAGGGTTTCGCTATGTTGTCCAGGCTGGTTTTGAACTCCTGAGCTCAAGGGATCCTCTCACTTCGGCCTCCCAAAGTGCTGGGATTACAGATGTGAGGCACACCTCTGGCCGAAAGCTCCTTTTTGATCTCTCTCTTATCATATAGCCTTCCTTATCCCACAAGAGGCTTCCTTGTGGGATGAGTTCGAGACCAGCCTGGCCAACATGGTGGAACCCCATATTTACCAAAAAAAACACACAAAAATTATCAGAATGTGGTGGCACATGCCTGTAATCCAAGCTACTCGGGAGGCTGAGGCAGGAGAATCGCTTGAATCCTGGAGGCAGAGGCCGCAGTGAGCCGAGATTGTACTACTGCACTCCAGTCTGGGTGACAGAGCAAGACTCCATCTCAAAAAAAAAGAAGGATGCATTTCACATGACAGTTTCACGTTTTTGTTTTTTTTTTAAGAAAAAGAAGGAAGGTCAGACTATCCTTCTTACATCTGTTTTTCAAGTACCTTTATTTAGAGAAAGGGTCTTACTCTATCTCCCAGGCTGGAGTGCAGTGGTGCCATCATAGGTCACTGCAGCCTCAACTTCCTGGGCTCAAGTGATCTTCACATTCAGCCTCTTGAGTAGCTAGGACTATAGGCACATGTCGCTAGGCTCAGATAAAAATTTTTTTTTAATGACAGAGTCTGGCCGTGTTGGCCAGGCTGGTCTCAAATTCCTGAGCTCAAGCAGTCCTCTCACCTCAGCCTCCCAAAGTGCTGGGACTATAGGCATGAGCCACCTTGCCAGGCCACAGGTGCCTTGAACTCAAAATGGTCAATAGGCTAGAGTGGCACATTTTGGGTGGCATGTTCTAAACACCTTCACAGCCCAGTGCCTGCCAGGAGAATGGGTCAATTGTAAAGTAGTCACACAATGGCATATGATTTGGCAACGAAATACACAAGCTGGAGCTGTGTGCATCAACACAGACGAACTTTGTAAGCAGCACTGATGCATAATGCAAATTGCAAAAGACATGCCATACAATCCCAGTTGTATGCATTTTAAAACATGCAAATATAGAGGTGTTGGTTGCCCACCCTTGTGATGTATAATTCATTACACTTTAAAATGATTTTCTGGGCCGGGCGCGGTGGCTCACGCCTGTAATCCCAGCACTTTGGGAGGCCGAGGCGGGTGGAACACGAGGTCAAGAGATCGAGACCATCCTGGTCAACATGGTGAAACCTCGTCTCTACTAAAAATACAAAAAATTAGCTGGGCATGGTGGCGTGTGCCTGTAATCCCAGCTACTCAGGAGACTGAGGCAGGAAGAATTGCCTGAACCCAGGAGGCGGAGGTTGCGGTGAGCCGAGATCGCGCCATTGCACTCCAGCCTGGGTAACGAGTGAAACTCCGTCTCAAAATAAATAAATAAAAATAAAAAAAAAATTTAAAAAAATGGTTTTCTGTGCTGTGGTTCAGAACATGCATATATTTATATATGTATATATAGTATACACACATATATATACGCATGTATGCATATATGTGTATATATTGTATGTATACACATACAATATATACACATATATAGTGTATATATAGTGTGTATATATATGTGTATACATACATATATACACATATATAGTGATAAATTTTAAGCCTAGCATAGAGGAAGCTTCTTGTGGGATAGGAAGGCCATATGATAAGAGAGAGATCAAAAAGGAGCTTTCAGCCAGAGGTATGGCTCACACCTGTAATCCCAGCTCTTTGGGAGGCAGAAGCAAGAGGATCCCTTGAGCTCAGGAGTTCAAAACCAGCCTGGACAACGTAGTGAAACCCTGTCTCTGCAAAAAATACAAAAAAAATTAGCGGGGCATGGTGGTGCATACCTGCAGTCCCAGCTACAAAAGGAGGGTGGGGTGGGAGGATGGCTTGAGTCCAGAAAGGCGGAGGTTGCAGTGAGCCAAGATCGCACCACTGCACTCCAGCCTGGGCAACAGAGCAAGACCCTATCCCCACCCCTCAAAAAAAAAGGAGCTTTGGGCCAGGCACGGTGGCTCACGCCTGTAATTCCAGCACTTTTGGAGGCTGAGGCAGGAGGATCCCTGGAGCTCAGGAGTTTCAGACCAGCCTGGGTAACATAGCGAAACCCCCTCTCTACAAAAAATTAAAAAAATTAGCTAGGCATCGTGGTGTGTGCCTATAGTCCCAGCTACTGGGGAGGCTAAGGTGGGAGGATGGCTTGAGCCAAGGAGGCAGAGGTTGCAGCAAGCTGAGATCATACTGCTCCAGCCTGGGTGACACAGCCAGACCCTGTGTCAAACAAACCAAGAAAAGGAGCTTTATTTACAGCTGTGGTTTTATATTTTAAATTAGGAGTTATTGACACAGATATTTCTTCTATTCATTATAACTTTTTATTTATCTGAAATATTTCAAGATAGTTTTTTTCTATGAGAGACAAGCCTCACCTCAGAGAAACTTGCATCACCTCAGTCAGCCTCCTTTCTGGAGGCCCAAAGGAGGAGCAGCTCAGGATGGATGGATTGCCATGGTGATGTTGCTGGGCATCAGGGAGCTTACCAGAGTGATCTCCTCCAAGTGGCACCTGGAACGTTTCCCAGGAGATGAGTGACTCACAGGTAACCTGCCAGGTGCCCCCATTTCTTTCTCTGAAGAGCAGGGTTTGGGTGGCTGGGGAAGCCAAGGGGGCTGGGCCAGGCAGCGTGCCCCTCCTCAAGGAGCTGCACGGTGGGATTGCCCCTGCCAGCTGACAGTACAAAACTGGCTGAGTCAGCCTCCTCCCAAAACATGGCCGTGACAGATGCACAGAGGCAGAACATGAACAGGCCATATGTTAGAAGGATGCTGCACAGGCCTCGACTTGTTAGATGCTAAATAAATGGTTCCTGACCTGGATAAATGAGCTTAAAATGTGAAGACACCAAAATGAATTACACTCAATGTCTGGATTTTTTGGTGGAAGTTATGGGGCTGCCTGTCTTCAGTGCCATATTCTGAGCTGTCCCTGGGCTCTTAGGCCCCAGCTGTGCCTTGAACCTCCGGTGAGTGCCCTCTCTCAGCGGGAGGTGTGGCCAGATCTCCTCAGGAGGAGTCTTGCTGGGCAGAACCCTCCTCTCCCAGGTCCGCTGAGCAGCGCCTCTCATCTCTGTGAGCGATTTCATGCCTTCCTCCACTGAACACGCTTGCATTATAACCTGGGCCTACTAGAGTTTGAGGTACCCCAACTGACAAATGGAAGACATTTTTTAAGCTCACTGGGTGCCTGAGGGCACGGTCTGCAGCAGGGTGAACCCTCTCTGTGTTGGACACCCTGTCAGGTTGTCTCTCACAGGCTCACAATTTTGTTACCCCTCTGCCGTTGAGCTCCATCATTTGATCCTTGAATTTGAGGTTTGAGGTCCTGAGTCTTGGGGAAGAAAACCTGCCCATCCCCCTGTCACCATTCCCCCCACATCCCAGCCCTCCTGTACCAACAGGGTCCAACGTGCGCCCTTGAGCCGCCTATAGGCAGCGGGGCTGGAGACAACCACAATAAGCATTATCATCATTATAAAGGCTTATTTTGTCTTTGCAATGCAGTAGTATTTTCCAAAAACATTGCAAATATCCCATGTGTTATAAAAAAAAAAAAAAAAAGACTCATGCCTGTAATCCCAGCGCTTTGGGAGGCTGAGGCAGGAAAATCATTCTAGTCCAGGAGTTCAAGACCAGCCTGGGCAACATACCAAAACCCCGTCTCTATAAAAAAAAATATCAAAAAATTGGCTGAGCATGGTGCCGAGTGCCTGTGGTTCCAGCTACTTGGGCAGCTGAGGCAGGAGAATCACGGCTGGGAGGTCAAGGCTGGAGTGAGCTGGGAACATGCCATTGCACTCCAGCCTGTATGTGCAAAAGCAAGATCCTGTCTCAATTAATTAACTTAATGATTTGGCTTTTGTGCTCCTGGCACAGAGCTCCTAAAACCTTTGGAATTTACTGTCTTTTGTGTGCTAATGAGGGATCATGGCTTATCATAGGGGAGCCCTCGATAACTTGAGGATGGGGACTGGGTGCCAGAAAACCATGAGATTAGAGGGACAGAACTTTGAGCCCTCCCCTCCCAGCCTCCAGGGTCAGGAGAGGGGCTAGAGATGGAGGTCAATCACCATGGACCAGTGATTTAATCTATCATATCTATGTAATGAAACCTTCATAAAAAAAATCCCAACCCCCTTGCACCCCTAAGTCCATGGGGACAGAGGTCCTGCACTCAGGTCCCTCCAGACTACACCTATATACTTCATCTGGCTGTTCATCTTCATCCTGTGTAATAAACTGCAGTGGTGAGAAGAGCACTTTCCACAGTCTGTGAGTTATTCTAGCAAATTATCAGACCTGATAAGAGTGTGGGCACAGTGGCCCATTCCTGTAATCCCAACACTTTGGAAGGCCAAGGCGGGAGGATCAGCTTGAGTACAGGAGTTCAAGACCAGCCTGGGCAATATAGTGAGACCCTGTCTCTAGAGAAAACTTAAACATTGACCAGGTGCGGTGGCTTACGCCTGTAACCCCAGCACTTTGGGAGGCCGAGGAGGGCGGATCACGAGGTCAAGAGATCAAGACCATCCTGGCCAACATGGTGAAACCCCGTCTCTACTAAAAATACAAAAATTAGCCGGGCGTGGTGGCACACGCTTGTGGTCCCAGCTACTTGGGAGGCTGAGGTGGAAGAAATCGCTTGAACCCAGGAGGTGGAGGTCACAGTGAGCCGAGATTGCGCTGCTGCACTCCAGCCTGGTGACAGAGCAAGACTCTGTCTCAAAAAAAAAAAAAAAAATTATCCAGGCGTGGTAGCCATGTGGTCCCAGCTACTCAGGAGCCTGAGGTGGGAGGGTCACTAGAGCCCAGGAAGTGGAGGTTGCAGTGAGCCAATATTATAGCACTGCACTCTAGCCTAGGCAATAGGACAAGACCTGTCTCAAACAAAACAAACCCGATAGGAAGAAGGGGTCATGGGAACCTCCAAATTTATAGTTAGCTGGGCAGAAGTATGGGTAGGCTGGACACCCCATTTGTAGCTGGTGTCGGAAGCGTGGGCAGTCTTATGGGACCAAGTCCTTAACCTGTGGGGGTGTGCACTAATTCTGGGTAGTGTCGGAACTGAATTGTGGGACGTCGAGTTGGTGATGGAGAATTGGTTGGTGGTGGGAAAAAACCTCACAGCCCACTTGTCCTAACTCTTCCTTTAAGGCAAACAACTGACACAGGCGAATTGAGAGGCAAGGCAATTAGCAAAACACACCCACATCAGATGCCCAGATCCTAATCCCAGCACTGCTGACCAGCTGGTGCCCTTGGGCACATGGCTTGGCCCTCTGCCTGCCCTGGCCCCGTCTATAAAATGAGGGGGTTGATTAAATTATCCCTGGGGCTTAGCACTAGGAATCTCCACTTCTAACAAGCAGCCAGGTGATTCTTCGGCACTCCAAAGCTTGAGAACCACTGCTTATGACCTCTTTAGCGGTAAAATAAAAGGCCTCCAGCTATGTATTTAGGAAAATTACATCTTGCTTTATCCTTGCTACTTCAAATAACTCAAATTCCTAAACTGCTGCACCAGCAAAGCCACAATGAATAAGACAGCCCAGGTTCCCTCCCAAAGTCTGCCGAGACTCACCTGTAGGAACGTCCTCCTACTTTCTAAAGAGCTTGGCTGAAGTCTCCTTAAAGTTGTTTGGGTCAGGGCTTGGGCACAGTGGTTCACGCCTGTAATCCCAGCATTTTGGGAGCCTGAAGTGGGCTGATCGCTTGAGCCCAGGAGTTGGGAAACCAGCCTCAGCAACATAGTGAGACCCTGTCTACAAAAAAATACAAAAATTAAGTCGGGTGCAGTGGCTCATGCCTGTAATCCCAGCACCCGGCACCTTGGGAGACCACGGCCAGTGGATCACCTGAGGTCAGGAGTTTGAAACCAGCATGGCCAACATGGTGAAACTTTGTCTCTACTAAAAATAGAAAAATTAGCTGGGCGTAGTGGTGTGTGCTTGTAGTCCCGGCTGCTCAGGAGGCTGAGGCAGGAGGATTGCTTGAGCCCAGAAGGCAGAGGTTATAGTGACCCAAGAGTACACCACTGCACTTCAGCCTAGGTGATGGGAGTGAAACCCTGTCTCAAAAAAAAATTAGCCAGGCATGGTGGCACACGCCTGTAGTCCCAGCTACTTGAGAGGCTGAAGTGGGAGGATCACCTAAGCTTGGGAGGTGGAGGTTGCAGTGAGCCAAGATTGCACCAGTGCACTTCAACCCAGGCAACAGAGCAAGACTCTTTCTCAAATATTAAAAAAAAAAAAAAAAGTTGTTGAAGTCAGGCCTGGGAAGCAAGTGAGAAATTCAAACAACAAAATCCACCCAAGACCAAACAAGTACAGCTGAAGAGACAACGCTTTGCTGCCGGGTTGGCAGCAGATGGTAAGACCCATGTGCACACACACATTCACACCAGCAAAACCGAGTTCACAGTGTGTGGGCTAGGTTGCCCTGCCTCTTGGTGAAGACCCAACCCCCACTCACCCCACTCCTGTTAAACAAGCCCTGTGCTAGGCGGATTCTCCCCGCTCCTGCCAGCTCAACCAGGGGAGCCCCACTGGGCCCTTCCTGCCGACCTGAGTTCCCCTGGCTCTCCTTCCCTCCTCTCTCCTCCTGAAACTCCTCTGCTGTTCTGATGGAGAAAAAAATCTATTCATTGTCTGAGAATTGAAAGCAGAAAAATGAACGAAAATGTAAATCTCCTGTAATCTTCCTAACAGAGAAAGCTGTGTACATTTTGGAATACTCTTTTAGTCATTTTTCATGTGTTTAATGTGGTTTTCATACCTTTCTCTGTTTTTTGTTTTGTTTTGTTTTTTTTGGCAGGGTCTGTCACCTAGGCTGCAGTTCAGTGCTGCGATCATAGCTCGTTGCATCCTTGACCTTGACTCAAGCGAGTCTCCTGCCTCAGCCTCCTGAGTAGCTGGAACTACAGGTGTGCACAACCACACCTGGCTAATTTTTGTATTTTTTTGTAGAAATTTTTTTTTTTTTAAACAGTCTCTCTGTGTCACCCAAGCTGGAGTGCAGTAGGGCGATCGCGACTCACTGCAACCTCCACCTCCTGGGTTCCAGCGATTCTCCTGCTTCAGGCTCCCAAGTAACTGGGCCTGCAGGCACCCACCACCATGCCCAGCTAATTTTTTTTTTTGTATTTTTAGTAGAGACGGGGTTTCACTAGTTGGTCAGGCTGCTCTTGAACTCCTGTCCTTGTGATGTGCTGAGATTACAGGCGTAAGCCACCGTGCCCAGCCAGAAGCAGGGTTTTTCCATTTGCCCAGGTTTGTCTTGATTGAATTCCTGTTCTCTTTTTTTCTTTTTTCTTTTTTCTTATTTTTTTTTTTTTTGAGACGGAGTTTCACTCGTTACCCAGGCTGGAGTGCAATGGCACGATCTCGGCTCACCGCAACCTCCGCCTCCTGGGTTCAGGCAATTCTCCTGCCTCAGCCTCCTGAGTAGCTGGGATTACAGGCACGCGCCACCATGCCCAGCTAATTTTTTGTATTAGTAGAGACGAGGTTTCACCATGTTGACCAGGATGGTCTCGATCTCTTGACCTCGTGATCCACCTGCCTCGGCCTCCCAAAGGGCTGGGATTACAGTCTTGAGCCACCGCGCCCGGCCGAACTGTTCTCAAGTGATCTGTCTGCCTTAGCCTCCCAAAGTGCTAGGATTACAGGCATGAGCCACTGTGCCCAGCCACCCACACCTTTTCTTAACATACTTGGGATTTAGTGTACCTGTGCAATTCCATACAGAAGTCACTAACCACATGCAGCTGTTTACATGCTCAATTTGTTAAAATTTAAAATTCAGTTCTCCAGTTGTGCTAACCCAAGACTTCCTGTGTTCATTAGTGGCCTGTGGTTGTCTGTGGTATAAGGGACCATGCAGGTGCAGAACATTTCCTTCATCACAGAATCGTATCAGCCTGCACTGGTGTGTGCAGTTTTAGCCAAATGTTATGCTCTGAGGATTTCCCTGTTTACTTAAACATTCTCAACGTTCTTTGAGTACATGATTTTTTTTTTTTTTTTTGAGGCGGGGTCTCTTGTTGCCCAGGCTGGAGTGCAGTGGCATGATCTCGGCTCACTACAAACTCCGCCTCCTGGGTTCAAGTGATTCTCCCACCTCAGCCTCCCAAATAACTGGGATTACAGGCATGTGCCACCATGCCCAGCTAATTTTTGTGTTTTTAGTAGAGCCAGAGTTTTGCCATGTTGGCCAGGCTGGTCTCAAGCTCGTGACCTTAAGTCATCCACCCTCCCAAAGTGCTGGGATTACAGGCGCGAGCCACTGCGCCCGGCCCAAGCACCTGATTTTTAAGGGCTACAGAGCATGCCATTTGTGGTTGTGCCATGGATTATTTTACCGATCTTCCACCGTTGACCATTCAGGTAACCTGCTATTGTGATTATGAATGATGCTGTGGTGCACTGCTTTGCGCTTAGATCCTTTTCCATATCCCTGATTGTTTCTAGGTTACTTGTACAGATGAGCTTGTTGTGTTGGGCAGGGCATGTATTTTCAAGGCCACACAATGGAATGCCCAGCTACCTCCCAGAAAGGGTTCTTCTCTCACTTAGACAGGGCAGGTGTGCCCCTCTCTGCTTATGTGAACCCTCTGAGAGGAGAGGACTCATCGAGGAAGCCCTGCCTGCCTGTCTGAGCAGAGAGCCCAGTGCTTTGGGAGAGACCTGCCTGACCTAGGAGGAGAATGGCCATTCAAGGAATAGACTGGACTAGATTGTCCGTGAGTTCCAGAACCTTCTTCCATGTCAGCCCAGTGCCCTGTCTCTAAAGGCAGCATCTGGAGAGGGGAGAGACATGCTGCCCCAAGGACCCGGATTCATCCAAGCCCAGCCTTGTGGTGCATTCAACTGTGAGTGGCTGTGAGTGTACTTTCTGAAACCCTCTATTCTCTCACCTCTCAGGGTAAGTGAGTGTTCTGTTCCTTTAAGAAGAGGGGTTTGGCCTGGCACGGTGACTAATGCCTGTAATTCCAACACTCTGGGAGGATCGCTTGAGCCCTGGAGTTCCCGATCAGCCTGAGTAATCCTGTCTCTACTAAAAACAAAAGTTAGCTGGGTATGGTGATGCATGCCTGTAATCCCAGCTATTCAAGAGGCTGAGGCGCGAGAATCGCTTGAACCCGGGAGGTGAGGGTTGCAGTGAGCCAAGATCACACTCCAGCCTGGGCGACAGAGCGAGATTCCCTCTCAAAAGAAAAGAATTGCCCTGGGCAGAGTGGAACCTGCCCAGACCTGAGAGTTCACACCCACCCCACCCAGGCAGTGGTCAGCCTGGGAGTCCTGTGACCTACTCAACTCGATCTTCCCTGTCCTCTCCCTGCCCCACACCCACTTCCTCACCCTGTTTCCCCCACCACAGAGAGCTCTCTACGGAAGCTACTCTCAGAGACCCTGGGAACTGGACCTAAGACAACCCCTGCAGTGTCTTGCACATATGTGTCAGGTCCTCAACAAACATTTTCTGAGTGAAGTCGTCTTCTTTTGTAGGTAAAACTGAAGTCCTGAAAATTACATACCCCTGAGGCTTAGCTGAAGTTAAAATCCAGACAAGAAATAGGACTGGGTGAAGTGGTGCACACCTTTGTCAGTTTGGGGGGCAGGGGGAATCACCTGAGACCAGGAGTTCAAGGCTGTAGTGAGCTGTAATTATGCCACTGCACTCCAGCCTCAGTGACAGAGCAGGACTCCAACTCTAGTAAATAAATAAATAAATCCAGTTAATAAATACATTTAAAAGTTCACTCTCAGCCAGGTGTGATGGCTCATGCCTGTAATCCCAGCTCTTTGGGAGGCTGAGGTGGGCAGATCACCTGAGATCAGGAGTTTAAGACCAGCCTGACCAACATGGAGAAATCCTGTCTCTACTAAAAATACAAAATTAGCCGGACGTGGTGGCGGATTCCTGTAATTCCAGCTACTCAGGAGAATAAGGCAGGAGAATCACTTGAATCCAGGAGGCAGAGGTTGCCGTGAGCCAAGATCGAGCCATTGCACTCCAGCCTGGGCAACAAGAGGGAAACTCCCTCTCACCAAAACAAAACAAAAAAAAACGGCTGGGTGCAGTGGCTCACACCTGTAATCCTAGCACTTTGGGATGCTGAGGCGGGTGGATCACAAGGTCAGGAGTTCAAGACTAGCCTAGCAAAGTTGGTGAAACCCCATCTCTACTGAAATACAAAAATTAGCCAGATGTGGTGGCATGTGCCTGTAATCCCAGCTGCTAGGGAGGCTGAGGCAGAGAATCACTTGAACGCGGGAGGCAGAGGTTGGTTGCAGTGAGCCAAAATCGTGCCACTGCACTCCAGACTGGGCGAAGAAGCAAGACTCCATCTTAAATAATAATAATAATAATTGACAAAGAAAAAAAATTTTTTTTTGAGACAGGATCTTGCTTTCTGGCCCAGGCTGGAGTGCAGTGGCAGGATCATGGCTCACTGCAGCCTCAAACTCCTGGGCTAATGCTATCCTCACACCTCAGTCTCTCGAGTAGCTGGGACTACAGGTGTGCACCAACACACCTGGAAAATTTTTAAAAAATGTTTTGTAGATAGGGTTTCAAACTTCTGAGCTCAAGTGATCCTCCTGCCTCAGCCTCCTAAACTTCTGAGAATTACACGTGTGAGCCACCTCCCCTGGCCCTATTTATTGGCTGGGTTTTAACTTCAGCTAAGCCTCCCAGGTATGTAAGTTTCAGGATTTCAGTTTTACCTATAAAAGACTTCATCAGGCTGGGATTGGTGGCACATACCTGTAATCTCAGCACTTTGGGAGGCTGAGGTGGGCAGATCACTTGAGGCCAAGAATTAGAGACCAGTCTGGCCAACATGGTGAAACCTCGTTTCTATTAAAAATACAAAAATTAGCCAGTTGTGGTGGTGCACACTTGTCATCCCAGCTACTTGGGAGGCTAAGCCATGAGAGCTGCTTGAACCCAAGAGGTGAAGGTTGCAGTGAGCCAAGATCACACCCCTGTACTCTAGTCTAGGCAACAGAGCAAGACTCCATCTCAAAAAAAAAACCTTCATTCAGAATTTTTTTTTTTTTTTTTTGAGACGGAGTCTCACTCTGTTGCCCAGGCTGGAGTGCAGTGGCACGATCTTGGCTCACTGCAACCTCCACCTCCCAAGTTCAAGCGATTCTCCAGCCTCAGCCTCCCAAGTAGCTGGGATTAGAGGCATCCAGCACCATACCCAGCTAATTTTTGTATTTTTAGTAGGGATGGGGTTTCACCATCTTGGCCAGGCTTATCTTGAACTCCCGATCTCAGGTGATCTGCCCACCTCTGCCTCCTAAAGTGCTGGGATTACAGGCATGAGCCACCACACCAAGCCTGACACCCGGCTAGTTTGTTTTTTGTTTTGTTTTGTTTTGTTTTGTTTTGTTTTGGTAGAGGCTGGATATTGCTATGTTGCCCAGGCTGATCTCAAACTCCTGACCTCAAGTGAACCTCTTGCCCTGTATTCTAGTTTTAAACTTTGAAGAAATTAGGGCCTTTTTGTTACTTATGAATATAGAAGACATGTTATTAAGTGGATTGCTATTTTTTTTAAATTTCATATTTTTACCCAATAATTCAATGTTCAGAAATTTATTCTCAGAAAATACAGTAATCAGATTATGGAGAAAGATCCACTTATAAGTATACTCATCTCAGCTTTATTTGTACTGGACCAAATTGGAAAGAACGGCAACACCCACACTCAGAGAATGGTTAAATCAGGTGTGGGAATCCTGTACAATGAATGATTGATTATTTTATAGCCTTGAAGGCCAGGTGCATTGGCTCATGCCTTTAATCCCAGCAGTTTGAGAGGCTGAGGTGGGAGGATTGCTTGAGGCCAGGAACTGGAGGCTGCAGTGAACTATGACTGCACCACTGCATTCCAGCCTGAGTGACAGAGTGAGACCCTGTCTCTAAAAAAATAAAAATGAAAATGAAAGTTATTCATGAGCCCCGAATATTTGCCAAGATGATTTCAGCCCTCACAGAGTTTATAGTTCACAGGAGCAGATAGACAGCTGTTGAATAAACAAGTAAATATATAATATCAGGAAGTGGTAAATACCACAAATACAAAAGCCTCCCATTTGTTGATTTCCATGTACTCAGTCCTGTTCTAAATGTTTTACCAGATTATCTCATTTAATCTTCACAGCAACCTATGACAAGATAATATTTCCATTATGACCAAAGATAAATCAGGGAAGGCAACCTTGAGCAGACCTTGAAGGAAGGAGTGGGGGCACCAGAGGAGACTGGGGACCCATATGAAGAGCAGAAGAGCAATGCAAAGGCCCTGGGGCAGGAAGGCACCAACCTGAACCCAGCACGGTTCCACCTAGCAAGGCTAAGCCATGAAGAGTAGAAGTTGCAACTCTGGCTGTGCATGAGAAGCATCCAGCAAGGGAACTATATTATTATTTAAAATATTGATGGCTACCTGTGTGTGATGGCTCATGCCTGTAATCCCAGCACTTAGGGAGACTGAGATGGGAGAACTGCTTGAGCCCAGGAGTTAGAGACCAGCTTTACAACAATAGTAGACCCCGTCTCTACAAAAAAATTTTTTTAGTTAGCTGGGCATGGTTGTATGGATATGTAATTCCAGCTACTCAGGAGGCTGATGTGGAAGGACCCCTTAAGCCCAGGAGTTCAAGGCTGCAGTGAGCTATGATCACATCCCTGCACTCCAGCCTGGGTGACAGAGCAAGAGCATATTTAAAAAAAAAAAAAGAAAAGAAAGAAGAAGTTGAGGCCGGGCGCAGTGGCTCACGCCTGTAATCCCAGCACTTTGGAAGGCCGAGGCGGGTGGATCACGAGGTCAAGAGATCGAGACCATCCTGGTCAACATGGTGAAACCCCATCTCTACTAAAAATACAAAAATTAGCTGGGCACAGTGGCGCGTGCCTGTAGTCCCAGCTACTCAGGAGGCTGAGGCAGGAGAATTGCCTGAACCCAGGAGGCGGAGGTTGCGGTGAGCCGAGATCGCGCCATTGTGCTCCAGCCTGGGTAACGAGCAAAACTCCGTCTCAAAAAAACAAAAAAAGAAGTTGATGGCTGAATCCTACTTCCAGTCCCATTCAATCAAAACACCTGTGTCTAAATGTTTCTGAAATGCCTCGGTGATTTTAATGTGCAGCCTGGGCCTGGGAACCACATGTCAGGCCTTGTAGATCTCTGGGTTTTATTCTAAGTGGAAAAAGAACACATTGGACAGTTTCAATAGGAAAAGGACATGGCCTAATAATTTTTCTTCTTTAAAATTACTTAAAGGCTCTACAGAAAAGCAGTTTTAGGGGCACAGGTGAAGGCGGGAAGGCTAGTGGGAGGTCATTGTCATGATCTGAGGTGGCTTATACCAGGGCGTAGACATGGAGGTGGAGAGAAGCAGCCAGATTCTCTCTCTTTTTTTTTTTTTTTTTTTTTAGATGGAGTTTTGTTCTGTCACCAGGCTGGAGTTCAGTGGCGTGATCCCAGCTCACCGCAACCTCCAATACCCTGGTTGAAGCAATTCTCCTGCCTCAGCCTCCTGAGTAGCTAGGGCTACAGGCGCGTGCCACCACGCCGAGCTAATTTTCGTATTTTTAGTAGAGACAGGGTTTCACTATGTTGGCCAGGATGGTCTCAATCTCCTGACCTTGTGATCCACCCGTCTCAGCCTCCCGAAGTGCTAGGATTACAGGCGTGAACCACCATGCCGGGCTTCACTGCTTTATGGATCCCTGTTTTTGAGATGGGAGGAAACATGCTTAGAGAACATGAAGATCATGCTGAAGCTCACACGGCGGGACCAGAACCCAGGTCAGCCCCACGCCCCTGCCCTGCCACTGGAGATCAGTGGCGACAGGGAGCCTGGGTTCTTGCCGAAGTGCAGCCCTCACTCCCCACAGCGAGTTCCTTCCTGTTTCCACAAGGATGGGTCTCACTCAGGGAACAGCCAGATGTTCCTAGTGCCCCTCCCCGACTCCAACCCCGGGTGGACCCTTGGCCTCGGGCAACATCCCGGGCAGCTGCCGGGGGTGCCTGGCATTCAAGCCTTGCTGAGAACATGAAACTGCTGCTCTGGGGACTTGCACTGGTGACCCCAATGTGGCAGCTGCTCTTTCAGCTCCTTAATAATTTAGAGAATGCATACAATTCAGCGGGCAGTTTCATCTCTGGGTTCAGAAACACAATGCCCTGGGGACTGCTTCCAGTGAAGAGTAAAATTCCACTTGTCACAGTCACTGAGGACGTGAGGCTGTTCCTGGAAGGGGCTCTAGTCTCTGGGTGTTTGCAAACATCCTAGAAGACCAGGAGGCCAGCAGCCAGCATCCCGGGAGCTTGAGGGTCGGCCCCAGCTCAGCTGTCCAAAGATGGGCCTCCCTGCAAGTCCCTTTCCCCCTGTCTCTTCCCTGTGGGAAAGAACGAAGGGGCTGTGCAGACTGGTGTGTGTGACTCCACGCTGCTGCTGGATGCTTGGCTGTGCCCCTGAGCCCAGCCTCCCTCCACGTCGGCCCCTGGGAAAGACCCTTGCACCAGGTCCCAGAGGGACCATGGGAACCTTTCCAGGACACTTGCAGTACCTAAAACTTGGCAATTGCATTTTTCCCTTAAAAAAAATTATTATTTGCCGGGCTTGGTGGCTCACGCCTGTAGTCCCAGCACTTTGGAGGGCCGTGGCAGGAGAATTGGTTGAACCCAGGAGTTTGAGACCAGCTTGGGCAACATAGTGAGACCGTGTGTCTAAAAGAAATAAAAAACAAAATTAGCCAGGGGTGTGTGCCTGTGGTCCCAGCTACCTGGGAGGCTGAGGTGGGAGAATCACTTGACCTCTTTGGAGCTGAGGCTGCAGTGTGCTATGATTACACCACTGCATTCCAGCCTGGGCGACAGAGCGAGACTCTGTATCAAAAAAGAACAAAAACAAAGAAATTGTTCTTTAAAAAATTACACTTGAAAACATGATGTTAAGTAAAATTAGCCAGACATGGCCGGGCACTTTGTGAGGCTGAGGTGGGCAGATCACAAGGTCAGGAGTTCAAGACCAGCCTGGCCAATATGGTAAAATCCCATCTCTACTAAAAATACAAAAAGTAACCGGGTGTGGTGGCGGGCACCTGTAGTCCCAGCTACTTGGGAGGCTGAGGCAGGAGAATCACTTGAACCTGGGAGGTGGAGGATGCAGTGAACCAAGGTCATGCTGCTGCACTCCAGCCTGGGCAACAGTGTGAGACTCCATCTCCAAAAAATAAATAAATAAAAATTAGCCAGACACAAAAATACAAACAAAATATGATTGCATTTATCTGAGGTACAGAGAATAGGCAAATTCATAGAGACAGAAGCAGAATGGGGATTACCAGGGGCTATGGAGTTGGGGATCGGGGGTTATCGCTTAATGACTACAACGTTTCTGTTTAGGAAATGAAAACATTCTGGAAACGGACAGTGATGGTTGCACAACATTCTGAATGTACTAATGTCATGGAATTCTAGACTTAAAAAATGTAAATTCTGTGTTATGTATACTTTACCACAGTTTTAAAAGTATATTTACTGAAAAACAAAAAATTGCACGAGTGGCCAGGCACAGTGGTGCATGCCTGTAATCCCAGCACTTTGGGAAGCCTGAGGAGGATGGATCATTTGAGCTCAGGAGTTTGAGACCAGCCTGAGCAACATGGTGAAACTCCATCTCTACCAAATATGTATATATATATACAAAAAATAAAAAATAAATAAATTAGCAGAGGGTGGTGGTACATGCCTGTAGTCCCAGCTACTTGGGAGGCTGGGACGGGAGGATCACTTGAGCCCAGGAGGTTGAGACTGCAGTGAGCTGTGATGGCACCACTGCACTCCAGCTTGGAAGACAGAGTGAGACCCTGTCTCAAAAAAGTAAAAATAGGCTGGGTGCAGTGGCTCATGCCTGTAATCCCAGCACTTTGGGAGGCCAAGAAGGGTGGATCACAAGGTCAGGAGTTCAAGACCAGCCTGACCAACATGGTGAAACCCTGTCTCTACTAAAAATACAAAAATTAGCTGGGTGCGATGGCAGGCACCTGTAATCCCAGCTACTTGGGAGGCTGAGGCAGGAGAATCGCTTGAACTCGGGAGGCGGAGATTGCAGTGGGCCGAGATCACGCCACTGCACTCTAGCCTGGGCAACAGAAGGAGACTTCATCTCAAAAAAATAAAAATAAAATAAAATAAATATTCATGAATTTATACTGATATAAATAAATGATTGAATAAATAAGAGAGAAGAGGCAATCTCTCATCCAGAAGAATTCCAAATCATCTATATAGAGAATCTACTTTCAGGAGGTGGAGCATAGAAACTCCCTACTCCTTAACTGTGGGTGGCGCACAGGGACTTCCTTCCAAGGAGTAACTTCCAGAAAGCAGGGGGAAGAGTCACCTTACAGTGGAGACCCCTGATAAACACTCCCTCAGCCAGGTGGTCAAGGTCAGACTCAACAGTGATCATAAGTCATGCTGTCAGTGTGCACCCCTGATATGATGGGATGAAAATGGCACTTGACCCCTGGGCGTCTTCCTCCCCAAAACCCATAACCCCAGTCTATTCGTGAGAAAAATGTCAGACAAATCCTAAATGAGGGACATTCTATAAATGTTTTATTTCATTCTGTAAATGTTTCCAGTACACCTCAAAACTGTCAAGGTCATCAGAAACAAAGAAAGTCTGAGAAACTCTCACGGCCCAGAGGAACCCAAGGAGACGCTGGGATCCTGGATGGGATCCCAGAACAGAAAAAGGACAGTAGGTGAAAACCGGAGACATCTTTGGCCAGGCACAGTAGCTCACGCCTGTAATTCCAGCACTTTGGGAGGCCGAGGCAGGTGGATCACTTGAGGTCAGGAGTTCAAGACCATCCTGACCAACATGGTGAAACCGCATCTCTACAAAAAATACAGGAAAAAAATTGGCTGGGCGTGGTGGTGCACCCCTGTAATCCCAGCTACTTAGGAGGCTGAGGCAGGAGAGTTGCTTGAACCTGGGAGGCAGAGGTTGCAGTGAGCCAAGATTGTGCCACTGCACGCAAGCCTGGGCAACAAGATCAAAACTCTGTCTTTAAAAAAAAAAAAAAAAAGGCCAGGCACGGTGGCTCACGCATTATCCCAGCATTTTGGGAGGCTGAGGTGGGCAGATCACCTGAGGTTGGGAGTTCGAGACCAGCCTGACCAACATGGAGAAACCCCATCTCTACTAAAAATACAAAATTAGTCAGGCATGGTGGCACATGCCTGTAATCCCAGCTACTTGGGAGGCTGAGACAGGAGAATTGCCTGAACTCAGAAGGCGGAGGTCACAGTGAGCCGAGATTGCACCATTGCACTCCAGCCTGGGCAACAAGAGTGAAACTCCATCTCAAAAAAAATAATAATAATAAAAGGAGAAATCTGAATCAAGCGCGGACTTCAGTTAACAAGGATGCATCCGCCGGGTGCGGTGGCTCATGCCTGTAATCCCAGGACTTTGGGAGGCTGAGGCGGGTGGATCACCTGAGGTCGGGAGTTCGAGACCAGCCTGACCAACATGGAGAAACCTTGTCTTCACTAAAAATACAAAATTAGCCAGGCATGGTGGTGCATGCCTGTAATCCTAGCTACTCAGGAGGCTAAGGCAGGAGAATCGCTTGAACCCGGGAGGCAGAGGTTGCAGTGAGCTTAGATTCCACCATTGCACTCCAGCCTGGACAACAAGAGTGACAATCAGTCTAAAAAAAAAAAAAGAAACAAGCATGTATCAGTATTGGTTCATTACTGATGTCACACATACCATGCTGATGTGAGATTTTAAATTTTTATTTATTTATTTTGAGATGGAGTCTTGCTCTGCCACCCAGGCTAGAGTGCAGTGGTGCAATCTCAGCTCACTGCAGCCTCTGACTCCCGAGTTCAAGCAATTCTCCTGCCTTAGCCTCTCAGATCTCTGCGATTACAGGTGTGCGGCACCATGCCCAGCTGATTTTTGTATTTCTAGTAGAGACAGGGTTTTACCATGTTGGTCAGGCTAGTCCCAAACTCCTGATCTCAGGTGATCTGCCCACCTCAGCCTCCCAAAGTGCTGGGATTATAAGCATGAGCAACTGTGACTGGCCTGATGTGAGATTATTACCAGTGCATGGTAATAATCATTACACTCTCCAGGAGCAGGAGTTCCTTTGCCAGAGAAGTCCCTGTCACCTGAAGGGGGTACAGGGAGAGAAGGAGCCACTTCCCAGCCTTGAGCCCCTCTAGACATGGCAAGGCCCTGGGGGCAGAGGCCAGCTTGGGTGTCGGAAGAGCTGGGTGTGAAGCTTGTCTCTGCACAGATTTACTCTGCGGTCACGTCCAAATTCCCTTCAGGGACAGGAACAATAGTCTTGGGTGTGAGGGCCTCGCTCAGCTCTCAAGGACCCTCTCAGGGCACTGGCGCCTGCTCTGGCAGCCCAGCTGTTGCTTCTGGTTGGAACTGCCAGCCTTGAAACCCCACAGGCTGTTCCCTGCAGGACGGAGTGAGTCATCCTGGGATCATTTGCCTGCCAGGAGTGGGTGAGGGAGGAGCAGCCGCCGCCTTCACAGACACCTGGTAGTGTTAGGAGCGGGCATGCAGTGCCCTGGTTAGGCTCCTTTGGCTGCCCCCAGGCCCACACCCAAGGATCCCTGCCTCAGAGTGAGGGTTCTAGCCAGGGGCGCTTCTCCCCCCTGCTAAGGACTGAGTTAGCGATGTCCTAAGCAGCCACTGGGGCGGTTGGAGGCAGGACGAGATGGGTTGGAGGGTTCAGCTGCATCTGTCCCCCTCCCGTGGGCTCTCATTTCCCTGTACCCAGGCATGTGGAAGGGATCTTTCTCCACTGCCCGCCCCGTTTTGCCCGGGCACCTAGAGATGGGGAGATGGGAAAGGAGATGGAAACAGTGGGTCCCAAGTCGGAGCAAGGGAGGGGGGCGGGGCCTGGGCGAGGATTGAGGGAGAGGGCCAAGATGGTGGCGGGTGGGGGCATCGGAGACAGCAGGGCATGTGGCCAGGAGCCCGGGCGCCAGGCTGAGCTACTGCTCCCAGCCCAGGAGCCTCTGTGCCAGCTGGATGCAGGCGGGTGGGCACGGGCAGGGCCACGTGCCAGACATGCACAGAGCACCCTTTGAGGAGGTGGCAGCTGTTGGTCCAGGCCCCCCTCTGCTTGCTGTGGCCCTGCCTGGCCCCTCCAACAATGCCTTGCTGAGCACTGGGCTGCAGACACTCATGTGCACAGTTGGCAACCCCACTCAAGAGGTGAAGGGGCAACCATACACAACGGGAGCAGTGAGGGACCCCCAATACTGCCAGAAAAAGGACCTGGGTCTCTTGTGGCAGGCCTCAATTTCCCTGTTTCCCATACCTCATACCCCCTTATTGCTCCTGGCCTCTTGGGATCCTTCCCGGGACCCTTCTGGGAAAAAGATCAAGGGTGCTCGTTCCTTAGGGGAAAAGGCTGAAAGCTCAGTAGGTGACCTGCTACTGGGGGCTTTTGGGAGCTGGGGGAAGTCAGCCTCCTTCCTGGCTCTGCCTCCTCCATCCAGGGACCGTGGCCTCCTGGCACAGCATCCCTGGCAGACAGAAGGGCCTGCCCCCCCCACATGTGCACCCACACAGAGATTCCCTAGGCAGCTGGAGCTCTCAGTCTGCCCCCAGATCCTCCCAAGAGCTCAGGCTGCAGCCAACCAGCCTCATGGAGCTGGCTCCGTCTTTCCTTCTTGGGGTGGGCAGCGCTGGCCTCTGGGACACTGCTCTGGACCCCCGCCACTGTCCCCAGGCGACAGAACAGAGGGGTCCGACCCCTGCTCCCTCCTTTGGGTGGGTGAGGGATCTCAGCGCCTGGGCCTATGAAATGTAACGGAGCAGCAGCAAGGCCTGCCTAGCAGGGGTGGAGGGATGGGGACGCACATGCACGTGCCCAGTGTCTGCAGGTGCCATGCGTGGGCACCACGGCAGATGCGGAACAGCTGAAATTGGGGGTGTTTAGTCTAGGGAAAGGAAGACTAAGGCCCGCGAAGGCCCATCTTCCAGCCTCTGGGAGGACGGTGGGCTGTGGGTGGGCCCAGGAGTGGGGGTTACAGGGACACAGGATCCTCCTTAGAAGCCAGGCCAGATGTCACTGTCAGGGCGACCCCAGGATGAGCCAGGCTGTCTCGCGGAGTGGGGAGCTCCTCTTCCCTGGGGGTCTCGGAGCTCGCTCTCAGCTGGGGGAGGGCAGAGGGGCTCTGGGAGGCCTGCGCTGCTGCCCCGCGATCGCCTTCCGCCGGCCGAGCCCTCCCGCATTTGCGCCCGGACTCAGGGCATAGGAGCCCGGCCAGGGCCACAGGGCAGGCGCCCAGCTCCCGGGGACCTGCGTGTGAGGGGAGAGGACTGGTCGGGAGACCTGGAGCTGCTGAGACTGGAGGTGGCCCGCGAGGGATGGCCGAGGAGCGGAGGAAACCGCGCCTCCCCGCCGCGTTGGGCCGACAGAAAAAGGCCGAGGTCCGGGGTCCTCGCCTTTAACGCGGCCCTGGCAGCGGAGACGGGGGGGAGGGGCGGCGCGGGCGGCGCATGCGCGGCGCGGCTGGAGCGGCCGGAGCGGCCGGACGGTCCGGCGGCCGGGAGCGCGCAGGATCCCGTAGAGCCGGAGAGCGCCGGGATCCTGCGCCGGGGCTCTGAGCGGCGCGGGCGCACCCGAGCCCCCAGCCCGCCGGCCCTGCTGCCAGCCAGGCCCCGGGGGCGGCGGCCAAAATGTCCGTGCCGGTGAGTACCGCGCCGCCTGGGACCCCCGGCCGGCTGCCCCCCGCCCTCCTGTCTGCGACCTCCCACCGCCCGCTGCGGGCCTGATGCCGCGGGGGCTCCCGGACTGGGGGTCGCTCCACGGGCCTGCTCGGGCCCGCGGGAGGGCGCACAGGTTGGAGGAGCCTCCCCCAAGCCAGCCTCTCTGCCCCCGCCTTTCCAGCCTCTTCTAGGAGAGCCGGGTCGGGCTGGGGTCCGTGCTGTCCCCTCGGGGAGCCCCCCAAGATGGCTGGGTCGGGAAGGCTCTTTGTTGGTCCCCGGGAAATCACCGAGACAATCTGGTCCAGGCAGGAGTCGGCTGTCCCCCAGGACCCCTCACCAGGACCGCTAGGCCTAGCGGGGAGGGGTCTCTGCAGCTCCTGGGATCCCCCTCCGGGACTGCTGGGCCAGATGAGGGGGTGGGAGGCCTGTGCTGGCCCCCAAGGCCCCCCTCTGATTGTTGCCCAGCGGCGCTCCTGGGACCCCACCCCACCCCGGGGTGGCCAGGTTGGGGCACGATCTGTGCTTGTCGCTGGAGCCACCCCTCCCCCACGACGGCTTGGCTGGGCAGGAGCCGTGCCTGCCCCCCACAGCCGATGCACTCACTTTCCTGGGAAGTTTTCCTCCCGCCGCGGAACCCCCGGGGCCCTGACTGGCCTCTTCCTCCCCGCTGGCCGTGGGGGCTTTTCTGTCCGACACCCCCTCTTCCTGGTCAGGCAGGCTGGCTTCAGCAGACCCCCCGGCCATGGCTCCACATTTGGGCTCTGGCATCTCTGAGCATCTCAGTCTCACCTCCTGAGGGCAGCAAGTGATCCTGGCTACCCTGGTTGAGCAGGCCTCAGGCACAGCCCCCACTTTACAGATGGACAGACTGAGGTGGGAGATGGGAGGCGGACAACCCGGCGTCCTGCCAGGAAGGGACACCATCTGCACCTGGAGAGCCGTGGCCTCCAGCCATCGTTTCCCTGCCGAGTTGGGGCTTGTCCCCCCAGAGCCCTGTCCACTTTGGCCTTGTTTCTGGAACTGCTCCTCACTCGGAGGACCCCATCCTTTCCGTGAAGTAGGCAATGGGGGCTTCCAGGCAAATGGCCTCTTCATTAACTACCTCGGAGTGTGTGCAGGTGACTGGAGGAGAGGCTGGCCGGGCGCAAAGCATTGTTACAGAATTAAAGAGCCTGCTCCCGCCCACCTCCAGCAGTTACAGATGAAAAAATGAGGGTTTCCAGACTCTGCTGATGTGAGCCCCACCATCCCTTGGTTCAGAGCATAATCGCCTTGTCTTGAGAAAGAAGAGCATGTCTGCCAGGCCCTTCCTCTCTTCTGCTCTGCTCTCCTTGAAAGCTCTGGACTTCTCTGGCTCAGGGCCTCGGGGGACTGGCCAGCCCCACTCCTGTGAGCACTGGGCAGAGGGACAAGGTGGACCACCTGAGCCTGCTGGACAGTCAGGGTCCCAGGGCAGTAGTGATGAGGGAGTGTCACTCTGGCCACATCCGAGCCTGGGCGGGCCTCTATGGGGAGGTCCCCGTTTGATTTGGTTTGGTTGGCACAGTCAGAGCCAAGCTCTGGACACGGAGTCTGGGATGGCATCCTGACCCATTGCCTTACAGGACTTTGGGCAGCCTTCTTTGGCAGTGGGCCTCATCTGTAACCAGAGAGGGATGGTGAGTTGGGTGAGACCTGGACAGATAGGCACCGTCACAGGGACCAGTAGCCTGGCCACACCATCATGGGCTCCGAATCACTCCCACCCTCTCGCTTGTAGTCACAGCCCATGAGAATTCTGCTGGGAGTGAGTGGGGGTCTTTGCCATCTGCCCTCTACGTGGCTGACTGGCTGGCAGATCACCGTGGCTCTCTCTCCTGGGACCTTGGGCAGTGTGTGAAGTGGTAGGGCCAAGAGGAGGATTCATTTTTGGAACGGTCCTGAAGTGTTCGGAAAATTGCTTTCATGTGCCGAGGAGACCCTGCAGAGGCTTCCAGACGGAGCTGCTTGTTCAAGCCCTGCCCTTGGAACCCAGAGTGGTGACTGCTTGGGGACACATCTGGGTTTTAAGCACACCCATCATTTGGGCAGTCTTTTCCTGGATGGGGCTGACGCAGGCACTTGGGCCCACAGAAATTATAAGATGCTTCAGAAGGGGATGGGAGGGGAAGCAGGGTGAGAGGTCGGTGAGCTGATTGAGTGGGAAGTGACTCCCTGAGTGTCGGGGAAGGGGGCATGCCGGGGGTCACCCTGTCATTTGACTCACATGAGATCCTGGACCCAGACGGGAAGGCGCCAGGGCGTCCCGGCTCCCTGCTCAATGCCGCATCCTCTGCTCTAGGCCTGGAGCAGTGCTCAGGCGGTGCCCGGACACCCCTGCATGTTAACATGTCTTCCTTTGGGCGTGGCTGCCCAGTGCCCTGGGCCTGTCTCTTCCCGCAGCTGAGAGGACACATTTGGAAGGAAAACAGCGGTTCCACCCACCTCAGACTTCTGGCTGGCGTTGGCTTGGGGGGGGGGGTCCATGTTTAGGAGTGGCCGGTGCTGACCACCCCCACCCTGCCAGGTGAGAGGCCCGCTTCCAGCTGCAGAGAGGTCTCCCTGCTGTCTGTTCTGCCTCTCGCTTCCCATCTGTGAAGTGGGTGCAGCCACTCCAGCCCCTCCAGTCCTCCTTCACTGAGGGATGGCTCCTTTTGGGGATGCTGCCCTATGTGCACTGGGCTCAGGGCCTCACAGGCTCATGTGTCTTGAGGGCCTGTGTCTTGTCAGGGTCGCATGTCCAATGAGAGGTGGCACCAGGGTGGGAGCCGAGTGTGGCGGGATCCAAAGCCATCAAATGACCATCATCCTGCGTGGCCTCTCTACCTGTGGGCGCTGCAGCCTGGTGAGCTGTGGACAGCAGCTGACCCTCTCTGCCTGTGACTTCCCAAACATAAGTCTGTGTCACCCTTTCTGCATCCTTTGGAGACAAGGCACCTTGGGCTCAGAGGCAGGTAGCTCACCCAGGGCTGTGCAGCAGGGCGGGTCTAGCCCCAGCAGTAGTCAGTGGAGATGAGTAGACCAACCATGGCATCTGGTTGAAACCCTGGGCAGTAGTCCTGGGACTGGCTCAGTGCCAGCCAGTGGTGTGAGTGAGAGAGCTGCCCAAGGAACCAGAAGGGTCTGCCCTGGGGTTCATAGCTGGCCGGGGCGGCTGAGAGCGGGAAGAGGCAATGTCCAGGTTCAAAGTCTGTAGCTAAGGCCCCCCGCCCCTGCTGCGCCCTCTTCTGCCACTGGGCCTTGTCTCGGCTGTCCCTCCCTCTGTGGGAAGTGATCTCCAGCTGGCCGCCTCATTTACCAGGTCATTCCTGTTCACCTCCAGGTCTGTGCCGTCATCGATAGGGCGCCTTCCCAGCCCCATCTGCGATTGTCCATTTGTTGGTGGGGTGATTTGGTCGTGTGAGGCTCCCTGAGCCCTGTGCACACAGGACCCATGACTGCGCGGCTCCGCTCGCGCTCTGCCTTCTGGCTGCAGCTTGCCCCTGGCTGCCTGCTGAGGGTGTGGCCCCAGGGATACCATGGAGCCCCCACAGGCAGGTGGCTGCAACCCCGTGCAGAGCTGGCATCTCAGCCGCTCTCCTCAGAGCCTTGCTTGGGGTGGAAAGGGGTTCTCGGAGAGGCTGATTCCGGGTGGGAAGAGTGTTTTGGTGGGTCAAGGGCAAGGTCTCCAGAGTGAACAGTGCTGGCTCTGTGCCTTGAGTGAGAGCTTCACTTTCCTCCTCTGTGTCATGGGGATGTTAACAACATGGAGCTCCTGGGGTTTTGTGAGAACTTGGCGAGGGGCACCCAGAGCTGTTAGGAGGAGGCTGATTAAGTAACAGCAGCTACTGTCGTTGAGATTATTGTCTTTATGAGGCCGCGGTTGGCTGGTGCAGTGGCCCAGACCCATTCCTGACTCTTGGGCAGCCAGTGTAGGGAGGGGGCTGGGCTGCACCCGGCTGATTGGCCTCTGCCCCCAGGCTTCTTTGGCCCTTTCTTTATGGTCAGTGTGGTTTCTGCCAAGGCCTTTGTGGTGGGACCCTGGCCTCTCCCCTGCCCTGGCATGGCCTGAAGGACCCTGGCCTCTTGAGCCTTGGATGGGCAGGTCATTGTCCTCACCCGACCCAGAGAGTGACCTGCATTGGGTCCACCAGCTGGCTCATCGCATTTGGACAGCTACTGCCCTGCTCCACGTGCCCCCAGGAATGAGGTGACTTTGCAGTCTGTGGGAGCCCCTGCAGGGGGGCAGGCCTCTGCTCAGGTGTGGTCTGTAGCAGCTGGGCCAGCACAGGCAGGCAGGGCCTCCCAGGGAGGCTGGCCCCACCCGTGCTTGGGGATCATGGCTCCTTAGGGGAGGGGCCTGCAGCCCTGAGGGTGAGTGGGGGGCCTGGGTGGTATCTGCAGACCTCCCCATTTCCCACCACTGGTGCCCTGGTCCTCTGGGCCCACACTGCCCTTCCCTCTGTGCTTACCTTCACTCCTGGCTCCTGTGTGTGTCATCCTGGTCAAGCCCTGTGGTTTCTGTGGCTCTCTTAGTCCCTGTGTGCTGGGCATTGTCCTTCTCTCTTCAGGAAAAAGGAAAAGGGTTCTGGGGACAGGTTGGGGACCTCGGTAGAGGCATGGAAGGGATGCTTGCCCTGGTGAGATGGTCACAAGTTGCGGCTCTAAAGTTAATCTCTTCTCTAAGGGGATTAGAGGCTGGAAAGGTTTTTCAGTAATTTTTATTTATTATTTAAGCCCTCCAAATTCCAAGAAGGATTTGAAGCAGATTACAGCAGAAGACACAAATAGTCTGGGATCATGAAAAGATCTAGAATTATGTAATGTGTGGGGAAGGAGGAAGATTTATCCCAGAAAGCCTAGGCTCAGTAGGCATCCAGATTTAACTGTAAGCTCCCTGATGATCAGGGCAAAAAGAGGAGCATGGTGGGTTTAGGCTTGTGGTATCTATTTTTGGTATTTGTAATGCCACATATTTTTTCTTTGTTTTATTTTTTACCAGTTGAAACTCTTATTGAGGTAAATTTTACATGTGTGAAATGTGCAGATGTTAAACGTACAGTTGGTTGGATGAGTTTTCGTTAATATAGAGCTTCATGTAGCTGTCAATCAAATCAAGATAACAAATGCCCCATCACCTCAGAAAGTTTGCAAAAGCCCCTTTACAGTCAAGGTCCTGTCGCCCTGGCTTAAGTTAGCCTGTTCTTAAACCTTCTGCAACTGGAAGCCTGTGGTAGCCGCGCTTTGAGGTTTGGCTTTTTTCGCTTCTTTTTTTTTTTTGAGATAGAGGCTTGCTGTCTCACCCAGGCTGGACTACAGTGGCGTGATCTTGGCTCACTGCAACTTCTGCCTTGCGGGTTCAAGTGATTCTCTTGTCTCAGCCTCCCACATAGCTGGGATTATAGGTGCCCACTACTATTCCCAGTTAATTTTTGTATTTTTAGTAGAGATGGGGTTTCACCATGTTAGCCAGGCTGGTCTTGAACTCCTGACCTCAGGTGATCCACCCACCTTGGCCTCCCAAAGTGCTGGGATTACAGGCATGAGCCATCAAGCCTGACTGGGTCTGGCTTTTTTTATTCAGCATATTTATTGGTTTTATTCTTTTTTTTTTTTTTGAGATGGAGTCTCACTCTGTCACCCAGGCTGGAATGCAGTGGCATGATCTCAGCTCACTGCAGCCTCCACCTCCTAGGTTCAAGCGATTCTTCTGCCTCAGCCTCCCAAGTAGCTGTGTTTACAGGTGTCTGCCACCACGCCCGGCCAATTTTTATATTTTTAGTTGAGACGAGGTTTCACCGTGTTGTCCAGGCTGGTCTTGAACTTCTGACCTCAGGTGATCTGCCCGCTTTGGCCTCCCAAAGTGCTGGAATTACAGGTGTGAGCCACCGCACCTGGCCCCAGTAGTTTATTCTTTTTTGTTGCTGAGTAATGTTCCAGTAGTGGATGTGCCACAAGATACTTCTTCATTCCCTTGTGGATGGGTACCTGTCTCTACCTTTAGTGTGCTGTGTATGAGTCTGAGTCTTGTTATGTTGTCCAGGCTGACCCCCTAGACTCAAACGATCCTCCTGCCTCAGCCTCCCCAGGAGCTGGGACTATAAGCATGAACCACTGAGCCCAGCTTGTGCTGTGTGTTATTAAGTACCGGAACACTGGCACTATTGTCGGCAAAATACCCCGTTTAAATGTTTTATAAAACCTGATATCCGATTGTATGTCTTAAAGCATGCCTAGAGATCTGTGCCTCCAAATCCTGGGTCTACCAAAGTTACTTGCTTGCTCAGAAAGTGGTATGGCCACACTCCTTCCTGTCCCAGCTCTCACCAGGTGTCTTAGAGCTTGAACTCCCTCTTTGCAGGTTATCTGGTAGGTTAAGTGTCTTAGGCTGTGGAGTCATTTGTTTTTCTGCCAGGGCCTGTGTGACCTCCAGAGGTCCCAGTTGGGAGGTTTCTAAGGAGAGCAGGAGGTGGTAGAGGATGGAGCAGAAGCTGCCTGTGGCCCTCCTCTCCTCCCCAGCCCAGGCCGATTCCGGGGCTCTCTCTTTTTCCCTGGCCATCTGCTAAGGCCCCCCTCCAGGCAGACACTCCTGGCTGCTCCTGCCCCAGCACTGGAAGCCCCAAGCCCAGGCGGCATGCACCACCCAGCCAAGACTGAGGAGGGGAGAGGGAGGCTCCCTGCGTCCCTGGCCCCTAGCGCCTGGGTTTCTTCTGTGTGCTCCTGTGGCTGCCCCGGCTCTTCACATGGAACCAAGGAGCTGGCTTGCCTGTGCTGTTTTCACAAATCTTTGTTGTTATTTTTTTCTGCCTGGTGAGCCTTAGCAAAAGATTCACACATCTGCTCAAATGTCACCTCTGCAGAGAGACCCGCAAGCACCTAGCGTAGAACAGTCCCCCCCATCCCTCTGCTGTCTGCGTTGCAGGCATTATGTGTGTACGCCTTACACATACCTTGGAGTGTGAGTTCCCTAAGGACATGGCTATCCTTTTACACAGCAGTGTTCCCAACAGTTAGACCTCAGTCAGGAGGTGCAGATGCACAAGTGTTGCTTTCTAACATGCCTAGTGAGAGGGACCGAACCCAGCCACTTCCTGCTTTCTCCAGGGGAGGTCTAAGGGGAGACCCTGACTGCCTCCAGCATTGGTGGGCGGATCTGGGGGCAACAAAGCTCCAAGGAGAGCTTGTTCCCCCGAGTCTCAGACAAGGTTTCGGGGATGGTGAGGGATGCTCAGGGTATCTGAGGAGGGTTGTCTGCAGGCTGTAGGGAGAGTGGGGAAGTCTTGGTTGGGGATGGGCTTAGCACATGGGTAGGCCAAGAGAGGGTATGTCCTGGTGCCCAGTGGGGTGGGGCCAGTGTGTGATGACGCAGGGGGTGGGTATGCTCCAGGCATTGGGACACTAGGGTGCCACCGTGTGCTTGCCAGCTGTCTGTGTCATCAGTCTCACGGCCCCAGGGTGGGCAGAGCTGCTGGTGGTGGGTACATTTAACAGATGAGTAAACTGAGGCCTGAGCAGAACAGTGACTGACTGAAGGACTCCAGCCAGTTGGAGTCATTAATATCTGCTCCCGTCCTCTAGTCTAAGCCTGGGCCAGAGCCTGGGCCTGGGTCTCCCAGGGCAAAGGAGCCTTTATCTGTAGGCTGGCACAGGCTCCAGGGGGACACCCTACCTAGCCCCACGGTGCAGTACAAAGAAGGAGAAAAAGCATTGCTTTTTCACGTTTGTAATACCAGCACTTTGGGAGGTCAAGACAGGAGGATCACTTGAGCCCAGGAGTTTGAGACCAGACTGGGCAATATAGTGGAAACACATTTCTACAAAAAATAAAAAAATTAGGCACGTTGGTGCACATCTGTAGACCCAGCTAGTCAAGAGGCTGAGGTGAGAGGATCGTTTGAGCCCAGGAGGTTGAGGCTGCAGTGAGCTGTGACTGTGCCACTGCACTCCAACATGAGTGACACAGAGAGACCATGTGTTTAAAAAAAGAAAAAAAAGCATTGCTTTCCCTGTGGCTGCCACAGCTCTGTCTTCTCTGTATCCACTCTTTCCATCACTGCCACCCAGAGCCCCCAGGGTCCCCTCTTGTGACTCCATTGGCCCCTGGCCTGCTGACCCCAGCAGAGTGGCTGGGTGGGTATCTGTGGGTGTGGGCACCTGTGTTCTACGGAAGCGGCTGGGAGTGGGCAGCAGATGGTGTGTGAATTCGCCCCTCCGCCCAATGCGCTGGGGCTGGTTGCCATGGGAGAGCAGATGGCTGGGCTGGGCTGGGCTGGACTGGGGAGGGGAGGCCTCCTGACCACACCCTCATCCCTGCCCACCCAGCCAGTCAGTGGAGAGCTGGGCAGCCCCTAGCTTCGGAGCTGCGGAGCTTCCTCTCTGAGGATGAGGACAGATCTTGCCCCCTTGCCCCTCCTTCTCGCTTCCAGCCAGGACTGAGCCCCTCTCTGCCCCCTACCCCAGGCAGTGCTGAGGGGCTGCCTCTGCCAAAGGGTGCTGATGCAGGAGGGGGACATGGGGGTCAGCAGGGGACAGAGCGCACATGGCCCCTCTTCCCTGCACACAGGGGTGCCCCTGGTCCAGGAGGACCTGTCTGGGAGAGCCCTGTGCTGCTGCCTGCCCCTATCTGCCAGGCCCCAGGAGGCCCGGCAGGAGGGGAGAGCTGAGAGAGGAGGGTGCAGAAGAGGAAGGGGTCGCTGGGGTGGGCGGAGAGCCTCTGAACAGTGCCTGGGGGCTGCCTTGCTGGCCCACTCCAGCCTTGGACCACTGTGAGCAGAGCCCCTCTCTGAAGCAGGCACCTCCAGCAGGGGCCTCTGCTGCTTGTTAATTTCCAGATAATTGAGAAAGTTGTGCTGGCTTTTCCAGTGCTGTTCCTGACAGGCCTGACATGGAGGCACAGGGCTGGGTTTCCTGGGATGCGGACAGGATTTGGAGTGCAGGGAGGCCCCCCCTATGCTGTGTCCCCTGCCTGGCAGGTCTGCCCACACACCTTGGGTCTGTCCCTGACCCTGGGTTTCTGGAGACTGGCCTTGGGCATGCCAAAGGGGACGACCACTGGAGGGATTTGGCTTCAGGCCGTAGGGCCCGCCCACCTTCCCACAGTCAGAGCGACTACTGTAATGACAAACACTGCCCTGCGGTTACTCCACCCTCGAGCAGGGGAGGATGGGAAAACCCTTTATCGAGACAGCTCCAGCTTGAGTCCTGAGGGCAGTCTCTGCTGTCTGGGGTCATGTGAGGTGCTTTCCTGTGGGGACATACCTGGGTTATGAGGTAGGGAGGGGTAAGCTCTGCTGGCCATGGGAGCTGCCTGGGGCATTGCCCCTCACTCTGCCTCCGGGTCGCCATTGTTCCATCATGGTCCCTGGGCAGCAGTGAGGAAGGACTGGTGTTAGGGGTGTGGGATGTCCAGTCTGTGTGTGACAGCAGGCTCACCTCTGTGCCATCCACAAGGGTCCCATGCCCTCATCTGGGTTTTGTTTTTTTTTTTTAGAGATGGAGTCTTTCTCTGTCGCCCAGGCTGGAGTGCGGTGGAACAATCTCAGCTAACTGCTACCTCCGCCTCCTGGGTTCAAGCAATTCTCAGCCTCCTGAGTAGCTGGGACTACAGGCACCCACTACTATGCCCAGCTAATTTTGTATTTTTAGTACAGACAGGGTTTCACCATATTGGCCAGGCTGGTCTTACACTCCTGACATCAAGTGATCCACCTGCCTCGGCCTTCCAAAGTGCTGGGATCACAGGTGTGAGCCACCTTACCCGGCCTCGCCTGGGTTTTGAGCTTGCCTCTGTGAGAGTGCAGCCTAGGGAGATGGTGTCAGCTCTCATTGGCCCTCCAGAGACATCATTTCTTCCTGTCCCTGGGGCTGGCAGTACTCACCTCCGGCCTCAGGAAATCCTCTCCTGCTGCCGCTCCCAGAGCTGGCCATCAGCTGGGCAGTCCAGCCCACCCTCACTGCTGCTGGGAAGCTGAGGCTTCAGGAGGGGAAGGGGCTATGTGCCTTTACACTGTGCAAGCTAGTTTTAGCCTGCTCTTTTCACTTTACTTTGTTGTGGCATTTTCTTGCATTATTTCAGTCTTTGGAGGAGGCCATCTAATAGCTGCAAGCTATTCTGTTGAGGAGGTGTCGTGTCTCACCAGTCCTCTAGAGTTGGTATTGATATTATGCTCCATGATTTGCTGTCATAAATGCTGCAGTGGACACTGGTGAGCATCAAGCAGGGGAGGAGGGTGCTTAGGTGTCAGCTACCTGTTCTTTTGCAGTCTGATGTGTGACAGGGGTCCTTGGCTTTCCAACCCTGGAGTTCTGCTGTCCCTGTCCCTAGATTCCCTTCCTGTTGCAGGGTGGGCTGAGGTCTAGCAGCCCCATTTCTTCCCTGTCCCTGTCCCTTCTGTGCCCCAAAGTGTGTGGGATAGGGCAGTGGTTGGTAAACTGGATCTTGGTCTCTTCAGGTGAAAAATGGGGCTAGGCCTGGCGCGGTGGCTCACACCTGTAATCCCAGCACTTTGGGAGGCGAGGCAGGTGTATCATCTGAGGTCAGGAGCTCGAGACCAGCTTGACCTATATGGTGAAACCCCATCTCTACTAAAAATTTACAAAAATTAGCCAGGCTTGATGTCATGCACCTGTAGTCCCAGCTACTTGGGAAGCTGGGGCAGGAGAATGGCTTTAACCCAGGAGGTTGCAGTGAGCTGAGATAGTGCCACTGCATTCCAGCCTGGGCGACAGAGCGAGACTCTGTCTCAAAAACAAAACAAAACAAAACAAAAAATGGGGCTAATGGTGAAGCCTGTTTTGCTGGATTGCTGTGTGCACAAAATAAGCACATGGTTTTAGGGCCCCTGGCACTGGCCTGGCACCGAGGCTGTGCTGGGTACATGGGACTGCATCCCGGTCCTTGGCAGCAGAGGTCCGGGAGGCTGGACTGGGGGTGGGGTGAGTTTCTACCCCATATACCCCAGCCAGAGCCTGCCCAGTGGGTGCTCCTCCCCCACCTAACAGCCTTCGGGGGCATCCTCCTCCACCCCCCAGCAACATCCCCATCCACACGGTGGGGCTTAGCTCCTGGGGCCTTATTTCCAAAGCGGAAATGCCATTCTGGGAGGCACAGGCTTGGGGGGAGGGAATTTAAGTGGAAAAGGAGCAAATTTTTGAAATGCCTGTGTTCCCCTTGCTGCCTCCCGCTCACACCAGCAGCCCCACCCCCAGCGCTGCTCTAATCCCACTCCTAGGGGAGGAGGGTCTCATCCCCCAAGGTCCTAGCCATCCACCTCCTCTCTGCAGCCCACTCCTTGGCCAGCTAGGATGGAGCGGGGGCCAGCTCCCTTGAGGGCCAGGCCTTATGTGTCCCTGCTTATCCCTACAGGCACTGCTGCCTGGAGCCCTGCCTGCGGGCACTGCCTGCCCATGAGGCCTGGTTCCCTCCCCTCCCCACAGAAGTGGAGGCCCAGGGATAACC
This sequence comes from Aotus nancymaae, assembly GCF_030222135.1. Classification (NCBI taxonomy): domain Eukaryota; kingdom Metazoa; phylum Chordata; class Mammalia; order Primates; family Aotidae; genus Aotus; species Aotus nancymaae. The sequence continues at coordinate 29,705,465 of NW_026988443.1, read as the reverse complement.
TGAGGCTCCTGAGGGTCCTGCTGGTTCAGACCTGCTCCCTGGGAAGCTGGTGTGCCAGCCAGGCTGAGGCGTGGGTGGCTGTATAGGGTCAGGGTGCAGGAGGGGCCGGGCACAGCTCTTGGGAACAAGCAGGAGGAGATGCTCCAGGCAGCCTCCCTGACAGCTGGCTCCTCTTCTGAGGCGGGATGGGCTGTGCTGGGGAGACAGCATGTTGGCTAGTTGTCCTGTTCTTCCCGAGGACTCTGGGTCACACTGTGTCCCATCCCATTGCATCTTCCTCACCTGCCGTGCTGAGAGTCCCGGCCAATGGTTCCCAAGCCAAATACTGAGGAAATGCAGACGTCCAGTTTTTAGGAGGGGTGGGACTCAGGAGTCTGTTTTTTAACAAGCTCCCCAGAGGACCTGGGCTGTTTTAGCCCCTTCCTTTTCAGATGAGAAAGGAGCCCAGAGAGGGCAGAGGGCCTGCCAAGGCAGCACATCCGGCCAGGTGCTGCGTCAGCATCGGCTGAGCCCTGGGTGTCAGGCAGAGGGGCAGCTGCAGGCCCACCTGGGCTTGTGTCTTTCATAGGCCATGCTTGAGAATTCTCTGCTGCGTGAAGCCGGGTCTACCCTGCTGCTTCCCTGCTACCAGAGCTGCCTGATGGCATCCCCTTACTCAGCCAGTGGCCCAGGATTGTTGACTGAGGGTCCTGTCTAGTCTGGAGCAGGCTTGGTCCTATGATCTCCCTGCAGACTGTGCATCCCTGGCCTGACCCAGGGTCTCTGGCACCCTGGTTCTGCCGCATGGAGTGACAGTCACTGACCTGCAGCCGAGCAAGGGGTGACTCAGGAGAGCCAAAGTTGTCTCCACTCGGTTCCCCCCGCCCCCGCGGGTTCCTTCTGTCTCCCTCATTCCCAGAATGCCACCTTCCTACCCCGTGTCGCTGAAGCACGTGAGTTGGAGCAGGACTCAGGAGAGTACTGGGCCCAGGTTTTAGGCTGAGCCCAGGAATGAGTAATGAGTGGAGGCAGATCAGCTGGAGGACCAGCCCGAGTCCCCAAATGTCCTGGGTTTCCACAAACCCAGCACCACAATGCAAGGAGAGGTCGGTGCTGCAGGTGAAAAGCGCTGGGTTGAGAGCTCGCCAGCCTCCCTGCTTGAGGCTTCATTTCCTGGGTCCTTCCTTACTCGGTGGGTCCACAGCCAGAGCTGTGGTGGTGTGATTCTTTTCCTGCAGGTTGGGGCACGTCCCCTCCCCTTTCTTTCTAGATTCAGATCTGAGTCCCACGGCCCATGGACACGCGATGAATGTCCAGGGGTTGGTTAGCGGGCAAGACAGAAGGCTTGAGGCCGCGTCTCGGCTCTGGAGGAGGGCAATCCGGGCAGCCTTCCCAGAAGTGGAGGCGTTTGCGTAGGCCTTCAGTGCGTTCTCGCCCGGGTGGAAGGCGGGGACGTACATTTGTTGGCAAAGCGGTGTCCTGCGCCCTAGGCTGGAAGCCCGGCCTGGGGCAGGGGCCTGGAGGGTGGGAAGTGGGGGGCGGGGCGGGGCGGGGCGAGGCGGGGGGCGGCCCCACAGGGCGGGCTTTTGCCCGCGCGTCTGCGCCCCCGGCAGACGGCTCATTTGCATGGGGAGCTGCGGCGACCAATGGCCGTGTGTGGCCGGGCATGCTGGGATCGGGCTGGGCAGGCTGGGCCGCGGCGGCGGGCGGAGCGCGGCTGGATCGGTTCTGGGCGGCCGAGGCGGCAGCTGCGCGGCTGTACTGGGGCGGCCGCAGCGCGCTCGGAGCCCCGAGGGCACGCGGCCCGAGCAGCTCGGTGTGCGCCCTCGGGGGAGCGGGGGTTCCAGGCCGGCCGGACACCATGAACCACCTGGTGAGGGCGCCAGGCGGGGCGGGGCCGCGTCCCGGCTTCGAGGCGGCCGGCTCCCGGGCGGGCGCGGGCGGGAAGGGGTTAAGCCAGCGGCATTTCCTGCTGGACCTGCGGGGCCTGGGAACTGCCGGCCGGGGTCCGCTGCCCCGGGACCTCCTTCCGCCCTGGCCGGGGAGGCGAGAAGCAGGACCCGCGGGGGCTCCGGAGCCTGCGCGCCTCGGTGGTGTTGGCGGGGCCGGAGGCAGGCTGGAGGGTTCCTAGGTCGGGAAAGTGGCTGGCGGGGCCCGCGCTCCCCTGTCGGCTGCCGCCGGCTGTGTCACCTTGGGCCTCTGCGCCCTGCCCTCGAGCCTCAGTTTCCTCGTCTGCGAGGAGGGGCCGGTGAGCCTCGGGCGAGTGGTCCGTCTGGTGTGGCGTGGGGACTGCCCACCGCTCCCGGAGAGGGAGGAACTCCGGGGAACCGAGGCCGGGCGGGCTAGTGCGTGGCGCCGGCGGAGAAGGCTCGTCCGGAGCACCCGGCTTCGGTTAATGATTCACTCCGGCCGCCGGCGCCGGGTTCCGGGAGCGGAGCAGGGGTGGGGGCGGGCGCGCCGCGGGCTTGCCTTCCCACCCGCCGAGCGCCGGTGGAAGCCGGGTCCTGGCCACGGGAGTCCCTGCCGCACGCGAGAGTCGTGGGAGGGGGCCAGGGTCGGGTTCTGCAGTGTGACTTTGGAGTCCATGGTTGAGGGACCCGCAGAGTTAGAGCAGGGGTGGGGCTGCCGCTCGAGGGTCTCAGAGGCTGATCGGAGGGCCAAGGAGAGGGAGATGGGCAAGCTGAGATTTGCCGAGGAGTGCGGGGCGACGGGCTTACGGCCTTAGGGGCCTGGAAGATGTTAGAGTTTCGAGTTCCAGACCGGGGACAGCAGCTCCTTTTTCCACCACAAGGCTCCCGTTCCCTCCTGAGAACCCCTGGTTTCCTTTCCCCCACCTCTCCCCGGCTTTGCCGCGGCTTTGGTCACCTTCGCAGAATGACCATGGGTTGATAACTTTTTTGCTGGATTCGGCCAGGTGAGATGTTTCCCATCGTCCTGGGCCGGGTGACGCCCCCTTTTGTGCCCATTCCTTTCCCTCGGTGAAGAATTGGGTGGTGGGGGCTGGATAACCTGTGAGAGCAGGTGTTGGGGTGCCTGGAGAATCCGGGCCCAGGTACGGGGGCGGGGAGGGGGGCTGTGGGTAAAGGAGCTTGGGGGAGGAGCTGCTGACACTTCCTCCTGGCACTGCTTGCCCGGGAGCTGGGTGGAGGCAGGGCCGGGCAGTCCCAGGTTCTGCCAGTAAAGTCACCTTGGGCTGGGACAGGAGGCAGTAACAGCCTCTGGCCATTACTGTTTGTCTGAGCAGGAGGTTGAGCACTGTGGGCTGGTACCATGGCCCCAGGTCTGACTGAGGGATGGAAGTAAGAACAGTGTCGCTAGGGCCTCCTGTCTGTGCAGGAAGCGCCCTGAGACAGCTCCTCACGCCCCTCCCCCATTATACAGATGGTGCAGATTGGGACACTGAGGTACAGAGAGGCAGTCAGTTGTCCTCAGAACTGGCTCCAGAACCTCGTCTCTTGTCATGGCCCCCAGTGCAGCACCACTTGTGGCCTCCTAATTCCTAGTCTGGGACTGGGGCTGCTCAGGTCCTTGGAGACCACCATGCTCTTTTGGGGTTGTCGCCTTGGTAGGAACCCTCTGGTTTCAAGGCTGTGCCTTTGTGGCCCTCTTCTGGCATCTACTGTCCCTTTAGGAGTAGATCACCCTTTTCTCCTGAACCTAGACAACTCCCTCTCTTGCCCCCAGAAGCCCATAGCCAGCTGAAGCAGCTAGAACCAACCAGTAGGGGAGGTGCATGCGCTCCAGGGGAACTTCTTGGAGGAGGCAGTATTGGCGTCAGACTTGAAGTGTTTAGGTTTTGGGGTTGGGTGATAGAGATATTTCTCCAGCAAAGACACTGGGCAAACCTCTTCCTCTGGGTCTTTCGGGGCCCCCAGATAAGGGGCTGCAAGGTGGTCTCCCTGTAAGAGGGTGGGGCTCTGCCCTCTGTCAGGCCCTTCCTGGCCCTCTGAGCACAGGAGAGGCCCTGTGTCTTGCTGCCCTAACTTCCTCCCACCTCTAGGTGCTAGCCTGGGGCAGAAGGAGGGTGGGGTGGGGGTGGGTCCAGCCTCCTTGATGACACAGCTGGGGCTGGAGGTGGGGGTGCCCCTATTCTGGGCCTGGTGCTGTCCCCGAAGTCAGGGGTCAGCCTCACACTGAGCTCTCTGCCAAAATTCTCAGATCATAAGCATGAGCTCCAGCCAGTCTGCTTGAGTGAACCCTACTCATCCTGCCTACAGGGGCACGGGCCTGGGGGCTGCCAGCCATCCTCACTGTACTTGGGGTGTTTTGAGTTGCAGCTTCCATGTCCTGCAGCAGGAGGGCCCTCCCTGTGCCACCGACTCTGCCCAGCCTCTTAGGGACACTGCCTGGGATGCTCTGGCAGGAGTGGGGACTGGAGTGTGCTTCCAGCCCATAGCTGGCCCTGGGCATAAAGGCATCTGCTGTGGCATTGCAGCCAAGGCCAGGCTGTGCTCTGTGCTTGTGTTGGGGTGCCCTTGGCAGTGGACACCCCACAGGTGGCTTTTTATTCCCTCCTGCTGCTGAGTGTCACACGTGGGGCTGAGGGCCTGCACCCCTTCCCTGCCTCATCCTCTTTGAGGAGTCATGTCCTCCTGAGGCCGGCAGGACAGGAGCCATGCTCCCCGGGGTGGTTCTGGAACATGGGCCCCGTACACAGGCTATGTGGTCCGCCCACACCCTTGCTGCCTGCCACCCGGGCACCCAGGACTTGAGCCCAGACCCTGGCCACCCAGTCGTCTGTGGAATATTAGGAGAAGATGCCACTAAAGCTGGCAGGCCCTGGAGTTCCACCCAGGATGGGGACATGGGTAGGGGAAGAAATGCTGCCCCTCAGAGCCCCCTCAGAGCCTGGGCCAGGGCCAAGTAGGGTGATGGGGACCCACCTGGAGGGGTCCTGATGTGGTGTGTGGATGAGTGGAAACTGCGAGTGCAGATGGCCAGTGGGGCGCACACTCGTTGGGCCTGCATCTGTTGGCCACGGGGCCTCGTTGGGACAAGCAAATAGAATGCCCCAGAAGTAAACTTGGCCCAAGTTTGTGACGGTTCTGGGTATGAAAGAAGCCAGTGTTTCCCAAGTGCCTGCTGTGTGCAAGGCTCTGTGCTGGGGCGGGTGCGCATGTGCACTGGGGGCATGGACAGGAGGGGTGGGGAAGGCCTATGACATTTCCTCTCATGGTTTCCACAAACCCAGGCATCACCCCTGGTTGGAGGTAAAGTTGAACCACCCAGCTTCACTGTATCTGAGCCCGCGGTTGGCCTCTGCTGCTTCTGGACTCAGTGACCCCCAGGCTGTCAGGGAACTTCTGAGCCTTGGTTTCCCTATGTAGTGAGATGGAGGTAATCATGTCTTATAAGGTTGTTTCGGAGGTTAAATGAGCTGCTGGCTGTGCGGGAAAGAGCTCTGCCTCTGGCAGGGAGGAACTGTGCTGTTTTATTGTTGTGAACCTAGTGACAAGTGTGGCACTATTACTCGTTTCCTTGTCTGTCCCCACCCCAGGGTCTTGGGCGGAGACCAGGAGTTCCTCTGGCCATTTCCTCCCAGCTCCCACCTTGCGCTGGCTTGCGGGTGCTGAGGTCACATTTGCTGGGTGAAAGGGTGCAGGCCAGATGTGAGCCAGGCCTGGCAGAGGGGGTTTTGGTCAGAGGTGTTGCCTGCAGTGTTCACTGCAGTTGGCTCAGGCTGGCCCTGCACCTGAGAACTCCTGGGTTGTCTCTTCAGGCAACCAGGGAAGGCTCCTTGGAGCAGCAGCATCTCTTATTACTCCCCAACTCCAGCTTCCCCACACCCAGAGTCAGCATCTGGGGACAGCTACAGCATGTCCAGGGCTCCCAAGGCAGCTGGCAGAGCCAATGAGGAGACCCCAGCACCCATCCGATAGCTGCAGCTCTCTCTGACGTGTGCCGCCTGCCTGGCCCGGGTGGATCTGGTGCCCAGGTGGACCCCAGGATACAATGAGGGCCGTTCTTGAAGCCAGGCAGAGCCCGTGGGGCGGTCCTGTCGGCTCCCATGTGCAACAGCTGGGATATTGTTTGGGGAGTGCTGGCATCAGGCTGGGGCTCTCCCCATCTGGCCCTGCCCTCTGGGATAAGCGAGCCCCTGAGGGCATTCCCGGGTTCCTCTGTGCACGCGCCCTGGAGCTGCCCTGCTGAAGAAGGTAGACTTGTCCTCCTGTCCTGGGTGCCTGGGGTCCCGGAGTGTGAATTGGGCTGTATCAAGACATGCTGGGCAGTACTGTGAGGTGAGGGCAGAGGGGAGGCAGTGTCCCAGGAGGAGCCTTCCTGGAGGGGATGATGGTCCAGCGTGTCCTGAAGTGGGAGTGGGGAGTAGCAGAGTGAGGTACCAGAGACTGGGAGAGTCAGGCAGCAGTGTCCACTGTGCCTTGGACACAGGTGGCTGACAGTGTCCCCCTGGGCTGGCTTTGCACCCCCTCTGAGGTCACAGTTGTGTGTGTCCCTTGAGAACTTGGGCAGGAGCACCTGATTGGCCCAGCTTGGGTCATGCCCTAGGCCCAGCAGTGCAGGAGGCCAAGAAAGTAAGTTTGGGGAAGCTGGCCTCTCCCCCTGGTTGGAGGGTGTTCCTGGGGAGGCTGCTGGGGGGCCTGTGAGCATGTCCAGTGCTTGGGGTGGTGTGGGCTTTGCTTTTCTGGGCCTATTTGGCCATGGGAAACTCGTTGTGTGGAAGACGGTCATTGAGCTCTGCCCGCGTTATCTTTGGAGTCTGCCCTGTGAGTCCTTCCCACCCCTCCAGGCTCACAGCCTGCCTCCCTGCTCCAGCCCCCTGGCTGAGGCCCTTTGCCCCGTGCTCTTCCCAGACACAGTCCTGTGGAACGTCATCTTCTTGGGGAGGCCGTCTCTGACCCTGTGTTCAGAGGCCTCTCTCACATTATTTTTGGCACCCCTACTTTCTTCCCCATCAAAGCAAATTGCTTGGTGTCTTTCTGTCCCACTATAGTATAGGGCCCGTGTGGACAGAGGCCTTGTCCACGAGGCCTGCGCTATCTCTGCAGAGCCCGGCCAAAGCAGGGGCCAGACACATCTTTTGTTAAAAGAGTAATGTGGCTGGGCAAGGTGGCTCACACCTGTAATCCCAACACTTTGGGTAGCTGAAGCTGGAGTGATCGATCACTTGAGCCCAGGAGTTTGAGACCAGCCTAGGCAAGATAAGGAGACCCCATCTCTACACAAAATTAGCTGGGCTGGTGGTGCACGCCTGTAGTCTTAGCTGCTTGGGAGGCTGAGGTGGGAGGATCGCGTGAGCCTGAGAGGTGGTTGCATTGAGAGCCACAGTTGCAGTACTGGGCGATAGAGCAAGACACTGTCTAAAAAAATAAAACTTTTTATGAAACCAGGGCTGTCATCATCCAGCAGAGAGGATCTAGGTGCTCAGAGAGTCTAGGGGATTTGCCCAAGGTCCCACAGCCGGGCCCAGGTCTGAGTCTTAGCTGCTTCTTAGCGAGGAGGAAGGAGTGCCCATCCTTGGGGACAGACAGGGAGGCAGAGAGCCCCAGAGAGGTGGGTCCCTGGCCAGCTGTAGCGGTCGGTTGTGTACCAGCAGTGTCCAGAGCTCAGGCTGGCAGGGCGTGGGGGGGCACAGCAGCTGACGCAGGCCGGGGAGCTTCTGGTGCCAGGCGCCTAGTGCCACGTGCCCAGCCTGTGAGGTGCTTCCCAGCCTGGCTCCAGCGGCCCCAGACTGGGCTGTGGCCTATCAGTGAACTCATGCTGGGAGGAGTTGGGCCTTGAGGGCAGAGGCCCCAGCCGCTCACCTGAGCCAGGCTTCCCCTCCCTGCAAGGCCTTTCCCTCCACAGAGCCGCCGCCCTCCCTGCTTGTGCTCCCACAGCCTCCCTGAGTGCCCAGCCCTGCCTGGTGGGGCCTCTGCCAGCCTTCCCTGGGCCGCCCTCCTAAGAGGTGAGGGGCCTCCTCGGGGCAGTCCCCTCTGTCCACACCCCCACCTTCTCTGACTTGGCTAGAGGGGAATTTTCCTGTGACTCACTCTGCTGGCACTTCCTGTGGTCACCAGGGCAGGGGCTGGGGGACCCGGCAGGCTGCTCTGTGGTGTGTAGGGTCACTGGGGGATGGTGGCCCGCCCCCTGATGGGCTGTGATTCCCAAAGGCAGGCTGCAGACCATATTTGGGAAATGCTCATCTTGCTGGCAGCCTAGGATGGGGGCCCTGAGCCCGGGTGGGCTGTAGGACAGCCTCCGCTCTTCCCACTCCTCTGTGGGGCTCTGGCCCCTCGACCCACCGCAGCGCCTGTCCCATCCTGCCTGAGACTGGGACACAGTCCACTGATTTCTTTTTGTGTATTTTTTCAGCCCAAAGCAAGAAACACTCATTCCTGAAAAACAGGAAGAGAAAGTGTCCCCATTGTCTCACACATCTCGATCCTGTCCTCATCCTGTCCTGTCTTTACGTTTCACAGGACGTTTTCTTGAGGCGTTTTTGACTTGAGTACCTTTTTCATGTCTGTGATTGTGGTGTGGACAGTGCTGCAGTGATCTGGGGCCTCTGCCCTTGTGCCCACCTTGGCTCCAACGTGACTCCACCTGGGCCTGCCCTCCTGAGCTGCCACCGGCACCTCCCATGGGCCTTGCCCCTCCTGGCTCCCCACACTCCAGCCTCTGGCCCTTTTAGGGGCTGGAGGCTCCAAGCTGCTCTGGAGAAATGGGCTCCCAGCTGATGACACCCACCCGGGGCAAATGAGCAGTGGGGTCTGAATGTCTGCTCCTGGGACCTGGGGCACCCACTGCCTGCCCGGGCCACTGCATGGTGTGCCATCGCCTTCTTCCCCCCATGCTGGCCAGGGAGACGGAGCTCAGAGGGGTGCTGTCCAGCCCCTGCTGGTGTAGGGGAGGAGGGTGGGCCCTTGGGACTTGGAAGAGGCCTCACCCCTCTCCTCTGCCCCAAGGCCCAGGCTCCTGCTTCCTGTTTCTGCCCAAGGGGGTGTGGCCCTTCCTTGTTTCACTCCTTGCAGATGGAGTTCAGAAAATGGGACTTGGACCCAAGTGGGGATGGTCACACAGCTACTGGCTAGCCAGAACCCAGGTCCCATTTCCAAGTCAGAGTCTACACATCTCAGATCCCAGGAGACTCCGAGGAGGGTCTTTGCAGGGCAGCCCAGAGCTGAGGCCAGGCTGGTGGGGTGGCTGGAACCCAATGTGGGTCACCTCCCAGCTGGCCTGGCACTGTCCTCAGACCTGGCTTCCCTGTGTGTGAAGTCTGGGGCCCCTGTGGAACCCATGTAGCCCTCTGCTGCCCTAGGAGGGGCCGCAGCCCTGGCCTTGTCTCACCCCGTGCCTTCCTCACACCTACCTTTTACTGGAACCAACCACACTCTCTAGCTGGGGACCCCCTGTCCCTGGGCCCAGCCTGCGCCTGGCACCTGGATGGGGCAGCAGGGGCAAGGATGCACGAGTGTGGCAGGAAACCGTGAGGCCTCCCTGCTCGGGCTCTTGTGTCCCAGCAAGGCTCCGAGCCTGCCCTTGCCATGGCCCTTCTGCCTCTGATCCCACAGCCTCCTCCAAGTCCCTCTTGGGCTACTTGGTTTCTGTGCCACGTGGAGCATGTGCCCTGCCCTGGGAGAGTTTGCTGAGGGTGATGGGGCTGGACAGGGAGGGTGCGCCTCCTGTTTTCCTCCCAGCCTTACGGAAGGTGTTTGAGGTTTCTAAATTATTGACTTTTTGGTAGATTTTGGGTAGATGGACTTTGTTAAGGAAGTTCCCTCTCATTTTTGTTCAGTTTTTATTCTAAGAAGTTGTCCTTTTTGTTAGATTATTTTCTTTTGTCTCAAGAGACAACCATTGCAATTTCTTTTCACCTGGCGGCACTGTCGTTATTAACTGCTGCTCTCCCTGTGTTAGTCCAGGTAGCAGAGTGGCCTTGGGCGGGGATTTTAGGGGTATCCTGAGGGTCATCCCTGGAGTTTTGGTGGTGGCAGTGGTCAAGAGGATTTTGTGGCGCTATACAGGTGAAATTGAAAGGCCAAGATCAGCTGGGCCTTTTTGCTGGGAAAGGTGGGGACAGTGGAGGCAAAGACACAGTGATCTCACCAAACTCCACTAAGTTCCTTTCCCACTATCAAAGCCGGGTGCCTCCCCAGAGCGGGGCGGGAGCTGGGGAGCCCCTGACGCCCCATGCACATCTCACACCTGTGTCCTCTCTCCCCAGAACGTACTGGCCAAAGCCCTCTATGACAATGTGGCCGAGTCCCCGGATGAGCTCTCCTTTCGCAAGGGCGACATCATGACGGTGCTGGAGCAGGACACGCAGGGCCTGGATGGCTGGTGGCTCTGCTCGCTGCACGGGCGCCAGGGCATCGTGCCCGGGAACCGCCTCAAGATCTTAGTGGGCATGTACGATAAGAAGCCAGCAGGGCCTGGCCCTGGTCCTCCCGCTGCCCCTGCCCAGCCCCAGCCCGGCCTCCCACAAAGCCTCCATGCCCCAGCGCCTCCGACCTCCCAGTACACGCCCATGCTCCCAGCCACCTACCAGCCCCAGCCTGACAGCGTCTACCTGGTGCCCACCCCGAGCAAGACTCCTCAAGGCCTCTACCAAGCCCCTGGCCCCAGCCCTCAGTTCCAGTCGCCCCCAGCCAAGCAGACATCTACCTTCTCGAAGCAGACGCCCCATCACCCATTTCCCAGCCCGGCCACAGACCTGTACCAGGTGCCCCCAGGGCCTGGAGGTCCTGCCCAGGACATTTACCAGGTGCCACCTTCTGCCGGGATGGGGCATGACATCTACCAGGTTCCACCATCCATGGACACCCGCAGCTGGGAGGGCACAAAGCCCCCGGCAAAGGTAAGGCCATCCTGGCTCAGTCATGCAGCCCTCACAGGTGTAGCCCAGGCCCTGGTTTCTGGGCGCAGGTCAAGGTGGGAGGTGAGTGTTTGGGGAGTGTTCATTTGTCTGGGGAAGGTGGATAGGAACGGGCCCAGAGGGGAGATGCCCTTCTGGCCTCTGCCACGCTGACTGAAGCGGCTGTCTCACCACAGGGAGCAGCCTGTTGAGGCGTCCCAGGGGCAGGTGGAGCTTGGCACATGGGGTCAGCAGTTGCTGGGTCCCCGCGGGGCAGAGCCCATCCACCTCATGCCCAGCTGCCCTGTGCCCTCTGGGTTTACATGTCAGCCTCTGGATGGGGTTCTGGCACATCTTCTGGCTGCCCCTGCCTCTGTGGGCCAACCCCTCTCCACTTCTGGGGCATGCTAGGAGCCAGTGGGTGCTTATGGTAATCTGAATGTGACTCTTGGACCCGGGGAGGATGCGGCCCCTGAGATTGCTAGAGGAGGGCTGCTCTGAGAGCTCTGGGCTCTTGTTGTGAGATGCCGGGCCTGGGAACAAGACCTCTGGCTTCCAGGCCCTCAGCCCGCTCCCCCAGGCCCCTGACTCCCAAGCTCACCTGCCTATAGGAAGCGGCTGGAGAGGGTGGCGAGGTCCACTGGCTGTGGCAGGAGCAATCTTTTCTCACCTTTGATTGTCCCGTTCCACTGTGCCAAAGCCCCCTCAAGAGCTGGGGTGTGGAGTTTCCAGGCCTGGAAGCGGAGGAGACATCCCGGGTCTTTTGTCTTCTCCTGCCTGCTACTTCTTATGGCTCACCAGGAAGACCTGAGAAACCCAGCCCATGCTGCCGTCTCAGCACTCCCAAGGGACATAGCAGCCCCGGCTCTGTGGGGTCAGCTTTCTAGGACCCAGCCAAAGCCTTGTGTTTTTGCCATGTCCTGTCTAGAGCCACCTGTGTCTGGAGAGACAGTGGCCAAGTGGACACTCAGCCCAGGGCTGAGGTAGAGACCTCATTGGTGCCAGCTGGGCATCGAGTCAGCAGGAAGTCACCCCCACCCCTGCCCATGGGTGGCCTGCACCCAGGAGACCTGGCGGGAGGTCATTGGCAGGTTGGACTCCATGGACATGGGCCATGAAGCCTGGCCACTAGGGGAGCATGGGTCACTGGCTCCCGCTTCCTGCTCTTCCGGCTCCTTCAGCCATCTCTCCAGAGACGAGCCTGGCTGGTGCAGGGCTGCCCGGGTGAGGCTGCTCCAAAACTGGCTTTAGCAAGAGGAGCAGGGTCCTGTTATTCCCTGGGGAGGTGGCAGGGGGCAGTGCCCTGTGGGGGAGCCTCAGGCCATGGCCCGCGCACACTCAGACCCCACATAGATGCATACCCGCACCCCACCCATGCAGACACGTGTGCACAAACACATGCCTGCACACACCTCATGTTTACGAACACATGCACATAGCTGCATCCCAGCTCCCACAAATGGACACACGTATATGCCCACACATGCGCACATCACATGCATGAACACATGCACACCTTGCCCCACATGTACAAACACATGTGTACGCCCACATATGTAAAGCATGTCCACCCATCAGTATCCTGCAAACATGTACAAATGCATGTGCATATATACACACAGACACAAACCACACTCCACATGCCCGAGGCCAGTCACACCCCCTCCTCCCCTCCTCCACCTTTGCAGTGAAGCTTGTCCTGATGTGGGTGGGAGGCTGAGGCAGGCAGCGGAAGCCCTGTGGGCCGAGCAGCAGCAACGAGACCTGCGGACCTAACCTGGCCTCCAGCCCATGTTTTGGTAGCTGTTCTGTTTCCCTCTCCAGCAAGGGGCCTGCTCTCATTTTTGTCAGGGGCTCAACCAGCTGGGTCCTTCTCTGCCCAGGCCCACTGCTAGAGCTGTCCAGTCCTGTGCCCCAAGGCCTGGACCTAGCTGGTGGCCCAGGAAGAAGAGCCCTTCGTCCTGGGCCCGGTTGCTCTCCCCCAGGAAACCTCCTTCAATCTTGATTGTGTCTGCTTGTATTTTATGATCACAAAAGAAATGCTCATTTGCTGTAGAAAATGCATAATGTATGAAGTCGTCTGGAGACAAAATTTTCTAATCAAGAGGTAATCACTGGAAAATTCTGGCATATTTTGTCTAGCAGCTTCCCTGTGTTTCACAGATTTATACACGTGGTTTTGCATTTCAAAGTTGTAAATCCAACATTAGATACCAAAAGTATTTTGTTGTCCAGGCGAGGTGGCTCACACCTGTAATCCCAGCACTTTAGGAGTCTGAGGTGGGCAGATCATGAGCTCAGGAGTTCAAGACCAGCCTGGCCAGCATGGTGAAACCCCATCTGTACTAATAATACAAAATGGGTGACACCCATTTTGCAGAAGCGGGAGGCCAGCCACTGAGCTGTAGGGCGGGGGCCTACCTTATCCCCTTCCCCTGATGCCTTCCTCTTGTGCCCTGACTGGGAGGCAGGGATGTGTTCCTGAGTTCACTGCTCTCCCCCGCTTGATGCCTTATCCTGGGGGAAGAGAGAGGCAGCAGGACACAGCCCTGGCCGTGGCGGGCCCCGTGCTGCCTGGCTCTGTGCGTGCACCTGGCAGTGGGCCTGTGCTGTGTTTTCTCTGCATTATATGAGGTGTGTGAGTGAGTGTCAGAGACTGTGTGGGTCTTTTGTCAGGGTCTGTGTCTCTGTCCCCTCCTCCTGGGCTCTGGCTTTGTTCCCACAACCTCCGGGGGCTCCAGGGCCTGCTAGTGAGGTCTCAGGTGTGCTGCAGGGTGGCCTGTGATTAGCAGCTGGGCTCAGTCATTCCCCTATCCCCCTGGTGGCTGACTTGCTCTGTTTTTCTAACAGAAACATTTGGTCACTGTGGCTGCCTACTGCCACCCGACTCAGCTGCAAGAGTGACAGGCGGCCATTTACCTGGGGAAACCTGGGTCCAGCTGCACCCCTGAGCCTCATCCCCTGAGGGTGGGATGGAGGGTGCTCACTCCTCCTGCTGGTGCTGGGTCCTGACTGAGCCTTGGAGCTGGGTCCCTACCTGCCTTCAGGAGGCTGGGAGGCCTAGAGAAGCCTCGGGCCCTGCCTCGAGGCCCAGCCAACCTGCCACGTCCCTCCGCCCCGCCTGCCCCACTGTTGGCAGGTCCCTGAATCTAAAAATAGCTCTGGAGGAGACTCAAGTCTGGGGCGCATGGAGGGAGATGAGTCTGGAGAGGCGGCCGCCAAATCCACTTCCAGACGTGCTGGAGCAGGGCGGGGACACCCCAAGGAGGCCTCCAGCCTGCCGGGCTCTGCTGCCAGGCGCACTGGAGGCCCAGTGGACCCAGCATTACTGCCCAGCTCTGCTGTGCCGCAAGAAGCTCTGCCAGGCCTGGGAGTGTCGGGCACCTCCGCCACCCCTATGCTCAGTGCACCCTTATAGCACCCTCAGCCAGCAGAGCTGGCTGCCTGCCTGCATTGAGAGGGCCTCGTGGGATTCAGGGGCACTGGTCCCAAGGGAGGGACTGCTTTGGCGCTGCTGCCCCCAGGGATGTGCGGGGAGGCCCCAAGTCAACCCTGTCCCAGACGTCCCCTTTGATGAGGAACAAAAGGCCTTTCTTTGGAGAGAGCTGAACAGGGAGCCTGGTGCTGGAGTTGTGTGGGCGAGGTGTGCCTAGGGACTAGAGAATCTCACCAGGGAGGCCTCGTCCTCCCCAAGGCAAGGAGGCCTTCGGGAAAGAAGGCTGCCTGGCATCACCCCCACCCCCTTCAGGCCGGTGCTGGTGAGGGGCAGCGTGGCCCTGGGCTTGCCCCTGTGCTGCCTGCCTCTGCACTGTTCGGGTCTTGGCCTCTCTGGGCTCTGGGCCAGGGTAAGAGCACCTGGGGAGGGGAGGGCCGGCCCTGGACCTGCCTCCCCTGCTGAGCCTCCTCATTTCAGGTCACCAGGGGTCTTACTTGCTGCAGGCAGCTCCCTGGGGCAGGTGCGGCAGGGAGGGGGCCTTGGTTCCAGCTGCTGCGCCGCCCCCAGCACATACCCGACCTGCCCCTCTGGCCCTGTCCTCCAGAGTCTCCACACTCTGTGTTATGGGGGAAGGGGGCTGGAGGGGCTGTGGCTCTGTCTGGTCCTGGGCTGGGCGCAGTCCCCTGCTGGGCCAACCTTTTGGGGAGGCTACAGCTGGGTGGTGTGGACAGCAGGCTCCGAGGCCTCCGCTGTGGCCTTTTATCCTGCGGGACTGAGTGCCCCAGTAATGGGGGTCCTTGCCTATGGGTAGTGCCCTCCAGAGCCAGGGTCCCAGCCCCTTACCTTGCCGGTGTCATCCCCTCCCCTCCATGTCATCAGCTGTCACCCATGCTCCGCTGTAGAGCCTTCTGGGTCAACTGGCTGTAGAGACGTTGGTGTCCTGGCCCAGGACAAGGCTCTGAATAAAACCTGGAGGAAGGTCAGCGGATGCAGAGGGGGTGAGAACTGGTGCCTTGGAGAGCCCCGTCTCTACCACCTCATGTGCCCTGCCCACCTCCCAAAAGGACGAGGCTCCCAGGTGTGAGTGGAGCCTCCCTGAGGACCCAAGGGATCCTGAGGGTAGGTTCGATGGCAGCTGTGAAGTTGGCTCTCTGTCCCCAGGTGGTGGTGCCCACCCGTGTGGGGCAGGGCTATGTATATGAGGCCGCACAGCCAGAGCAGGACGAGTATGACATCCCTCGACACCTGCTGGCCCCGGGGCCCCAGGACATCTACGACGTGCCCCCAGTTCGGGGGCTGCTTCCCAGCCAGTATGGCCAGGAGGTAGGTGTGGGGTGTGCGGCTGGTGGATGGGGTGGCGAGTCTGTGCCTCTGCTTGGCCCTGGGCAGGGAACTGCATCTTCTCAGCGCTAGCCAGGCCTGGAGGCCGTGCTGCAGGGTTTCCCCCTTTTCCATTCCCCCAAGTGGCCCTAGCACCGTTAACCCTGCACTGTTTCTGCCCCCAGGTATATGACACACCCCCCATGGCCGTCAAGGGTCCCAATGGCCGAGCCCCATTGCTGGAGGTGTATGACGTGCCCCCCAGCGTGGAGAAGGGCCTGCCGCTGTCCAGCCACCACGCGGTGAGCCAACGCCAGGGCCAGGCTGAGATTGTGTGGTGTCGGGGTGTGTACACTGGGGTGACAATCAATGTCTACAGGGCTGGGGGCCCTGGCCAGGAAGAGACTGGTTTCAGGCCCTGTTCTGCCCCTCACTGTATCATTGACAGATGAGGAAACCGAGCTCTCTTCTGAGCCTCAGATTCTTCGTCTGCAGAACTGCCCATTGCAAGGCCTTCTCCATGAGTCCCTGAGAGAGTATCTGCAAAGTGACCACGGGGTGTGTCATCTCATCCGGGATGCTTTGAAGAGTGAAGGGGGTACTAGTAATTATGCGGGAGCGTCAAGGACAAACCAGGACTGTCCTGGGCAAACCATAATTTGGTCCCCCTGATAATTCACACAGCTCAGCCACACACCTGCTGCAGAGTAGAATATTTACACGTGGTGGTGGCGGTGGGTGGTAACAGTGATGGTGATGATGAGATAATGGTACAGTGGTGGTGGCAGTGCAGTATGACAGCTGACCTTTCAGTGAGTGTCTGCAGTGACAGTTGTGTGCATTAGCACATGTGGATTTATTTGGGAGGAAGCTCTCCCACCTTCAGGCAAGCAGACAGGCACAGGGGCTCATCCCGGAGCTGTCATGGATAGGAATCCTGAAGGATGTGTGCACCAGGGCTGCGTGTGTGTGGGGCGGGGGTAGGCTGGGTGCTGCCCCCAGCCCTTGGGGTGGCAGATGGATGGACGGACAGCCTTGATCGCCGATTGTCCCCCAGGTCTACGACGTTCCTCCATCAGTGAGCAAGGACGTGCCCGACGGCCCGCTGCTGCGTGAGGAGACCTACGACGTGCCCCCTGCCTTTGCCAAGGCCAAGCCCTTTGACCCAACCCGCACCCCGCTGGTCCTGGCTTCGCCCCCTCTAGACTCCCCACCGGCTGAGGACGTGTATGACGTGCCGCCCCCAGCTCCTGACCTCTATGACGTGCCCCCTGGCTTGCGGCGGCCTGGCCCAGGCTCCCTGTACGACGTGCCCCGTGAACGGGTCCTTCCTCCTGAGGTGGCCGACGGTGGTGCGGCTGATGATGGTGTGTATGCGGTGCCTCCCCCAGCTGAGCGTGAGGCCCCAGTGGACGGCAAGCGCCTGTCAGCCTCCAGCACCGGTAGCACACGCAGCAGCCAGTCCGCTTCCTCCTTGGAGGTGGCGGGGCCGGGTCGAGAACCCCTGGAGCTAGAAGTCGCTGTGGAGGCCCTGGCTCGGCTGCAGCAGGGTGTGAGCGCCACTGTTGCCCATCTCCTGGACCTGGCAGGCAGCACCGGTGGGACCAGAAGCTGGCGCAGCACCCCTGAGCCACAGGAGCCACTGGTGCAGGAGCTGCGGGCCGCCGTGGCCGCCGTCCAGAGTGCCGTCCACGAGCTGTTGGAGTTCGCCCGCAGCGCTGTTGGCAATGCTGCCCACACATCTGACCGTGCCCTGCATGCCAAGCTTAGCCGGCAACTGCAGAAGATGGAGGACGTGCACCAGACACTGGTGGCACATGGTCAGGCTCTTGACACTGGCCGGGGAGGCCCGGGAGCCACCCCTGAAGACCTGGACCGGCTGGTGGCTTGCTCGCGGGCCGTGCCCGAGGACGCCAAGCAGCTGGCCTCCTTCCTGCACGGCAACGCCTCGTTGCTCTTCAGACGGACCAAGGCCCCTGCCCCGGGGCCCGAGGGGGGTGGCACCCTGCATCCGAACCCCACTGACAAGGCCAGCAGCATCCAGTCACGGCCCCTGCCCTCACCCCCTAAGTTCACCTCCCAGGACTCGCCGGATGGGCAATACGAGAACAGCGAGGGTGGCTGGATGGAGGACTATGACTACGTCCACCTGCAGGTGGGTGCCGCCTGCCCAGCCCCGGCTCCACCTCCGTCCCGCTCCTCCTCCCCAACTCGGGGCTCCTGTGCTCAGGGGGAGATGTGTCCCCCACTGGAGCCTGGTCCTTGGCAAGGCCCTGCACCCTCCGACCTTCCTCACCCACATCACCCCTGTGGGCCAGCACGGCTGTGTCATTGAGTCCTGTGGGCTGGTGTCTCCGGTGACCAGCAGTGGTGGCTGTGTTCTTGTGGGGGGACAGACCTGCAGAAATGTGCATACACAGAAAGATGCTCCGAGGGTGGGGGCTCAGCGGGAGACGATGGGAGGTGGCTGGGGCTGCTCCTCCCAGGCCAGTCCCTGGAGCAGAGACCTGGGTGCCAGCTGGGCGAGAGTCCCGGTAAGAAGCATTCCAGGCTGAGCTGGGCCGGAGAGGCGTCCGGAGGCGGGGAGCAGGCGGCCAAGCCTTTAGGCCAAGGGGGAGGGGTTGGGTTTGGTTTCTGGTGTGGGAGCCTGGGCAGGCAGGGTGGAGCATGCGGTGCGGCCTTTCTCAGGTGCCCCGCCCTGTGCCCAGCCTCTTCCTGGCCTGGCAGACGGTGAAAGGGGCGGCCAGCACTGCTTCCTGGGAAGCCACCTTCTCTCTGTGTGTCACAGCCAGTCTAGAGGTGTGTGTGTGGGTCTGTGTGTCCCCACATGTGGCAGCCTGGGGAGGGGTGTGTGTGTGTCTGTGTGTGTGTGTGTATGCCCCCACATGTGCCAGCCTGTGTCTGCGTGTGCTGCTGTGTGTGTGTGTATATATGTGTGTATGTATGTGTGTGTGTGTGTGTGTGTGTGTATATATGCGCACACAGTACCACCTGGTGGCCACTCAGTTCTCTGCGCCTCACGGGGCTGGCCTCCGCTTCTGGCACAGACAAGAACTGGCCTCAGCGCAGCCCCTGTGTCTTCCCTCCAGGGGAAGGAAGAGTTTGAGAAGACCCAGAAGGAGCTGCTGGAAAAGGGCAGCATCACGCGGCAGGGCAAGAGCCAGCTGGAGCTGCAGCAGGTGAGGCCCTGGCCCTGAGCGTCTTCATCTTTTCATTTGGTTTAAAGTTTTCAAGAATAACTGTTGGAGACATTTAAAGAGTGAGAGAGTGAGGTGAGGGCAGAAAACAGACCCCTCACAGCTGGCACAGGCTTGGCGTGGGGCTGGCTCTGCCCTGCTCCCTTCTTCACGCTGCTCCCTGCGTGTCCAGGAGAGTGTCCTGTGGACATTCGACTCTTCTGTCCCAGCATCTGCCATAGCATGAAGCATTCTTCATGGATTCTTTCAAAGACCACATAACATTTATTTAATGTTTATGTTGTATCTATACTTCCTTAGTGTTATTTTATCTTTTGAGATAGAGTCTTGCTCTGTCGCACAGACTGGAGTACAGTGGTGCGATCTCTACTCACTGCAGCCTCAGCCTTGTGAGCGTCTGGGCCCAAGTGATTCTTCTGCCCCAACCTCCCAAGTAGTTAGGATTATAGGTGCCCGCCACCCCACCTGGCTGATTTTTGTATTTTTGGTAGATATGAGGTTTCACCATGTTGCCCAGGCTGATCTGAAACTCTTGGGCTCAAATGATCCACCTGCCTTGGCCTCCTGAGGTGCTGAGGTTAATTGAAGCGTGAGCCACTGCCTCTGGTCCCTTATTATAAATATATTGCTGGCCGGGCGCGGTGGCTCACGCCTGTAATCCCAGCACTTTGGGAGGCCGAGGCGGGTGGATCACGAGGTCAAGAGATCGAGACCATCCTGGTCAACATGGTGAAACCCCGTCTCTACTAAAAATACAAAAAATTAGCTGGGCATGGTGGCGCGTGCCTGTAATCCCAGCTACTCAGGAGGCTGAGGCAGGAGAATTGCCTGAACCCAGGAGGCGGAGGTTGCGGTGAGCCGCGATAGCGCCATTGCACTCCAGCCTGGGTAACAAGAGCAAAACTCCGTCTCAAAAAAATAAATAAATAAAAATAAATAAATAAATAAATAAATATATATATTGCTATGTCTATATGAAGACATATTAATAGAATTTTTTTTTCATATTTTGAAACATTTCCTAAGGGTAGAAAAGGGATATTTAAAAAAATACTAAGGGAGCTTTATTCTGATTATGAAGATAATTTTAAAAGTGAAAATACAGGATAGCACAAAGTGAACATAAAACTGTCACCCGTCAAAGCTCCTTTGCCCACCATCTGGGCCTGGCGGAGGTGGCAGAGCGGAGGGCCTGAGACCCACACTGCACAGCACTTCCCCAGCTGAGGCCACTGCCGCCTCATCAGAGCTCAGTGAGACTCAGTAAAGAGTGGAAGATGCTTGGAAATGCCTGGCACGTGGAGAACACTCAGAAAAGGTTATCTCAGAAATGGGGCAGGGTGGGGTTGAGAAATTACCTAATGGGTACAGTGTACGCTGGGTGGTGGCCACACTAAATGCCCACACTTTCCCACCAGTCAGTGTACCCCCTGTTAAATCTATTAAAGTAAAACAGGAAAAGAATAAATATCACACCTGTAATCCTAACACTTTGGGAGCTGAGGCAGGAAGATCACTTGAGGCCACGGGTTTGAGACCAGCCAGGTCATATAGTGAGACTCAAGTCTCTATATATTAAAAATTGTGGCCAGACACGGTAGCTCACACCTGTAATCCCAACACTTTGGGAGGCCAAGGTGGGCAGATCACTTGAGGCCAGGAGTTTGAGACCAGCCTGGCCAATATGGTGAAAGTCTGTCTCTACTAAAAATACAAAAATTAACCAGGCATGGTGTCACATGCCTGTAATCCCAGCTACTTGGGAGGCCGAGGTGGGAGAATTGCTTGAACCCGGGAGGCAGAGGTTGTAGTGAACCAAGATCACACCATTGCACTTCAGCCTGGGCAACAGAGCGAGACTCCATCTCAAAAAAAAAAAAAATAGCCTGGGTGACAGCAAGACTCCATCTTTATATAAAGTTTTGGGGAAAAAAAAAAAGACCCACAAGAGCTTGTCGCCTGTGCTCTGTCAGGGCTCAAGTGATTTGCCTGCCTTGGCCTCCCGAGGTGCTGGAATCACAGACATGAGCCATGTTGCCCTGCCTTGCCGGAGCTTTTCAGAGAAAAAAGCTGAGTATATTCTCTCACTGGCTAAGAGAACCGAGAGATGAAGGATTTCACCAAGTAGCTGCCTTGGGGATAGTGCGAGGTTCTGAGTTAGGAAGGGGAGGTTTCCTGTTGGTTTGGCTCATGCTGGCTTGGAGCTTTGCGCCTAGGGTGGGACACAGCTTGCCTGTCCTGAGTCTGGGTATAGCTGGGCACTTCGGGGCCAGAGCAGCTCCACTGAGCGTCTAACCCTAACCCCTTCAGCCGGCTCCTAGGCACAGGCAGCTGTGAGGTGAAGTGTTCACTTTCATGTGTAGCTCTGGAAGATGATTTAGCAGAGGTGAATTTAGGGGCATCGGATTACGGGTGACATCTTCCTTTTTTCTGTTTGGTATATTTGAATCTTTGTAATGTGTATGTTACTTTTGAACTAATGAGAAATTTTGTTTAACCTTCCATTTCGAAATATTTGTAGATCCACAGGAAGTTGCAAAGATAGAGTCCAGGGGTCCCCAGTCCCTTGAGTCAGTTTCCCTAGTGCCACGTCTGAAGTCACATGGGACAGGACCCAAGCCAGGATAGTGACAGCCACACCCCAGCCCCAGGCAGCCACTGTTCCGTTGTCCATCTCATCATTTCAAAATGTTCAGTGCAATGGAGTCTGACCTTTTGAGATTGGTGGGAAGGTCACGGAACAGCCTACAGAAGGCTTGTCATGGCTCCTGGTCCCTTCCCAGGATAGCAGGCCGCCCATCCCCACAGTCTCATACACTCCGAGTAGCGGCCCTTTTTAGAGAAGTCCAGATGTCCGCCTGTGGTTCCAACTCGCCCGGGAGCCTAACCCTGCTCCTGCTTCCCTCCCGCCCCAGCTGAAGCAGTTCGAACGCCTAGAACAGGAAGTGTCACGGCCCATAGACCATGACCTGGCCAACTGGACGCCGGCCCAGCCCCTGGCCCCGGGGCGGACAGGCAGCCTGGGGCCCTCGGACCGGCAGCTGCTGCTCTTCTATCTGGAACAGTGTGAGGCCAACCTGACCACGCTGACCAATGCCGTGGACGCCTTCTTCACTGCTGTGGCCACCAACCAGCCACCCAAGATCTTCGTGGCGCATAGCAAGTTCGTCATCCTCAGCGCCCACAAGCTGGTGTTCATTGGGGACACACTGTCTCGGCAGGCCAAGGCGGCCGACGTGCGCAGCCAGGTGACCCACTACAGCAACCTGCTATGTGACCTCCTGCGTGGCATTGTGGCCACCACCAAGGCCGCCGCCCTGCAGTACCCATCACCCTCTGCTGCCCAGGACATGGTGGAGAGGGTCAAGGAGCTGGGCCACAGCACCCAGCAGTTCCGCCGCGTCCTGGGCCAGCTGGCAGCCGCCTGAGGGCAGTGACCCCCGGATGGGGGCAGGGGAAGGGTGTGGCGGCCCCAGCTCCCCGGCCCCCTTCTCAAGAGTAGCTGTGCTGCAGGCTTGGGGACAGGACCCCAGCTCTGCCTCGGGCCTGGCGCTCCATATGCCTAGGATCTGTATATATTTATGGTTGGGCAGGGCATGGGGCCGTGCCGCCTCAGAGGAGCCGAAGCCCAGGTGCCAGCCAGTGGCCTTCCCCATCGTGCACTGCAGGACCTCATGCCACCCAAGGGCTGAGCCTGGCCCCCAGAGGGTGCCCTGTGGCCTGACGGGGCCAGTGCACTTTGGTGTGTTCCTCTGCCTCACCAGGAGAAGACCCTGAAGAACTATTTTTCATTATTGATTTTCCAATCATTTGACTAATAGTCTCCATTTAAATAAAGTTTTTAAAATGAAGAGCAGCTGCCTGAGGGTACCAGATGAGAGCAGCCTGGGGCAGGTGACGGTTCAGGGAAGGCACGTGGGGGCAAGGGCCACACATGGGAATTCCTGGGAGGGCGGAAGAGAGGTGGGTCCCTCCAGAAGAAAAGTAAGGGGCACTGAGGCCAGGTGTCTCCTGCAGGGGGTGAGGTCTGTGGCTGGCCACAGGGCCCTGGGAGCCAGGGCAGAGCCTGTGCCTGAGAAGAGTTGGGGGCAGTTTCGGAGCTACAGGGTCTAGGGCCCCAAAGGCACAGCTTGGGCGTGGCTCCCTTGAGTCCTGGGAGGTGCCACAGCAAGCACCACCCATGCCTACAGCCAACATCTGGAGCGAGGGCAGGTGGGGCAGACCAGCGGCAGGAAGGGAGTCACAGGTTCCCATGAGCCGAAGGCACCACAGGGGGCTGCATCCAGAGCTCTGCTTAAAGTAATCTCATCCCAGCCTGTGGAACTCCCGAAGCACACTGCTGGAATTATACATGGACTGGCCTCCAAGTTGGGAGAGCAGGGCCCAGAGAAGACCCTTGCCCTGGGCAAGTGTGTCCCCACGGTGGCTCCCCCACCAGCAGCCCACAGCCCACATGGAGGCTCCAGGGTGCCTGGAAGCCCTGGTGCTGCTCCCAGCCCTGACCACTCCGCATATGAATGTGGGCCTTGGTTTCCCCATCTGTATGAAGAAAGGGGTAGGGCTGGGTGATCCACAAATCCTTCTGACCCACCTCCATAGAGGGGGCCTCCTGACGGCATCCATCCCACAGCACACTCAGCCCACCCGCCTGGCTGAGGACACAAGTAAAGGTGTGTGCAGTTGCTCTCCGTGGCTTTGTGTTTTACACAGGTGTGGGGTGGGAAGGGTCTCAGCCTCCACACCTTCCCGGGAATGAGCTTCGTGACTCGGGCATCCAGGCCCAGTGAGGAAGGGAGGTGCTGGCGCCACTCCACAACACGATGCCCTCCGGGCTCCAGGATCGGTCCTGGCAGGCAAGGGCTGCCAGAGTCGCCCTGTGGGAAGGAGAGGAGGTGTCTCCAGGACTGAACTGGGTGCCGGGGCCTAGGGGACCCAGACCGGGAGGAGTGCAGAGCAATGGCAAGTGTGGGTGCAGGGAGTCCTGAGGTCTGGGTGCACGTGGCAGCCCCAGCTCTGCCATCCCTCTTGGAGGAAGCCAGGGCAAGTGGCTTTCATCCGTGCTGGGGCACCGTCTGTCCCACGAACTGACCCTTCCAGCTCAGAGGGCTGGGGAGTGGAGGAAGTCCCCAGGGCAGCCTCACCTGCCTGGTTCAGGAAGCTGTGAGCCTGAGGCCTGGCCCTTGTTAGTCACAGGAAGGAGGGCAGAGAGGAATGGGGAGCCCAGGCTTCCATCAGAGGGCTGGAGAATCCTGGGTATACATTAAGGAACAGGGCTGGGCTGGACAGGTGGAGTCTATGGAGATTGATGCGGAATGGCCTGTTGCACGTGGAGATATTTAATGATTATCTTTCCACGTTTTTCTATAATGAGCAAAACTTACTTTATCATGGAAGACACCTGTCAGGATGCTTTCAGGAGCTTTAGTACTTGGGAAGGAGAAGAAAAGCGGGAGCCCAAGTGGGGGAGGCAGGTGCCCATAGGCCCTGGCAGCCAAGGGTGCAGGTGAGGCCCAGACCACCTGGGTGGGGTCCCCTGCACCTACTCACCTCCTTACCCAGAGGCCAGTGTGTCCCATCGTGGCCTCACGAGCCACCTCCTCTGCCTGCCTGCGTGGCCTTGCCTCAGCCATCCTCAGCACCTGGACGAACTCTGGGTAAGTCAAGCTTAGAATCCCCAGCCACTGCACGGTGGCTTTTCCTTGAGAGAGAGGGTGACAGACAGTGCTTGGGCTTGTGGGGGTGCCCAGGAAGTGGGCCAGTTGGGGTGGGCCCTGCTTGGCCACTGAATCCCATGTAGCAGCTAGCTGAGGACACGGAAAGGCATCCCTTTCTCACTCAGGGTCCCAGTTTCCCTTGCACAGTGAGGGCATGGGACCCCCCGGGTTTCCCCAAGCTGAGGTCCTGGTGGCCTGAGGATGTGCGGAGCTGTAGGTGGGGTGCGCAGCCCGGGTGGGCGTCTCCTGCAGAGGCGCTGGCTCTGCCTGTGGCGGGCGGATGGGGGTGCTGCTTCCCCAGCCTGCTGTTTGGTTCTGACCATTTTCTTGCTGGTTGCAGCGTGTAGTTGGGGTTGGGAAGGGGTGAGCGTCATTCCCTGACACCTGGGGGGGCCCCAACTGCTCAAGCCTCACCTGACCCCACAGTGGGCAGCGGTGACCACCCAGTCCTCGCTGATGAGGGAGCCCCCGTGGAAGTGGAAGCCAGTTTTGTCCTGGGAGGACAGAAGGGCTGGCAACTCCCACAAGGGCGGGGGCGACCTGAGGGGTGAGGGCCGTGTAATCCTAGCACGTTGGGAGGCTGAGGCAGGAGGATCACTTGAGGCCAAGAGTTCAAGACCAGCCAGGCCACATAGTGAGACCCAAGTTTCTATTTATATCTTAATAAAAATTGTCTTAAACCTCCCCCTGCCTCCAGCCTGGCTACCACTCAGGCATGGGCAGGCTCCCCCTCTGATCTGCAGGGACACCTGCCAGGCCCGGGAGCTGGGGATGGCATCCTCCTCATTGACATCCTGGATAGGCTGTTGAGCACAGGGTAAATGGTGGGGACCCGGCAGCTGGGGTTGCTGGGGTTGAGGCAGTTCAGCTGGCAGTCGATGGTGTCCTGAGGTGCCAGGGTGAAGAGCCCCCACCCCCCTGCCGGCCTCCAGAGTGCTGGCTATGCAGTGCCGTCAGCCACCTCCCGACCTCCCTCAATACCCTCCCCTGACCCACTGTGCACCTAAGAGAGTGTCTGTCCCCCTCTGAGCCCAGGGTGCTGGGACATGTGGCTGGATTCCCTGGGGCCCTGTGCTCCCATGGGCTCTGAGTCAATGGCTGTGGTGGATTGGGGTGTGGGGCCTGGGGACACAAACCCGGGAGGCTGCCCAAGTCTAGAGGGTGCAGGGGTTGGGGTGGGTGTGGGCAAAAGGCATGGATTTGGGAGACTCTTGGGAGGCAGAATTCAGGGTGTGGAGGGCCTGAGGGTGCGGGGGCTGAGGGAGGGAAGAAACAGATGCCCCAAGCACGGCCCAGGGGGCAGGGGCAGGGGCCTGAGGGGACAGAGGGACCGGCAGGGTGTGAGGAGGAAGGGGAGGAGGATCTGGCCGTGGAGGATGTGGTCCCCCCAACATGACATGGCATGGTTTGTCTTTTTGCTTCTGGGCATTTGGGGCTGGAGATGGGTAGGTTTGACCTGTGGCTCCATGCCTGCCTGAGCCTCTCACTTAGAGTCAGTGCCAGAGAGAGGGAAGCCCAGTGATCCAGAGAAAGGCCATGGGTGCCAGGGGTGCCCCTCCTGTCCCTGAGCCCACCAATCACGGCCCACCTCGCCACTGCCCCCTCATCACCCGTCCTCGGGCTGATAGTGCTCCTGGCACCAGCATATGTCTGGTAGCCCTTCCCTGGAGCTGCAGGTCTGTGGGGCCGGACTGAGCTCGTCCTCGGGCTTCCCACCCCCTCCTGCAGGGCCCTGAGCAAGGGAGCAAGGGTGGGTGGTGAGAACCCTGCTGCCTGGGGGCAGGTGCTGAGGACGGGGCCAAGGTCCACCCGGGCCTAACCAGCTGATCCTCCGTCCGTCTCTGCACCCTGTCATCTGCCTGTGTGTTTCTGGCCACTCTCGGGGATGCAGGAGCCCAAGTGTGGAGAAGGGGCCTAGGGAAGGATCCTCCCAGAGGCCCCCCATGCCTGGCTGGCCTGGCCCAATCCAGCCCGGGGGGGCCCAAGTTCAGGAGTGGAGTGAGGCCTTGGAGGCCCCAAACAGGAGGCATCCAGCACTGATGTGTGCACCATGGGTTTATTGAGGCTCTGCGGGGAGCAGGGTCTGAGGGAGCTGCGGGCTCAGTTGGCAGCCAGGATCTCCTGCACCCAGGGCATGAGCTTGGTGACGCGGGCGTACACTCCAGGGCTAGAGGTGGAGCAGGTCCTGCTGCCCCAGGACACGATGCCCACCAGGGTCCAGGCCCCGTCCTTCTGGCAGACCAGGGGGCCGCCGGAGTTGCCCTGTGGGAGAGGGAGAAGGGGGCTCGGATCTGGTAGCCCAGGCAGACCAGTCCCAAGGGCCACTGGACATTGTTCCCAGAGCCCAGTCCAGGACCACACACGCAGCAGAGGCCCAGCACATGCTGTCGCATGGGTTAGGAAAGACTCCAGCAGCAGCTTGCGTGGTTCATGTCCCTGGAAGTCTGAGCAAACCCCGGGATGGGACCCTTTAGTGGAAGCTCAATAAAGCTGGATTGACCAATAGGAAGAACATGGTGGGGCTGGCCAAGGCGTCTGTGTGAGGGCGAGAGCTGCTGAGCCTGCTATCCTGCCGGGTCCACTGTCCAGGTTGTGCACTGCACAACTCCAAGAGCCATATGCTCTGATATTGACCGTGCAATTTTGCAACAAGGTGACTCTGTGACACCAGGAAGGAGTGGGGTTAGATGAGGGCACAGAGGGGTGGAAAGTCCAGACCTCCACAGTACCCCTCTGGCCTGGCAGGGTCTGGGCAGGGCCCGCCTCACCATGCAGGAGGAGACGCCACTGGCCCCGGCGCAGACCATCACATCGGTGATCTTGCTGCCCCAGACCTTCTTGCAGTCGGTGTTGGACACGAGGGGCAGGGCCGCCTGCTGCAGCTTGTCAGGGGTCTTGTTGGCTGCAGGACAGGAGAAGGCTCAGGGCCCCTGGGCCCACCCAGCCCAGCGAGGAGGGAGAGACCCGGGGCCAACACGCCTGCCCTCCCCTGCACCATCGCCACGACCGTGGGCACGGCCCCTGGAGCCTGAGAAGCACCTGTGGAACGAGGGGGTGCTGGCTCTGCCCAGGTGGGAGACCCGAGCTCTGACTCCAGGCAGGTCAGCCAGAGCAGGGCTCACATGGCCGGTCGTGCGCCGCTGAGAAGCCCCCGCAGAGGCTCCTCACGATCCGGCCTGGATTTTATTTGCATTTGGGGGATTTTAAATTCAGAGATTTTTCAATGAAGAACAGACAGGAGCGAGTTGGAATTTAGAGCCAAACGGTGACGGCGGGGACTCCACGGCAACGCAGCCCCGGCCCCAGAGGCGGCCCCGGCCCTCACCGGTGTACTTGGTCTTGCCCCAGCCCGTGGTGGCACACAGGGTGCACCGCTGTTATCTGGAGACCTTGGGGCGATAATCCCTTCCCTGGGAGTGGGCAGGATGTGCCGGCGCAGGTCTGGCCAGGGAGCCTGGGATGGCAGCAGCTGGGGCCTGGCTGACCCGGAGCTCACTCAGGTGGCCTTTGACCACGGCCTTCCTCCTCCAGGCCCAGGCGCGCACCTCTGGGGGCTGAGTCCAGCAGCCCTGTGTTTGCGCCCCAGCGGAGTCTCTTGTGGTCTGGAAAGAACTCGCTGGATCTTTTGGTGGTTTGAAAACCCCTGAGCAGTGTGGCCAAATAGAGGAGAGGATGGGCGAGCAGGACTGTGCCCCATGGTGTAGCCAGAGGCTGGGATGCGGAGGCTCCACCCAGGTCCCAGGAGTGGCTAAGAAGGCTCAGTGAAGGCCCAGCCGACGTCTGTGCTGGTCACTTGGGCTGTGTGCATGGGAGCGGGGAGCGGGACCTGCCTGCTGTCCTCACACTGGGCTACCCCTGCACACAGGTGCCAGTGTGCCTGGGCCCGGGAGCCAAGCACATGGCATCACAGGGCAAGCCTGGGCCTAGGGACAGGCTGGGGGGGACGCTGGCATGGCTCTGATGAGAACTGATGGAGGCTGCAACTCTGGGCAGAGTGTGGGCAGGGACACCTGGTTCCTGGTGTGGGTGACAGCGTGGGTGGTGGAGCTCTTTCCTGACAGCTGGGAAACTGGGAGGGAGAAATGTTAGGTTGAGGCGCCAGATGCAGGCCGAGCTCCCCAGAATGCGCAAGAGAAGGTGCCTCGTGGCTGTTTTAATTCCTGACGACTGCAGTGTGTGTGTTCACAGCACAGGTTTTGGGGTCAGGCAGCTATGAAGCCTTGGGCAAGTTACTTGCCCTCTCTGATCCTGTATGTAATTGAGGACGCTTCGAGTATGGATGCCATTACAAAAAGAAGAGCCTTCTTGAGCACCAGGACCAGGCCTAGCACGCAGTCATGCTGGCGGGGCCCCGACATTCCTTTCTTGAGTCAGTCGCCTGTCCAGGCCCTTCGCTCATCGTGGAAGATTGTCTGAGGACAGAGGGGCAGCGGGCGCCAGCCAGGACGGAGTGTGGATTATCCAGGACGGATGAGACCACACCCACCCCTGCAGGCACGTGCGTCCCTCCTGACAGCCAGCGCCCACCAGGCCCAAGGGAACAGCCAGACAAAAAAAACAAATTCCTGCCTGTAGCAGGTGACGGGGAGAGGAGGTCGGAGAGTTTAGGGAAAAGCGTCAATTTTTGAAATACGTAAAATATACACACCAGCTGCTAAGGAGTTATTCTTATGATTATTATTGATCCTGAGGCCAGGAAGGCCTCACTCTGAAGGGGCCGTTGAAGCAAACAACCCATGCCTGTGGGAGCAGCACAGGCATCCTTGGAGGAGAAGAAACACATCTGGGATCACAGGAGCCAAAGAGACCCGCATCCCGAGGGCAGCAAAGGGCTCAGAATTTGAGGGGGCAGTCTGGGAGAGCCCTGGTGGAGACGGTACTAGAGCCTCCGGGCAGCCCTTAGCTGTAAGCTAGCCGGGGCAGGTCAGGGAGAGGGCACAGTGGCCATACCCTGTCAGCCCTTGCCTGGCCTGAGCGACCCGTGGCCTCAGCCGTGTGGCCTTGGGAGCCGACACTTGGCCAGGACTCCACCCGCCGCGTCCCCAACCCTGCACAGGCTACAGAGGCTTGTGGGAACTGTGCAGCTGCAGTAGGGCTGGGGACAGGCACGCACAGATGTCCCCACTCCACTGCTCCTGGGGATGGGACCCTGCCCCCACACTGCCCTCCAGCCCTGACGGAATCTGGACCCAAAAGGTGAGGAAGGAGTCCAGGGACAGACTGAGCCCTGGGACACTCAGGACAGATGAGAGAGGACACACGCAAGAGCCGGGACCTAGGTGGGGGCGGCAGAGCTGTGGCCTTGGCCAGAGTCAGGGCGGGAGGGGTGTGCTGGGGGTCCCCACGTGCTGCAGCCTCCTGGCCACTGCTTCCTTTACTTACCTTGAAATGCCCCCACTTAAAATGTATATAAAGCCAGGAGTGGTGGCTTATGCCCATAATCCCAGCACTGTGGGAGGCCGAGCAGGAGGATCACCTGAGCCCAGGAGTTCCAGACCAGTCTGGGCAACATGGTGAGACCCTATCTCTCCAAAAAATAAAATAAATTAGTCACTTTGGGAGGCCAAGGCAGGCAGATCACTTGAGGTTGAGTGTTCAATACCAGCCTGGCCAACATGGTAAAACTCCGTCTCTACTAAAAATACAAAAATTACATGGGCGTGGTGGTGCGCGCCTGTGATCAAGGCAGAGACCATTTCCTTCACAGCCCCTTGGCAGTCAATCCCCCAACTCCAGAAGCAACCACTGTTCTGATTTCTTTCCCCAGAGATTTGGTTTTGGTTTTGGTTGAGAGAAGCTCACTCTGATGCCCAGGCTGGAGTGCAATGGCACGATCTCAGCTCACTGCAGCCTCAACCTCTGCGCAAGCGATCCTCCCACCTCAGCCTCCCAAAGTGCTGGGATTACAGGTGTGAGTCCTCATACCAGGCGATGTTGTTAGTGTTAAAATTTTAAAACTGTTAGCAGCCAGGCGCAGTGGCTCATGCCTGTAATACCTGCGCTTTAGGAAGCCGAGTTGGGAGGATCCCTTGAGCTCAGGAGTTCAATACCAGCCTGGGCAACATAGTGAGACCCTGTCTCTCCAAAAAAAAAAAAAAAAAAAAAAAAAAAAGCCAGGCATGGTAGCTGGTACCTGTAATCCCGGCTACTGGGGAGCCTGAGGTAGGAGGATGGCTTGAGCCTGGGAGGCGAAGGTTGTAGTGAGCTGAGATCATTCCACTGCACTCCAGCCTGAGGCACAGAGCCAGACCCTGTCTCAAAACACAACAACAGAAAACGACAAAGAAAAACCCCTTTAAATTGTGGCAATACATGGAACAAAATTGACCATCGCACCGGTTTTTAAGTGTACCATTCAGCTCTAAGCACATCCTGAAGCCCAGCTCGAGGAACTGAAACTCTGTACCCTGCCCATCAATTAGCTTTCGGGTTCCGGAATTTCACGTGAACAGGACCGACGGTGATTCTGGAAGTCCGGCTCCTTTGGCTCAGCATCATGTCTTTGGAGTTCACCCACGCTGTTGCAGACAGCAGCAGACTCTTCCTTTTCATTGCTGGAATGCACTACAGTTGGTCCATCTGTTCTGTGGTTTTGATCTAATGTGAATAAAGCTGCTATGAACCTCCAAAGGCAAGTCTTTATGTGGATGTGTGTTCATTTCTCTTGGGCAAACACTTAGGAGTAGGTCAGGTGCGGTGGCTCACGCCTGTAATCCCAGCACTTTAGGAGGTCAAGGTGGGCAGATCACTTGAGGTCAGGAGTTCAAGACCAGCCTGGCCAACATGGCGAAACTAAAAATACAAAAATCAGCCAGGCGTGGTGACGCGTGCCTGTAATCCCAGCTATTTGGAAGGCTGAGGCAGGAGAATTGCTTGAACCCAGTAGGCAGAGGTTGCAGTGAGCTGAGATCAAGCCACTGCACTCCAGCCTGGGCAACAGAGCAGGACTCCGTCTCAAAACAAACACGCACACATCTAGGAGTATAACAGTGGGTCGTAGGCTGGGGCTGTGCTTATGGAAACTGACAAACTGTTTTCCCAGTGGCCATCTACTTTTCCTTCATAGCAAAATAGGATCTGAGTCCTGCAACCCCCTCTGAGTGTCTGCCCTTCTGGGAAGCACCTTCATAAAATTCCTTTGCCCCCTTCCAAAAAGCAGAGGACTTAGGGGCTGGATTTACACAATGGGGTCGGAGGTAAGATCCTTCTTTTTATTTTTGAGACAGGGTCTCACTCTGTCACCCAGGCTGGAGCGCAGTGGCACGATCACAGCTCAGTGTGCAGCCTTGACCTCCCAGGTCCAGCCTCCCAGGTAGTAGCTGGGACTACAGGTGTGTGCCACCACGCCTGGGTAATTTTTGTATTTTTTGTAGAGACAGGATCTCCCTATGTTGGCCGGGCTGGTCTCAAACTCCCGACCTCAGGTGATCTGCCCACCTCAGCCTCCCACAGTGCTGGAACTATAGGCATGAGCCACTGCACCCAGCTTCCCAGGTGGGATTAATGCCATTATATAGGGCCGGGCGTGGTGGCTCACGCCTGTAATCCCAGCACTTTGGGAGGCCGAGGAGGGCACTAATTACACTCTACAATATTAATTACACTCTACAGTACTCATTCCATTCATAATATTGTTCAGCCATCACCACTGTTTCCAAAATTCTGTATCCAGTCAACAATGATGCTTCCTTCCTCTCTCCCCTCAGCACCTATGGGCCTCTAGCCTAGTTTTTATCTCTATGAATTTGCCTATTAAAAACATTTCTTGTATTAGCTGGGTATAGTGGTGCATGCCTGTAATCCCAGCTACTTGGGAGGCTGAGGCAGGAGAATTGCTTGAACCCGGGAGGCGGAGGTTACAGTGAGCGGAGATCGTGCCACTGCACTGCAGCTTGGGTGACAGAATGAGACTCTTTCAAAAATAAAATAAAATAAAATAAAAAGATAAGACACTCCAAATCAGCTAGACATGGTGGCTCACAAAAAAATTAAACAACAAAAGAATGTTTCACATAAATGGAGTGATACAATACTCGTGTTTGTATTGCTTGCTTCATGTAGCATACTGCGCTGAAGAATCATCCATGTTTTGGCATATATCAGTACCTGATTCATTTTGATTTGCTTTTGTTTTTGTGTTTGAGACAGGGTCTCCTCTGTTGCCCAGGCTGGCGTGCAGTGGCACAAACACAGCTCACTTCAGCCTTGACCACCTGGGCTCAAGCGATCCTCCTGCCTCAGACTCCCATGTAGCTGGGACCACAGGCATGCACCACCACACCCAGCTCATTTAAAAAAAAAAAAATTGTAGAGATGGGGTCTTGCTTTGTTGCCCTGGCTGGTCTCAAACTCCTGGCCTCAAACGATCCTCCCCTCTTGGCCTCCCAAAGTGCAAAGATTACAGGTGTGAGCCCCTGCACCCAGCCTGCCTCATTCCTTTTCATGACTGAATAATAGTCAGTGGTGTGGATAGCTCATATTTTATTTACCCGTTCGTCGGCTCACCAACAGTAGGGGTGTTGTGAATCGTGCTGCTGTGCACACTGGTGTGCAGCGTTTGCTTAAGCCCTTGCTTTATTCTGGGGACTATACCCCAGGAGTGCAATTGCCGGATCGCGAGGTAACTCTGTCTTTGGTTCTTTTGTGGAATTGCCAAAATTGTTTTCTTTGGACTTTTTTTTACTTTTTTTTTTTGAGACAAGGCCTTGCTCTGTTGCCCAGGCTGGATCTTGGCTCACTGCAGCCTCGACCTCTCAGCCTCAAGTGATCCTCCTACTTCAGCCTCTTGAGTAGCTGGAACTATAGGCATACACCATCATGCCCAGCTAGTGTTTTTTTTTTTTTAATTTTTTTTTTGTAGAGATGGGGTCTCACTATGTTGCCCAGCTGGTCTCAAACTCAGCTCAAGCGTTCCTCCCACCTTGACCTCCCAAAGTGCCAAGATTGTAGGCGTGAGCCACCTTGCCCAGTCATGCCAGACAGTTTTCCATGACAGCTTCACCGTGTTACGTTCTCAGCAACTGCATGAGGGGTCCGGTCTTTCCACATCCTCACCAACACTTGTCATTTTCTGTTTTTTAACTTGTGGCTATCAGCCAGGTGCGGTGGCTCACGCCTGTAATCCCAGCACTTTGGGAGGCTGAGGCAGGTGGATCACCTGAGGTCAGGAATTCAAGACCAACCTGGCCAACATGGCAAAACCCTGTCTCTACTAAAAATATAAAAATTAGCCAGGCCTGGTGGCACACGTCTGTAATCCCAGCTACTCTGGGGGCTGAGGCAGGAGAGTCGCTTGAATGCAGGAGGCGGAGGTTGTGGTGAGCTGAGATCGTACCACTGCATTCTACCCTGGGTGACAGAGTGGGATCGTGTCTCAAAAAAAAAAAAATTGTAGCTATCCTGGTAGGTGTGAAGTGTATCTGTTTGTGTGTGTGTGGTTTTGCTTTCTTTCTCTTTTTTTTTTTTTTTTTTTTGTGAGACGGAGTCTTGCTTTGTCACAGGCCTGGAGTGCAGTGACGCAATCTCAGCTCACAGCAGCCTCTGCCTCCCGAGGTCAAGCGATTCTCCTGCCTCAGCCTCCCAAGTAGCTGGGACTACAGGCATGTGCCACCATGCCTGGCTAATTTTTGTATTTTCAGTAGAGATGGGTTTCACCATATTGGCCAGGCTGGTCTCCAACTCCTGACCTTGTGATCCACCCACCTCAGCCTCCCAAAGTGCTGGGATTACAGGCATGAGCCACTTCACCTGGCCTAACTTTTTTTTTTATTTTTTTTTATTTTAGTAGACCTGTGGTTTCACCATGTTGGCCAGGATGGTCTCGAACTCCTGACCTCATGATCCACTTGCCTCAGCTTCCCAAAGTGCTGGGATTACAGGCATGAGCCACCACGCCCAGCCTGGTTTTGCTTCCTGTCTCCTCTATCAGTGGTGCCCTGGGCTATCTTTTCATGGCTTATTGGCCCTGGCATGGCCCCACAGTAATGACAAGCACCCCGACTCTGTAGGACTCGGTGCAGCACTTCTGCCAGTGCCACGTCCAGCGCCAACTCGAGTGACTGTGACGCCGCTGCATGGTGTGGCCCACCCGGGTCTCATCTTCCCTGGTAACAGGTGATCCATGGACTCCTCACATAGGAGACCCCGGAATACCATGTGCAGTGGCCCTGGGGCCTCAGTTTCTGTGTCAGTCATGGGCCCGGCTGAAACATATGACACAGTCGAAGTGGGTCATTAGAATGAAGTGTTCACAGAGGGCATTTTTACAGAAGCGCCAGCAGGGTTCAGGGAAACCAACAAGCGATGGTGCCTCGCACAGGGCTAGCCTCACCGGGACGCAGCTAGAGCTGGCGTGACAGGGAGGGTGGCAGCTCTGGATGTGGCCAGCGCAGCTGTGTGGGGAGGGCCGCCTGGAAGGGGCTGTGGTCTCTGCAGAGGAAGCAGCCAGAGAAGAAAATGCTGGACTCTTCCCTCCTCACACCCTCTCCAGGGTTGATCCTGAGACCTGTTGTGCAGCCTCACCCCTGAGGGTCGGTCTCCTGGAAGATGACATGGAGAAGGGAGGAGGACAGGACCTGAGCGGGGAGTGGAAGACCCCTGCACCCTCATCGTGGGTCCTTCGCATCACTTACAATGCTTTTTGGTGACCAGCCTGGGTGTTGCTGGTCACTATGTTTAGTGAGACCCTGTCTCTACAAAAAATTTAAAAGTTAGCCGAGTGTGGTGGCTCATAGCTGTAATCCCAGCTGCTCGGGAGGCTGAGATGGGGGGATTGCTTGAGGCCAGGGGTTCTCGAGCAGCCTGGGCAACATCGTGAGGCCCCATCTCTACAATAAATAAGAAAATGTGCCGGGTGTGGTGGCGTGTACCTGTGGTCCCAGCTACTGGGGAGGCTGGGGAGGCTGAGGTGAGAGGATCACTTGGGCCCAGGAGTTTGAGGCTGCAGGGAGCACTGATCGCATCACTGCACTCCAGCCTGGGCGACAGAGCTGGAGCAAACCTGTCTCAAAAAACAACAACAAAAATATGCTTTTCAGCTGGACATGGTGGCTCACGCCTGTAATCCCAGCACTTTGGGAGGCTGAGGCAGATGGATCAGTTGAGGTCAGGAGTTCGAGATCACCCTGGCCAACATGGCCAAACCCCGTCTCTGCTAAAAATACAAAAATTAGCCGGGTATGGTGGCGCTTGCCTACAATCTCAGCTGCCTGGGAGGCTGAGGCAGGAGAATCACTTGAACCCAGGAGGTGGAGGTTGCAATGAGCTGGGATCGAGCCACTGCACTCCAGCGTGGATGACAGAGTGAGACTCTGTCTCAAAAAAAAAAAAAAAAAAAAGGCAACGTGGTTGATGTGAACTTGCTTCCTTTTGAAGTTTTGTCTCTGGGTACAGTGGCTCACACCTGAAATCCCAGAACTTCAGGAGACTGAGGCAGGTGGATCACGAGGTCTGGAGTTCGAGACCAGCCTGACCAACATGGTGAAACCCTGTCTCTACTAAAAAAAACAAAAATTAGCTGAGCATGGTGGTGGGTGCCTGCAGTCCCAGCTACTCAGGAGTCTGAGGCAGGAGAATTGCTTGAACCCGGGAGGCAGAGGTTGCAGTGAGCCGAGATCGCACCACTGCACTCCAGCCTGGGTAACAAGAGCAAGACGCTGTCTCAGAAGTTTTGTCTTTCGTTTACAAATTCAGTTTTGCTTTATAGTTGTGTGTTCTCCAGCAGGGGAGGGAGTGGGGAGGGGATATTCTAAATGCCAAGGTGGTGTGGCCCACTGACCACAGAGCCCCAAGGTGGCGTGGCCCACTGACCACAGAGCCCCAAGGTGGCGTGGCCCACTGACCACGGAGCCCAAGGTGGCGTGGCCCACTGACCACAGAGCCCAAGGCCTTCGATGGAAATGCCATCCACCCACTGCGTCTTCCTTTCAACCCCCACCATCAGAAACTGCAGTGCAGTTTCCTGTCCAGCATTGCCCCGGTGACTGTGGTCACTGCATTACATGCTCACCTGTGTCATGTGTGTCTGTCACGAGCATCTCAAGCCCATGAGGGCAGGAATGCCGTGGGCCCTGTCCCCTGAATACCAGCCCACAGGGTGCCGAGGACCCCTGGGCCTCCGCTTCCTGCCCCCAGCCACTGGCCTGTTGCCCACACCTCTTTCCTCCTTGTTTTGTGACAATGAAAAAAGTTTTTCTGTTTCCTCAAAAACATTTGTTGTCAGACAGGCACGGTGGCTCAAACCTGTAATTTCAGCACTTTGGGAGGTCAAGGCCAGTGGATCACCTGAGGCCAGGAGTTCGAGACCAGCCCGGCCAACGTGGTGAGACCCCATCTCTACTAAAAATACAAAAATCAGCCAGGCCTGGTGGTGCACCTGTAATCCCAGCTACTTGGGAGGCTGAGGTGGGAGAATTGCTTGAACCTGGGAGGTGGAGGCTGCAGTGAGCCAAGATTGCGCCACTGCACTAGGCAATAGAGCTAGACCCTGTCTCAAAAAAAAAAAAAAAGAAAAGAAAACAATTAGTCGGGTGTGGTGGTACGTGCCTGTAATCCCAGCTACTTGGGAGGCTGAGGCAGGAGGATCGCTTAAACCCTGAAGGCAGAGGTTGCAGTGAACTGAGATCGCACCACTGCACTGCAGCCTGGGCGACAGTGACACTCCATCTTAAAGTTTTCTTTGTCATTTTACGGTGTGGAATCAAAGTTCCACTTTATAAGAAACTGAAGCTTTATGAAATGATGAGTTTGTTATATCATGAGTCATTGCCGAAAAAGTGAATTCCGTCGGGTGCTGCGGCAGATGTGGGACACCTGTCAGCAGCTTCACCCACCCATTGTGGCCACCAGCGGGGTGGTTCCTTGCCACTC
The DNA here is from genome assembly GCF_030222135.1 of Aotus nancymaae. NCBI lineage: Eukaryota > Metazoa > Chordata > Mammalia > Primates > Aotidae > Aotus > Aotus nancymaae. The sequence goes on along the minus strand of NW_026988443.1, from coordinate 29,668,157 downwards.
AGACCCTTGCCACACTCAGAAATGCCTTGGCTTCACTGGTGACGTGCAGCGACACTCTGAAGAATCCAGGATGCCACACGCCCTTTGCTTCTAGGACAGGGCTACCGCGGACACATCCTTCACTGAGAGCCTGCGGCCACACTGAGTTCCTATGGGCTGCTTCCATGAGAACTGCTGCGGCCTCCTGGCGATGACCCGCTGGGCCTCCTTGAGCCCTGGGGTGGGACTGCCTCCACTTCCCCATTGGGAACAGAAGAGCCTGGTGCTGGCTCCTGGCAGGGCTGCCAGAGCTCACAGCTGGCTCTGCGGGGCCACGTCCCCAAGGCTGATGGATGATGTCAGGGCAGCTGCCCATTTCCCAGGGGCTGGGATGTCCTGGCAGAGAGCCAGGCTGGGCTCTGCCTCCACTATCGCCCAAGGTCCCTGGGTGACAGGGAGGTGGGCTCAGGCCTCCCTGGCTGGGTGGGGCTGGGGCTCCCAGGGAGGTAAAAGGGGCCCCTCAGCTGGCAGACCCCACACCTGCTGAGGCAGCGCCATGGCTTTCCTCTGGCTCCTCTCCTGCTTCGCCCTTGCGGGGGCCACCTTTGGTGAGTGCTGGGGCCCGAGGGGTTCTGTCCTGAGGGAGCCCTGGGCCTCGAGGAGAGTCGGGGGATCTGAGCCCCCTGCTCTGTCCCCTGCAGCCTCATCCCCAGCACAGGCAAGCTGAGGTCGCAGGGAAGAGAGGGTCCTTCTAGGGCTTCCCAAGCCTGCACGACCTGCTTCAGGAGTGGGAAGGACCTTGCTGGCACCCGCCGAGGTCTGAGCCTCCAGAAGTGGCTGGCTGAGCGGGTGGGGCGTGCTGTGCACAGGGTAAGGTGTGGCCCCAGGAGGCCTCCCAAGGCCTCCGCCAGGGTTTTTATTTATGTGCCGGATACTAGCTAGCATTTTCTTTTTCTTTTTCTTTTTTCTTTTTTTGAGATGGAGTATTGCTCTTGTTGCCTAAGCTGGAGTGCAGTGGCACAATCTCGGCCTCCCAGGTTCAAGCGATCTTCCTGCCTCAGCATCCTGAGTAGCTGGGACTACAGGCACACCATCACGCCGGCTAATTTTTGTATTTTTAGTAGAGATGGGGTTTCACCATGTTGGCCGGGCCGGTCTTGAACTCCTGACCTCAGGTGATCCATCCACCTCGGCCTCCCAAAGTGCTGGGATTATAGGCATAAGCCACCGTGCCCAGTGCATTTTCTATTTTTTAAAAGAGAAATAGTAGGCTGGGCATGGTGGTTTATGCCTGTGGGAGCACTGCTGAGGTGGGCAGATCACCTGAGGTCGAGAGTTCAAGACCAGCCTGACCAACGTGGAGAAACCCCGTCTCTACTAAAGATACAAAATTAGCTGGGTGTGGTGGCACATTCCCATAATCCCAGCTACTCTGGAGGCTGAGGCAGGAGAATCACTTGAACCCGGGAGGCGGAGGTGGCAGACAGCTGAGATCATGCCACTGCACTCCAGCCTGGGCAACAAGAGCAAAACTGAGTCTCAAAAAAAAAAAAAAAAAGAATTAGTAAAAGAAAATATAGACAATAACATGACATCTTTCTATTTACTATTGGAGATCTTTTGGCAGATTTGCTTCAGATATTTCTTTCTAGAACAGATGCCACTCAGGCTTCCCTTTTCCCCCTCCTTCCCTCTCTGGAACGTGAGCCTTCTTCTGAGCTTGCATGAGTCATTGCAATGTGGTCGTATACAAATGTGCTATATATTTGTATATCTGTACATAAGGATTTTAAAACTTTACACCAACAGTGTTCTTTTTTTTTTTTTTGAGACAGCGTCTCACTCTGTCGCCCAAGCTGGAGTGCAGTGGTGTCATCAGAGCTCACTGCAGCCTCAGACTCCTGGGCTCGAGTGGACCTCCCACCACAGCCTCCCAAGTAGCTGGGGCTACAGGCATGCCCCTGGCTAAGTTAAAAAAATTTTTTTTTGTAGAGATGGGGTCTTACTATCATTATTATTTTATTTATTTATTTATTTATTTATTTTTTGAGACAGAGTCTCACTGTGTCGCCCAGGCTGGAGTGCAGTGGTGCGATCTCAGCTCACTGCAACTTCCGCCTCCCGGTTCAAGCAACTGGCCACAGTCCAGTTTTATTAAATAATTAAGAAACCAAGACTGGGCGTGGGGGCTCATGCCTGTAATCCCAGCATGTTGAGAGGCCAAGGCAAGAGGATTGCTTCAGCCCAGGAGTTTGAGGCTGCGGTGAGCCCTGATTGAACCACTGCACTCCAGCCAGGGTGACAGAGCAAGACCCTATCTCCAAAAAACAGGAAACCAAAACTTTACACAACGAATGGTTCCTGAAATTGTGGACTATCACAGAAATACAGACTTCAACCTGCTCACCGGCGTCCACACTGCCCTTTCACTCTTGAGTCTGCAAAGTGTCAGAGCCCCGGGGGCCCGGTAGACTTGGGGTTATCAGATTTTCTTCCCACTTCCCTTCTCCCCACCAGTCTAAGAGAGGCATGTTGGCCGGGGGAGCTCACATGGTTCCGCTGCCCATTTTACAGCCGGGGACACTGAGGCCCGAGTGCTGCCCTGCCTGGTCTAGGGTCACATGGCGAGGAAAGGGTGGCCTCGAGGCGGAGCCCAGGCAGTCTTACGGCCTGGCCTGTTTTCTGCTCCTCTAGGCTGGACTGGTCTCAGGTGGGGGCAGCCATGACCGTCTGCATCCTGGAAGGATGATGAGCCAGCAGGCAGGGTGTTGAGGGACATTTGAGCCTAGAGCCTGGGGGGCCAGGGAAGGGGAGGTGGTATGTGCCAGGGGTGTCCTGAGCTGGCCTTCATGGATCGGGGCAGAAGCAGGAGTTCTGCGTGCAGGCAAGCGAGGCCTCAGCCCTTCTTCACCGACTCCTGCCCCCAGGCTGCGGGGTCCCTGCCATCCACCCAGTGCTCAGCGGTCTGTCCAGGATCGTCAATGGGGAGGATGCTGTTCCAGGCTCCTGGCCCTGGCAGGTGTCCCTGCAGGTAAGCGGGGGTTCTGCAAGGCAGGGGGCACCCTGGGTGGCGGCCAGGCTTGGGGGGTGCCGCAGGTGGGAGTTGCCGACCCTCCCCATCTTCCTCCCAGGACGAAACCGGCTTCCACTTCTGCGGCGGCTCCCTCATCAGCGAGGACTGGGTGGTCACCGCCGCCCACTGTGGGGTCAGGTGAGAGCCGGCAGCCTTGGGCTCTGCTTCCAGCCCCGGTGGGGGTAGGGGGAGCAGGGCACGTTCTTCCTCTCACCCGTTACACTCTGTCCAGCACCTCTGACGTGGTCGTGGCTGGAGAGTTTGACCAGGGCTCTGACGAGGAGGACATCCAGGTCCTGAAGATCGCCAAGGTACCCAGGCCCTGCAGAGCAGAGGGCAGGGGCGGCGGGCACAGGTGAACCCCTCAGCTGCTTCAGGGACAGGCACCCGGGGCGGCCAGGCTGGCCTTGCTATTCCCACGCCGTCCCCTGAGGGCGGACTGCTCCCGAAGGGCCTCCAGGGAAGGCATCTGTGTCCTCGAAGCCTGCAGGTCCCGCCTCCTCCCGGGGCCTCACCCCGGCGCTCTGGCCCCCACCCCCAGGTCTTCAAGAACCCCAAGTTCAGCATCCTGACTGTGCGCAATGACATCACCCTGCTGAAGCTGGCCACGCCCGCCCGCTTCTCCCAGACGGTGTCTGCCGTGTGCCTGCCCAGCGCCGACGACGACTTCCCCGCAGGGACCCTGTGTGCCACCACGGGCTGGGGCAAGACCAAGTACACCGGTGAGGGCCGGGGGCCGCCTCTGGGGCCGGGGCTGCGTTGCCGTGGAGTCCCCGCCGTCACCGTTTGGCTCTAAATTCCAACTCGCTCCTGTCTGTTCTTCATTGAAAAATCTCTGAATTTAAAATCCCCCAAATGCAAATAAAATCCAGGCCGGATCGTGAGGAGCCTCTGCGGAGGCTTCTCAGCGGCGCACGACCGGCCATGTGAGCCCTGCTCTGGCTGACCTGCCTGGAGTCAGAGCTCGGGGCTCCCACCTGGGCAGAGCCAGCACCCCCTCGTTCCACAGGTGCTTCTCAGGCTCCAGGGGCCGTGCCCACGGTCGTGGCGATGGTGCAGGGGAGGGCAGGCGTGTCGGCCCCGGGTCTCTCCCTCCTCGCTGGGCTGGGTGGGCCCAGGGGCCCTGAGCCTTCTCCTGTCCTGCAGCCAACACGACCCCCGACAAGCTGCAGCAGGCGGCCCTGCCCCTCGTGTCCAACGCCGACTGCAAGAAGGTCTGGGGCAGCAAGATCACCGATGTGATGGTCTGCGCCGGGGCCAGTGGCGTCTCCTCCTGCATGGTGAGGCAGGCCCTGCCCAGACCCTGCCAGGCCAGAGGGGTACTGGGGAGGCCTGGGCTTTCCACCCCTCTGTGCCCTCATCTAACCCCACTCCTTCCTGGGGCCTGGTGAGGGTCCCGACTCAGCCCATGAGGGCTCCTTCAGGCCAGGCAGGTGGGGCTGACCCTGGGGACTTCCTTGCAGCCCTCTGAGCTGGAGGTTTGGACAGACAGATGGTGCCCCGGCTTAGAGAGGGAAGCCACCAGGCGCAGCTCCCTCCAGGAGTGCATGGCAGAGCAGGGACTGCCACACGAACCCAGACCTCAAGACCCCAGTGCCCCCCCACCCCCCGTGCCCAAGTGTGGCATTTCTCTGCACCTCTCCCTGGACTCCACCAGGTCAGGGTCCCCTAGGCCCTGGCACCCCTTTCAGGCCTAGAGATAGTTCCTCTCTCCTTCCTGCAGGGCGACTCCGGCGGCCCCCTGGTCTGCCAGAAGGATGGAGCCTGGACCCTGGTGGGCATTGTGTCCTGGGGCAGCAGCACCTGCTCCACTACCACGCCTGCTGTGTACGCCCGCGTCACCAAGCTCCTGCCCTGGGTGCAGGAGATCCTGGCCGCCAACTGAGCCCGAGACTTCTACTCCCTCTGCCCCAAGATTTCCCATTAAATGCATCTGTTTAGAAGCACTGACTGCATTGCCTGTGTCTTTCTGTGTGGCCCAGGGGAGGCGGGGTGGAAATTGTCCTTGTCACCCACAAAGGGGTGTCACTAGCGTTCCCTTTCCAGGCTGCAGTTCATCCTGTCAACCAGTCTTCTCAGGAAGCTGAGGTCTTCTTATCTCTTCCCTGCTCAGGGCTCCACTCCGGGCTTAGAACTTAGGCCCTACCTGCTGAAGCCAGCTTGACCCATGGAGTTTTCTGAAAGGCAGCAGTCTTTGGCCAGGCTCTGTAGTCCATAGCCCCTGGAGTTGTCACTGGGACCAATGCCGACCTGCACGCTCCAAGTGTCTTTCTCTGCCTTTAGTCCCCACGCCACCCCTGCCCCTGCCAGGCCCCACTCCTCACACCTTCTGCATCCAGCTCTGGGTGCTGGCGCCACTGTCCTCTCAGCTCCCGCACTCTTCCTTGCCTCGCCCTCTGCGTTTCCTGCGACTCTGCAGTTAGACCTTTTTTTTTTTTTTTTTTGAGAGTGTGTCTCACTCTGTCCCTCAGGCTGGAGTGCAGTGGCATGATCTTGGCTCACTGCAACCTCCACCTTCTGGGTTCAAGCAATTCTCCTGCCTTAGCCTCCCAAGTAGCTGGGATTACAGGCGTGCACCACCAGGCTTATTTTTGCATTTTTAGTAGAGACGGAGTTTCGTCATGTTGTCCAGGGTGGTCTCGAACTCCTGACCTCCGGTGATCCGCCACCTCCACCTCCCAAAGTGCTGGGATTACGGGCGTGAGCCACTGTGTCTGGCTTCTGCAGTTAGATCCTGAGGCTTCCTCATGCTCAGCTTCCATCGCTTTGGCTAGGCCACGGAGGGGGCTCCTTCCTTCCCCAGGATGTGTCCGCACTAGCGGTCTCTCTCTCTCTCTCTGTAAGCTTTCAGTCTTTCCTTTAATGCAGTGAAAATTTTGTTGGAGACAATTATCCTGTCGTTTCGCTGTCTGAAAAGATATTATTCATTTTGACTTTTTAAAAGTTACCTACCATTCTGAATAATAATTTTTGCTGTGGCGTGCATGTGGGTATGTACATGGGTATTTGGAAGGTATTTCAGCATCTTCTGGCTTCTGGTGTTTCATGGGGAAGTCAGTGATAAATCTTACTGTTGCTTTTTAAAAGGCTTAATGGTTTGTCTTTGGAAGCTTTTAACATTTTACCTTTGATTTTCATTGTTTACCAACAAGCTTAGTTTCTTAGTTTCCTTTGTACTCACCCTGCTTGGGTTTTTTTTTTTTTGAGGATCTTGCGCTGTCGTCCAGCCTGGATTGCAGAGGTGCAGTCTCAGCTCACTGCAACCTCAGCCTCCCAGGTTCAAGTGAGTCTTGTGCGTCAGCCTCTCGTGTAGCTGGGAGTACAGGCCTGTGCCACCAGCCCAGCTAATTTTTTTTTTAAGATGGAGTTTTGCTCTTGTTGCCCAGGCTGGAGTGCAATAGTGTGATTTTGGCTCACTGCAACCTCCACCTCCCGGGTTCTAGAGATTCTCCTGCCTCAGACTCCTGAGTAGCTGGGATTACAGGCGTGAGCCACCCTACCCGGCTAATTTTTGTATTTTTATTAGAGACAGGGTGTTGCTCAGTCTGGTCTTGAACTCCTGACCTTAGGTAAACTACTTGTCTCTGCCTCTCAAAGTGCTAGGATTACAGGCATGAGCCATCAAACCTGGCCACACACCCCACTAATTTTTGTATTTTCAGTAGAGATGGGGTTTCACCATGTTGGCCAGACTGGTCTTGAACTCCTGACCTCAGGTAATCTGTCAGTCTCAGCCTCCCAAAGTGCTGGGATTACAGGCGTGAGCCATCACACCCAGATAGTGAGTGCTTTTTATCATCAAAGGGGTTGGATCTTGTCAAAGGCCTTTTTTGCATCAACTGAGGTAATGATGTGGTTTTCCCCTTTCATTGGATTAATGTGGTATATTACACTGATTGATTTTTTTGTTTTTTTGAGACAGTTTTGCTTCATCGTCCAGGCTGGAGCGCAGTGGCACGATCTTTGCTCACCTCAGCCTCTGCCTCCCAGGATTAAGCAATTCTCCTGCCTCAGCCTCCCAGGTAGCTGGGATTACAGGCACCCACCACCATGCCTAGTTAATTTTTGTATTTTTAGTAGAGATGAGGTTTTGTCATGTTGGCCAGGCTGGTCTTGAACCCCTGACCTCAGGTGATCCACCCACCTTGGCCTCCCAAAGTGCTAGGATTACAGGTGTGAGCTACCATGCCTGGCTCTTTAATTTCTTTCAGCAGTGTTAAATTCTTTTTAGTGTATAAGTCTTTCACTTCTTTGGTTAAATATATTCCTTTGTATTTGATTCTTTTAGATGCTATTGTAAGTGGAACTGCTTTTTAAATTTCCTTTTCAGATTGCTCATTGCATGTGTAGCTGTGAAGAAACACAACTGATTTGGGTATATTGAGCTTGTACCCTGCAACTCTCCTGAATTTGTTTGTTAATTTGAGTAGCTTTCTTGTGGGTGCTTTGGGGTTTTCTACATATAGGATCACATGGTCTACAAATAGAAGTAGTTTTACTTTTTCCTTTCCGATTTGGATGACTTTGATTTCCTGTTTAATTGCTCTATCTAGAACTTCCTGTACAGTGCTGAATAGCAGTGGTAAAAGCAGGCATCCTTGTCTTGTTCTTGATCTTAGGGGAAAGCTTTTTGGCTCTTCACCATTGAAACACGTTACATGTAGGTTTTTCAAAAATTCCCTTCATCATATTAAGGAAGTTCCTTTCTGTTCTGTCATTTCTCAGTGCTTTTTATCATGAAAGCTATTGGATCTTGTCAAAGGCCTTTTCTGCATCAATTTAAGTGATCACGTGATTTCCCCCTTTCATTTGATTAATGGGGTACATTACACTGATTGATTTTCTTGTTATTTCCTATAGCGCTTTGCATGCCAGGATGAATCCACTTAATCATGGTGTATAATCCTTTTAACACGCGTTGGGTTCAGTTTGCTAGTACTTTATTGAAGGTTTTGCATTTATGTTCATGAGACATACTGGCTGGTAATTTTCTTTTCTTGTGATGTTTTTATCTGGCTTTGGTATCAGGGTAATGCTGGCTTCCTAATTTGCATGTGTTCATTTCTGGTTTTTTAGCATCACAAATTTATCATTAATTTTCAGTCTTGCTTCTCTTCTCATGCAAGTATTTCAGGAGGCAAGCTTTCCTCCAAACAATGCTTTCATTGCAATTTTTTTTTTTTTTTGAGATGGAGTCTTACTCTTGTGCCCAGGCTGGAGTGCAGTGGCATGATTTCTGCTCACTGCAACCTCCATCTAATGAGTTCAAGCAATTCTCCCTCCTCAGCCTCCCAAGTAGCTGGGATTACAGGTACCCACCACCATGCCCGGCTAATTTTTGTATTTTTACTAGAGACAGGGTTTCACCATGTTGGCCCGACTGGTCTCGAACTCCTGACCTCAAGTGATCCATCTGCCTCGACCTCCCAAAGTGCTGAGATTACAGGTGTGAGCCACTGCGCCCCGCCTTTTTTATTGCAATTAACAAACTTTATAGTTCTAAGTATTTTTCATTTCCTCCCCTGCACAGAACCTCTGCATGACGCACAGTACCCTGAGAACACCGGCAGGCGGGGGCAGGCACCCACTTCCCCAAAGCCCTAGAGTTGGGCTGGAAGCAGAGCAGAACACTGGTCTCATTTCCTGTTTTATCCTCCCATAGCCCAATCCGCAGCCTCCTGGCTTGAGCCACCATCCTGACCTCCCGACACAACCACCAGTTCCGATCTTGGCTTCTTCTCCAGGTCTTCCTGTCTCTCAATGTTTCCCTCTAAAGATCCATCATGGCTGGTGCTGGGGGCAGCCAGCAGCACACACTAGCCAGGCATCTTGGCGGGAACAAAGCTGGGCTCCCTCTGCATTTCTCCTTCACTGGCTTTCCTGATGCCTTTCTCTGCCTCGTGCAATATCAGACGTTCTGATGATGTGTCTAATAGGTTGAAATTAAGGTTATAGATGCAATTTAATTCTAAGGACATGAAGAGAAATGAACTCGATGTGGAGAATGAATGTGCGAAAGGGGGAAAAGCAAAACGAGAGAGAGAGAGGGCCTGCACACAGGAGTGGGACCCGAAAGCAAGTGTTAAAAATAGCATTAAGCTGGCCGGGCGCGGTGGCTCACGCCTGTAATCCCAACACTTTGGGAGGCCGAGGCGGGTGGATCACCTGAGGTCAGGAGCTTGAGAGCAGCCTGGCCAACATGGTGAAACCCTGTCTCTACTAAAAATACAAAAATTAGCCAGGCATGGTGGCGTGCACCTGTGATCCCAGTTTCTAGGGAGGTTGAGGCACAAGAATTGCTTGAACCCAGAAGGCAGAGGTTGCAATGAGCCAAGATGGTGCCACTCGGTGCCATCACCATGTTGGTGCCACCACCATGTTGGTCAAGCTGGTCTTGAACCCTTGACCTCAGGTAATCCACCCGCCTCGGCATCCTAAAGTGCTGGGATTACAGGCAAGAGCCACCGCGCCTGGCCTCTCTATATATAATTCAGAGCCAGTTTTTTTAAGGAAACTCCCAGCTCACTGGGGGAGAACTGTTCAAACACAGAGCAAAGACATGTATTTCATCATGTCAACCACTATCTACATAAAAACAAGTTTGAGGCGTAATTAATATAAAAACGGAGTATCAAGCGCAAACCTAGCTAAGCTGCCTTTTCACTCGCTGGTGACACCTGCGTCTGTCCCCTGCTCCACCCACCGGCCTCCCGCGAGTATGGAAACGGAAGTCCTGGGATAAGGCTGCCACCTGGTGGCCCATATGAAAACTGCCCGGCTATGCCTTGCTGCTCCTAACTCAGCACTGTTTCAAAAAAATAGAAAAGAAATACAAGACGAGACAAATGGATGATTTTAAATTATCCGGTAGCCCAACTGAAAATGTAGAAAGAGGCCGGGCACGGCGGCCCACACCTCTAATCCCAGCACCTTTGGGAGGCCAAGGCAGGCAGTTCGCTTGAGCCCAGGAGTTCAAGACCAGCCTGGGCAATATAGTGAGACCCTCTCCTCCACAAAAAAAAATACAAAAGTTAGCCGGATGTGGTGGTGAGACCCTGTCTTTGAAAAGAATTTAAAAAGTGAATTAATTTTAATAACATATTTTATTTAACCCAATATATCAAAATATTTCAACATGTAATCAATATTTAAAAATTTTTAATATTTTTTTCATTCTTTTTCTTATACTGTTTTTGAAACCTAGTGTGTTACTTGCACTTCCATCATATCACCTGGGTGCTAAATTTTCATGAGAAATACTCAACCTGTATTTACATCTCATAAAACCCAAATTGTCCCAAGTATACTTAAACACTTCCCAATGAGTTGTTATCTTGAAAAGCACAGTTAAGCAAAAGGCTCTGAGTTTAATCAGGGGTCTCATTTGATGTAATCTCAGTTTAAAAACATTCCGCCTTGAGCAGGGGCTGCCCTACCCTTGGTCTGAGTTAGACCCCGTTAGACACAGTGCAAGGCCTCTCCCTGCCCATCCAGTGATCTGAGTTTCTTTTAATGGAAACGTCTGGAGCGGTCGCAAGAGAATCCAGTCTCCGACCAGCCTGCACCTGTGCCTAATCTAGTGGCTGCGTGATCAGCGGCCCAGATTCCCTCCAGGACTGTAGGCTGACCTCCCCACGTGCTGCGTGGCCGGCAGACAGCCCGCAGCTGCCATGCTCTTCGGGAATTTCCTCAGCTGAAGAGCATCATCCTGACCACCGGTCCTGCCTCCTTTCTGGGCAGCCTGCATCCGGTGATTGGTCAGTGGGGTTTTTAAAGGTCCAGCCTTTTCGCCCGAGCTTGGGCGTGTGTTGGGGTTTTGACGTCCTGCTCTTCTCCACGGTTCCGTATCTTCTCTTCCACAGGTACTGATTTCGGGGCACTGGTAAACTTCTGCGTGGTTGTTTTCGTTTGAGAGTTTACTTCTTGGCAGAGCTCCAGGTATGATCACGCGTGCTGGAGTGGAGTGTAGAATGGGGATGCTGAGGTGGGATTCTGGAGCTAGATGGCTGATTATGGGGCTGGCTGTGAGGACCACTTCATGGTTGCCAGGGGAGTGCATTTAGCTTGTGCACGCGACAGCAGTGAGGTTGTGAAAACTTCCACTGCTGATGAAATGCCATGGTATTCTGGGAAGAGTAGTCATTAGTGGGTCCCCTGGGTCAGGAGGTTGAGATAGGAGGGGAGGGAATACCTACAGAACACAGGGCCAGGCGCGGTGGCTCACGCCTGGAATCCCAGCATTTTGAGAGGCTGAGGTGAGAGAGCTGTTTGAGCCCAAAAGTTTAAGACCAGCCTGGGCAACATAGGAAGGCTCGCGTCTGCACAAAAAATCAAAATTAGCCAGGTGTGGTGGTGTGCCCCATTAGTCCCCGCCACTTGGGAGGCCGAGGCAGAAGGATCTCGTGAGCCCAGGAGGTCGAGGTTACAGTAAGTTGTGATTATGCCACTGTACTTCAGCCTGGGTGACAGAGCAAGACCCTGTCTCAAAAACAACAACAAAAAAACCCACAGTGAAACTAAGTGGTGGTTGCTAAATGCAGAAAGGTTTTGGAAAACGAAAGAAGCTGAGAATGACTAACAGGTAATGAAAAGCTAAGTGGCTAATCAAGTGACTGCGTGATCAGCTGCCCAGATGCCCTCCAGGTCTGTAGGCTGGATGTGCCCTGGAAGGCAGAACGCCCACGGGAAGGCCCCCAAGACAGCCTCCTTAGGAGCACAGACAGATTTTGTATCTGTTGCAGCTGCGAGGTAGAGAAAGCTTAGGACTAAGGCCAGGATGTAGCTGTAAGAGCGGCCAAGTTCCCAAGAAGGCTACAGGCTTCACCTAGACACGTTGCTGGTGGTGGAACCAAGGCCCTGATTGATGAGATGCCGACATCTGGGTTGATGCACCCCAAAACCTCAAATCCCCAGAACCCATAAGCCCTGAGTGCGCAGAAGTGGCCCAGTCTTCCTAGCAGGGGCTGGAGTATCCTCCTCCTCCTCGCAGGACACAGAGGCTTCCCTCCTGCAGGACACAATGACCCCATCTCTCTCCTCCACATCTGGCCATGAGGGCACCAGGCCTGGTAATCGAGGAAAGGGACCTTGTCCCAGGGGAGCTGCAGAATGGAGCCAAAGAGTGCCAGCAGGGCTGGGCACACATGATAGGAGCTGGGTGCTGAGAGACTGGACCAAGGGGGAGGCCCATACAGCTGGAAAAAGGTGGGGGTGATCAGTTCGGGAGTCCTCTCCCAGGAACAGCACTTAGCGCCGTGCTCAGGGCCCTGGGGGTTGGGCCACCATGCTGCCAGATGGCTCCTAGAAGCGGGCAGAAAGCAGAGCACACTAAGCAAAGGGGAGATGCTGGCGCGGCTGTCCGATGGTGAAGGGGGTGTTAAAAGGCTCACAGGTGGGCACAGTTGTGTGGATGTGCCCTGGAAGGCAGAACTGCCACAGGAAGGCCCCCAAGATGCATCCATCTACAAAAGCATGGAATATGATCGTGCTGGGGAAGGGCCAGCACAGCGAAGCGCACAGGTGCCTCCCTCTAGAAGCCAGGGCAAAGGTGGGAAGTGCTGCTACACAACGGGCTGCTGGGTGGCCAGGCGCTGGCAGCCTTAGATAATAGGACTAGGAGATGCCGGCAGCCGGGGGTCTGCCCTGTAGCCCTATGGAGATGCCTAAGAGTTGGCCACAGGGACAAAGCCGATGGCATTGCTCAACCCGTACAAGCAGAGTCATGAGTGTGTGACGGGGGCTAGGTGGCCTCCTTGAAAACATCTGGCTTTCTGTGGCACCAATGTTGTCATGGGCACCGGAATTTTGTCTTTGGCTTCTGTTCCCTTGACTAGAGGTGGGTGCTGGCCCTGTGTACTGCCATGGGGCACCTGGGCGTCCTCTGTCGGAAACTCATTACTCTCCAGTGGACTCACCTGTTCACCCGCCCATCTTCAAACTCAATGGTGGGCTTCGAGGCAGGAGCTGTGTCTGAGTCTGGTGAAGCAGCAGGCTTAATAGCCTGCAGGGCTTCTCCAAGTGTGAGCACCTGGGGACCTCGTTAGCAATGCAGAGTCCCAGGTCCCACGCGGGCCTAGATTCAGAAATGGCAGGGACAGGGCCCAGCCTTCCATGCATTACAGCTTCTGGGTGATTCTGATGCATGCTCAAGTGTGAGAATCTGATCCAGATGGGGGAGAGGCATTGAAGCGGATGGGAGGTTAAGAGAAATGTCACTTCACTTTTGGCCAGTATGGGGAAGTATTAGCCCAGGGAAGGCAGCCCAGCTGTGAAGCTGGCTCACACCTGGGGGCTGTTTCGGTTAGGACTCGGAGCACAGCAGTGGAACATGCCAGAAGGCAGGTCAGGCAGTGTTGGTCACAGACCTTAGGTTTTGGGATCTGGCAGCTCTGGGTCCAAATCCTTTCTCTGCCACAGACCTGTACCGATGCTAAACATTCCTGCCCCCCAGTCCCAGCAAGGTGTGGACTGTCCTTTACCTTGGGCAAATGTTTCACTTTTTCCAGGGGCAGCATCTTGCTCTGTCGCCCAGGCTGGAGTAAGTGGCACTACTGTAGCTCGCTGCAGCCCTTGAACTCCTGGGCTCAAGCAGTCTTCCCGCTTCAGCCTCCTGAGTAGCTGGGGCTATGGGCACACACCACCGTGCCCAGCTAATTTCTTTTGAACTTGTTTTGAAAAGATGGGGTCTGGCCACGTTGCCCATGCTGGACTTGAACTCCTGGCCCCAAGCAGTCCTGCCGCCCCAGCCTCCAAAACTGCTGGGATTACAGGTATGAGCCACGGTGTCCAGTGCACCTGTGTCTTGCTGTTTACAATGACTGTTAATGTATAATTTGGCCTTGCCTTTGAGTCTTTATCCCTTCAACAATTTCTGCCTTTTAATGTGGCTGAATTTTAGGTCTACCGTTTCATTATTTGTTCTCCCCTCTACTCGCTCCCCTCTTTTGATTCCTCTTCTTTCTTGCCCTCTTTTGGGTTAAAAATATTTATTTTTTTTTGAGATTGAGTCTTGCTCTGTTGCCCAGGCTGGAGTACAGTGGCATGATGTCAGCTCACTGCAACCTCTGCCTTTTAGGTTCAAGCAATTCTCCTACCTCAGCCTCCCGAGTAGCTGGGACTACAGGCATGTGCCACTGTGCTCAGCTAATTTTTGTATTTTTAGTAGGGACAGGCTGTATTTTTGTTGGTCAGGCTGGTCTCCAACTCCTGACCTCAAGTGATCTGCCTGCCTGCCTTGGCCTCCCAAAGTGCTGGGATTACAGGCGTGAGCCTAATGTACCAGGCCTAAAAATACTTGATTTGAGTTTTAATTCATCTACTGGCTTTTTAGAGATAGTGTTCCATTTTTTTCAGTAGTTGCTCTAATACTGCCTTAAGTTCTCAGATTCTTAGTACTGTACCAGCTCATGAACGTTGAAATTCCTTCACTTTTCTGAACTTCAGTTACTTTAGAAGACAAGAATGGTGACTTTCTCTCATGCGTTATCCGGCTACTGGATGAGAGAATGAAGCCGAGTCCATGGCCTAGGGCAGAACAGCAGTGCCTGATGACTGTCAGGGCTGTTCCCAGCCCTGTCGCTACTGTTAGAGTGTGGTTCCGATCAGCGGTGCTGGGTCCCCTGAGAGTGCACAGAGCCACAACTGAGCATCCCCAGCCGCCTCCCCACTGCGGGGGCAGAGTGTCATGTGTCCACCTGCCGCGATCACCCTCTGCTAAATGGCTGCCTCTCAGGGATGTTGGTGTCTCACCAGGACACCCCTCAGCTGCCCTTTCCATGCCCAGGCCTGACCACCCTGTGCTAGCTCGTCAGGCTGTTCCTGGGCCAGCAGAGCCAAACCAGCAGATGGCAGCCACGCTCCACCTGCTGTGGCCTCTCCCAGTCACAGACAAAGCCTGGCTTGATGGTCACCCCTGGAGTCCTCCCTGTGCCTCTCCCCGTCCGGGCCTCCATCTGCGGCCTGCTCTTTCCACTTGCAGTCATAGCTCTCTCAGTCTGCAGGGACACAGGCCTCCAGGGACATTGTCTTCTCACACTTGGCCTCAGCCAGACAGGGTGGAAGCCCCAGGCCTCCCAGGCAGCCTGCGCCACCACTCCAAGGGGGTTTTGGAGAATGTGGTTCTAGGCCTTTATTTTCTCTCTTTTTGGAGACAGTCTCCCTTTGTCCCCCAGGCTGGAGTGGAGTGCAGTGTTGGGAACACAGCTCTTGATCTCCTGGGCTCAAGAAATCCTCCCACCCCAGACTGCTGAGTAGCCGGGACTACAGGTACATGCCACCATGCTAGGCTTATTTTTTATAGAGATGGAGTCTCACTACGTTGCCCAGGCTGCTCTCAAACTGGTGAGCTCAAGTGATCCGCCTGCCTTGGCCTCCCAAAGTGCTGGAGTTCCCGGCATAAGCCACCATGCCTGGATAACTTATGTATTGTTACTAGAGACAGGATTTCCCCTTGTTGGCCAGGCTTGATTCCAGGCTTCCTAAGTGGGAGTAACGCTTGGGAATCTGGGCGGGCTGGACACGGGTGGACCACGCAGCCCTGCAAGACACTAGCAACTGCTCAAGAAACGCAGGAGGAACGCGAGTGACCTGGATCCTCGCACAGTATGTTTCAAGCCCGTGTTTCCTGCTTGAAGGGGTTTTGCTGGAAGCAACTGAAGTGGAGGCCTTGAGCTGGCGCCCATCTCTCAGCTTCCCTTCCAAAGTGGGGGCTTCTCCTCTACGGCAACTCAACCCAAATTCTCTTCCTGATTTTTTTTTTTTTTTTTTTTTTTTTTTGAGACAGGGTCTCACTCTGTCACCCAGGCTGGAGTGCAATGGTGCAATCTCGGCTCACTGCGACCTCCGCCCCCCGGGTTCAAGTGATTCTCCTGCCTCAGCCTCCTGAGTAGCTGGAATTACAGGTGCCTGGCTAATTTCTGTATTTTTAGTGCCTGGCTAATTACAGTGCCTGGCTAATTTCTGTATTTTTAGTAGAGACAGGGTTTCACCATATTGGCCAGGCTGGTTTTGAACTCCTGACCTCAGGTGATCTGCCCACTTTGGCCTCCCAAAGTGCTGTGATTACAGGCGTGAGCCACTGTGCCTGGTATATATATATATTTTTTAAGACGAAGTCTCGCTGTGTTGCCCAGGCTGGAGTGAAATGCAAGCTCGGCTCATTGCAACTTCTTCCTCTCTGATTCAAGCACTTCTGCCTCAGCCTCCTGAGTGCTGGGGTTACAAGCACCCACCACCACGCCCATTTTTTGGATTTTTGTGTTTTTAGTAGAGATGGGGTTTCACCATGTTGGTCAGGCTGGTCTCAAACTCCTGACCTCTGGTGATCCACCCACCCTGGTCTCCCAAAGTGCTGGGTGTAAGGGTTCTTAGGTTCTTGCCGAGTTTAAAAAGAAGAAACAGGCCAGCACAAGGAGATCCACCGCAAATTTATTCAGCTCCCAGGTGAGGTTCTGCGGTCCGACAGGAGGGGCTGGAGAAGTCGCATGGACTCCTCTCAGACGTGGGGTTTTATAGGGAGCAGGCAAGCTTGCTATTGGCAGGTAGGCAGGGTTTGAATGCTATTGGGTAGATTTACAAGACTTGACTGCTATGGGGTAGCTAAGACTCAAATGCTATTGGGTAGATTTACAAGACTTCTTTTGCATTTTGGTGGGGTTCTTTAAGGGAGGGCTAGGCTGTGTGAGGGGGGCGGGTATGTTCGAGCTCCCGGAGAGGGAGGGGGTGTGGGCGTGTCTGAGCTCCCAGAGAGGGAGGGAGTGTGGGCGTGTCCGAGCTCCCGGAGAGGGAGGGGGGTGTGGGCGTGTCTGAGCTCCCAGAGAGGGAGGGAGTGTGGGCGTGTCCGAGCTCCCGGAGAGGGAGGGGGGTGTGGGCGTGTCCGAGCTCCCGGAGAGGGAGGGGTGTGGGCGTGTCCGAGCTCCCAGAGAGGGAGGGGTGTGGGCGTGTCCGAGCTCCCGGAGAGGGAGGGGGTGTGGGCGTGTCCGAGCTCCCGGAGAGGGAGGGGGGTGTGGGCGTGTCCGAGCTCCCGGAGAGGGAGGGGGTGTGGGCGTGTCCGAGCTCCCAGAGAGGTGACCGGCCTTACACTGGGATTACAGGCCTTAGCCTCTGTACCTGGCCAAGCTCACCTACTTAAAAAGCAGATGATGCTACTCTTTTGTAGTGACAAGGTCTTGCCATGTTGCCCAGGCTGGCCTTGAACTCCTAGGTTAAAGGGGTCCTCCTGTCTTGACTTCCCAAATTCCTGGGATTACAGCATGAGCCCCTGCACCCCACCTGATGCTGCTGTTAACTCTGAAGCCTCCTAGGGCTTCACATTTTCTCATGGGCAGGCCCAGCGCTCATACGTTTCTGGCCTTGTCACGTGGCCTGCCTTCAGGTTTTGCATCTGCTCCTGGCACGCGCTGCTGAGGTGGAATCGCCCTGCGGGCAGGGCCCTTCTGTCAGTCATCCTGTTCACCAGCCTGTCCCCAGCAGCCTCCTGGGCCTGCTCCGTTGTCGGGGCTCAAGAGGAGTGAATGGGGCGCATCCACTTACGCGACGAGTGTCCACAGCCATGGCAGGACGTCTGCTCGGGTTCTGTGTTCTTGTTACTCTCCAGTGGCTGAAATCTCGAGTCCCCATGTCCAGGTTTTGGCACATGAGTCCTGCTAACCTTCATAGGTGTGTTTGGCTTGCTGGCTTTTGTTTAACGTTCTGACTGTCCTCAAAAGCAAGCTCTCAAGAGATTCTTTCACTCACATGCGTGCTACATGAGAGATGAATCAATGTCCCAGGTAGGAGCTTCTGTGCAGGGCCCAGCGCAGTGGCTCATGCCTATAATCCCAGCATTTGGGGAGGCCGAGGTGGGCAGATCGCTTGAGGTCAGGAGTTTGAGACCAGCCTGGCCAACATGGTGAAACCCCGTCTCTACAAAACATAAACTAGCCAGGCATGGGAGTGTGTGCCTATAATCTCAGCTACTGAGAAGGCTGAGGCAAAATCACCTGACCCTGGGAGGTGGAGGATAGAGTGAGCCACTGCACTCCAGCCTGGGTGACAGAGCAAGATTCCTTCTCCAAAAAACAAAAAAGAAACTCTAAGGCTGGGAGGAGAGGAGAGCTGAGCGCTGCGGCGTGAGGCAGAGGGGTCTGGGAGCATCCCACTGGCTGTGGCCGAGCAGGACGGGCTCATGGGCGCTTTCCCTCTGAAAACACCAGGGCATAGAGTGTGAAGCTGGAAGACGCCAAGTGGAGGTGCGGTACCCAGGATCAAGTCCCACTTTGGCCAGTAGGACAATCGGGTGGGCCTTTGAGCCAAGAGAAACTATAGCCAAATGAGGCCTCAGGATGCCCCAGGCCCCTGATCTCCAGGCCAGCTCCTGGCAGGGCAGGGCTCTGTCACTTACACAGCTGGAGGTAACAATGGCATACTGTGGCTAAGGGTGGCAAGTGTGTATGGCATCGGCTAAGCCTCCAGCTACCTCCCACAAAATCCCGCTGCCACCCCACCCTGGGGACCCGTGGCATCTCATTTCCACACCATTGCATGTTTTCTGGCTGCTGCCTGGGATGCCCTCACCTCATTCTCCTCCTGACTCGTCCTGGACTTTCCAGCAGTACCTGGAAGTCAGTTAGGTTTATCCACATCAGCCTGAGGCCGAGTAGGTGAGTCCCAACTTCAAACTTACAAATGAAGACATAACCCAAGCCAAGCACAGTGGCTCACGCCTGTAATCCCAGCACTTTGGGAGGCCAAGGCAGGCGGATCTCAAGGTCAGGAGTTTGAGGCCAGCCTGGCCAGTGTGGTGAAACCCCATCTCTACTAAAAATGCAAACTAGCCAGGCGTGGTGGTGCATCCCTGTAATCCCAGCTACTCAGGAGGCTGAGACAGGAATCACTTGAACTCCAGAGATGGAGGCTGCAGTGAGCCAAGATCGCACCACTGCACTCCAGCCTGGGTGACAGTGAGACACTTTCTCAAAAAAAAAGACATAACCCAATGTGCGGTTCTGTTAAAAAAAAAAAAAAAAATACCTAGGGCAGTGGAAAAAAATCTCAAAAATGGCAGGATAAGAATGGGCTGTGTGCCCAAATACAGTGAGCATGGATTTGGAATCGAACAGAAAGAGGTCTCAACTGGAAATCCACCCTATGAGCTGGGTTTTGCGTTTTGGGGATTGCTGCTGTTTGGCTGCCTCAGCAGGAAGATGAAAACCCCTGCCTCCTAGGCTTGCGTGAGGATTAAATGAAGTACTGTTACATCTGGAGCTACGCCCAGGCTACAAGAACTTGTCTTTAAGAGGAGTTTCATCTAAAGGCACTGTGGTGTGAGGACTACAAGGCACTTACAGAGAGCTCTGATCTCCCGTCGCAGGGTTTCGCCGTGGTCCAGGGCCCCAACAAGCACTTGAAGCGTGTTGCAGCACCAAAGTTTTGAGTGCTTGACAAACTAGCGGGAGTATCTGCACCCCGTCCATCGACGGGTCCCCATGAGCTGAGGGAGTGTCTTCCCCGATCGTCTTCCTTAGGAATAGGCTCGAGTACGCCTTGACGGGAGGTGAAGTAAAGAAGGTACGTGTGCCATGCTTCGTTGATGGCAAGGTTCGAGTGGGCGTCATGTACCCTCCTAGACTCACGGATGTCATCAGCGTTGAGAATACAGGTGAGCTTTTCCACCTGGTCAGTGACACCAAGGGCCATTCTGCCATTTACAGTTTCACAGTAGAAGAGGTAAAGTACAATTTGTGCGGAGTAAGGGGGTCCCACGCCTGGTGACTCGGGATGCTCCAGCCATCTGCTACCCAGACCTTCTCATCGAGGTGAATGATACCGTGCAGATGGATTTAAGGACCGGCACGATGATCAGCTTGATCACATTTGACTCGGGCAATGTGTGTCTGCTGATGGGTGGAGCCAGCCTCGGTGGTGTTGGTGTGATGACCAACAGGGAAAGACACCCTGGCTTTCTAACATTTTTTTGTCACTGGCCATGACAATAAACTTTGAATATCCCTGCCCTGGGGAAAGGGCATCCGACTTACTGTTGCTGGAGAGAGAGAAGAGGCTGGCGGCTACACAGAGCAGTGGCTGGATTGCAGCAGCAGCCTATCTTTTTTCTGTGCATTAATAAAAAGTGAATTCTCGTTTCTTAAAAAAAATTTAAAAAGCTCTGATTTGAGGCTCACTCCTATAATCCCAGCACTCTGGGAGGCAGAGGTGGGTGGGTGACGGACTCTGTCTCAAAAAAAAAAAAAAAAAAAAAAAATCTGGATTTTTAAAGCCTTGGAAACGTACAGTTGAGGTGAGAGTGACGCTTGTGGTCACCTTCCTAGTCGTGGAGTGGGGCGAGTGAGGTTCTCCCAGCATTTGTGACGTGCCGATGTGCAGTAATGAGCCTGGCGCGCCTGGCGTTGCCTCCGCTGACTTTTCCGTCTCTACTGGTTTTCCTTTGTGTATAAAGCGTTCTCTTACGTGAACAGTGGACGTCAAATACACTTTCTTGGGTAGTGTGGTCTCAAGTGTGTAATGTAGCTCTGAAAGAGCTGGAGAAGTTTAGTGATAGTTTGATATTCATCCCTGTCCAAATGTGATGCTGAAACGTCATCCCCAGTGTCGCAGGTGGGGCTGGGGTGGGTGTTCGGGTCATTAGGGAGGACTCCTCATTCATGGCTTGGTGCTGTCCTCGATGGTTCTAGTGAGAGGTGGTTGTTGGAAAGTGTGTGGCACCCCCTCCGTGTGCTCCGAATTTTGCCGCATGAAGTACCTGATCCCCTTCCACCTTCCGCCATAGTTGTCAGTTTCCCCAGGCCTCCCCAGAAGCTGGGCAGAGGTCACCATGCTTCCTGTACAGTCTGCAGAACTGTGAGCCAATTAAATCTCCTCTTGGCTGGGAGCAGTGGCTGACGCCTGTAATCCCAGCACTTTGGGAGGTTGAGGAGAGTGAATCACCTGAGGTCAGGAATTCGAGACCAGCCTGACCAACGTGGCAAAACCCTGTCTGTACCAAAATCACAAAAATTAGCCAGGTATAGTGGTGCATGCCTATAATCTCAGCTACTTGGGAGGCTGAGGCGGGAGAATCACTTGAACCCGGGAGGCAGAGGTTGCAGTGAGCTGAGATTATGCCACTGCATATCAGCCTGGGCAAAAGAGTGAGACTGCATCTCAAAAAAAAAAAAAAACCCAAAAAACAAAAACAAACACGGTGGCTAATGCCTGTAATCCCAGCACTTTGGGAAGCTGAGGTGGGTGGATCACTTGAAGTCAGCAGGTTCGGTCCAGCCTGGCCGACATAGTGAAACCCTGTCTCTGCTAAAAATACAAAAAATCGCCAGGCATGGTGGCTCACACTTGTAATCCCAGCACTTTGGGAGGTCGAGACGGGTAGATCACTTGAGGTAGGACTTTGAGACCAGCCTGGCCAATATGGTGAAACTCCGTGTCTACTAAAAATAAAAAAAATTAGCCGGGTATGGTGGCAGGCACCTGTAATCCCAGCTACTCAAGAGGCCGAGGCAATGGAATCGCTTGAACCAGGGAGGGTGGAGGTTGCAGTGAGCCAAAATCTCGCCACTGTACTCCACACTCTAGCCTGGGTGACAGAGTGAGACTCCATCTCAGAAAAACCACAAAACCTCTTTTCTTTGTAAAATGCCCAGCCTCGGGTATTTGTAGCAATGCAAGAACGGCCTAATGTATGTAGACAGCTATTTTATAGGGTAATTAAGAGACCTTGCCTATGTTTGCTCTGTTAGCTGATGTTAATTATCAGCGTCCATTTTAATGGGTTTATGCTGTGTTAGGATAAGTGAGTGTTAGTTTAGGGACTAATGAGTGCATGCAAATTTTTCCAGTGGAATTAATGGCAATTATATTCTCAACTTGGGAGAATTCACACTAGGAGGAATTTTTATGTATAAATTACCCTTCTAAAGCAGGAGAATGTAGGTGAAAAATACATGAGACATACAAAGTTTTCTGAAATGTGTTTTTTGTTTTATTTGCTTTTGAGATTGGGTTCTCACTCTGTTGCCCAGATTGGAGTGCAGTGGCACAATCTCTGCTCACTGCAACCTCTGCCTCCTGGGCTCAAGTGATCCTCCCACCTCAGCCTCTCAAGTAGCTGGGACTACAGGCATGCACCACCACACCTGGCTAATTTTTTGTAGAGACAGGGGTCTCGCTATGTTGCCTAAGCTAGCCTCAAGGTCTGGGCTCCAGCAGTCCATCTGCCTTGATCTTCCAAAGTGCTGGAATTACAGGCATCAGCCACTGTGCCATTATTAAATGTTTAATAACTAGAGATACATCCAGGCATAATGTAAATACATACAAACACACACGTTGTCGTGGGTGTGATTGGCTGGGGGCTGGTATCACGAACAGTAAAGGAATTCAGCAAGACAGTCACGGGGAAAGAAAGGCAGATTCATTAGAGGGAAGGAACAGGTTGGGCACAGTGGCTCAAGCCTGTAATCCCAGCACTTGAAGAGGCTGAGGCAGGCAGATCATTTGAGCTCAGGAGTTCGAGACCAGCCTAGGCAACGTAGCAAAACTCCCCTGTACCAAAAATTAGCCAGGAGTGGTGGCTCGTGCCTGTAGGCCCAGCTACTTGGGAAGCTTAGGTGGGGATCACTTGAACCTGGGAGGCAGAGGTTGCAGTGAGGCAAGATTGTGCCACTGCACTCTAGCCTGGGTGACAGAGCCAGACCCTTTTTCAAAAGTCTGAAGATGAGTTGCAAGGGTACAATGGGCAGCAAGGTGACACCTTCCCTGTTGTTGCTGGCATAGCTTAACAGGACTCCACATTCCCCGCGACCCAGCACTGACAAAGCTTTGGCATTGGGGTGGTGGGTTCATTTTGTAACTACTTCCTGTTGCTCTGGGGCATACAGTTGACCCTACCTATGGCTGTTAGGCTGTCAGACCCTGTGGGTCACTGTCCTAGATTGTGAGGCCGAGGCTGTTGGCTTTCCCTGGAGGAAGGGACTCCTCGGAGAGGAGCCTGTCAAGGTGAAACTGATGTCCAGCTGCATCCAGGGAGACTCGTCAGGGGAGCCGCCCTCATCAAGGGGACAGATACTCCACCCAGCACCATGTTAAGGTGAAACTGTTGAATCGGTCCCAGTGCTGTTTGGGATCACCTGGCTTAAAATGGCTGGAGCAGGATGGCTGGCTGTCTCCACAGAATTTAGAGTGAGAAAGGGGGGTGGTCTGAGTTCCCCGAAATGTATGTAGGTTTACCCTGGCTGAACTACATGTAGGGATGGGGAGCTTGATGAGACGCACAGGAGAGGGCCTTCCTCCCTTCCCGGCTGGGCAGCTGAGCCTGTTCCCCCTTGGCCTCCAGGCTACACAAAGGAGCGGCCCTAGCCAGTGGCCACGGACTCTCAGAGGGGTGTTAGAGTTTGTCCCCTGGGAGACTGAAAAGAACAGCAAAACTTTGACTGAATCGGATGGCGGCAGTCAGGCTCTCTCCACCGGGACCTTCTGGTCTGCTAGGGAGTATCCCTGGCTGGGGACCTCCAGGTGTATCCAGGCTTGGACGCTGTCCCCTGAGAGACTGGAGTTGGAGAAGAGAGGGAGGGAGGAGGGAAGCACTCCCAGGCACCTCCCATACGAGCCACCAAAATGTCACAGGTGCAACTGGCAGGCTGTGGTAAAGCAATTTACCCAGACGGTCGTGGGGGAAAAAGGCAGATTTATTAGACGGAAAGTATGAAGGTACATTGCAAGGGCAGCACAGCAGAGGAGGCTGCTGCAGAGGCAGGGCCGGCGGAGCTGCGTGGGGTGGTGCTGGAGCGGCCTCACGCCGCTGGGGCTGTGTGGCGGGCGAGGTATTTGAGAACAGGATGTTACGCCAGCAGCTTATCTGTGATGAGAAACCGCTTGGAGTAATCGTTCCCCACCTACGAGACCCCTTCCTCGTTGCCTGCCTACCATATACGTGTGTGGAGGCTTTATCTGAAAACTGAGCTAATAGAGTATTTTGTACTGATTTTTATCTTCTAAATATTTTTTAGAAAATACATCAATGTAGAAGTGACTTTATACTTCCACTCTATTTAAAACTACACCAGCTTGGTAGTAAAGGTCCTCATTCCAGACGTAAGTGCTGTTACGGCTTGCTGCAAGTCCTCCTGAAGCCACCTTGAAAAACTGTAACAGTGAGAAAATCATGACAACGAAAAGGACGTGACCTCACCAACCCCACCTTGCTCCTAACCTCCAGGCTGCCTTTGTTCACTCCTGGACACAGCCTGAACTCACTTCAGGGGGAATTTATAGATTAACTTGGAAACAAAGGTGACAGCCCTTTTGCAAAACAAACCCCCTTCTTGCCTGGGGACCAGGCTGCATTTGTTAAGATTAACAAATTACTCATGAGATTAGAAATTATGGTTTAGGAATCTTGTAGCCAAGAGGCCACAAGACTGTAAATCTCCCCATAACATCCTATCGCGAAGTCTTAGATTGGTGCTCCATTCTGATGGACCACTAGTGCCACCCAGAATGGTAATCTGATCATGTCATTCAGCCAGGTCTGTGATCCCATCCAGGAACAGAAGATGGCAAGAGGAATCCACTTTGACTTTTTTTCTTTCTTTTCTTTTCTTTTTTTTTTTTTTGAGATGGAGTTTCAGTCTTCTTACCTAGGCTATAGTACACTGGTGTGATCTCAGCTCACTGCAGCCTCCACCTCCTGGGTTCAAGTGATTCTCCTGCCTCAGCCTCTTGAGTAGTTAGGATTACAGGTGCATGCCACCATGCCTGACTAATTTTTGTGTTTTTAATAGAGATGAGGTTTCGCCATGTTGGCCACACTGGTGTCGAACTCCTGACCTCAAGTGATCCACCCGCATGAGTTTCCCAAAGTGCCGGGATTACAGGCCTGAGCCTTGGTGCCCAGCCAACCTCTTATTTAATCTTTAGACCCAACCAGTCAGCACTCCCTTCTTCCTGACCCCTTACCCACCAAATTATCCTGAAAAAAACAAAAAAAACTGAGTCTCCAAATTTTCAGGGAGACAGATTTGAGTAATAAAACTCCGGTCTTGGTCAGCAGTTTTGTGTGAATTAAACTCTCTATTACAGTAGCCCTGTCTTGACAATAAATTGGCTGTATCTGGGCAGTGGGCAAGGAGAACGTGTGACACAGTTACACTTCCTAGCTTTTGTTTATAACACACTTCCATATGTATATAAATACACATAGTCTATAAAAAACATGCTATACATAATATCCTGTAACCTTCACCTTCTTTTCTTTCTTTTTTAATTGTATTTGGGCTCTGGGGTACATGTGCACATCCTGCATCCTACAGGATTGCTGCATAGAAACACACATGCCGTGGTGGTTTGCTGTTTCCATCCCCTGCATCGCCTAATCAGGCATTTCTCCTGGTGTTATCCCTCCCTATTCTTACCCCCACCCCCGCCCCGCTGTCCCTCTCCCCTCCCCTCCACCCCCCGACCTAGTCAGTGAGTGTTGTTCCCTTCCCTGTGCCCAAGCGTTCTCATTGTTCGTCACCTGCCTATGAGTGAAAATGTGCAGTGTTTGGTTTTCTGTTCTTGTGTCAGTTTGCTGACAATGATGTTTTCCAGATTCATCCATGTCTACAAAGGACATTGTTTTTTTATGGCTGCATAGTATTCCATGGTGTATATGTGCCACATTTTCCCTGTCCAGTCTATTATTGATGGGCATTTGGGTTGGTTCCAGGTCTTTGCTGTCGTAAACAGCACCACAATGAACATACATGTGCATGTGTGTTTATGATAAAAACTATTTATAATCCTTTGAGTATATACCCAGTAATGGGATTGCTGGGTCAAATGGAATTTCTATTTTTAGATCCTTGAGGAATCGCCACACTGTCTTCCATAATGGTTGAACTAATTTACACTCCCATCTACCATGTAAAAGTGTTCCTATTTCTCCACATCCTCTCCAGCATCTGTTGTCTCCAGATGTTTTAGTGATCAATATTCTAACTGGCATGAGGTGGTATCTCAATGTGGTTTTGATTTGCATTTCTCTAATGACCAACGATGATGAGCATTTTTTTCATGTTTTTTGGCCACATACTTATTGTCTTTTGAAAAGTGTCTGTTCATATCCTTTGCCCACTTTTGAATGGGTTTGTTTGTTTTCTTGTAAATCTGCTTTAGTTCTTTGTAGATTCTGGATATTAGCCCTTTGTCTGACGGGTAGACTGCAAAAATTTTTTCCCATTCTGTTGGTTGCTGGTTTACTCCAATGATTGTTTTGCTGTGCACAAGCTCTTAAGTTTAGTTAGGTCCCATTTGTCTATTTTGGCTTTTGTTGCCATTGCTTTTGGTGTTTTAGTTGTGAAGTCCTTGCCTGTGCCCATGACCTGAATGGTTTTGCCTAGGTTTTCTTCTATGGTTTTTATGATGTTAGTTCTTAAGTTTAAATCTTTAATCCATCTGAAGTAATTTTTGTGTAAGGTGTAAGGAAGGGGTCCAGTTTCAGCTTCCTACACATGGCTAGCCATTCTCCCAACACCATTTATTAAACAGGGAATCCTTTCCCCATTGCTTGTTTTTGTGAGGTTTGTCAAAGATCAGATGGTTGTAGATGTGTGGCATTGCTTCCGAGGCCTCTGTTCTGTTCCGTTGGTCTATATCTCTGTTTTGGTACCATGCTGTTTTGATTACTGTAGACTTGTAGTATAGTTTGAAGTCAGATAGCATGATGCCTCCAGCTTTGTTCTTTGTGCCTAGGATTGTCTTGGCTATGCAGGCTCTTTTGGTTCCATATGAGGTTTAAAGTGGTTTTTTTTCCCACTTCTGTAAGGAAGGTTATTGGTAGCTTGATATGGGGATAGTGTTGAATCTATAAATTACTTTGGGCAGTATGGCCATTTTCATAATATTGATTCTTCCTAACCATGAGCATGGAATATTTTCCCATCTGTTTCTGTTCTCTTTCTTGATCAGTGGTTTGTAGTTCTCCTTGAAGAGGTCTTTTACATCCTTTGTTAGTTGTATTCCTAGGTATTTTATTCTCTTTGTAGCATTTGTAAATGGGAGTTCACTCATGATTTGGCTCTCTGTTTGTATGTTGTTGGTGTATAGGAATGCTTCTGATTTCTGCACATTGATTTTGTATCCTGAGACTTTGCCAAAGTTGCTTATCAGCTTAAGGAGGTCTTGGGCTGAGGCGATGGAGTCTTCTAAATATACGATCATGTCATCTGCAAATAGGGACAGTTCGACTTCTTCTTTTCCTAATTGAATGTCCTTTATTTCTTTATCTTGCCTAATTGCTCTGGCTAGAACTTCCAATACTATATTGAATACGAGTGGCAAGAGAGGGCATCCTTGTCTAGTGCCAGTTTTTAAAGGGAATGCTTCTAGTTTTTGCCCATTCAGTATGATATTGGCTGTGGGTTTGTCGTAAATAGCTTTCATTGTTTTGAGATACGTTCCATCAATACTTAGTTTATTGAGAGTTTTTAGCATAAAGGGCTGTTGAATTTTGTTGAAGGTGTTTTCTGCATCAATTGAGATAATCATGTGGTTTTTGTCTTTGGTTCTGTTTATGAGGTGAATTACGTTTATAGAGTTGAGTATGTTGAACCAGCCTTGAATCCCTGGGATGAAGCTTACTTGATTGTGGTAGATAAGCTTTTTGATGTGCTGTT
Source organism: Aotus nancymaae (assembly GCF_030222135.1). Taxonomy (NCBI): domain Eukaryota; kingdom Metazoa; phylum Chordata; class Mammalia; order Primates; family Aotidae; genus Aotus; species Aotus nancymaae. The sequence continues at coordinate 29,640,461 of NW_026988443.1, read as the reverse complement.
GCAATCAGTTTGCCATTATTTTATTGAAGATTTTTGCATCAGTGTTCATCATGGATATTGGCCTGTAGCTTTCTTTTTTAGTTGTGTCTCTACCAGATTTTGGTATCAGGATGATGTTGGTCTCATAGAAAGAGTTAGGGAGAGTCCCTCTTTTTGTATTTTTTGGAATAGTTTCAACAGGAATGGTACCAGCTCCTCTTTGTATGTCTGGTATAATTCGGCTGTGAACTCATATGGATCTGGACGTTTTTTGGTTGGTAGGCTATTAATTGCTGCCTCAACTTCAGCCCTTGTTATTGGTCTACTCAGGGTTTTGACTTCTTCCTGGTTTAGTCTTGGGAGTGTGCAAGTGTCCAGGAATTTATCCATTTCTTCCAGGTTTACTGGTTCATGTGCATAGAGTTGTTTGTAGTAATCTCGGATGGTGGTTTGTATTTCTGAGGAATCAGTGGTGATCTTACCTTTATCGTTTTTTATTGCATCTATTCAATTCTCTTTATTAGTCTAGCTAGTGGTCTATATTGTTGATCTTTTCAAAATAGCAACTCCTGGATTGGTTGATTTTTGAAGGGTGTTTTGTGTCTCTATCTCCTTCATTTCTGCTCTGATCTTAGTTATTTGTCTTCCGCTAGGTTTTGAGTTTTTTTTTAAATCTTGCTCCTCTAGCTCTTTCAATTTTGACAATAGGGTGTTGATTTTAGATCTTTCCTTGCTTCTCATGTGGGCATTTATTGCTATAAGTTTCTCTGTAGACACTGCTTTAAATGTGTCCCATAGGATCTGGTACATTGTGTCTTCGTTCTCATTGGTTTCAAAGAACATTTTTATTTCTGCCTTCATTTCATTGTTTGTCCATTTGTCGTTCAGGAGCAAACTGTTCAGTTTCCATGTGATTGTGTGGTTTTGAGTGCTTTTCTTAATCCTGAGTTCTAATTTGATTGCGCTGTGGTCTGAGAGACTGTTACGATTTCCATTCTTTTGCATTTGCTGAGGAGTCATTTACTTCTAATTATGTGGTCAATTTTGGAGTAAGTGCAATGTGGTGCTGAGAAGAACATGTATTCTGTGGATTTGGGGTGGAGTGTCCTGTAAATGTCTATTAGGTCTGCTTGGTCCAAATCTGCATTCAAGTCCTGGATATCCTTGCTGATTTTGTCTTGTTGATCTGTCCAATATTGACAGTGGAGTGTTAAAGTCTCCCACTGTTATTGTGTGGGAGTCTAAGTCTCTTTGTAGGTCTTTAAGAACTTGCTTTATGTATCTGGGTGCTCCTGCATTGGGTGCATGTATATTTAGGATAGTTAGCTCTTGTTGCATTGATCCTTTTACCATTATGTAATGTCCTTCTTTGTTTCTTTTGGTGTTTGTTGATTTAAAGTCCGTTTTATCAGAGATTAGGATTGCTACCCCTGCTTTTTTTTTGCTCTCCATTTGCTTGGTAAATCTTGTTCCATCCCTTTATTTTGAGTCTGTGTGAGTCTTTGCATGTGAGATGGGTCTCCTGAATACAGCACACCAATGGTGTGTGACTTGACTTTTTATCCAGTTTGCCAGTCTGTGTCTTTTGATGGGGGCGTTTAGGCTGTTTACATTCAACGTTAATATGTTTTGTTTGAATTTGATCCTGCCATTTTGTTACTGGCTGGTTGTTTTGCCCGTTAGTTGACGTGGTTTCTTCATTGCATCATTATTCTTTACCATTTGACACATTTTTTGCAGTGGCTGGTACTGGTTGTTCCTTTCCCTGTTTAGTGCTTCCTTCAGGAGCTCTTGTAAGGCAGGTCTTGTAGCAGCAAAATCTCTCAGCAATTGCTTGTCCATAATGGATTTCTCCTTCACTTATGAAGCTTCGTTTGGCTGGATATGAAATTCTGAGTTGAAAGTTCTTCTCTTTAAGGATGTTGAATATTGGCCCCCACTCTCTCCTGGCTTGTAGGGTTTCTGCCGAGAGATCCGCTGTGAGTCTGATGGTCTTTCCTTTGTGGGTGACTCGACCTTTCTCTCTAGCTGCCCTTAGGATTTTTTCCTTCATTTCAACCCTGGTGAATCTGACAACTATGTGCCTTGGGGTTGCTCTTCTTGAGGAATATCTTTGTGGTGGTCTCTGTATTTCCAGGATTTGAATGTTGGCCTGCCTTGGTAGGTTGGGGAAGTCTTCTTGCATAATACCTTGAAGAGTGTTTTCCAGTTTGGATTGATTCTCCCTGTCACATTCAGGTATGCTGATCAAGCGTAGATTAGGTCTTTTCACATAATCCCATAGTTCTTGGAGGCTTGTTCATTTCTTTTCACTCATTTTTCTCTAATCTTGCCTTCTCATTTTATTTCATTGATTTCATCTTCAATCTCTGATATCCTTTCTTCTGCTTGATTGATTCAGCTGTTGAAACTTGTGTATGCCCCGTGAAGTTCTCATGCTGTGTTTTTCAGCTCCATCAAGTTCTTTATGTTCTTCTCTGAGCTGATTATTCTAGTTCACATTTCGTTTAACCTTTTTTCAAGGTTCTTAGTTTCTTTGCATTGGGTTAGAACATGGTCTTTTAACTCAGAGAAGTTTGTTATTACCCACCTTCTGAAGCCTGCTTCTGTCAATTCGTCAGATTCATTCTCTTTTTTTTGTTCTCTTGATGGTGAGGAGTTGTGATCCCTGGGAGGAGAAGAGGTGTTCTGTTCTTTGGTGGTTTCATCCTTTTTGTGCTGTTTTTTCCCCCATATTCGTGGATTTATCTCCCTTTAATCTTTTAAGTTGGTGATTTCAGGAGTCGTCTCTGAGTGATCTTTTTTTCTGTTGAGGTGGAGCTGTATCTTTTTTGGCCTGTAGAGGGCGTTGCTGGGCTCTCTCGGGTTCAGTCAGGTTGTTGGGTGGGTGGTCCTTCCCTGGAGTTTGTTTGCAGGTGAGATTGGCCCCGCCTTCCCAATGGCATCTCCCCTTCCCCAGCTGGGTCTTCCTGGTTGGGGTCAAGCTGGTGTATTTGCTGCCAAGCTGTCTAGAGAGGGCTTCAGTTTGAGTTCTGTGGAGGTGGGGCCTGCCAGGCCTTATGGTCTGTTTCCCTGCTTTCAACTCTGCCTCCCTCTGTGGGATGGTCCGTCCCACTGGCGTTGTCCGAACTCCCGCCCAGGTCCCTAGGACAACTTGCCACACCTGGCGGTAGCCGCCTCTCAGATTTGCATGACTACCCACGGTGCCCCTCAGTCTGGCAGGGCTCTTGTGGACTGTGGGTTGCAGGAGGGATGAGGTAAGCACAGGATCCCAATCGGAGCACCGAGGGGGTGAAGTCCCCTGACCCTGGGAGCCGGCTGCACGTTTCAGGTGGGGACACACACACCCCCGTCTTGATTTGCCCCCCTGGGCGGCCCTCGCCCTGCGGCTCCTTCCCTGAGCCTGTCTTCAGCGCCCTATCGGTCCCACCGAAACGAACCCGGCACCTCGTTTGGAATCGTGAAGTCCTTAGCCCTCTCCGTCTCATTCTCTGGGAGCTGCGTTCGGGTGTTATCTTCTCCCGGCCATCTTGGCGCCCCTCTCCACATTATTTTCAAAATTAGAAAATTAGAAATGTAGAAAACTTGGAATTTTCTACAGAAAAGTAGAGACTATGTAATGTTCACCCATAGATTCTTGATCTGGATTTGCCAATTGTATGTTGCGGCATCTTGCACCCTCTCGTTTCTCCCTCTGTGTGTGTGTGTGTGTATGTACACGTATACGTGTCCCTTAACGATCTATGAGGAATTGGTTCCAGGACCTCCTGCAGGCACCAAAATCTAGATGCTAATGTTCCTAATACAAAATGGTGTCGTATTTATGTGTTACCTATGCACATCCTCTTGTATACCTTAAATCATCCCTGGTGCTTATAATACCCAATACAATGTAAATACTAATAATCATTATACGATATTATTTAGGGAATAATGACATAAGGTCTGTATGTGTTCAGTAGAGATGCAACCGTCCATTTTTTTCTTTGTTCCTTGAATAGTCAAGGTTGGTTGAATCCTCAGATGCAGAACCCGTGGGTATTGAAAGCCAGCTGTCTGTGTGTGGGTATACAGACATTTTTGGCAACTTGCTTTTTAAACTATATAAACATTTTTCTAGGTCAAAACAATTAGTCTGACTCCTTTCACTCTTAGGAGCTGTATGGTGGCTATCACATGCAGGGAATCACATGGTATTCAGATATTCCTCCAATGACCTCGTAGCAAGGACCAAGGAGGAGCCTCAAGTGCTCCAAGTCAAACCCACCTCCCCAGGCTTCCACGCTTCAAATAGCAGGGGTGAAGATGGGCCAAGAACTCTGTGTGCTTTTGGCAAGATGCCTACCTTTCCTTCCTCCCAAGACTCCAGCTTCTCCACCATCTTCTGAGACTATGAGATCTGATCTCATTAAAGCCTTTGTCCTTATTTGTCCTGTTACAAGAGGCTCAGCATTCCTGGGTCACCTCTTGTCTGACCGCACTCAAAGCTTCCTTCACTTAGATCCCTTTCTGACTCCATCTCTTGCTTTTCCCCAACTTCTGGAGATCTTCCTCTGTGCCCAGAGGAACTCATCATAGGTTACAAGCGAAATTCCCTATTCCCTATGGTGTTTTCTTTTGTTTTGTTTTGAGACGGAGTTTCGCTCTTGTTACCCAGGCTGGAGTGCAATGGCGCAATCTCGGCTCACCGCAACCTCCGCCTCCTGGGTTCAGGCAATTCTCCTGCCTCAGCCTCCTGAGTAGCTGGGATTACAGGCACGCGCCACCATGCCCAGCTAATTTTTTGTATTTTTAGTAGAGACGGGGTTTCACCATGTTGACCGGATGGTCTCGATCTCTTGACCTCGTGATCCACCTGCCTCGGCCTCCCAAAGTGCTTGCTCTGTCCCCTAGGCTGTAGTGCAGTGGCGGGATCTCGGCTCAGTGCAGCCTCCACCTTCTGGATTCAAGCGATGGTCCTACTTCAGCCTCCCGAGTAGCTGTGGCTACAGGTGCGCACCACCACACCTGACTAAATCTTATTATATTTTTTTTTCCAGCAGAGATGGGGTTTCACTATGTTGGCTAGGGTGGTCTCCAAGTGATCCACCCACCTCGGGTGATCCACCCATCTCAGCCTTCCAAAGTGCTGGGATTACAGGTGTGAGCCACCGGGCCTGGCTAGAATCCCCTATGTATTAGTGAACATTTCCTATACTTTCCTACTTCACTCTTACCACTGGGCCTGGGGGTGGGAAGATGTTCTTCTCACTGCTTCCAGATCATTCTCCTTCCGTCCTCTCTGAAACCCCTTGGCATGGAGGGTCAGGCCATCAGACCGTACCACCTAACACTTAATGCAGTCATCGTCTGATGCCTGGATCGCTACAATTTTAGTTCCTACTCTTTAACACTACCATCTGAATTATGTTTTTAATGCTCAGGTAGATTTAATGCTTGGCTTTGCAGTTCCTTGATCTCCACTTTTCCAGTGATCCTGTCCTCTTCCCTCCTTCAGGCAGTTGTTACTCTGAGATGTACTGATCTTGTTACTCGTAATAGCAACCTGCTCGTGATGTGTTTCATGCGTTCGATACTCAAGCACACTTTCTTAGCTCTAGCACCCTGACCATCCTACCCCATGGAAACACAGTTTGACTCCACCACTTTTCACACTTCTTTATCCCCTCGAGTTCTTTAAGATTAGATTTGTTTTTAATTTTTAAAAACCGACTTCCAAAATTGTTTATTGGGGCCAGGTGTGGTGGTTTATGCCTGCAATCCCACACTTTGGAAGGCCAAGGCAGGTGGATCACCTGAGATCAGGAGTTCGAGACCAGTTTGGCCAATATGGCATAACACTGTCTCTGCTAAAAATACAAAAATTAGGCAAGCATGGTGGAGCATGCCTGTAGTTCCAGCTACTTGGGAGGCTGAGGCAGGAGATTAGCTTGAACCTGGGAGGCAGATGTTGGAGTACACTGAGATTGTACCACCACACTCCAGCCAGGGTGACAGAGCAAGACTATGTCTCAAAAAAAAAAAAGTATGTTTATTGTATACAACATGATATTTACAAATGTGTACATTATAGAATGACTGAATCAGACTAATATACCCATGTACATGTATTTTTGTGGTACAAATATTGAAAATCTACTCAGTGATTTTTCAAGAATACAGTACAGTCAGGCACAGTGATAATACCTGCAGTCCCAGCTACTTGGGAGGCTGAGGTGGGAGAATTGCTTGAGCCCGGGGGTTTGAGACCGGCCTAGGCAACATAGCGAGATCCCATCTCTTAAACAAAAATACAGCACTTAGTAAACATAGTCACCATATTGTACAATAGATCGCTTAAACGTATTCCTCCTTTTGAACTGCAGTTGTGTACTTTTCACTAACATCTCTCTAATCCCCTCCCACACCCCTAGCCCCAGGTAGTGACTCTTCTGTTCTCTGCTTCCATGAGTTCAACCTTTTAGATTCCACATGTAAGTGAGATCATGTGATATTTGCCTTTCAATGCCAGGCTTATTTCACTTAGCATAAAGTCCTCCAGGTTCATCCATGTTGTTGCAAATAAGTTTCCTTCTTTGCTTTTTTAGACCGGGTTTTGCTCTGTCACTCAGGCTGGAGTATAATGGTGCAATCTTGGCTTGCTGCAACCTCTGTATCTGAAGCTCAAATGATGTTTCTGTCTCAGGCTCCCAAGTAGCTAGGACTACAGGCATATGACACCATGACTGGCTAATTTTTGCTTTGTGGTTTTTTTTTTTTTTTTTTTTTTTTTTTTTAGAGAAAAGGTTTCATGTTGGCCAGGCTAGTCTCAAATTCCTGGACTCCAGCAATCTACCTGCCTCACCTTCCCAAAGTGCTGGGGTTACAGGCATGAGCCCCTGCACCCGGCCAAAGTTTCCTTCTTTAAAGCTCAGTAGTATTCCATTGTGTATGTAGGCCACATCTTCTTTATTCATTCATCTATTGACGGATACTTAGGTTGATTTCTTATCTTGGCTATTGTGAATAAAGCTGCAATGAGCATGGGAGTGCAGATATTTCTTTGATACAGTAATTTCATTTCCTTTGGATACGTACCCAGTAGTGGAATTGTTGGATCACATGGTAGCTCTATTTAAGTTTTTGAGGAGCTTCCATACTATTTTCTATAAAAGTAATTTACATTCTCATCAACTGTGTGAGGGTTCCTTTTTCTCCACATCCTCACAAATACTTTCATTCATCGTTTTACTGACAGCCGTTCTAACAGGGTGTAAGGTGGTATCTCATTGTAATTTTAATCTGCATTTCCTTGATAATTAATGATACGGAGCCTTTTTTCATATATCTGTTAGGCATCTGTATGTCTTCCCTTTGAGAAGTGTCTATTTAGGTCCTTAACTCATTTTTTAATTGGGTGGTTTTCTTGCTATCGAGTTGTTTGAGCGCCTTATGTTTTCGATATTCATCTCTTATCAGCCTATGATTTGCAAATAATTCTCCCCATTCCAAAGGTTGTCTTTTCACTCTGTCGACTGTTTCCTCTGCTGTGCAGGAGCTTTTCAGTTGGATGTGATCTCATTGGTCTCCTGTTGCTTTGGTTACCTGTGCTTTTGAAGTCAGATCGAGAAAGAATCATTGACCAGATCAATGTCATGGAGCCCTAGGCTTTCCTGTGGTACTTTTACACTTTCAGGTCTTACATTTAACTCTTCAATCTACAGTTTATTTTTGTATATTTCATTATTTTATATGTGAATGTCCAGTCTTCCCAACACCATTTATTGAAGAGATTGTCCTTTGCCCATTATGTGTCCATGAGACGTTGGTCAAAAATCAGTTGACTGTAAATAGTGGATTTATTTCTGGGGGCTCTGTTCTGTTTTGTTGTCTGTGTATCTGTTTTGATACTCATACGCTGTTTAGTTACTATAACTTTGTGTGAAATGTTGAATTGAAGTAGTGAAACGGTTTGGACTTGTGTCCCCACCCAGATGGCATGTCGCATTGGAGGAGGGGCCTGGTGGGAGGTGACGGATCATAGGGGTGGATTTCCCCTTACTGCTCTCCTGATGGTGAGTCCTCATGAGATCAAATGGTTTACAAGTGTGTGGCACTTCCCCCCTTGCTCCCCAGCTCTCTGGCTGCCATGTGAAGAAGCTGCTGGCTTCCCCTTCACCTTCCACCATGATTGTAAGTTTCCTGAGGCCTCCCAGTCATGCTTCTTGTTAAGCTTGTGGAACTGAGTCAATTAAAGCTCTTTTTTTTTTTTTTAATAAATTACCCAGTCTCAGGTAGTTCTTTATAGCAGTGTGAGAATGCACTAATACAGGTAGTTTGAAGCCTCAGCTTTGTTCTTTTTGTTCAAGATTGCTTTGACTACTTGGGGTCTTTTGTGGGTCCATACAAGTTTTAGGATTGTTTTTTCTATCTCTGTGGAAAATATAATTGGAATTTTGATAGGCATTGCATTGAACCTGTAAATTCTTTCGGATAGTGTGAACAATTTAACGATATTCTTCCAATCCATGAGCACAGGATAGTTTTCCATTTAACTGTATCTTCAATTTCTTTAATCAATACCTTTTTTAAGGCTTTTTATTATTATTTTTAGGCTAGTCAAGTGAAGCAGTGGGAGTGGAGAAGGAACAAAGAAATCTGTAACTGGTTGTGATCAATTGTTGTAAACATCACTGCACTGGGACCAGCCTAGCAATGCTTTATCGTTTTTAGTGTACCCGTCTTTCATCTCCTTGGTTAAATTTACTCCTAAGTATTTAATTTTTTGTAGCCATTGTAAATGGGAATGTCTTACTGATTTCTTCTGTAGATAGGTCATTGTTTATATAAAACACTACTGATTTTTTTTTTTGTTTTATGTTTTTTTTTGAGACGGAGTCTTGCTCTGTTGCCAGGCTGGGGTGCTGTGGCACAATCTCGGCTCACTGCAACCTCTGCCTCCTGAGTAGCTGGGATTACAGGCCCAAAAGACCACGCCCAGCTAATTTTTGTATTTTTAGTAGAGACAGTTTCACCATGTCGGCCAAGCTGGTCTTTAACCAGCCCGAACTTTTGACCTCAAGTGATCTGCCTACCTCAGCCTCCCAAAGGGCTTACAGGTGTGAGCCACTGCACCCAGCCAGATGAAAAGCTTTCAACTTCTCACTTTTAAGTATGTTAGTTATTGGCTTGTCATATATGGCCTGCCTTGTGCTGAAGTACATTCCTTCTAAATCTGTTTTGAGAGTTTCTATTAAGAAAAGATGCTGAGTTTTGGCAAATGCTTTTTCCGCATCTGTTAAGGTGATCAGAATAGATGTTGTCCTTCGTACTGTTAGCATGGTAGATCACATTTATGGACTTGTGTATGTTGAAACATCCTTGCATCCCTGGGATAGATCCCACTTGATCATAGTGAATTGTCTTTCAATGTGCTGTTGAATTTGGTTTGCTAGTATTTTGTGGAGGGTTTTTGTATCTATGTTCATCAGGGATATTGGCCTATAACTTTTTTTTTCTTTTTTCTGGCAGTGCCCTTGTCTGGCTTTGGCATTAGGGTAAAGCTGGCTTCATAAAATGAGTTTAGAGGTGCTCCCTCTTTTTCATTTTTTTTTTTTTTTGGATGAGTTTGAGAAGAATTAGTATTAGTTCTTTAAATGTTTATAGAACTCGGTAGTGACACCATTAAGTCCTGCACTTTTCTTTGATGGACTTTTCTTTAATTCAGCCTCTTCATTATTGGGTTTGTGTTGCTGTTTTTTTTTTTTTTTTTTTTTTTGAGATGGAGTTTCACTCTGTCTCCCAGCATGGAGTGCAGTGGGGTGATCTTGGCTCACTGCAACCTCTGCCTCCTGGGTTCAAGCAATTCTCCTGCCTAAGTGTCCTGAGTAGCTGGGATACAGACGTCTACCACCATGCCTGGCTAATTTTTATACTGTTTTAGTAGGGATGGGGTTTCACCATGTTGGTCAGGCTGGTCTTCAACTCCTGACCTTGTGATCCGCCCACCTCGGCCTCCCAAAGTGCTGGGATTACAGGCATCAGCCTCTGTGCCTGGCTTTTTTTTTTTTTTCTTTCTTTCTTTCTTTTTTTTAACAGTCTCACTCTATTGCCTAGACTGGAGTACAGCGTGCGATCTGGGCAATTCTCCTGTCTCAGCTCCCGAGTAGCTGGGATTACAGCTGTGTGCCACCATGCCAGGCTAATCTTTGTATTTTTAGTAGAGATGGGGTTTTGCCACGTTGGCCCAGGCTGGTCTCAAACTACTGACCTCCAGTGATCCAGCTCAGCCTCCCAAAGTGCTGGGATTGCAGGCATGAGCCACCACGCCTGGCCCATTATTGGTTTTTCTATTTCTTCATGTGTTGGAAGTTTGTATGTGTTTAGGAATTTATCCTAACGGGTTCTCTAATTTGTTGATGTATAATTGTTCATGGTACTCTTAACCTTAGTATTTCTGTGGTATCAGTTGTCATATCTCCTATTTCTGATTTCGAGTTGTCTTTTTTCTTAGTCTACCTAAAAGTTTGCTAATTTTATCTGTAAAAAACCAATTCTTAGGTGTTTTTTTTTTCTGCTTTCACTAAGAAATAAATGAATCAATGAATAATTTATTTCTGTTCTCATATTTTCTAACTTTGGGCTTTGTTCTTTTTGTAGTTCTTTGAGGTATAACATTTGATCTTTTTTTGATAAAGGCATTTATTGCTATAAACATCTCTTAGAACTGCCTTTAGTGAATCCCACGATTTTTTTTTTTTTTTTTTTTTTTTTGGAGACAGCGTTTCCCTCTGTTGCCCAGGCTGGAGTGTAGTGGTGTAGTGTCAGCTTACTGCGTGAATCCCATAAATTTTATTGTGTTTCTGTTTTCTTTTGTCTTGAGATATTTTTAAATTTCTTCTGACTGATTGATGAGGAGCATGTTGTTTAATTTCTAAGTATTTGTGCATTTTTCAAAATTTTTCCTGTTACTGATTTCCAATTTTACACCATTGTGGAAGGAAAAAAATACTTGATATGATTACAGTCTTCTTAAATTCGTTAAGATTTGTCTTGTGGCCTAATGTATGTCCTATCCTAGAGAGGTTCTTGTGTGCTTGAAAAGAACATGTATGCTGCTGCTATTGAATGGAAATTCTCTGTGTGTCTGTTAGGTCCATTTGGTCTAAGCCGTAGTTTACATCTCCCTACTGATTTTGTCCGGATGATCTGTCCAATGCTGAAAGTGGGGTATTGAAGCTTCAGTGGGTATTATACTGCAGTCTTTCTGTAATACAGTACTCTCCCTTCAGATCTGTTAATATCTGCTTCATATATTTAGGTGCTCAGATGTTGAATGAATTTAAATTTAGAGTTTTATCTTGATAAACTGAAACCTTTATCATACAATGAGCTTTGTGTCACAGTTTTTGACTTAAAATCTAGTTTGTCTGATTTGAGTATAGCTACCTGTACTCTTTCCATTTCCATGGAATATTTTTTCCATCCTTTCACTTTCAGTACATATATGTCTTTAAAGGTGAAGTGAGCTTCTTATAGGCAGCATATAACTGGTTCTTTAAAAAAAATTAGTCCGCCACTCTGTCTGTTAAGGAATTTAATCCATTTATAGTTAAGGTAATTACTAATAGCCAAGGACCGACTACTGCTGTTTTGTTAATTGCTTCTTCCCTAGATCCTTTGTTCCTTTCTCTTTTGCTATCTTACTTGTAATTAGGTGATTTTTCTTCTGTGGTATCCTTTGATTTTAAAAATACATCTATTTTGTGTATCTACTATAGATTTTTGCTTTGTGCTTAGTATGAGGCTTACAGAAAATAAGGTTATAATGGGCTATTTTAAGTAGGTAGCAACTTAACTTCGATTGTATACCACACTACATGCTTACCATTCCCACATTATGTTTCTAATGTCACAATTTACATGTTTTTAGTCTGTAGCCCTTAAAATTTTATAGCTATTGTTATTTATTGATTATTAATTTTTGAGACAAAGTTTCATTCTATCACCCAGGCTGAAGTGCAGTGGCATGACCTCGGCTCACTGCAACCTCTGCCTCCTTGGTTCAAGCAATTCTCCTGTCTGAGCCACCAGAGTAGCTACTATTACAGGCATGTGCCACTGTGCACAGCTATTTCTTGTGTTTTTAGTAGAGACAGAGTTTCGCCATGTTTCCAGGTTGGTCTTAACTCCTAACTTCAAGTGATCCTTCCGCCTTGGCATCCCACAAGTGCTGGGATTACAGGCATGAGCCACTGTGCCCAGTCCCCTTTAGTATTTCTTGAAAGACAGGTCTGGTGGTAATGAACTCCCTCAGCTTTGGTTTGTCTGGGAAAGTCCTTATTACTTATTTCATGACATATTTGCTGGATACAGTATTCTTGGTCAGCAATTTTTTTCCTTCAGTTTGAATATGTCATCCCACTCTCTTCATAGCCTGTAAGATTTCTGTTAGAAACCCACAGCTAGCCTTCTTGAAGCTCCCATATGTTTTTTGCCTTTTTTATCTTGCTGTTTTCAGGATCTTCTCTTTGACAGTTTAATTATAACATGTACTCCTGTAGTCTTGTTAGGTCTCCAGTCAGATTCAGTCCTTTCACCTTTCTGTATCTGAATATTGGTATCTTTTCACAGATTTGTACAGTTTCTATTGTATCTTCCTTTCCTGCCTGCCTTCTTCCCACTTCCACCCCCTATCTCCCTTCGTGTTCCTTCCTTTCCTTCTTCCCCACTTCCTCCCTCCTTTTTGCTTTGTTTTGGAGACAGGGTCTCACTCTGTCACCCAGGCTGGCATACAGTGGCATGATCATGGCTCACTGCATCCTCAACCTCTTGGACTCAAGGGATTCTCCGACTTCAGGCTCCTAAGTAGCTGAGACTACAAGCTCACACCAAGGCTAATTTTTTGTATCTTTTTTCTTTTCTTTTCTTTTTTTAGAAGGAGTCTCACTGTCACCCAGACTGCGGTGCAGTGGCGCAATCTTGGCTCACTGCAACCTTCAGCTCCCTGGTTCAAGCAATTCCCCTGCCTCAGCCTCCTGAGTAGCTGGGATTACAGGCAGACACCATCACACCTGGCTAATTTTTTTTTTGTATTTTTAGTAGACATGGGGTTTCACCATGTTGGCCAGAATGGTCTCATACTCCTGACTTCAGGCATTCCGCCCACCTTGGCCTCCCAAAGTGCTGGGATTACAGACATGAGCCACCACGCCCAGCCAATTTTTTTGAATTTTTCTAGAGATAGGAGTTTCACTATATCTCAGGCTGGTCTTGAACTCTTGGGCTCAAGTGATCCTGCCTTGGCCTTCCAAAGTGTTGGGATTACAGGCATGAACCACCCCCTCCTGGCCCTGTGTAAGTAACCTTTCTGCCCTTTTGTCTCTTTCCTTCTTGAACTTCTGAGAGTCAAACATATGCTCTTTTGATGCTATTCCATAAATCCCACAAGTCTTTTCATTCTTTTTTCTCCACTGACTATTTTCAAATTAAATGTCTTTGAGCTCAGATTCTTCTGCTTGATGACTTCTGCTGTTGCTGTTCTCTATTGCATTTTTATGTCATTAATTGTATTAACTTCAGAATTTTTTAAATTTATGTTAAATTTCTGATCATTTATTTTCCTGATTTAATCAAATTGTTTCTCTATTTTTTGTTTGTTTTGAGCTGGAGTCTCACTCTTATTGCCCAGGCTGGAGTGCAGTGGCACAATATCGGCTCACTGCAACCTCTGCCTCTCAGGTTCAGGTGATTCTCTTGCCTCAGCCTACTGAGTAGCTGGGACTACAGGTGCATGCGACCATGCTTGTCTAATTTTTTGTATTTTTAGTAGAGACGGGGTTTTGCCATGTTAGACAGAATAGTCTTGATCTCCTGATCTCATGACCCACCCGCCTCAGCCTCCCAAAGTGCTGGGGTTACAGGTGTGAGCCACTGCACTCAGCTGTTCTTTTTTCTTAAATTAGAAAATTTAATTTGCTGCGCTTCCTTAAAATAATTATTTTGAATTGTCAGACAGCTCATACATCACCCAAATTGGCTAATTTCCTTAGGGTCAATTACTAGTGATTTTTTTTTTGTTCCGTTTTTGGAGGGTCACATTTCCCTGATTGTTCTTTTATTTTTCCTTTTTCTTTTTTAAAAGAAGGGGATAGAGAAAGGGAAGGGGCTCCCTGATTGTTCTTGATTCTTGTAGTGTGTTAATGTCTGGGCATTTGAAGAAATAGGGACTAAGTATTCCAGTCTGCTAACTGGCTTTATCTGGGAAAGCTCTTCACCAGTCAGCCTGTCCAGAGATTCTGGGGAGGCCATCTGGTGTGTGTACTCTGCAGCGGGACTTGCTGCTGGAGTCCTCAGCCAGGCTGGCCTGGTACCTGCATCAGCAGAAGGGCAGAGCTGGTGCTTGGGTCTGTAGAATGGGGCCTGAAGCTTGGCTCTACTGCAGTGGACCTGTTGATTGGGTACATAGGGGTAACCCTGGAACTTGGGTCCTTGAAGGTAAACCTGGAACCTGTATCTTCATGGGTTGGACTGAAGCCTAGTTCCATGGGGGCTTACATGGTGCTGGGGTAGGTCCAGGGCTGTGCACAGTGTGCCAGGGTAGACCTGGGCAGGCCTTGGCACTATCTCAGCCTCTGTAGACTGAGGTGGGGCAAGGGCCAGTCTGGAGCCTGAGGCCAGGGGTGCTGACTTGGCTCGGGGCTGGTCTAGAACCCAGGGCAGGCCTGAGGCTGTGTATCTGCAGGCTTGGGGAAGGCCTGGAACCCCAGACTATGGGACCTGGTCTGAAGCTGGGGTGAGCCTGGACCACTGAGGTTGGTCTGGGGGTGAGGTGAGCAGAACATGTCTGCTGTGCTGGCCTGCGGCTATGGGATCCAACCTCATGGCGGGGTTGACTCTGGGTTAGCAGCCTGGTCTAGGGTGCTGGGGGCCTGCCTAGCACTGAGTTTTACCCAGGTGAGCTGCTGTTGGGGATGGAGGCAAAGTCCAGTGTTCACTTTGTTCTCTTTCCCGAGTGGAGGGTATCTCTGTTCACACTGTGGTGCCTGTGGTTAGGGAAGACGTAATGAAAACAATGTAACACTGTCCTTCCTGCCCTCTTCAATGCAACCTTGTTTCCTTGCTACACCCATGTGCCATGATCTCATACTTGGTTTCTTTAGCTTTTGTGAAGGGATTTTTGTTCAGGGATAGCTATTCAAACTCATGTTTCTGCAGTCAAGTGCTAGAGAGTCCTATTCTGCCATCTTGCTGATGTCACTCCCACCAATTTCCCTCCCTGAAGTTGTGACTCTTCACCTAACCAGCTTAAGTCCCTTGGTTCATCATGTATTTCACACCAGTCAATCCAGGCTAAATCCAACTCTGCTGAATATGGCTGGAACAAAACATACAACCCTGATAACTGATGTTAAGTTAAACACATGCCCACTAACCTCAAGTGGGCTTTTAGTGTATCATACATTTCCTTAATTTTTTTCACTCTCCCCTATCCCCCAAACCTCTCTTAGCACCTCCACCATCCTCACTTTCAGCTAATAACCATGTTTTCAATTTAACAGAGCAAATAATCAGACGAGAACATTCACAAGCTCTTGCATCTTCTCTGCCCACACTCTGACTTCCTCCTGGTTGGTGCTCCAGCGTCTGCCTTCTTCACTAGCCCTGAATCCCAGTGTCTCCACCTGCTCAGACCCTGCTCTAGTGCATTCTCCTTCTCTCCTAGTGTCAATTTTTCTCTCTACTTGTCATTCCTGTGAGTACATAAATTTACCCTAGAATTTGATATTTTAAAACACCACAACCCTCACAAGCCCACATCTCTTCCGTTACCCATCCATTTGTCTGTGTTGAGAGACAATTCTCCATGGGTTTCTCACATTTCTGCCTATCTTACAAGTATAGATGGTGATGGCTTTTGTTACAGGCTGTTTTCAGGATGAATGAATAGCCTTTGATAGCAGTGCTTTGTTAAGCATCCAGTATGTCTTCCATCCAGACGGAGGTTTGGTAGATGCACTTGTAGACCACTGTTTGATTTGGGGTCCCTGAACTTGGAGCTCCTCTCCTGTAACTCCACCCAGCGAATATGTATTCAAGGTCAGTAGTGTGTTTTCTGCCAGCATCCGTGAAACTGATCCATTAACTTACCTTGCAAGTAGGGCAAAATCTCAGACTTTTCAGTCCTTAACACTTTGCCCATTATTCATAGTTCATTTCCAGTGTGATCTTGAATCCTCCTAGATTTGCCCTGCCCACCACTCCTTTGTAACTGTTCTTATCAAGATAACCTCACTGATGGTTAATCTCAGCCCTCTGAGTCCATTCTCCATCCTTCTACCCTGCTATATCCCAGCAAGACAGCAGCCCCCAGGTTCTGATGAGGTTTAGTCAATGGAAGCATCTGCAGGAGACTGAGCAACAAGGGGATGACGCTCCCCCCGGCCCCGGCCCCCGCCCTTTCCAGTGTTAGTTCTGTGTTTCTCACAGTAGCTGCATCTTTGTAGAGTTTCAACATCCACTTACTGAAGAGACTCTGTTTTGTCGGGCACAGTGGCTCAGGCCTGTAATCCCACCACTTTGGGAGGCTGAGGTGGGCGGATCACAAGGTCAGGAGTTCAAGGCCAGCCTGACCAATATGCTGAAACCCCCTCTCTACTAAAAATACAAAAATTAGCTAGGCATGGTGGCACATGCCTGTAATCCCAGCTACTCAGGAGGTTGAGGCAGGAGAATCACTTGAACCCAGGAGGTGGAGGTTGCAGTGAGCTGAGATCGCACCACTGCACTCCAGCCTGGGCAACAGAACAAGACTCTGTCTTAATTAAAAACAAAAACACTTTGGGAGGCCGAGATGGGTGGATCACGAGGTCAAGAGATCGAGACCATCCTGGTCAACATGGTGAAACCCCGTCTCTACTAAAAATACAAAATATTAGCTGTGCATGGTGGCGCGTGCCTGTAATCCCAGCTACTCAGGAGGCTGAGGCAGGGGAATTGCCTGAACCCAGGAGGCGGAGGTTGCGGTGAGCCGAGATCGCGCCATTGCACTCCAGCCTGGGTAACGAGTGAAACTCCGTCTCAAAAAAAAAAAAAAAAAAAAAAAAATTCTATTTTTTTCTATCTCCTACAGCAAAGAGACCTTCTTCCAACATTTTAGCTCTCACTGGGCTCTCAAACACCATCTCTTCCCTTTGTCCCTGGGAGACAACAGGTTCCTAGTACTGCTGTCTCCAGATACCATACCATCCACTGTTTGTTCCCTTAATCCTCCTCTCATTCTCCAAGTCATCCTTCCATATGGGCCTAATTCAATTTACTATTAGAGCCCTCACTGATACAGCTGGTGAGTTCCACAGGTTAAAAATGGAAGGAATTCTATTCACTAGGCCCATAAAATCATATACAAAGACACACATATATAAGGGTTTATTTTTATTTTACAAAATTTGCTATACACTCTCTCTCTCACACTCTCTCCCCTCTTGCTTTCCTCATTTGACCTAGAGGCGTTTGGAGTTTGCTCCCACACATTCTTCTCAAGGAAATGCCATTCAGCCATGGTATGTTTTTACCACAATTTATTCATCCATTCCCTTACTGATGGGTTTTTTTTTGTTTTTGTTTTTTGTCCTTACCAAAAAATACAATATGCATTAGTAAACATACAATCTTAAGTACTGGCACTTTTTTCCTTAGGGATAGATTCCCAGGAGATTCCTAGGTTGAAGAGTATATAAATATTAAAACACAAGGTCACACTGTTTTCCAAGGAGGGGCTGTAACAATTTACATTTCTAATAGCAGCGTCTGAAAATAACTTTTTCCCCTGCTTCTTTATGAGTAGGTAAGATGACAACTTAGACAAAAACTTACTGGGCTATGGATGTTCGGTTTAAATTTGTTCAGAAAATCACTCAAAAATTCATATATTGTCACAGCACATCAATGACTTCCAAAAATAATTTTTAAAAGCCAGTTTTTGCTCGCCATTTATAATTCCCAATACATGACTTGGGATTGATAGGGAAAAGCTGAACTTGAAAATCTGGAATCAAGTCTATAATAGCATTTGAGTTATACCAAAAAAAATTCTTGTTACTATATGGAGAGACCACTGGAAATCTGACTTAGCAAGTGTAACCATGGAAAGGTAGTGACTTACACTAAGTCACGATCCAGTGGGAAATGTTTTAGGTTGGCAGTAGTGAAACTCAAGGTGGTAGAAATGTCTCCTTTGAACAACAAAATACTGTAAAAATTCATTTCTAAAGGGGGTTGGTTATACACCTGAAAAATTTAAAAAGCAATGAAACAGTTGACGTTATTTAAAATAATTTTTCCTGTAAAGTCTCTGAAATGTAACATTTGTGAACTATAGAAGCATCCTACCATTTTTGCTAGACAATTTATGAATTAAGGAAAGACAAAAACAGGTGATTTCTGTTACACAATATTTTGGTAATAGACATGCATCTGTATGCAGATATCCCACTGGAAAATAAGAGCCTGATGAATGGGAATATTGTCTTTACATGGCAAACTCTTACTCTGTGGTGCCTACTGAGTAGTACGGCCCACGTCTGCCTCCTTCATGCTATAGATCAATTATTTCACATTTGCATGTTTGTGTAAATAATGCTTCTAGAAAATCTTCAGCAAACCCGAAGCAGGTAAAACTTCAACACTCTCTTGTTTCGTAAGAGGCAGCTCAAGAACAATGTTCATACCAATTTATATATGCCAGCAAGCAGTAGGGAAAGACATAGGTTCCATGCCACTTTAAATCTGTTACACATTTCATGTGGAATACATACTGGATTGTAGAGATACTGAAAAACACATGTGATGTTTAGTATGGAAAATCTTGTTATGTCCTAATTACTGCAGAGGACAAGAATTTCAAATTCCCAGTGATTATGCTAAATTTACATGTGCAGATCTAAAACAACATACAACTTGTTTTGTGGCATACCCACATATTACCACTAAATTCATAAGATACTGTTTGTATATCTCTTATGCTGCTGTCTACAATACTCAATTCATTCAAGATTTTAAAGAGCTCATTGTAGTACAACCGGGTATGGCTATTTACAACTGGATATATTCTGATACGTATTTTTCAAGCTGGATATCACATGTAACTTACAGTATAATGTTCTCATGGGATCCTATTTTTCATACATTTTTGAGTTGAGAGATTGCATTTCAGTATGAATTCCCATGTTCCCTCAATATTTTCATGAGGATTTTCACCCATGCGAAGAGTTCTGGCAGGAAGGTTTTCCACAGTACAACCTGGTTGGAATTTCAGGGTTTATCCCCCATGTGAACTCGCTGATGGACACTGAGTCGGGACTTCCTGCTAAAGGCCTTCCCACATTCAGAACACTCATATGGTTTCTCACCTGTGTGGATTCGCAAATGTAATCGAAGAGTTGACCTCTGGCTGAAAGTTTTGCCACATTCAGTACATTCGTAGGGTTTCTCTCCTGTATGAGTTCTCATGTGTATAATGAGTTGTGAGTTCTGGATAAAGGATTTTCCACATTCACTGCACTCATAGCGTTTCTCCCCTGTGTGAATCTTCTGATGTATGATAAGGTTTGACTTCTTGAAGAAGGTTTTGGCACATTCGTTACACTCATAGGGTCGCTCTCCTGTATGAATTCTCTGGTGTGTGGTAAGTTCAAACTTTTGGGCAAATGTCTTTCCACATTCACTGCATTCATAGGGCTTCTTCTCCATATGTGCTCTCTGATGTACAATGAGGTTTGACTGGTGGGTGAAAGCTTTTCCACATTCAGGACATTCAAAGGGTTTCTCCCCAGTGTGAATTCTCTGATGTTTGATGAGGTTGGCCTTATGGGAGAAGGTTTTCTTACATACATTACATTCATACGGTTTTTCTCCGGTATGTATTCTCTTATGACTAATGAGGAGTGACTTGAAGGAGAAAGCCTTGTCACAGTATGTACAAATAAAAGGTTGAACCAAATTTTTTATTTTCTGATGTTTAAAAATGGCTGATTTATGACTGAGGGCTTTTCCACTTTTATTGTATTCAGAATATCCTACTCCAGGGTGGGTTTTCTCTTGCTTCAGGTAGAGAAGTGCTTTTCCAAATTCATTACACTCATCAGTTTGCTTTCTTGCATAGCTTCTATTACTATTAAGCAAGTCTGAATTATATTTCAAGGTTTTTTCATATAAGTCATATTTATAGGGTACTTGTCTTAAAGAAACAAAGTCTGTGTTCAGATTAAGTGTTTTTCCAAAGAGATCACCTCTTTCCTCCATTGGGGTTTGGTTCTTAAGAATTATAAATTGCCTCGGCTGCTCGTCTGGATTCCTGTGGTCTCTCTCCATCTGGTCGTCAGCCTTCCACACCTCTAGGATAGAGCACAATGAAAAGAATCTTGTCAACGCCTCTGCTCTAATGTTACAGAATGGGAAGTCTTCACAGGTGTTCTATCACAGGGCTGACTCTTAAATTTGGGACCGAGTCTCCCAATATTAAAAAGTTCCCAGGCTGGGTGCAGTGGCTCATACCTGTAATCCTAGGACTCTGGGAGGCTGAGGCGGGGGGATCACAAGGTCAGGAGATAGAGACCATCGTGGCTAACATAGTGAAATCCCGTCTCTACTAAAAGTATAAAAATTAGCTGGGTGTGGTGGCACATGCCTATAATCCCAGCTACTCGAGAGGCTGAGACAGGAGAATCGCTTGAACCCAGGATGGGGAGGTTGCAGTGAACCGGGATTCCGCCACTGCACTCCAGCCTGGACGACAGAGTGAGACTCTCTCAAAAAAATAAAAATTACCAGTGCAAATGTTTCCTTTCAAACTTGGACAAAGAAAGACAATAGCTTGTGGTTTAAAAACCAAACCAAACCAAATGAATACAAGTAGTACTGCCAGATGACAGAATAACCTTAAACTGGGTAGAGCAGGCGAAAGAAGACAGAAAACAGAACACAAATAATATGAGAAGGCTGGCAATTCCAGGGAGGGGGATTCACAGCGTTCTAAAGACACGGTGCAGTTAGCACGAGACCAAGAAAGTAAGTAGATGAGGGAGTTACGGGGAAATACCTAGGCAGATCTCTAGAGTAATAGTACAATTTGCTAAACTCAGACTACTATGGTAGAACCAGCACCACTCTGCATGCTTCTAAGCTTTTCCCCCTTTTTTCTTCTGTTCATCTTTACCAAAATGATTTCCAGAAAGCAGCACTTCTCATAGGTTTGCAGTGACAACCATATAGCAGAGCTCTAAATCTCTAAGTCAGACTGTTGAAAATGGTTGGTAAAATCCAGAAATACATATCCTCTAAGAAATATACAACCCTTATAACAGATCACTGACTGTTGCTGGTTTTATTGCTTTTTTTTCTACTGAAGTTGTTGGGACAGTGAACGTGTTTTCACTATCATATCCTACTTTTTTTCTATTCCTATTTTGTGATAGGGTCTCCCTCTGTTGCCCAGGCTAGAGTGCAGTGGCACAATCATAGCTCACTGCAGCCTTGACCTCCTAGGCTCAAGGGATCCTCTCAACATTACAGGCATGAGCCACCAGGCGCAGCCTACTTTTAATGCGTTCAGAATCTTAAGGATCCAGTTACGCAGACTCATTAAAAAGTCACACAACAGATGTTGGCAAGGCTAAGATAGATACACTGTTGGTTGGAATTTAAATTAGTTCAACCACTGTAGAAAACAGTCTGAAGATTTCTCAAAGAATTCGTAAGTACCCTTTGACCCAGCAATCCCGTTACTGGGTATATATCCAAAAGAAAATCATCTAACCAGGAACAGTGGTTCATGCCTGTAATCCCAGCACTTTGTGAGGCTAAGGCAGGAGGAACACTTGAGGTCAGGAGTTCTTTTGTTTTTCAGATGGAGTCTCTGTGGCCCAGGCTGGAGTGCAATGGCATGATCTTGGCTTACAGCAACCTCTGCCTCCTGGGTCGCTGGGATTACAGGCACATGCCACCATGCCCAGCTTATTTTGTATTTTCAGTAGAAATGGGGTTTCACCATGTTGGTCGTGCCGGTCTTGAACTCCTAACCTCAGGTGAGCTGGCCGTCTTGGCCTCCCAGAGAGCTAGAATTACAAGCACAAGCCACCATGCCCGGCTTGAGGTCAGGAGTTCTACAGAGAACTTGTCTTTACAAAAGTTAAAAAATAATTAGCAGGTCATGGTGGTGTGTGTCTGTGGTCTCAGCTACTCAAGGCTAAGGTGGGAAGGGTTCAAGCATAAGAGGCAAATATCTGTAAGGTTAAACAGGAAAAAAAAGGTACGCAGGGGAGACATGGATATTTGGAGATAGATATGATTCAGAGACTTGAGGTACAGAGCATCTGTCCTCAGCTACGTTTAAGGGTTAGGGATTTGAAAAACAGTTTCCTCAAAAGTATTTGAAAGGTAATAAGTTGCTCATAAGCCCCTGGGTATTCATTCCCCTAGCTTCCGATTCTCCCTTTCTCCTGTCATCTCCCCTAAAATGTTCTGATTCGACAACTCTATGCTACCCAAAACTCTTCTCATTGCTCCAACTTGAAAATCACATATGGCTTGACAGCAATTTACTAATGAAACATAGCTCCTAACTACTTGGACTTCAAAAGCCTTGAAAGAAAAGGAGATAGAGCTTCAAAGGCTGCACGATCTCACAGGTTTAACACCTGAAGACTTAGGCCAAAAACATTTAGTAACTTGGAAGCTCATAATTTCTGGTCACTGAGACAGGACATTAACCCCTCTAGGCAAACAGTGAGCTGTACCTGAAAACTGTCCTTACCCACGGAAAGTAAGTTGCTGTAGTTCTCCAGCATCACATCCATGTATAGGATCCTCTGAGAGGGGTCCAGTTGCTCCCATTCCTCCTGGGTAAAGTCCACAGTCACATCCGTGAATGAAACTGATCCCTGAAAGGGCACATTGTTACTCATCCTAAGAATGATCATTTGGTATAGAAAGAATAGATGAAAACTTTTCAAGTCATTCACCATGAAAATTAACACCAATGATACATCTTGTTCACTGCTTTGTTCACTTCTTCCAAAATATATTTTTACAAACAGCTGAGATTCATTCAGATTCCCTTATAGCTCTGGCAATGTCCTATTTGATTGATAGGCATCTCAAAACACTGTTGGCCAGGTCAAGTAGCTCATGCTTGTAACCCCAGCACTTTGGAAAGCTGAGGTGGGCAGATCACCTGAGGTCAGGAGTTCAAGACCACCCTGGCCAACGTGGTGAAATCCTGCCTCTACTAAAAATACAAAATGTCGACAGGCATGGTGGCACATGCCTGTAGTCCCAGTTACTTGGGGGGGCTGAGGCAGGACAACTGCTTCAACCCGGGAGGCAGAGGCTGCAGTGAGCCGAGACTGCACCACTGTACTCCAGCCTGTGCAACAGAGTAAAATTCTGTCCCAAAAAATAAATGGCTGTTTCTACTCTCAAGATGTGTACTGTGTGCCAAGCACATTAGATATTCAGTGTTACCAGTATGGTGCTAAAGCTCACATAGGCATTATTTCTGTGATATTGAAGAGTTAACTTTGCCTACTTAAAGGCAGAAAATAAACTTCGAACTATAAAATAAATACCAGGTACAAGTAAGGATTTCCATCCCTTCATCCCCTACTTCAAGCCATAAAAGTGGTAGGAAAAAAAATTTTTTAAATATATAGTTGGATTCAGGACAGACACAGCTGAAATGATTAGTCAAAAGATGTCAGCAAATATCTGGACTGCAATGCAGAATGTACATTAAAGGGCCTAAAAGATAGATAGACAAGCTAAAATGGTCTAATACAATTGCAGCAGGAGTCCCAGGAGGAGGGGCAAAATGCAGTGGAAACAGTATTTGAAGAGATAATAGCTGAGAATTTCCCAACATTGCTCACACCAGGCTATAGTTTTAAACACCACCAACCCCAAGTACAATAAGTGCATAAAATAAAAAAAAACACTCCGGCATATAACAAAACTGATTTAAAACCTCAGAGAAGGCCAGGTCCAGTGGCTCACGCCTGTAATCCCAGCACTTTGGGAGGCCAAGAGGGGGCAGATCACAAGGTCAGGAGTTCAAGGTCAACATGGTAAAACCCCATGTCTCTACTAAAAATAAAAAAAATTAGCTGGATGTGGTGGCGGGTGGCTGTAATCCCGCTACTTGGGAGGCTGAGGCAGGAGAATTGCTTGAACCTGGGAGGTGGAGGTTACAGTGAGCTGAGATCGCCCCACTGCACTCTAGCCCAGGCGACAGCAAGACTGTCCTGGAAAAAAGAGGTATTGCCTTCAGAGGCACAAAAAAACCTGACAGCTGATTTTTCAACATAGACAATTAAACAATGGAGATCAGAAGACAAATCTTCAAAGCACTAAAGATACCTAGAATGAGTTGACAAAGGGTCAAGTAAATAATTTTTTTTTTCAGGCTACATGTAGTCTCTGCTAAAACTAACCAAATTGGCTGTGATACCACAAAAACAAGCACAGGCAACATGTCAACAAATAGGCGTGGCTGCATTCCAATAAAATTTGATTTATGGAAACTAAAATTTGAGTTTCATATTTTCACAGCACAACATACTCTCTTGGTATTTCCCCCCCAACCATTAAAACCTGTTCTTAGCTTGTGGATCATAGAAAAATAAGGTGGCAGCCCATTTGGACAGTGTGCCAGAGTTTGATACCCCTCGTCTAGAACAATGACTAGTACATAGCAGATGTCATGCGTTAGGCATTGTTAATACTATTAAATGATGTACCAAACCCGAAATTAAGCCAAGCAAGAACCAGATGTGCAAAAAGAGCAACGGCAAACCAGAAAATTATTAAAACTATGCAAATATGGAAAGGAAGTATTAAACTAATTTTTGGGTGTCATCAACTTAGACGTTGTGGCAGGAAGAAGGTACCATGTTTGGAAGAAATATTCTGATTAAATTTTGTTTAAAATAGGAAAGTACTGAAAAAGTAATACAAACCTTGAAAAGGGTGGAAATGTATATGACAGACAAGCAGAGAAGGAAAAGCAGGTAAAATCAGTAATCAAAATTAACATGGGATAAATGTCTGTTAAAAGAAGATCTTCAGGGTTTTAAAAACATAATTTTTACAAGAGACAAACTTTAAAAACAATACAAAATTCAACAACCCAGCTATAATATAAATAACAAAGCCTGAAAACGCCACAGAAAGCTATCAAAGGAGCATCAGTAATTAGAATTCAAAAAAAAAAGCACATAACATAACCCCAAATTCCACATAATCCTGTTCATGCATATAAAAGTACCTAAAGCATGGGTACGCCCACAGAAAACATACTGGTTATCTCTATGATAGAAAGGCTTTAACGATAAAGAAAATTTTAAGATTGAGTCAGGTGACATAAAACAGGGCTGGTGCCGTGTCTAACGCCTATAATCCCAGCACTTTGGGAGGCTGAGGCAGGAGAACTGCTTGATCCCAGGAGTTTGAGACCAGCCTAGGCAACATGGTAAGACCCTGTCTCTACAACAAAAACCTACGTGGTGGTTGTGATGCACACCTGTAATCCCAGCTACGTGGAAGGTTGAGGTAAGAAGACAGCTTGGGCCTGGAAGGTCAAGGCTGCAGTGAGCAGTTATGCCAATACGCCTCAGCCCTGGTGACACAGCAAGACCCTGT
Organism: Aotus nancymaae; assembly: GCF_030222135.1. Taxonomy (NCBI): domain Eukaryota; kingdom Metazoa; phylum Chordata; class Mammalia; order Primates; family Aotidae; genus Aotus; species Aotus nancymaae. The sequence continues at coordinate 29,614,811 of NW_026988443.1, read as the reverse complement.
TTCAACAAAAAAGGCCAGCGAGGTGGCTCACATCTGTAATCCCAGCACTTTAGGAGGCTGAGGCAGGTGGATCACCCAAGGTTGGGAGTTTGAGACTGGCCTGGCCAACGTGGAGAAACGCAGTCTCTACTAAAAATACAAAAATTAGCCGGGCATGGTGGTACCCACCTGTAGTCCCACCTACTAGGGAGGTTGAGGCAGTAGAATTGCTTGAAACCAGGAGACAAAGGTTGAAGTGAGAGAGATCGCGCCACTACACTACTACAAGCCAGCCTGGAGACAGAGCAAGACTCTGTCTCAAAAAAACAAAAGCATGCTGGAGACGGCAGATTCTCATATGATACAGATAGAGTAAGAGACAAAATTAATGTATGAATTTTGTAACATAAAAAATATTACATTTTAATAATTTAAAATGTAATAAGTAATACAAATTTTAAAACCAGCGCTAAAGAATGAAAGTGTATCCTTTATAGCAACGTGGATGCAGGTGGAGGGCATTATCCCAAGTGAATTAACACGAAGAGAAATCCAAATAGCACATATCCTCACTTATAAGTGGGAGCTAAACTCTGAGTACTCATGGACATAAAGATGGTAACAGCAGACACTGGGGTCTACTGGTAGGGAAAGGAGGGGACAAGGGCAGAAACTATTGGGTACTATCCTTACCATATGGTGACAGGATTAATCATACACCAAATGTCAGCATCACGAAAAACATCTATGTAACCAATCTGCACATGTACCCCAAATTTAAACTAAGTTGAAATTACATTTTAAAAAATCTTCAATATACCCAACGTGGAAGCAAATACATCAAAATGTTAAGTACTGACTAGACAGCAAAATAGGTTGATAATTAGGTTGAACCACACTTGCACCAGATGCAGTGGCTCACGCCTGTAATCAAAGCACTTTGGGAGCCAAAGCAGGTAGATCACTTAAGGTCAGGAGTTTAAGATCAGCCTGGGCAACAGGGCGAGACCCCATCTCTAAAAAAAAAAAAAAAAAAAAAATACAAAAACTGGCTGGGCACAGTGGCTTACACCTGTATTCCCAGCACTTTGGGAGCCCGAGGTGGGTGGATCATGAGATAAGGAGCTCGAGACCAGCTTGGCCAAAATGGTGAAACCCACGTCTACTAAAAATATAAAAAATTAGCTGGGCGTGGTGGCATGTGCCCGTAGTACCAGCTGCTTGGGAGGCTTGAATTGCAGAATTGCTTGAATCCAGGAGGCAGAGGCTGCAGTGAGCCGAGATCGCACCCCTGCACTCCAGCCTGGGGGACAGAGCAAGACTCCATCTCAAAATAAAAACAACTTAGCCAGGCACCTGCAGTCCCAGCTACATGGGCGACTGAGGTGGGAGGATTGCTTCAGCCAAAGAGGTCCAGGCTGCAGTGAGCTGACATTGCAGTGCACCACTGCACTCCAGCCTGGGTGACAAAGTGAGATCCTATCAAAAAAAAAAGTTGAACCCTATTGAAGTTACTTTAAATTGTTTTAATATACAAAAATATTTCACAAAGTTTAACCTAATATGCTTTATTTATATTTCTGTGAAATAAATCTTATAATCTACCAGTCAAAATGGAAGAAAAAAATTCCTAAGGAAATTTCAGAACACTTTGTGCAAAGAGAAAGCCTGTGAGTTTCAGGAGACCACAGGTTACAAGTAAGTAGACTGAAAGCCTTCAGACCTGTTGACTACACCAGAAAGCTATCTTCAAAATTGTCAGAGAGGCAAACAAAACTGGAAAAAATAAAATAATTAATTGCAAGCACAGGAGAGCAATCACTGTAGGGCTACAATTACTCAAAGGCATGTATGAGGGGAGCCACGCATTTACAACGATGCTGAACCATGGCACAGAAAACCAAAGCCCAAGCAGAAATGAGTGTTGTTGGCCAGGCACGGTGGCTCACACATGTAATCCCAGCACTTTGAGGGGCCGAGGCGGGGTGGATCACTTGCAGACAGGAGTTCGAGACCAGCCTGACCAACATGGAGAAATAGAAAAATTAGCTGAGTGTGGTGGCAGACTAATTTTTATTTAATTAATTAAATTAATTAAAAACTGGTGTTTGGGTCTGTAAAGCAACTGGGATCTGGGGACAATGCTATGATCTGAATATTTTTGTCCCTTCTAACAATTCATGTTGCAACTTAATCCCCAGTTAAGTATTGGGAGGTGTGGCCTTTGAGAGGTGATTGAGCCATGGAGGCTCCTCCCCTTTTGAATGGGATTAGGCGCCCTTCTAAAGGGTCTTGATAAAAGGAGTTCATCTGCTTTTTTTTGCCCTTTTGCTTTCTGCATGCAAGGACACAGCATTCATCCCCTCTGAAGGATGCAGCTTTTAAAGTGCCATCTTGGAAGAGACCAGGCCTTCACCACCACATGACCTTGGATCTCAGCATCTAGAACTGTAAGAAAATAAATGTTTCTTTTTTTTGTGAGACACAGTCTCACTTTGTCACCTAGGCTGGAGTGGCATGATCTTGGCTCACCGCAGCCTCCACCTTCCAGGTTCAAGCAATTCTCATGCCTCAGCCACCCAAGTAGCTGGGGTTACAGGCACGTGCCACCACACCTGGCTAATTTTTGTATTTTTAGTGCAGATGGGGTTTTGCCATGTTGGCCAGACTGGTCTCAAACTCCTGGCCTCAACTGATTCATGCACCTTGGCCTCTCAAAGTGCTAGGTATGAGCCACCTTGCCCAGCCAAGAAAATAAATTTCTGTTCTTTATAAATTACCCAGTCTCGAGTATTCACAGCAGCACAAAACGGACTAAGACACAGGGTGATGGAGCTAAGGAAGCCATAGAGAAGAAGCCTTAACATTCTGCATGAAAATTCACCTCAGATCTTTGGCTAGTTCCTAAGAAGTGTAGGTAGAGGGCAGGCTTCCAAGAGAATTAGTAGCAACAACTGGGAGATTGAGAAGTGAGTAGAGATTTCAGAGGCTGCATGGTGCTGAGGAGCTGGGATCGTCTGAATCCAGCAAGAGAGATACTGGCAAACAGTTGAAATGCCAGAAAAGCCATACCCTAGAAGGACGGACCATACCCTAGGAGAAAGGAATATGAGCAAACTCGTACAGACCCACACCTGCAAATCTTAAAACATGCCCCAACAGGATCAGAATAATCTGCCAATAATTTAGCTATCTGGCAGACAACACTTAACATTTTTTAGAAGGAGCTCTGTATCATACATGTCCAGCACACAAACCTGCTAGACATGGGAACAAGCAAAACCAGGGCCAGGTGTAGTGGTTCATGGCTGTAATCCCAGCACTTTAGGAGGCTGAGGCAGGAGGACTGCTTGAGCCCAGGAGTTTAAGACCAGCCTGGACAACATAGCAAAACCCCATCTTTACAAAAAAAAAGTACAAAAATTAGCCGGACATAGTGGCACATGTCTGTGGACCCAGCTCCTCAAAACGGCTGGGGTGGGAGGGTTGCCTGAGCCCAGGAGGTCATTACTACAGTGAACTGTGAGCATGCCACTATACTCCAGCCTAGGGGTAACAAAGACCCTGTCTGTCTTAAAAAAAAAAAAAAAAGAAAGAAAAACAAGAAACAATGAGGCCAGGCATGTGGTGCTGAAATCCCTGCAGGTTGGGAGGCTAAGGTGGGTGAATTGCTTGAGCCCAGGAATTGGAGACCAGCCTGGACAACACAGCGAAACTCTATCTCTACGAAAAATACAAAAATTAGCTTGACATGACGGCATGCGCCTGTAGTCTCAGCTATTAAGGAGGCTGAGGTGGGAGGATCACTTGAGCCCAGGAGGCAGAGGTTGCAGTGAATGGAGATCAAGCCACTGCACTCTAGTATGGGCAAGGCCTTAGAGCAAGACCATGTCAGAAGAAAAAAAAAAGGACAAGACAAAAACAATCAAGAGATAAACAAGCCAAAAGAAGCAGATGTACAGATGACCTATATATTAGTTAACCCATAAACACTTCAGATGCACTATAAAGTCATGTGCAAAATATTACAGGAGTGGTCAAAGATTTTAAGCTGTAATCTCTACAGCAACCACTTAAAAAAAAGATAAAAGGGAAAATAAATCACAAATAAAATCATAAATCAATTAAAAGATAGAAAGAGCCAGGCATGGTGGCTCACGCCTATAATCCTAGCACTTTGGGAGGCTCAAGTGGGGGGAATGCTTGAGGCCAGAGGTTCAAAACCAGCCTAGGCAACATAGCAAGATCCTATCAGTACAAAAAGAAAAAAAATTAACTGGTACAGGCCTGTAGTCTCAGCTACTCAGGAGTGGGGATGGGGCAGGGCGTTGCTTAAGCCCAGGAGGTCGAGGCTGCAATGAGCCAAGATCACACCAGTGCACTCCAGCACTCCAGCCTGGGTGAGAAAGAGAAATCCTGTCTCAAAGAAAAAAAAAAAAAAAAAAAGGTAGAAATAGGCTGGATCAAGGAGGTTAAGGCTGCAGTGAGCTGTGTTCATGCCACTAAACTCCAGCCTGGGCAACAGAGGAAGACCCTGTCTCGGAAAAAGAAAAAGAAGAGAAATAGGCTGGATCAAAACCATAACCAAACTACATGCTATTTAGGGAAAATATATATAAATACATGAACATAAATAGGTTGAAGCAAAAAGAAAATATATACCATAACACTAATTATTAAAAAAGTAGGTATGGGCCAGGCACAGTGCTTCACATTTGTAATCCCAGCACTTTGGGAGGCCAACATAGGCAGATCCCTTGAGCCTAGGCGTTTGAGACCAGCCTGGGCAACATGGCAAGATCCCATCTCTATCAAAAAGAAAAATAAAAAAATTCCCTGGGCATGGTGATGGGCACCTGTAGTCCCAGCTACTGGGAAGATCACTTGACCCCAAGAGGTGAAGGCTGCTATGAGCCAAGATTAAGCTACTGTACTCCCGCCTGGGTAACAGAGCTGATCTGGTCTCAAAAAAAAAAAAGAAAAGAAAAAAAAAAAAGGATAGGTGTGGCTTTATTAAAATCAGAAAAGGAATATTATCAGAGATAAACAGGGGCATTCCACAATGATAAAAAGGTAAATCCATCAGGAAAACAGAATCACATGTGTGCACACAACCATAACCATAAATGCAATGACTAACATAGCTTCAAATTATATCAAGAGAAAGTGAGGAATGGACAAATCCACAATGTTCATACCTAGCTATCAATCAAATACCAGAACAGAATGAGGGCCAGGCATAGTGGCTGTAATCCCAGCATTTTGGGAGGCTGAGGAGGGCATATCACTTGAGGCCAGGAGTTGAAGATCAGCCTGACCAACAGGGCAAAACCCTATCTCTACTAAAAATAAAAAATTAGGTGTAGGGGCACACACTTGTAATCCCAGCTACTCAAGAGGCTGAGGCAGGAGAACTGCTTGAACCTGGGTGGCGGAGGTTGCAGTGTGCTGAGATCATGTCACTGCATTCCAGCCTGGGCAACAGAATGAGACTCTGTCTCAAAAAAAAAAAAAAAAAAAGACATTTTCAGAAATTCAGCCCAAAAAATGTATCTCTCACAAACCCTTTCTCAAGAAGCTAATGAAGCATGTACTTCAATAAAACAACAGTAATCCAAAAAAGACAGAGGCATGAGAAGCGGCAAACAAACGATTAACATGAGAGCGCGGAACGAAATCCCTAGGAGGAGTGGGAAGGAGACAGCAGAATGGTGCTGATTCTCTACTAACCCAAACTGCCTGTAGTACAGACTGAAACACAGTGATTCAAAAGCTAGCATTTTGAGAGTTCGTCATCAACAAGATACCTGGGGCCACTGTAGCAACTTTTTATTAAACTGAGAGCAGAATGCCTGGGTTAGCCTGGCCCAGATTCTTTTCTGTACTTCGTCTGGCTTATCTTGAACATGTTCTGATGACATCTGTCTTTCCCCTCCACAACAAACTGCCTTGGATCAGATGAAGACACTCATTTCACGTCACAGAAGGCCTTGGATCAGATGAAGACACTCATTTCACATCACAGAAGTGTTCTGCTGTAATCTACTCCTGAGAGGTGGCAGTTCACCAGTGAACCAAGATGCAGAAAATACACAGCGTCCCACTCCCTCTAATTATATTCCTACCAATATTCAATACCTAGTCTACACTCTGACCCTGTCACATGGCCGAACTGTGCTGAGCCCTATGTTTCTCATGACCTTGCCAATGACTTCCACAAACAGGACTTCTGTAAACTCTCAGGAAAGCCGAAGCCAGGCTCTACCCAGAAATTCAATTCAGCTAATCTCCTTGGAGCCTTTGTTCAACAGTAGCAAAATTAATTTCTTTCTTTCTTTTTTTTTCCTGAGATGGAGTTTTGCTCTTCTTGCCCAGGCTGGGGTATAATGGCCCACTATCAGCTCACGGCAACTTTCACCTCCAGGGTTCAAGTGATTCTCCTGCTGCAGCCTACTAAGTAACTGGGATTACATGTGCCTGCCACCACACCCGGCTAATTTTTTGTATTTAGTAGAGACTAGGTTTCCCTATGTTGGCCAGGCTGGTCTCGATCTCCAGACCTCAAGTGATCCACGCATCTCGGCCTCCCAAAGTGCTACGATTACAGGCGTTAGCCACCCGGCCTGGCTCCAACAGTAGCCAAATTTCTAGAGCTCATTTGCACTGCTAAATTTGCTTGGTGTTGCCACATTGCTCCCAGTAAGGCTGTATCATTCTATGCTACCTCCACCAATACATGAGTGGTTTCATTTCTTCTTAGCTAACACTAGCTAGTGTAATTTAAAAATAAATGATAACCTAAGTCTTGACAAAGGGCCCACAGGTGCATCTTTTAGATCTCACATGTCTGAAAGGAAAAAACCCTCCACCAATTGGACAAAAGATTATGCAAACCAACACAATATTAATTCCAGTTATAGTTATCAACTATATTTTATATTAAGAATATATATAAGCGGCCGAGCGCGGTGGCTCACGCCTGTAATCCTAGCACTTTGGGAGGCCGAGGTGGGTGGATCACCTGAGGTCAGGAGTTGAAGACCAGCCTGGCCATAATGGTGAAACCCCATCTTTTTTTTAAAAAAAAATATATATAAGCAGTATTAATTCCAATTATAGTTTATCAACTGAATTTTATGTTGATTAAAAAATATATAAGTGGTAAAGTCTTTAAGAAAAGCAAGGGAACTATTAAAAATATCAAGATAGTGGCCATTTACTAGGTGGATTCAATCAGAAAATTTGTCATGAAGAACAGATAATGTTCTATTTCTTAACTGGGGTGCATACATGGGCACCCATTTTATTATTCTTTAATGGATACATATTTGTTATACATGTTGTTATAACACATATAAAGAGTGTTATGTTTAAATATACTCTTCTGTATATGTGTTACACAATTAAAGATTGGAAATAAAAGAATGAGCAAACTCTGTATGCTCTGATATGAAAATACTTCAAATATATGTTACTGACTGATTTAAAAAACACATAATTGGGCTGGGCACAGTGGCTCACACCTGTAATCCCAGCACTTTGGGGGACCAAGGTGGAGATGGATTGCCTGAGCTCCGGAGTTTGAGACCAGCCTGAGCGAACGGGTGAAACTCCATCTCTACAATAAAATACAAAAAATTAGCTGGGCATGGTGGCATGTTGCCTGTAGTCCCAGCTACTTGGGATGGGGGTCGGGGAGTGCTTACGCAGGAGGATTGCTCGAGTCCAGGAAGTTGAGGCTGCAGTGAGCCATGTTCACACCACTGCACTCCCGCTTAGGTGACAGAGCTAGACCCTGTCTCAGAAACAAACCAAAATTATATAATTAAGAGACTGAAACACAAACCATAACAAGGCGCAGTAGCTCGCGCTTGTAATCCCAGCACTTTGGGGGGCTGAGGCAGGTGGATCACTTGAGCCCAGGAGTTTGAGACCAGTCTGACCAACGTGATGAAACCCCGTCTCTACTAAAAATACAAAAATTAGCCAGTCATAGTGGTGCACACCTATAAAACCAGCTACTCGGGAAGCTGAGGCAGGAGAATTGCTTGAACCCGGGAAGCAGAGGTTGCAGTGAGCTGAAATCACGCCACTACACTCCAGCCTGGGCAACAGAGCAAGATTGTGTCTCAAAAAATAAAAAATAAAATGAATAAAATGGCTAAAATCCAGAACAGTGACAACACAAAATGCTGGTGAGGATGTGAAGCCATAGGAATTCTCATTCATTGCTGGTGGAAATGTAAAACGGTAAGCCATGTGGAAGAGAGTTTGGCAGTTTCTTACAAAATTAATTATATTCTTAGTATATGATCCAGGAGCCTTGGTATTTATCCAAATAAGCTGAAAACATGCCCCTAAAAAACCTGCACACAGATGTTTATAACAGCTTTATTTTATAATTGCCAAAACTTGGAAGCAATTAAGTTTGTTCCTTCAATATGTGAATGGATAAACAAACCGTGGTACATTACATCATGACATATTACTCGGTACTAAGAAGAAATGAGCTATCAAGCCAAGAAAAGACGGAGAAACCTTAAATGCATATTTCTAAGTGAAGGAAACCAATCTGAAAAGGCTACCTACAACATGAATCCAACTATATGACATTCTGGAAAAGACACAACTAGGGAGATGAGACAGTAGAAAGATCAGTGGGTATTAGGGACTTGGGGAGATGGAGGGAGGGGTGCATAGGCGGAACACAGGGAATTTTCAGGGCAGTGAACCTATTCTGTACGACGCCATAATGACGGATACATGGCATTATACATTGGTCAAAACACACAGAATGTACACAAAGAGTGATCTCTGCTGTAAACTACATGCTTTAAAGTATCAATATTAGCTCATCAACTGTAACAATACACACATTAATGCATACATTAATAATGGGAAACTTGGGGTAGAGGTTGGGAATGAGGGGGTATATGGGAACATACTTCATTTCCCAATTTTTCTGTAAACCCAAAACTGCTCTAAAAAAATTTATTAATTAAAGCAGAACACATATAAACAGAAAAATATGATTAATATACTATCTTATGTTTGTGCCTTTATTTGTACTGGTGTAAATATGTGCAAATAGCTCTGGAAAGCTACACAAGAAAGTAATGACAGTGGTACCTGCTTGGGGTGGGGGAATTTAAATAGTGACCGACATACTGACTGCATTCTCTGGGATTAGGCTGATCTGACTGGAAAAACCAAATACATGCAATAATCTTCTGCGCTTGCACTGAGGAATGCTACATGAAACAACCACAGATAAAGTGATAACACTTTCAAAATTGGTTGTTTCTGGGGGTGCTATCCGAAACACTGTCTATATGAAGGCCCATAAAATTTATTCAGACCTAATGTACAGAACCAAAGAATTGGTATTCATAACCAATGCAAGACATTTAATAACTCAATTTACTTTTTGGCTGCTGGTATTAATCAGTTATTCTTACTATGTTTCCCTTGCGTTTTACTCATTCACACTTTTCTATTTCATTTTCTGGGTCCTTATAAACTTCCTTAAATGCAATGAAAAGCAAAATGGGGAATAAACAAACAACTCACCTGGGATTTATTCATTTTCTGCAGTTTTTGGTAAAGGCAGAGAACTATGAAGGCAAAACTGGAATAGAGAAAAAAGGAAGGCATTGTTATTAAAGGTCCGATCTGCCTTACAATTCCTAGAATGACTTGTTTAGAAATCCCTAGAGACCACCTGGGAAAATACCACCTCCTGGGATAGTCCCTTTGCCTCTTCATAAAGGGCAGAAAAGATCATACTAGCAGCACCTGTCTTCAATGTAACATTATCAGACATCCATAAAGGCAAGACAAAGATAATCCATTATTAAAAGAGGCAAAACAATCAACAGAATCCTTGACTGCTGAAATTATCAGACAGGGAATTTAACACAATTATGATTCATATACTAAAGGCTTTACTAGAAAAGGTGGACAACATGAATGAATAAATAGGGAATTCCAGCAAAGATGGAAACTACAAGAAAAAAATCAAGTGGAAACGCTAAGAAAGAAAAGTACAGTAACAGAAATGATCTTTCAGCAGGCTGATTAGTAGACGAAAGAGCTAAGACACGTTTCAGTAAACTTGAAGACAGGTCAAAAGAAATTACCCACACTGAAACACAAAGAGAAATGGAAGAAAAACATGAAAGGATAGAGCATCCAACGGCTGTGAGACAATATCAAATGGTCTAATAAACATGTAACTCAAATTCCAAGAGGAGAAAAGAAGTATTTGAAGACATAGTGGGCAAGAATTTTCCAAAAATAATAATATCAAACCACAGGTCCAAGAAGCACAATTTATCCAAACAGGGAAAATACAAAAAACTAAATTCAAACAAAAACACACATGGACACACTATATCCAAACAACTGAAAACCAAAGTTAAACTCTTCAAGGTAGCCAGAGGAAAAAAGGCATATTATATATAGAAAAATCAAGATAATGAATCATAGCCACCTTCTCATGAGAAACTATATAAGCTAGAAAACAAAGCAGTGACATCCTTAAAGTGCTTTAAGAGCAACAAAAAAGCAACTAAAGCAAGAGAACTATTAACTCAGAATTCTATACTCAACAAAAAATATCTTTCAAAAATGACAGTGAAATAAAAAACCTTTTCAAACAAAAAAACATAGCAAATTCATTATCAGTAGACCTATACCAGAAATGTTTAATGAAGTTCTTTAAATAGAAGAAATACGATATCAAAAACCTGAATCTACATAAATAAATGAAAATTTCTTGAGAATGCTTAAAATGAGGAGAAATATAATAGATACTTTTTCTTGCTTTTAATCACTGTAAAATATTATCTAAAGCAAGAATAGTAGCAAAGTTTTGTGGCTTTACAGCATGTGTCAATATGCTGTAATATGTATGACAACAATAACACAGAAGATGGGAGGATGAAATTGGGAGTATACTGATGTAAGTATACCTACATAAAACAGTATGATAATCTTTAAAGTTTCAATAAACTTTAGGGCAACAAGCAAAAACTTTAAATGTTTACAAATACACAGTAAGACAACAGTGGAGATAAAATGTAATTATAAAAAAGACCCACGTAAGCCAAAAGTAGAAAAAAAGAAAAACAGAAACAAAGACCAAATGAGAAAAACAGGAAAAAAAAAAAAAAAAAACAGCAAGATGGTAGATTTTGATACAACTATATCAATAAATTGGTATAAACACATCAATTAAATGATAGAGGTCAACTTATACGAAAAAAAACAAGACGAAACCATGTGCTATCTATAAGCAGTTTGTTTTAAATATAAAAACATAGCCTCATTTAAATTAAAAGGATGATCAGTTGTTGGAGTCAGGAAGTTTTTAAAAAAAGATAAAATAATGAAAAAAGAGCGTCAGGCACAGTAGCTCATGCCTGTAATCCCAGAACTTTTGAGAGGCAAAGGTGGGTGAACTGTTTGAGCCCAGGGGTTTGAGACAAGCCTAGGCAATATGGCAAAACCTCATCTCTACAAAAAATACAGAAAATCAGCTGAGTGTGGCGGTGCATACCTGGAGTCCTAGCTATTCAGGAGGCTGAGACAAAAGGATCAGGGTGCACACCTGGAGTTCTAGCTGCTCTGGAGGTTGAGACAAAAGGATCAGGGTGCACACCTGGAGTTCTAGCTACTCAGGAGGCTGAGACAAAAGGATCAGGGCGCACACCTGGAGTTCTAGCTGCTCTGGAGGTTGAGACAAAAGGATCAGGGCGCACACCTGGAGTCCTAGCTACTCTGGAGGTTGAGACAAAAGACCTCGAATCTTAGCTACTAGGGAGGCTGAGGCAAAAGGTTTGAGGTTGCAGTGAGCTGTGACTGAACCAGTGCACTCCAGCTTGGACAACAGAGAGACCATCTCAATCAATCAAGGAAGATTCTATCAACAGCCCAACATTTATTCAAATACACATGAAACAGTTACCCAGACAGATCATCATATCCTCGAACTTAAACCACAACAGGCGTGGCACAGTGGTTCCCACCAATAAAGCCCTTTCGGAGGCCAAGACCAGCAGATCACTTGAGACCAGGAGTTTGAGACCAGCCTGGCCAACAAGGCAAAACCCTGTCTCTACTAAAACAAAAGGAAACAAAAATACAGAAACAAACCACAATAAATTTAAAAGAATTGAAATTTGTAACACAGTATTCTGACCAAATCAGAATTAAACTATAAATCAATAATATAAAAAGATCTGGAAAATCTCCAAAGACATGGAAATTAAGCAATACAATCTGAATAACTAAAGGGTAAAAAATGAAGTCGCAAAAGAAGTTAAAAAAAAATTAGAATTGAATGGTAATGAAAATACAACATAAAGGCTGGGCACAGTGGTTCACGCCTATAATCCCAAAACTTTGGAAGGCCGAGGTGGATCACTCAAGATCAAGAGTTCAAGACCAGCCTGGCCAACATGGTGAAACTCCATCTCCACTAAACATACAAAAATTAGCCGGGCATGGTGGCAGGTGCCTGTAATCCCAGCTACTCAGGAGGCTCAGGTGGGAGAATCGCCTGAAATAAGGAGGTAGAGTTTGCAGTGAGTAGAGATTGTGCCACTGTACTCCAGCCTGGGTAACAGAGCGAGACTCTGTCTCAAAAAAAAAAAAAAAAAGAAAAGAAAAAAAAAAAGCTGGACTTGGTGGCTCACGCCTATGATCCCAGCACTTTGGGAGGCCAAGGTGGGGGGATCACGAGGTCAAGAGATCGAGACAATGCTGGCCAACACGGTGAAACCCCGGGTCTCTACTAAAAATACAAAAATTAGCTAGGCATGGTGGGAAATGCCTGTTATCCCAGCTACTTGGGAGGGTGAGGCAGGAGCATTGCTTGAACCTGGGAGGTGAAGGCTGTAGTAAGCCGAGATTGCACCACCGCACTCCAGCCTGGTGACAGAGTGAGACTCCACCTCAAGAAAAAAAAAGGAAATATATAAAAATTTGAGCGATGTAGCTAAAGCAGTATTTAGACGAACAGTTACATTAATAAATTGTTTCTTTTAAAAAAGAAAGGTTTCAGCTGGGCATGGTGGCATGCACTTGTAGTCCCAACTACTTGAGAGGCTAAGGAGGGAGGATCGATTAAGCCCAGGAGATCAGTGCTAAAGTAAGCCATGTTCATGCGACTGTACTCCAGCCTGGGTGACAGAGCAAAACTGTCTCCAAAATAAAAAAAAGAGCAAGAAAAAAAGGAAGAAGAGAGGAGGAAGGAGGAGGAGGAAGAGGAAGAAGAAGAATTTCAATTAATTGCCTCAGCTTCCATCTTATAAAATCAGAAAGGAAAAAAATAGGGAATTAAACCCAAAGCAAGCATATGGAAGGAAATAATAAAGAGCAGAAATCACTAAAACTGAAAACAGGCAAGCAATTGAGAAATCTAATAAAACCAAAAGCCGGTTATTTGAAAAGATCAGTAATGTTGAGAAACTGCTAGGCAAACTGGCCAAGAAAACAAAAAGGACACACAGTAACCAATGTCCAGAGTGATTCGGGAGGCACTATTACAAATACTAGACATTACAAAGAGTGAATCTTTCGATAATAAAAATAGATACTAGCTCAACTAATCAAGAATAAATAGGTGGGGGAGAAATCCCAAAAAGACAAAATAAGTGGGAAATACCAAACATGTAAGGGAAAAAAATAATAGTAAAGAGATTTTATCTCTATTAGCAGTAAAACATTACACAATTATTAAAAATATATATATTTTACCAAGATTATAAAATGTTGCTGAGGGTGAAAAACCGAAAAGGACTGAAACAAATGGTAAGGAGTATGAGAAGACCCACAAAGGTGTCCGTTCCCCCTAATTTAACCTAACCACTAACCGGATCACAATAAAAATATCATACTTTTTTTTTTTAATACAGTTGATCCTAAAGTACAGTCATGAATCACTTAATGACAGAGATAGGTTCTGAGAAATGTCATTACGCAATTTCGTTATTGTGTTAACATCACGGAGTATGCTGACACAGATGTCGGTATAGACCACTACACACCTAGCTATACACCTATTGCTCCTAGGCTACAAACCTGAGCAGCTTGTTACTGTACTGAATACTGTAGGAAGCTGTACCACAATGGCAACTATTTGTGTATTTAAACATAGAACTAAGGTACAATCGGTCGGGCACAGTGGCTCACGCCTGTAATCCCAGCACACTGGAGGCCAAGGCAAGAGGATCGCTTGAGCCCAGGAGCTTGAGACCAGCCTGGGCAACCTAGTGAGACCTCCTCTCTACCAAAAATTAAAAAATTAGCTGGGCATGGTGGCAGGCACGTGCAGTCCCAGCTACTCGGGAGGCTGAGGTGGGAGGATCCCTTGAACCCTGGAGATGCAAGCTGTGATCGCACCACTGCACTCCAGTCTGGGTGACACAGTGAGATCCTATCCCCCCCCCAAAAAAAAATCAAGAAAGAAAAACAAATGGTACAATAAAAAATATAGTATTACAATCACATGGGACCACCATTTTACATAAGGTCCCTCGTTGACAGCCACATAGTTATACAGAGCGTGACTGTACCAAAATCATGGGAAAACTTTCGTATTTCAAAGTAGTGAAGACTTTTGGGTGCCAAAAACGTAAAGAAAAGAAAATTCCATCCGAGAGAAATTCAAAACGTGCACACAGCAAAATCTACCAGCGAGTAAAATCAAAAGATAAAGAAAAAAATATCTGCTGCTCACAAAGTAGCATCAGGTTGTGAGACCTTGGGGAAATCACTTCTTCATTCTGAGCCTCCGGTGTTCCTGGGGTTGGGATGGAGATGACAACGGCGGAAGTCACGGGGTGGACGCGAGGATCAAGAGGACACCTCACTAAAGACTCCCTGACAAAGGGATCACGGCGCTCCTTCACCACCGGCACCTGCCCAGGATCCCAGACCTCCCTCCAGCCCGCGAGGCTCTGGGCATAGGGGCGTGGCCAGGTGTGCCTGGCCCCGCCCCCCGCCCCGCCCCGCCGTGGCCTGGTCCTAGGAGCGCGCGCCCGCCGGGGCTTCCGGACTCGCTCCCGCGCGGCCCGAACCCCTCACCGCCTGTCTTGTGGCACATCTTCTGACAAAGAGAAGAAGGCGAAGCCTCGCAGCCGTCTCCCTTCCGCCGTCCCCGCCCTCGCACGTTCGGCCAGGCGTGCCCCCCCGGCCCCGCTCGGAGGAGGACGCTGGGCAACCCCGGACACCGCCCTGAGGGTCACCGCCGCCTACGAGTCGCCGAAGTTTGGGCTCCCACCCTGCGCGGGCACGAGCCCATCCCTCATCTCCTTCCCCTCGGCCCCAGGCCGCGCGGAGCTACCTGGAAGCCCCCCTAGTACCTGGAGGGGCGCAGCCTCCACTTCTGGCCCAGTGCCACAGCGGGTCACGGCGCGGGGCGGTGAAGACGCGCGGAGACGGGGGCTCTGTCACCCACTCGCGGCTGGTGGTGGGGGAAGGGCGGCCACCGGCGCGTTCGCAGCACTGCACATGCGCAGATATAGGGGCGCGCGCCGTTCCCAGGGTCCTCCGAGGGGTGGGCCGTCGATGCTGCGGCCTACACTTCCCACAAGCCTCCGGGGCTACGGCGTTAGGGACTCTCAGGAAAGTCTACTCTTTGTTAGGAGGTCTGATGAGCTGACCAAAATAATCCCTTGGCCTGCACTGTTTCTTTTTTCGAGTGAGTCGTGAATTACAATTCACCACCTCCCCCTTAAATACAACAACTTGGCTTTTAAACATTACACAAATCTGTAATTGTATTTAAATTAGAATATATGTACAAAATTAAAGACGGTATCCATAATTTCACGTTCTAAAGATAACTGCGGGTAATGTTAAGTTCGCACTTTGATTTTTTTTGTTTTTGTTACAAAACTGGACATAAAGGTATCATGTGCTGCAACTAAGTTGCTTTTTGGCCTTTTTTCCCGTGCCACATTATTGAGGTATAGTGGATCTATATATTTAAGGTGTACAACTTGATATATACATCGGGAAATATTCACCATAATCAAACTAATTAACGTGTGCATCACCTCACATAGTTACTATTTTTTTTGTCTGATGAGAACAGACAAAAGATCGGTCTATCTTAGCAAATTTCAAGTATACAGTATTGTCAACTATTGTCACGTAGTTGTGCATATCTCCAGAACTACTCATGTTGCATAACAGAGACTGTGTACCCCTTGGCCACCATCTTCCCACTTCCCCTTCACCCTCGGTTCCTTTTATCCTTTATTTTTAGAACAGTTTTAGGTTCTCAGCAAAATTTGAGCAGAAAGTACATTGAATTCCCCTATAACCCTTGTACCCCCAGCACACATAACCTCCCCAAAGTCAATATCCCACACCAGAACAGTGTATTTGTTAAAACTGGTGAACCTACAGTTAAATATCACTAGCACCTGGCCAGGCTCAGTGGCTCACACCTGTAATCTCAGCACTTTGGGACCCTGAGTCCAGCAGATAGCTTGAGCCCAGGAATTCGAAACCAGCCTGGCCAACATGACGAAACTTCATTTCTACACAAAAATACAAAAAGTAGCCTGGCATGGTGGCACACGCCTGTAATCCCACCTACTTGGGAGGCTGACGGGGGAGGATTGCTTGAGCCTGGGAGACTGACGTTGCAGTGAGCCAAGATTGTGCCACTGCACTCCAGCATGGGTGACCCTCTCTCAAAAAATATAAATTTTTAAAAAATCATTGGCATCTAAAGTCCATAGCTTACATTAGTGTTCACTTTTGATGTTGTACATTCTATGGGTTTTGACAAATGCATGTAACCATTACAGTATCGTACAGAATAGTTTCACTGCCCCCCAAAAACCATCTGTGCTCCACTTACCCATCCATCCCACAACCCCTGGAAATCTCTGATATTTTTACTGTCTCCATAGTTTTGCCTTTTCTAGGTTGTCATATAGTTGGAATCATACATACGTTGCTTTTTCAGAATGTCTTCTTTCACTTAGCAATATGCATTTAAGTTTCCTTCATGTCTTTTCCTGGACTTTTTTCTTTTGTTTTGAGACAGGGTCTCTGTGACGCAGGTTGGAGTGAGTGGCACGATCATGGCTCACTGCAGCCTCCACCTCCTGGGCTTATGTGACCTTCCCAGTTCAGCCTCCTGAGTAGCTGAAACTACAGGCGTGCACGGCCATGCCTGGCTAATTTTTTGTATTTTTTTTGTAGAGATGGGGTTTTGCCATGTTGCCCAGGCTCATCTTGAACTAGGCTCAAGAAATCCTCCTCCCTTGGCCTCCCAAAGTACGGCGATTGGAGGCGTGAGCCACTGTGCCCAGCCTCATTTCTTTTTAGTGCTGCATAATATTCTATGGTCTGGATGTACTAGTGTTTTAAATCCATTCACCTACTGAAGATACCTTGGTTGCTTCTAAGTTGTGGCAACTATGGATAAAGCTGCTCTAAACATCTGTGTGCAGGTTTTGTATGGATATGTTTCCAATTCTTTTGGGTAAATAGCATGGTTGCTGGATTGCATGGTAACAGTATGTTAGTGAGACAGAAGCGTTCCCTGGACTCCTTCACCTGACTTACGACAGAAGTGTGACTAACTTAGCCGCTGCACTAAAATCCCTTATGGGAGAGGGAGCACACAGGCAAGTGGGTGCCAGGGCCAGGGCGAGCACCTCTGGGCTCTGGCCCCATGGTAGCATCTACGGGTGTGTTACAATTAATGCTCTTTTAGCAGTTGCCATCCACAGATGGCTAAGTGTTAACCAGCTCAGTGGAGAGTCAGGGTGACAGCCTTTTACACCCTGCCCTCTTGATACCTGGGTCCTTGTCTGGGCATCCAGAGTCAAGTCACACGGACTTGAAGAATGGTGGATGTGGAAGTTTTATTGAGTGAGGGAGGTGGCTCTCAGCAGGATGAAGAGCTGGAAAGGGGATGAACTGGGAAGATAATCACCCCCTGGAGTTCTGCTGTCCTGGCCAAATTCCTCTCCAACTATCCAGCTGCCTCTTCAACATTCAGATGCTTCTTCTCTTCTCTCCTTCTCTGCCGCCCTGCTCTGCCGCTCCTCTGTTTGTGGAGCCTAGGACTTGGGGTTTTTATGGGCACAAGATAGAGAGCAGGGTGGGCCAGAGTGGTCTTGGAAAAGGCAACATACAGGGGTGAAAACAAGAACACCTGTTCTCATTTATGGCCGCAGGTCCAGGCTTCAGGATGGAGCCCTAGCCAAGGACCCCACCCTCCTGCCTCCTGTCCATGTCATTAGTTTTGTAAGACACTGCCAAAACTGTCTTCCAGACTGGCTGTGTCATTTGGCACCCACCAACAATGCATAAGAGTTCCTGTTGCTCCAAATTCTCACCAGCACTTGTCAGTGTCCTGAATTTTGGCCATTCTAATAGGTATGTAGTGGTAGCAGCTCACTTTTAATTAAAATGAGAGCCTCAAACAGGTTCATAGAAAACTGTTCACACCAACGTTCATAGCAGCATTATTCACAATATCCAAAGGTGGAGACAACCTAAGTGTCCATCAGCTGATTAACAGATACAGTGTATTCTTATTCAGCCATATCAAAGAGTGATGTTCTGGTACTTGCTACCATGTGATTAAAACTTGAAAATACACTAAGTGAAACAAGCCAAGCTATGATTGTGCCACTGCACTCCAGCCTGGGTGATAGAATGAGAAAGCGTTTCTTTCTTTTTTTTTTTTTTTTGAGACGGAGTTTCGCTCTTGTTACCCAGGCTGGAGTGCAATGGCGCGATCTCGGCTCACCGCAACCTCCGCCTCCTGGGTTCAGGCAATTCTCCTGCCTCAGCCTCCTGAGTAGCTGGGATTACAGGCATGCGCCACCATGCCCAGCTAATTTTTTGTATTTTTAGTAGAGACGGGGTTTCACCATGTTGACCAGGATGGTCTCGATCTCTTGACCTTGTGATCCACCCGCCTCGGCCTCCCAAAGTGCTGGGATTACAGGGGTGAGCCACCGCGCCCGGCCCGAGAAACTGTTTCTTAAAAAAAAAAAAGAAAAAAAGGGGCCAGGCACAGTGGCTCACACCTGTAATCCCAGCACTTTGGGAGGTCGAGGCAGGTGGATCACAAGGTCAGGAGTTTGAACCAGCCTGGCCAACATGGTGAAACCCCGTCTCTACTAAAAATACAAAAATTACCCAGGCATGGTGGTGCACGCCTGTAGTACCAGCTACTCAGGAGACTGAGGCAGAATCGCTTGAACCCGGCAGGTGGAGGCTGCAGTGTGCTGATATTGTACCACTGCACTCCAGCCTGGGTGACAGAGCAAGACTCTGTCTTAAAAAAAAAAAAAAAAAGGATAATGTGTACTAACCACATGGGGGTTATTTCATTGAGAAATGAAATACAGATCACACAAGAATATGTGGAGCGTAATCCTATTTTTGTAAAAGACTATGCACATTTTAAAAAGACTAAACACTGAAATACATGAAGAGAATGGAGAACCCCCCAACACATACGCACAAGATAAATTCCCCTAACTGCCTTATATGTAACAGCACTGAGTAAGCACCATGTGTGTGGGCTGTGCTTCTCAAGACCTTGTAAAATTCACAATCACGCTGTCCTCTATTAATTTTCCTTGAAAACTCAAGGGTGGGATTCTAGCGGAAGGGGCTCCGTTATGTTGGAGGGCTGGAGCGGTCTGGAGTTCCACGGCGTAGTTGGCTAGAGACCACCTCTCCTGTGGCCTCTTAGTGTCTCGAGGGCAGGGTTCAGCCCAAGCTGGATAGAGACAGCCCTTCGCGGATTTAAACAACCTAAACATTAAGTAATACAGCTGCCTCAAATCTTTGGGAATTTCAGAATGACTGACACTGCCGAAGCTGTTCCAAACTTTGAAGAGATGTTTGCAAGTAGATTCACAGAAGATGACAAGGAATATCAGGAATATCTAAAACGCCCTCCTGAGTCCCCTCTAATTGTTGAGGAATGGAATAGCAGAGTTGGTGGGAACTAAAGAAACAGAGGCAACCAATTGCAAGATAACAGACAGTTCAGAGGCAGGGACAGCAGATGGGGGTGGCCAAGTGACAATCGATCCAATCAGTGGCATGGACGATCCTGGGGTAACAATTACCCGCAACACAGACAAGAACCTTACTATCCCCACCAATATGGGCATTATGGTTACAACCAGCGGCCTCCTTACGGTTACTACTGATAGAAATGTTGGCAGCTTTTAGTAAAAGCATTTACTCTCTTACCATGACAAAAGTTTGGGTGTCTTCTGTTGGTCATAGTTATGCTGATTTTAGAGAATGGATTATTTTTTGGAAGTTGAGACTTAAAAAAAAATAGATCTTACTTGCGGGATGGGATGGTTGCTGGTAATACCTGAAATTGTGAATTATATTGCTTGACTGCTACCTCAGAGTCTTCCTTGTTTCACAACGTAATAGTGCTTTGAGTTTGGTATATTTTCTTATTTGACCTCTAGGAGACCTTTGTTTTACACAGAAATAAAAATTTTTAAATAGAAAATGCTTGCTTTTACTTTGTAAGGTAAGAGAGTATCCATATACTTAGATGTGCTTGTTTCTAAAATTCTAGAAGTTAATACAACCAGCTCATGAATGCACAGCTATGCTTCTTGTGAAAGACTGTACATTAACATCAGCAGTTGAAAGATAAAACAATTGCTTTTTTTTTTTGCTTTTGTTACATGACTGTGGTACTTTGTGATTCCTTACTCTATAGATAATGAGTCAGCTCCACATTTATTTGGGTCTCTTTAGAGGGAAATCAGTAATGAAGCTGTAAAATAAGAAAAAAAAAAAAAGAAAGAAAAATCAAGGGCAAGTGTAGAGGATGTTTTTGAAAAACACATTGCTGGTTCGGTGCAGTGGCTCATGCCTGTAATCCCAACACGCTAGGAGGCCAGGGCGGATGGATCACCTGAGGGCAGGAGTTTGAGACCAGCCTGACCAACGTGGTGAAATTCCACCTGTATTAAAAATACAAAAACTTAGACGGGCATGGTGGCACACGCTTCCTCAGCTACTCGGGAGGCTGAGGAACGAGAATTGCTAAGCCCAGAAGTCAGAGGCTGCAAGAGCCAAGATTGTGCAACTGCACTCCAGACCAGGCTACAGAGAGAGACTCTGTCCCAAAAAAAAAAAAAAAAAAAGTGACAGTTTAAATTGAAGCAAAGATCCCAAAGCATAAATAACAATGTGGTTTGTTCACAGCATATTAAAAAAAAAATTTTATTTTGATTTACTTGCTAAAGTGACATCACTATGGGCACAATGACATGTCACTGCAGATAATCACCGTGAATTTTGTTCTCTGCTGCATTAAAGTCCACTGGTATTTCTTACACTGTAGATGGATCTTTTATCCGTTCATGATTTTGTAACATCAAGCCTTGCTTATTTGAATAATACAGGTTCGGCCGGACACGGTGGCTCATGCCTGTAATCCCAGCACTTTGGGAGGCCAAGGCGGGCAGATCACCTGAGGTCAGGAGTTCAAGTCACCTGGCCAAAATGGCAAAACCCTGTCTCTTCTAAAAATACAAAAAAATTAGCCGGGCATGGTGGTGGGCACTCGTAGTCCCAGCTACCAGGGAGGCTGAGGCATGAGAATTGCTTGAACCTGGGAGGTGGAGGTTGCAGTGAGCCGACATTGCACCACTGCACTGCAGCCTAGGCAACAGAACAAGACTCCATCTCAAAAAACAAAAAAAAAGAGAGAGAAAAATACAGTTTAACCATTTTATTATACAGTATCAAACAACCACATTAACATCACCACTGGGTACCGGTGGGGTGACTCACGCCTATAATCCTAGCATTTTGGGAGGCCAAAGCAGGCAGATCCCTTGAGTCCAGGAGTTTGAGACAAGCCTGGGCAACATGGAAAAACATCTCTACCAAAAAAAATAAACAAAAATAAGGTAGGTACGGTGGCATGCGCCTGTAGTCCCAGCTACTATGGAAGCTGAGGTGGGAGGATCACTTGAGCCCAGGAGGTTGAGGCTACAGTGAGCTCTGATCGTGCCTCTGCACTCCAGCCTGGGCGACAGAGTGAGACCCTGTCTCGAAAAAAAAAAAAAAGTTTCAACCTCCTGGATCCCCAGAAAAGGTCTTGGAGATCCCAGGATGTGTAGATCATACTTTAAACGTAATAACAATATTATCACACATAAAAAATTAACAGGGTGAGGCACGGTGGCTTACGCCTATAATCCCAGCACTTTGGGAGGCTGAGGCAGGTGGATCATCTGAGATCAGGAGTTCGAGGCTGAGGCAGGTGGATCATCTGAGATCAGGAGTTCGAGACCAGCCTAGCCAATATGGTAAAATCCCATCTCTACTAAAAATGCACATGAAACATTAGCCAGGTGTGGTGGTACGCGCCTGGAGTCCCAGCTACTTGGGAGGCTAAGGCAAAAGAATCGCTTGAACCCAGGAGGTAGAGGTTGCAGTGAGCCGAGATCACGCCACTGCACTCCAGCCTGGGTGACAAAGCGAGACTCTCAAAAAAAAAAAAAAAACCCATAATATTTCCTTAATATTACTCAATTATCCAGTCAAACTTCATTGTCCTGGTTTGTTGCCCAAACTGGCCTTGAACTCCTGGCCTCAAGCAATCTTCCCATTTCAGCCTCCTAAAGTGCTGAGATTATAGGTGTAAGCCACCATGTCTGGCCCCCAAATTCTTTTCATAAACTTTATACATTTCTTCAGATTTTTAAAACTCAGGATCCAGACTGGGTGTGGTGGCTCATACCTGTAATCCCAGCAATTTAGGAGGCCAAGGTGGATCACTTGAGGTCAGGAGTTCAAGACCAGTGCCTGGCCAACATGGTAAAACCCAGTCTCTACTAAAAATACAAAAACCAGTCAGGTGTGGTGACGGGCACCTGTAATCCCAGCTACTCAGGAGGCTAAGGCAGAAGAATTGCTTGAACCTGAGGGCGGAGGTGGCAGTGAGCTGAGATCCCGCCATTGCACTCCAGAGTAAGACTCCATCTCAAAAACAAAAAACAAAAAACAAAAAAAAACCAGGTTGGGATTCGGTGGCTCACGCCTGTAATCCCAGCACTTTGGGAGGCCAAGGCAGGTGAATCATGAGGTCAAGAGATCGAGACCATCCTGGTAAACATGTTGAAACCCCATCCTATTAAAAATACAAAAATTAGCTGGGCGTGGTGGCACTCTCAACTCTGATTTAGCTGGATATAACAAGAATGACCCTACAATAGCCTGTAGTCCCAGCTACTTGGGAGGCTGACACAGAAGAATTGCCTGAACCCTGGAGGCGGAGGTTAGAGTGAACCGAGATTGTGCTGCTATACTCCAACCTGGCAACAGAGCAAGACTCCGTCTCAAAAAAAAAAATCAGGCCAAATGAATCCACATACTCAGATTGTCTGATGTCTTTTAATATATACATTTCCACTCCATATCTTTTTTTTTTCTTTGCCATTTAGTTGTTGAAAACACTGGGTTATTTATTCTAAGGAATTTCCAAATGGTCTGGATTTTCCTATGTTAAAATTGGTATCAAAGTCAAATAAAATATAGAGATGAATCTCTAAATTTAAAATGTTTTATTTCTGGGCTGGGTGCAGTGGCTCAGGCCTATAACTCCAGGACTTTGGGAGGCCAAGATGGGCAGATCACTTGAGGTCAGGAGTTCAAGACCAGCCTGGCCAACATGGTGAAACCCCATCTCTACTAAAAATACAAAAATTAGCCAGGTGTGGTGCTGGACACCTATAGTCCCAGATACTTGGGAGGCTGAGGCAGGAGAATCATTTGACCCGAGAGGCCAAGTTTGCAGTGAGCTGAGATCGCACCACTGCACTCCAGCCTGGGCGAGACTGTGTCAAAAAATAAAATAAAATGTTTTATTGAGGAAGTAAGAATTATAATTTGAGGCATCTACACAGACTGGGTAGTCTTCAGTATGTCAGAAGAACAAAGTGAAGTTTGGGAATTTTGTGAGCAAGAGAAATATTATGGATTGTTTTAAAAGCAGCTCACTGGTGCTAGAGACGCTTTTGGGAGCTGGCAAGCTCAGATTAGTGAGTACAACAGGAGGTTAACCAATCTTAGAAGCATGGCAGGTCACTTCAGCAGCTATTAGGTCCAACTGGTCTTAGGGTTACAGCAGGCCGTTTCAGCAGCTGGCCTCAAAGAAAATTTATTTATTTTTCTTTTTTCTTTCTTTTTGAGAGGAGTCTCGCTCTGTTGTTTAAGCTACAGTGCGATGGCGCAGTCTCAGCTCACTGCAACCTCGACCTCCTGGGTTCAAGTGATTTACCTGCTTCAGGCCTCCCGAGTAGCTGGGACTACAGGCACCCACCACCAAGCCCAGGTAATTTTTGCATTTTCGATGGAGATGGGATTTCACTGTGTTGACCAGGCTGGTCTTGAATTCCTACCTCAAATGATCCACCTGCCTCAGTCTCCCAAAGAGCTGGGATTAGAGACTTGGGCCACTGTGGTGCAGCTTTTTTGTTTCCTTTTTTTAAAAAATTAACTTGTTTATTTTGTAGAGACGATGTCTCCCTATCCTGCCCAGCCTGGTCTCAAACTCCTGGCCTCAAGCAATCCTCCCAAACCTTGGCTTCCCAAAGCACTGGGATTAGAGGCGTGAGCCACTATGCACAGATAATTTATTTCTTAAAATAAGTGCTATGTGCCCCAAGTGCTTTCTTTCCTGACCTCTCAACCCTGATTTAGTTGAATAAGACAAGAATGACCCAATTTGTTTAACCAGCTTTCACCCAATTTTCTGTTCCTTTAACTGGACTCAGAACCAGAGAAAGTCAATGTTTAAGAACAATTTTTGGCCAAATATTAGCCATGATTCTCTTCTCCTTGACATGTTTTAAAACGATTATTTTTGTGAGGTACTGAATGACAAGTTTAGGCTTTTTACCCCAAGTGTTTTCTTTTCTTTTTTTGTTTTTTGAGATGAAGTTTGCTCTTGTTGCCCACGCTGGAGTAAAATGACGTGATCTCGGCTCACTGCAACCTCCACCTCCTGGATTCAAGGAATTCTCCTGCCTCAGTCTCCCAAGTAGCTAGGATTACAGGCATGCACCACCATGCCTGGCTAATTTTGTATTTTTAGTAGAGACAGGGTTTCTCCATGTTGGCCAGGCTGGTCTTGAACTCCTGACCTCAGGTGATCTGCCCACCTTGACCTCTCAAAGTGCTGGGATTCTATAGGTGTGAGCCACTATGCCTGGCCCATCCTTCTTTCTTAAACAACCAGTCATTTTACTTTAGCATTAAATCTATCATATAAGATTCTCTCTCATAAGAAATTAATCTTCAAGCTTTCTTACCCCCCCCAAAAAAACCCTCTTTATCTTTTTTTACATCTCTTTTATCTCTTGGTTCCTTTTACTTTGTTTTATTTATGACCTTTAAATAAGCTTTGAGGCTGGGTGCAGTGGCTCACACCTGTAGTCCCAGTACTTTGGGAGGCTGAGGAGGGTGGATCACTTGAGGTCAGGAGTTTGAGATCAGCCTGGCTAACATGGCAAAATCCTGTCTCTACTAAAAAATACCAAAATTAGCTGGAAGTGGTGGTGGGTGCCTGTAATCCCAGCTACTTGGGTGGCTGAGGCAGGAGAATTGCTTGACTCTGGAAGGCAGAGGTTGCAGTGAGCTGAGATTGTACCATTGCACTCCTGCCTGGGTAATAGAGCAAGACTCCATCTCAAAAAAAAAAGCTTTGAATTAGACAAAAATTGTTCACCCTTTTCAAAAAGACGCACTTTTTTGTTTTTAAGAAAGAATGTTTTTGGCTGGGCATGGTGACTCACACATGTAATCCCAGTACTTTGGGAAGGCGAAATGGGTGGATCACAAGGTCAGGAGTTTAAAACCAACCTGGCCAACATAGCAAAACACCATCTCTACTAAAAACACAAAAATTAGCCAGTCATGGTGGCATGTGCTTGTAGTACCAACTACCCAGGAGTCTGAGGCAGAAGAATCACTTGAACCTGGGAGGCAGAGGTTCTGGTGAGCTGAGATCGCACCACTGCACTCCAGCCTGGGCAACAGAGCGAGATTCTGTCTCAAAAAAAAAAAAAAGAAAAAAAAAAAGAATTTTTTCCAGGAAATGTGTGTGTGTGTGTGTGTGTGTGTGTATTCTTTTTTTAGACAGAGTCACCCTGTCGCCCAGGCTGTAGTGCAGTGGCACAATCTTGGCTTACCACAATCTCTACTTCCTGGGTTCAAGTGAGTCTCCTGCCTCAGCCTCCTGAGTAGCTGGGACTACAGTCATGCACTACCACGCCCAGATAATTTTTGCATTTTTTAGCAGAGATGGGGTTTCACCATGTTGGCCAGGCTGGTCTTGAACTTTTGACTTCAAGTGATCCACCTGCCTCGGCCTGCCAAAGTGCAAGGATTACAGGCATGAGCCACTGCACTCGGCCCAAATATATTTTCATTGGAGAATACTCAAATAATAAAGTATCAATTATTTAATTTTAGATTCTAAACTATGATGACTTTGTCTACAAGTATTTATCCTCTTACATTTACTTACTATATTTTTATCATTTACCTAAATTATTTATAAAAACTGTGATTGTCATTATTTAAAATTACGGAACTGACACTGCAAAATTATAACTGAGACGGTGAAAAAGATTGGAATTAACTGACTCTATCCTGCTTCCAACCTCCAAGCTGTCCTTGTCCATTCCTGGGCGTAGGCCAAACTAACTTTGGGAGGAACTTATAGTTTGGCTTTGAAACAAAGATGATAACAGTCCTTTTCCAAAACAAACCCTATTGCCTGTGAACTAGACGGCCTAAAGCCGCAAGATGAGAAGTTATGGTAATCTTAGTAAATTTAAGTTGTAGCTATTTTTATTAAACCAATATTAATGTCTTATTTATTAAAGACTACACAAGCAAAGATCATTCTGTTTTGATCTGGGTTTAGAGTCTTGTAACCCCTATGATGAATTTTGACACCTTATAGTATTTGGCAGGGGTAAGTATGAAATTACTTGATTAATAAACACAAACAAAAATGTATACTGGCAATTCTTAAGACATTTCTAATATTATTTTACCAATAATTTTAAGGCTAGCTTATTTATTAACAATTTTACTTAAGTTACATAAACTTGAAAAACATTTGACTAGCCTTTTTTTCCTGATAAAGTATTTCATTAAAGCAGTTTTATTTTCTTAAGCCAGTTAATTAGAGCTTTCATATATTTTCACTAGTGAAGCACTGTATACACAACACACAAATACATAGATGTATTAGGCCTGCTGAGAGAAGTACATCTTACAGATTTACTCAGATTATTGATAACCTGTTTCATAACCCTAGGCAGCTGTGAGCTAAATAGCCTTAAGTTTGCATATTAAAGGAAACAACTCAGGTGAAAATCAAATAGCAAATTTACATCATAAGGTACAGAGAGAAAAAGTCTGGCGGCACTAGAGGGAGATGAAAGATGGATGCCAAATCAAACATAAAATTATAAAAATCTATCATAAGATTGTATAAGGAGATTATTTTATTTAGATAAGAACTACCTATCTTTTAACTGGATCTCTGAGCTCTGGGCAGAGCCTTCACTAAATCCTGGGTCTCCAAGAACGGAGAATTATTATGAGGTTAGATCATGTGATGCTTTTACATGCACTTATAAAAAAACCTTTTTTTAAACAAAGACATTTCTAAGTGTCTAAACCATAGTCTTCCTTAAAAACCCAAGGGTAACCTCTGTTAAAATAACTATTTTAGTCAAAAACAACAACAACAAAAACAGGTAACACGACACAAAAGTAAGCAGCTTAAGAAATGAGACGAACTTGTCTGTTTACACCCTTGGGATTCCATAAGGAAAAAAAAGATTTCTCCCCAAAAGGGAGTCTGGCACCTTCTCCATTTTCTTTAAGGAATTCTAAGCTATTATAAACTATTTTAGGTCCCTAATGCCGCAGAGGGTACAAGAGAAAACAGAGCCAGCAGAAGTAAATGAAGAAAACAGAATTCAGTCAGCTGAGAAGAAAAAAACTTTTAGTCAAAAAAAAGACAAGATCCTTGGAGAAAAACAAAACATAAAGGCCTTCTAAATATAAACACATACAAACGCACACATACACACACAAACCTTGGATGTTAGCTTTTAATTAAGCTGACTTTTAATCATTGAGCTCCTTTAAAAAACTCTTTTAAAATCTCATTACCGTGTTTCAGCTAGGACAAATTGCTACTATTTCAGAAATACAGCTATTGCTCTTTCAGTTTGGCCTGGCTAGCAAAACTGTGGCCTCGTTATGTAAGTAAAGCCTCTTAGTAGTAAAAATACCTTTCCTCTTTTTTTAAACTTTTGCTGGCCATTTTTCACCCCCAATCACATAATCATGTGTGTGTGTGTGTGTGTGTGTGTGTGTGTGTGTGTGTGTGTGTATGAATTTAGCCACTTCAGAGGCCTTGTTCTCCATAATTTGGAATTTCCTTTGGATTTGATCAAGTCGATTGTTACGAATCAACTTGATTCCTAACATTCCTATTATAAACTATTTTAGGTCCCTCTTGCACCCCCTGTGGCATGAGGGACCTAAAATAGTTTATAATAGCTTAGGGTTCATTAAAGAAAACAGAGAAGGCACCAGGCTCCCTTTTGGGAGAAACCTCTTGTTTTTCCTTCTGGAATCCCAAGAGTGTAAACAAGCAAGTTCTTCTCATCTCTTCATCCCAATCACATCATCGTGTGTGTGTGTGTGTGTGTGTGTGTGTGTGTGTGAATTTAGCCACTTCAGAGGCCTTGTTCCCCATAATTTGGAACTTCCTTTGGATTTGATGAAGTTGTTAGGAATAATGAGTTCCTCTCCAAAAGGTTTAATTGTGTAATGTTCTTATCCTTTGTTCAAAAGCCTAACCTCCTTTACTCTTTTGTTTCCAGCCTGCAAACCACCCTCCCACTCTAGTTGTACCCTGACATGCCCAGACATGTCCAGACGTGCCTTGTGCTATAATGGACAAACCACTCTCATCCCCTCCTTCCCTTACAAATCGTGTGCTTACCATATTCAGCAAAGTTTAAGTCTTAGCCAACTGGGACCAGCTTAGTTTGTGAGGTCCAACCCTAGCCAACAGGGGAAGGACATAGGGACAGGAACTGCCTTAGGGATGAAAACCCCTTCTCTTCTTTGTTCAGCGTGCTCTTGCCATTGTGACTGATGCAGGCAGCAACCTTCTGCAGAAGTAAATTGCCTTGCTGAGAAAACTTTTTGCCTGAGTGCTAGTTCTCCTTTGTGGCACTAAGCATTTGTTTCCAACAATCCGAGGTCCCATTAGGGATCCCACTGTCCTCTCAGGAAGGGTCTCTGATCATCTCTCATGAGGAAATGCGTCCCATTGCCTTGTTGTGGTGGCCTCAGGGGTAAGGGATCAAGACCCATCTAGTGTGACAAATAAACCCAGACTCTCAGCAATGAAGGAAGAAAAGGCCTACAGACAGATACCATGACAACCAGGTAACTCTGTACACAGACCAAGATAAGAAAAGCCACAGGGGTGGGGAAGTATTTCTTGTTCTGGACCAAGGTAAGAAAATCGGTGAAGTATTTCCTTAGTGGTCAGGTCCAATGTAAGAAAAGCTGCCAGGGTGTGGCAAAGTATTTCTTGGACCAGACCAAGGTAAGAAAAGCCATGCAGGTGGTGAAGTATTCTTTGGTCAGGACACACCAAGGCAAGAAAAGCTGCAGGGGTGGTGAAGTATTCCTCGGTCAGGACATCTGGAGGTTGAGTGTGTGTGAAGGAGATGCACAACTGAGTGTGAAGCAAGTGCAGTCAGATCTGCAGTTCTGTGGTCACCTCATATGCCTTATGGTGGATTCCTGCCATGGGGCTTTTACCAGTATACTGATGCTAAGAGGGACCTGAAATATTCCCCTCAGGGATGTGGCCAGAGAAGGATGAAGCAAAAGGAAGAAAGGCAAGAAATCTCCAGTAAGAGAAGTTGAGCCTCTAAGGAAGGGAAGGCAAGGCTCGGTGCGGTGGCTTATGCCTGTAATCCCAGCACTTTGGGAGGCCAAGGCAGACAAATCACGAGCTCAAGAGATCGAGACCATCCTGGCCAACATGGTGAAACCTGTCTCTACTAAAAATACAAAAATTAGCTGCGGATGGTGGCGTGTGCCTGTAATCCCAGCTACTTGGGAGGTTGAGGCAGGAAAACTGCTTGAATGCAGGAGGCGGAGGTTGCAGTGAGCCAAGATCAGGCCACTGCACTCCAGCCTGGCAACAGAGCAAGACTCCATCTCAAAAAAAGGAAAAAGAAAAAAAAGAAGGGAAGGCAAGAAATCTAATATGAGGGATTGAGCCTCACACCAAACCTCCAGGGTGGGAAACACCCCAAGTAAGATGGGAAATAAAAGGGATAAAGCTGGTAATGATAATAACATTTCCTCTGATAGTCCTTTAGGTCTCATGTTAAAATATTGGAGGGATAATAAAAGGACTAAACATAAGAAAAAACAACAAATAATAAAATATTGCTGTTTTATTTGGGCCAAGGAACCTATCCTCAAACCCTCCGTCTTCTGACCAAAGTTTAGGTCTAGAGGATTGGATTTGTCAAATTTTAATAGAATATGTCAGTAATAAAAGTCCTGTCTCCCAGGAAGAAATAGACTATGCCCTGGGTTGGCAACAAGGGCCTGTCCTCCTCTATCCTCTAAAAGCTTCAGGCAAGCCAGGAACTACTTCCCCTCAGGCATTTGAGGTCACTAACCCCCAAAAGTCCACCAACACGTAGGACTCTTTAGACCACCTTCCTCGGCCAAATGCCTCTAACCTCCCTCCCGCTCAAGCAAGTGCCCCCGCCCCTAGCCCTTCCCCTGCTCATGTTGTTCCTGCCCCCTTATAATCCTGACTCTCACGTCTGTCCCCAACCCAAATGCCTTCCCCCAGGAAGACTTCAACGTGAGACAGAACAATGTAAAAAAGATATCCAAAATTTTCCTTTCCCTGATACCACCAAAGGATCTGCTCCACCGCTCTTTTTCTTAAGGGAAGTGCCTCTAGGAGGATGGGGCATTGGCTTTGTAGGCACCCCCTTAACCAGCTCAGAAGTCCGAAGCTTAAAAAGGGAGCTCAAACCACTCTTAAATGATTCCTATGGAGTAGCAAATCAAATCGACCAGTTCTGGGGCCACAACTGTACACTTGGGCTGAATTAATGTCTATTTTAGGTGTTCTCTTCTCAGGAGAGGAGAGAACTATAATGGGAACATCCTCCTAATCAAAATATGCCTGCAGCAGAGCAAAAATCCCAGCCCAGGACCCTCGGTGGGAGTCCACCAAGAAAACAGAAAGAACCTGAGGGATACGATAATTAAAGGAATTCGGGAATCAGTACCTCGAACCCAAAATATTTCCTAAGCATTTAATGTAAAACAAGGGAAAGATAAAGGGCCCATGGAATTCTTAAACAAACTTAAAAATATATATATATAAGTAAGTCAGCCATTACTAAGTTATTGTTAATTCTCAAAGCAGGAACTAATTTATTAGGGAGGGACTTTATGTTAAGGTTAGGCATAGGCCTATATGTTGGACAGGAAAAACTCCTTACTTCCTTAAATCTGCTCCTTATAAAATGATCTACGGGCTGCGTTATCTAAATTCCACTGCTAACCTCCCTACATTTGTAATAAAACATCAGTTTCTCAAAAACTAAATACTAGGTTTGTCGCCACCTTTTTTTTCCTCAGGACTTAAGGTCTTCTAGCACAAACGCTACCCCTTGAATCTCCAGTCCACCACCAGCCCAGAGACCACATACTCGTCAGAAGTTAGAAAGAGGGAAAGCTCGAACCCATCTGGGAAGGATCTTATCTAGTACTCCTAACAACTGAAACGGCTTTGTGGACTGCTGACAAAGGATGGACTCATCATACCTGTGTCAAAAAGGCATCACCCTCTCCAGAATCATGGACCACCATTCCGGAGCCCACCCCAACCAGAGTAATGTTGAAAAGAAAGGTTTAATTTGTCTCTTCCTCCTTTTTCTCCTCTCCCCAGCTACCTCACATCTTATCAGTGTAACTAGGTCTAATTCTCCTCAAACCATTACCTTTGATGCTTGTCTTGTTATGCCCTGTGGAGATCACCAAAGTTAAAAAAAAGTTAGCCTCTTCAGAAAAGTACCTTTGCCCTTCCAGGATAAATAACTGCCTATAAAAGTGACTCTTTCACCAGAAGGGCACAGGGCAGTCAGTGGAGGTTCTGTTACGGTTGGGGAGATGTGGTCTGGAGCACCAAGTGTCAAGGCTGGACCCCCCCAGGAGGAGGTTGCGTTAAACTAAAACCCTACATCCACTTTACGAACTCCCTCTAATTGTCAGCTCCAACAATGTAACCCTGTGCAAATCTCCACCACTGACCCCACCTCTACTGACGCTAACCCCACTTTAGGTGACTTCTAATGGCCTAGGAGCTAATGCTCCTAGAACAGACCCTATAGGATCCTCTAAGATGCGCTTCATTGCTCCTCCACCCACTTCCCTTCTTCCTCCTTCTAAACCTTCTTCCAATCAAACAGTTACTCTTTTCATACCCAATGACGAAACTGTAATAGACATCGTGGAAGTTAAAGATTTAAAACAAACTGTAGCGACTGAAATGGGATACCAAGATGCGAATGCCCGGCTGGAATGGAGTAAATATTCTGTTACTGTTATACTTGTGCGGCAGGCAAGCCAGAGGCCCACATAGTCCCCTTCCCACTTGGATAGTCTTCTGACTGACTGGGTATGAGTGGCATGATCTGCATGGTAGGCCTCTTTCAAATCCCCACAGCCTTGGGCAATGAGGCGTGCAAGACTCTCTCTTTTCCCTGAAGTTAAAGGCTCTGCAGGTCAGCCCCCAAGGGTCATCTGGCCTCTAGCATCAGATGCTAATTTTACCTCGTGTCTCTCATGGGGGGAAAATTAACATCTCTCAGAGACCTAAAAGAATGCAGTGAAACCAAGCCTTTCCAAGAGCTTACCACTCAAGTTGCGCTTGTTCATTCCTGAGCAGATGTATAGTGGTATTGCGGTGGACTACTATTAGGTAGTCTGCCAAGTAACTGGAGTGGCACTTGCTTCTGGTCCAATTGGCCATCCCTTTCACCCTGGCATTCTGTCAACATAACCGGAAAAGGAATCAAATACAAAGAATTGCTCCTCATGAGTCTTTTGAGCCTCACATTTATATAGATGCTATTATACACATGAGGGGTACCAGATGAATTTAAAGCTCAAAATCAAATAGCTACAGGATTTGAATCTGTACTGTTTTGGTGGTCAACTATAGACAAAAATGTAGATTGGATAAACTACATCTACTACAATTAACAGTGATTTGTCAATTACATCAGAGATGCTATTAATAGGACAGCTGAAAAATTAGGCCCCACCAGCCAAATGGCCTGGGAAAATAGAATAGCCCTTGGCATGATGTTAGCAAAAAAAGGTGGAGTCTGTGTCATGACTGGAGTCCACTGCTGTACTTTTATCCCTAACAACACAGCCCCCGATGGAACAATTACAAAGGCCTTACAAGGCCTTACCTCCTTACCAAATGAGTTAGCCAAGAATTCTGGAATAAATGACCCCTCACAAGTCTTATGGAAAGGTGATTTGGTAAATGGAAGAGACTTATGCCTTCAATATTAACCTGTCTTGCAATTGTCATAAATGTACTCATTTTTATAGGATGCTGCATCATACCCTGTATCTGGGGGTTAATGTCAAGACTTACAGAAACAGCTCTCACAAAACCCTCCCTTACCCCTTCTCTTCCATACTCAGATAAGTTCTTATCCTTAAACGATCAAGAACAGCAACAAAGCCAAATCATGCTACAAAAATATGAAGAGGAAGAATTATCAAAAGACAAAGGGAAAATTGTTAGGAATAATGAATTGCTCTTCAAAAGGTTTAATTGTGTAATGTTTTTATCCTATGTTCAAAAGCCCAACTTCCTTGTACATTCTTGCTTCCAGTCTGCAAACCACCCTCCCACTCTAGTTATGCCCTGACATGCCCAGACATGTCCATACGTGCCTTGTACTATAACAGACAAACCACTCCCACCCCCTCCTTCCCTTACAAAGTGCACGCTTACCATATTCAGAAAATTTTAAGTCTTAGCCAACCAGGATCAGCTTAGATTGTGTGGTGCAATCCTATCCAATAGGGGAAGGACAAAGGGACAGGAACTGTGTTAGGGATACAAACCCCTTCTCTCCTTTGTTTGTGTGCTCTTGTGATTGTGACTGACGCAGGCAGCACCCTTCTGCAGAAAAGTTAATTGCCTTGCTGAGAAAACTTTTTGCCTGAGTGCTAGTTCTTCTTTGTGGCACCAAGCATTTTTTTCCAACATTGATCAAACCCAATAGGAAAAAGACTGAAACAACAACAAAAACAGAACAAACAACAACAACAAAACAGTTAAGCAGAACAAATAATCACATGATTTAGATGATGACTGAGCTCTCTAGCGGTAAGGAAAAATTAAGACCAGTTTGTGGTTAATGTTAACTTAAGCCAAGACTACCCCAATTCAGCTACTTAACTAGGGATGGGTCTCAGGCTGAAGACTGCTCTTTACCGTCCTAGAAGCAGGAAAAAAAAACCTCTCTTCTTTCTCTGTTGGATGTGAGCTCAAACACCATAAAGGAGTTACCTCCCTTCCATCATCTTAGAAGCAGGAAAAACTTACCTTCCTTGTGTTAAAAGCAAGTAAAATTCCCCCGCAAAAGGAGTTGTATAGCAAAATAAACTTTAGATCTTGAAATTTTGAGAGATCAGGGATTCTCTGGAGGGGGTGCTTCCAGGCCTCAGCAAATTGTCCTACTGGTTTGAGCAATAAAGACAGCTCAAGCTGGTACCAAGCACCAATAGATTTGTCAAAGATCAGGGGCACCTCCACTCAGAATTCTTCTGTGGTTACCAAAATATTAACCCTCAAAATCTGAGAAAGGTCTCAGTTGTAAGGCTGGTTGCCTCACCGGGAGCACGGATGCAGACCACCCCCCTCTTCTTTTCAAAAGCTTGGACAAGCCCGGACGAGCTCAGGCAAGCTCAGACATGCTCAGGCTTTTTCCCTTCTCCCATGCTCACACAGCCTGACCCTCCCTTAAAAGAGCCCAGTATGCAAACAAGGTGTGGTAACCCTAGCGTCTTAACAACCGATAGCAGCCAAGTCTTAATAACCAATAGCAGCCGAGTCTTAACAACCAATAACAGCCGAGTCTTAACAACCAATAGCAGCCAAGTCTTAACAACCGATAGCAGCTGAGTAATTCCAACCAACAACAAGCCAAGTCCTAGGTAAAGGCTTGTAACTTACCCAATAGCAGTCCTGCTCTCCCACAACCAATCGAGCTGTTTCACTCCCTATAAAACCCCCTGTCTGAGAGGAGTCCATGCGACTTCTCCGGCCCCTCCTGTCGGACCGCAGAACCTCATGCGGGAGCCTGAATAAATTCCTTCGCATCAGATCTTCTTGTGCTGGCCTCAGTTTCTTCACTTTAAACTCGGCGAGAACAGACCTTACATCAGTTAATCTAGAAAGTTTATTTTGACAATGTTGATGGCGTGACACAGCCTCAGTAGGTCCCAAAGACATGTCCCCAAGGTCATCAGAGCACAGTTTAGTTTTACACATTTTAGGGAGACATGAGACCAGTCAACATATGTAAGATGAACATTGGTTGGGTCTGCAAAGACGGAGAGAGGGCTTCCTGGTCATAGGTGGATAAGAGACAAATGGTTGCATTCTTTTGAGTTTCTGATTAGCCTCTCCAAAGGAGGCAATCAGATATGCATTTATCTTGGGGATCAGAGGTGTGACTTTGAAAGAACAGGAGGCAGGTTTTCTGTAAGCAGTCCCCAGCTTGACTTTTCCCTTTAGCTTAGTGATTTGGGGGACTCAAGATATTTTTCTTTCAGACCTCCTCAGTATAATTCTTTCTTCTGATGAGGCAAGAATTGAGGTTGATGCAGACCTGTACAGATTCATCACCTCTAATGTGAGGACCATGACCTGTGACACAGTCCCTGGAGGTCCTGAGAACATGGACCCAAAGCAGTTTAGTTACAGATTGGTTTTATATGGTTTAGGGAGACATCAGACATTAATCAATATGAGCAAGGTATGCATTGGTTCCTTCCAGTGGAGGGTGGAGCTTACAGGTCATAGGCAAATTCAAAGATTTTTCTGATTGGCACTGTGCTTGGTGGCTCATACCTGTAATTCCAGCACTTTGGAAAGTCAACACGGGTAGATCACTTGAGGTCAGGAGTTCGAGATCAGCCTAGACCAACATGGTGAAACCCTGTCTTTACTAAAAATACTAAAATTAGCTGGGCATGGTGGCCGGGTGTGGTGGCTCATGTGTGTAATACCAGCACTTTGGGAGGCTGAGGCGGGCAGATCACGAGGTCAGGAGATCAAGACCATGGTGGCCAACATGGTGAAACCTTGTCTCTAATAAAAATACAAAAAAATTAGCTGAGTATGGTGATGCACACCTGTAGTCCCAGCTACTCAGGAGGCTGAGGCAGAAGAATTGCTTGAATCCAGGAGGTGGAGATTGCAGTGAGCCGAGATAGTGCCACTGCACTACAGCCTGGGTGACAGTGTAAGACTCCGTCTCAAAAAAAAAAACAAAATTACCTGGTATGGTGGCACACCTGTAATTCCAGCTACTCACAAGGCTGAGGCATGAGAATAGCTTCAACCAGGGAGATGGAGGTTGTAGTGAGCAGAGATCAGCCACTGCCTGGGCAACAGAGCAAGAATCTGTTTTTAAAAAAAATTTTTTTTTCTGGTTTTCAATTGGTTAAAAGAATTAAGTTATGGAAGCAAGCGACCGAGCCCAGCGGCAGCGGTGGCAGTGGCAGAGCGGGAGAAGGAATGGGATGCCAAGCAACAGGCCTTCTGCAACCTGGGGCCCTGGGTGAAGTGCTCCACCACCCTTGCCTCCAGAATCCCTGCCCAGAGTCCAGCGCCTCCTTCCTGTCCAGGATCACCTTCTGGTGGATCACAGGAGTTGTCTTGAATCTGCCTGTGCTGGCCATGTGGTCTCAGAGACACCAACTCTGAATGTGATAAACACAAGAGCCATGAGCAGCTTAAATCTCTGCAGAAGGCTTGGCCTGGGAAAGCCATACACTGGACTGCTCTTGCTTTAGCTTCAGATTTGGACATCCTCAGCTGTGTTGCTGCCTTCATTCGCAAACAACAACAAAAAAAGCTAGAGGCGGCTGGGCGCGGTGGCTCACGCCTGTAATCCCAGCACTTTGGGAGGCCGAGGTGGGTGGATCACGAGGTCAAGAGATCGAGACCATCCTGGTCAACATGGTGAAACCCCGTCTCTACTAAAAATACAAAAAATTAGCTGGGCACGGTGGCGCGTGCCTGTAATCCCAGCTACTCAGGAGGCTGAGGCAGGAGAATTGCCTGAACCCAGGAGGCAGAGGTTGCGGTGAGCCGAGATCGCGCCATTGCACTCCAGCCTGGGTAACAAGAGCGAAACTCCATCTCAAAAAAAAAAAAAACAAAAAAACCTAGGGGCATCATGCTACCTGACTTCAAACTATACTACAAGGCTACAGTAATCAAAACAGCATGGTACTGATAGCAAAACAGAGATATAGACCAATGGAACAAAAGAGAGGCCTCAGAAGTAATGCCACACATCTACAACCATCTGAGCTTTGACAAACATGACAAAAACAAGCAATGGGGAAAGGATTCCCTATTTAGTAAATGGTGTTGGGAAAACTGGCTAGCCATGTGCAGAAAGCTGAAACTACATCCCTCCTTACACCTTATACACAAATTAACTCCAGATGGATTAAAGATTTAAACATAGGACCTAACACCATAAAAACCCTAGAAGAAAACCTAGGCAATACCATTCAGGACATAGGCATAGGCAAGAACTTCATGACTAAAACACCAAAAGCAATGGTAACAAAAGCCAAAATAGACAAGTGGGATCTAATTAAACTTAAGAGCTTCTGCACAGCAAAAGAAACAATCATTAGAGTGAACCAGCAACCAAAAGAATGGGAAAAAAATTTTGCAATCTACCCATCTGACAAATGGCTAATACCCAGAATCTAGAAAGAAATTAAACAAATTTACAAGAAAAAACCCTATCAAAAAGTGAGCAAAGGATATGAATGGACACTTCTCAAAAGAAGACATTTATGCAGCCAACAAACATGAAAAAATGCTCATCATCACTGGTCATTAGAGAAATGCAAATCAAAATCACATGAGATACCATCTCATGCTAGTTAAAATGGCAATCATTAAAAAATCAGGAGACAACAGATGCTGGAAAGGATGTGGAGAAATAGGAATGCATTTACACTGTTGGCAGGAGTGTAAATTTGTTCAGCCATTGTGGAAGACAGTGTGGCAATTCCTCAAGATATAGAACTAGAAATACCATTTGACCCAGCTATCCCATTACTGGGTATATACCCAAAGGATTATAAATCATTCTGTTATAAAGACACATGCACACATACGATTATTGCGGCACTGTTTACAATAGCAAAGACTTGGAACCAACCTAAATGCCTGTCAATGATAGACTGGATAAAGAAAATGTGGCACATATACACTGTGGAATACTATGCAGCCATAAGAAAGGATGAGTTCATGTCCTTTGCAGGGACATGGATGAAACTGGAAACCATCATTCTCAGAAAACTGACACAAGAACAGAAAACCAAACACTGCATGTTCTCACTCATAAGTGGGTGTTGAACAATAAGAACACAGGGACACAGGGAGGGAAACATCACACACCAAAGCCTGTCGGGAGGAATGGGGGATAAGGGAGGGAAAGCAGGGGGTGGAAGGATTGGGGAGGGATAACATTAGGAGAAATACCTAATGCAGATGACAGGGGGATGGATGCAGCAAACCACCATAGCATATGTATACCCATGTAACAAACCTGCATGTTCTGCATATGTACCCCAGAACTTAGTATAATTTTTAATAATAAATAAAT
The DNA here is from genome assembly GCF_030222135.1 of Aotus nancymaae. Taxonomy (NCBI): domain Eukaryota; kingdom Metazoa; phylum Chordata; class Mammalia; order Primates; family Aotidae; genus Aotus; species Aotus nancymaae. Next base: position 29,575,746 of record NW_026988443.1, on the reverse strand, counting down.
CAAATGCAGCCTTGTTATGCTGCCCAGGTGGTTCTCAAACTCCTGGTCTCATGCAACCTCAAACTGCCAAGTAGCTGCAACTATAGGTGTGTATCACCACATCCAGCTACTTTTTCTTCAATTTTTAATATTTTAGTCTCACTACAGAACCAATAATATAAGTAGAGGAACAATCTCTCCTACCAAGTATATAATACCCAAATAATAAATGTCCAAGAAAAACAGCTATGTGCTATTTGTTGTACAGTTTTTCAACTAGAAGGTGCCAGGGAGATTCCATGATTACCACAAGTAATTTGATCCACTGAAGATTTATACTGGCAAAAATACAGATGTTACACTATTATGATTTGAAAGTCAAAGTATTAATATTTATCTAATTAAACCGTAACCAAATTTCATATTTTCTCTATTGCAGAAAGCATTTCCTAATGTGATTTTTCTGTTGCTATGTATGTTTCAGTTCATTTTTGTTCAGCCCTGACCCTGTCACAGTACTTATCAATCTTTTCTTAGTTACCAACGTTAAATAAATTTTTTTAATCAACTAAAAAAAAAAACAAAAGAATTAAGTTGTTATCTAGAGACTTGGAATATTAGTATATAACAAAAATTTTTTTTAATTAAAAATTAAAAGACAACGTGGAATCAATAGAAAGAAGTGTCTGGGTTAAGGATCTTACTATATAAAATAGATGGTAAATGTCTCTTATAAGGCCTTAAAAGGTTCCAGACTTAGTTAAATCTCCCCTAGATCAAGATAAAGCCTAGAAAGGGGAGGGGATTCTCTACAGATTCTAGATTTCCCCCACAAGAGACAGCTTTTCAGGGCCATTTAAAAAATGTCAAAGGAATATATTTTGGGGGTAAAATACATTGATTTCTTCCAGGGCCTGCTATCTGATGTGTCATGCTAGGTTCAGGTCGGAATTTGGTATCAATGCTACAGAGAATCTGTTTTGTGTCTTAAGATCAGAATGTTTTAAGATCTCTGTTTTAAGGTTTTAATGCTGGTCCGTTGTGTCTGGATTCTAAAGGGCGGAGGGGATAATGAGGCATGACCTAAACCCCTTCCCATCACAGCCTGAGTTAATTTTTCAGGTTTACTTTGGAATGCCCTTGGTTGAGAGGAAGGTCCATTCAGTTGGCTGGGAGGCTTAGAATTTTATTTTTGCTGGGATTGAGAGATGCATAATGAAAAATAAATAAATAAATAAATAAATAAAAGAGAAAAAAAATAGAATTTTACTTTTGCCTGACAGTTTCCCAAAATGTCCAGTGAGCCTCACCTCTCCTTTAGAAGTATCGCCCCTGTGCCCACAAAAATCCCTGCAAAGCCTGCAGGGGCCACCTTAAAGCCTGTGCCACCTTAAGCAGGCCCCACCCCCGGCCCAGCCAATGGGCTGGCGGCGGCAGCACCAGCTGCCGCCACAGTGGCTGACTGGTTGGTCACCCTGCCCACCCGACCCAGTGCTCACACCCTTTGGCCAGTGCTCACACCCTGACTGGTGCCTGGCTATGGCCCAATTGCTCCGGGCTGCGACCTGGGGGATGTTCCCCTGGAGGGGGTACTGCTCCCAGAAGGAAAAGGTAGGGGGAGAGAAGAGAAGTGCCCTGGAGGGACGGGGTGGGGAGAGGGGAGTAGGGAGCCTGATCCCAAGTTTCCCGGGCTCTGTGACGCCCCAGCACCAAGTGACCTGACCTTAGGCAAAAGGGCACTGGGCTGACCCTGTGGCAAATGGGGGTGTAGGGTGAGCTGAGGCCCCACTGCTACCACAAGTAGGGTTGGGGAGTCAAATGGGTGCTCCTGGGTGGCTATGGAATAAAGCACACCTGTGGAAGAACACCCTGAAGGAGAGGACCTGGGTTCCAGGCTGGGCTTTGTCCTTAACTTGGCCTCCATTTCTCATCTGCAAAATGGGAAGAAACCCCCTGAAGGGCTCCAGAAGCCCCCAGCCAAGGTAGAGTAGGGAGGGGGCAGTGGAAGCTTTTCCTCCCTGCCATTCCCTTATCAAGCTCTGAGTCCCTTGTGGCTAGGGCAGTGCTTAGTTGGCCCTGGGGAAAGGAGGAAGTGAGGGACCTTTCCAGTTCACTCAGGCAGGGCTGGCTGTTGAAGGAACCCGGCCGATAGCCTTTTTTGCAGAGTGAATTCTGGTTTTTATTTTTATTTGGCCGGCTGGGCACTGTGGCTCACGCCTGTAACGCCAGTACTTTGGGAGGCCAAGGCAGGTGGATCGCTTGACCCCAGGAGTTAGAAACAAACCATCCTGGGCAACATAGACACTTTTTATTTTTAAATTATTTTTAAATTCTGGTGGTGTTTCTTCTGAGGGGAAACTTTGACCCCAATGGTTCTGTTTGGAAAAGGGGCATTTCTGGATAGTGGGTTTGTTTAAAACCTGGCAAGGATGGTGTCAGTGAGGGGTGGGAGGGGAGGCCCACTCCAGTCCCCAGCCCTCCCCCCTGACACTGGGGCAGGGCTGTGGCCCCAGGTGTTTTTCAGGGGACCCTGGCAGTGTGTTTCTCCTCTACAGGGCGAGCTCTGCAGGGACTTCGTGGAGGCTCTGAAGGCCGTGGTAGGAGGCTCCCACGTGTCCACTGCCACTGCGGTCCGAGAGCAGCACGGGCGCGATGAGTCGGTGCACAGGTGTGGGGGAGCTCGCGGGCCCCCTCCCCTGTCTTCCGGATTCAACCGCAGCTGGGAGCGAGGGTCCTAGGTTGCCTTCCTCCTCAGTCATCTGTTTTGGGGTGCTCTGGCGTGTTCTCTGCCCCTCGCTCACTGTAGCCTCGGGACCAGAGGGCGCCACGCCCCCCTAAATCGCTGAGGGTCTGATTCTAGGTGCCAACCCCCGGATGCTGTGGTGTGGCCCCAGAACGTGGAGCAGGTCAGCCGAGTGGCAGCCCTGTGCTACAGCCAAGGTGTGCCCATCATCCCATTCGGCACCGGCACCGGGCTGGAGGGTGGCGTCTGCGCTGTGCAGGTACAGCGGGGCTCCACTGCCCGCCCCGGGGCTGGTCCCACCACACCTTGGCACACCTGTGGCTGCCTCCCCCGCCACACGCGGCTCCTTGGGTCCGCTCCCGCCCGCGGGCTGCCTGCCTCTGGGGTTCTGGCCTGGCTGCTGGGGGTCACCCGCGGGGTGTGGCCCGGGGGCCGTGGCCAGGTCAGAGACCCAGGTCCGCAGTCGTCTTAGCACCTGTCCCCACCAGGGCGGCGTCTGCATTAACCTGACGCAGATGGACCAGATCCTGGAGCTGAACCTGGAGGACTTCTCTGTGGTGGTGGAGCCCGGCGTCACCCGCAAAGCCCTTAACACCCACCTGCGGGACAGCGGCCTCTGGTTTCCCGTCGGTAGGACTCGCGGACCTTGGGGCCCTGAGGACACCTTGGAAGCAGGGCTGCGTCTGGGGTTCAGGGGACCTTCCTTCCCCAGCCCGAGAGAAAGGGCCTCCCGTCTCTGAGGCTGCCTTCTCCTGCACGCTGCTCTCCAGACCCAGGCGCCGACGCCTCTCTCTGCGGCATGGCGGCCACCGCGGCTTCGGGCACCAACGCGGTCCGCTACGGCACCATGCGGGACAACGTGCTCAACCTGGAGGTGGTGCTACCGGATGGGCGGCTGCTGCACACGGCGGGCCCACGCCGGCACTTCCGGTGAGCGCCCTCTGCCGGGGCCCTGGGCACTGCCGCGAGGCTGCCCTGCAGAGGCCGTGCTATGAAAGGCGCCTCCTGCGGGCCACCTGGTTTGGCGGGCTAGGCTTCTACAGGCTCTGAAGCCCGGTCACCTGGGCCAAAGTGGGTGGGACATGGGTTTGCTCTCCCTGCGTGAGGCTAATTTGGTTTGTGGAACAGAAAGCACTGGGCCAGGGAATCTGGGCCCGAGGGAGGCCAGCCCAGACCTCATTGCCTGGGGTCGGTGTCCTGGGTTCCAGCCTGGGCTCTGACCAGAAATCCCTGATCACATGGCCTAGCACTCACCTTGTGTGTCACTGGGACCTAGGAAGAGTGCAGCCGGCTACAATCTCACGGGGCTCTTCGTGGGCTCAGAGGGGACGCTGGGCCTCATCACAGCCACCACCCTGCGCCTGCACCCTGCCCCTGAGGCCACGGTGGCTGCCACATGTGCGTTCCCCAGTGTCCAGGCTGCTGTGGACAGCACTGTACACATCCTCCAGGCTGCAGTGCCCGTGGCCCGCATTGGTGAGCTGAGGACTGGGGCAGTCAGGGTGGGCTCCATGGAAGAGGCCCCCTGGGAAGGCCAGGCCTCACCTGGCCTGCCCTCTCTCTGGATCCAGAGTTCCTGGATGAAGTCATGATGGATGCCTGCAACAGGTACAGCAAGCTGAATTGCTCGGTGGCGCCCACACTCTTCCTGGAGTTCCATGGTTCCCAGCAGGCACTGGAGGAGCAGCTGCAGCGCACAGGTATGCTGGGGTGGAGTGGGGCAGTGGGGTGGGTGGCCGCTTAGGCCCTGTGTCAGCCCTCCTCCCCCAACTGCAGAGGAGATAGTCCAGCAGAACGGAGCCTCTGACTTCTCCTGGGCCAAAGAGGCCAAGGAGCGCAGACAGCTTTGGGCAGCACGACATAATGCCTGGTACGCAGCCCTGGCCTTGAGACCAGGCTGCAAGGTAAGCTGGGGCTGGGCTGCAGCTGGGGCCCACAAACCTTTCCTTAACCCACCACCTTAGTGCACAGAGCAGAAGGCTGAGCCCCCACAAGGGGGCTGGGCCTGGCTGAGCAAGTGCTAGAACCGGGGGCTGCAGACCACCCCACCCAGCTGTTCAGACACCATATACAGGGAAAGCACAGTTTTCAGAAGCCCTTCCTGTGAGCCAGGTTGTGGGAATGCTCTTGGGAGTTGTAAACAGGGACGACTTCCTGGAGGAAGAGATGATACAGAGGGGGATGTCAGCCTAACTTGGGGAAGGGAAGTCTGGGCTCCAGGCAGCTATGCAAAGGCTCACCAGCCTGGGGGTCGGGGTAGTAGCCACGGGGGAGTGTGGACAGCCTCTGCAGGGAGGTGTGGCAAGCACACCTGGGCCAGTGGTCTCCTGCGTTGTGTTGGAGGGAGGTGAGGGCTGAGGCCTAGAGAAGAGTAGGAGATTTCCTTGTGTGAGGCCCCGAGCTGAGGCCCAGTGCCCCCAGACCCATCCTCAGCCTTGACCATGGTAACCCTCTACCCCCAGGCAGGCAGGGATGACTCACAGGCCTCCCCTCTGACCAGGGCTACTCCACGGACGTGTGTGTGCCCATCTCCCGGCTGCCAGAGATCGTGGTGCAGACCAAGGAGGATCTGAATGCCTCGGGACTCACAGGTTCTGCCCGTCCTGCTGCTGGGGAGAGGTGGGGAAGTGTTGGGGCTGACCAGAGCCTGGGCCAGCAGGAGGCAGAAGGAGGGCTGGGCTGGAGAATAGCTCTGTCCTCTGGGCCCCCAGGAAGCATTGTCGGACATGTGGGTGACGGCAACTTCCACTGCATCCTGCTGGTTAACCCTGACGACGTCGAGGAACTGGGCAGGGTCAAGGCTTTTGCAGAACAGCTGGGCAGGTAGGAGGAAAGCCAGGGATGAGGAGAGCTGAGGGCAGCCGAAAGTCAGCCCACTGAGGATGTCTCCTCCCTGCCCTCAGGCGGGCACTGGCCCTCCATGGAACATGCACGGGGGAGCATGGCATCGGGCTGGGCAAGCGACAGCTGCTGCAGGAGGAGGTGGGCGCCGTGGGTGTGGAGACTATGCGGCAGCTCAAGGCAGTGCTGGATCCCCGAGGCCTCATGAACCCAGGCAAAGTGCTGTGAGTGGCTCTGAGCACTTAGCCCATGGGTTCCCAGACTACAGAGCCTCTGTTCTGGAACTTTACTTCATGCTACAGCCCCTGCTAGGGACAGACAGTAGCTGATGCTGTCATCCTGCCAGCGAGCCCACAGAGAAGCCAGGGCACTGGGTTAATCCCCAGATCTCTGGCTGGCCCCAGGAGCCTTTGGCTCAGTAAATGACCCAGGGTGGTTCCCGGCAAAGCTGCTTGCTCTCTGTTTCTACGCATCCTGTCCTGGCTGGAAGAGATGGTCTGAGTCCACTTAAGACTCTGACGACCTCTCCCCCGAGGCCTCCCACTATGGGGGGACCCTTCCCCCTTCATGTAGTGACAGGAACACTCCTTTCCTGGTATGGGAAGCGACCTCCCATGCCATGCTGATAGGTCTCCTTGGCGCCTCCTCAAATAAATCTGAAATCAACCTGAAACCCACCTGCAACTAAGGTTCTCTGTCCTTTGGCCAGTGACCTCTTCGTTTTGGATCTGTTCTCTGACGTCTTGTAGCCTGGGGAGGGGGTGGTGTTCAGGCTTCAGAAGATGTGGCAAGCACACCTGGGCCAGTGATTTCCTGCAAGGACAGAACCCAGGTCCCTGTCCCAGTTACTCCATCTCAGACCTGAGGACCTGCCCATGGCAGATGTCACTTAGGATGGGATCCCCAACTGGGCCTGAACTGGGCCTCTGAACACAAGACTGTGTTCCTCAGCAGCTGCTACATCTTTAGAAACAGAGGTGAAACTTTCTGCACCCCCTCTCCTTGGGGTGATACATCGTACTACCAGCTGTTTTGCCCTGAAGGTCTGTCCATCCTGCCTAGGGCCTGCCCCAGTCTTGGGCTGGAGCCCGTCTTGAGACCTTGGCAGTTGTTCCACCTAAGCCCACAAGAGGGCACCTGACATCTACCACCGGCATCTGCTCCAGACTCAGGACTCACTTCTGCCCAGGGCCTGCAGCTCTCAGCCCTGGGCAAACCTCCCAGGGTCAGGGAAGGCCTGGCAGCCTGGAAGCCGGGCTAAGTCCTCCACCCTGCCGACAGGTCCCAGGAACCTGTAGTGCTGTCTCATCTTCCTTGCCCTTTCAGCCTTCAGTCTCCTTAGGAAAGGGGCATGTCACACCCCATGGTCTCCCTGGCCTCCAACCTGCTCCTCCTCCCACCAGCTGTTCAGTGCTCAGGCGGGCTGCTAGGCCTTGGGCAGAGGCAGCTGTGCTGAGACGCTTCAGTCCAACTTCAGTTTTTGGAACCCCTCCTCTGAGCTAACACTGGGCTCCAGCAGACAGCAGTGAAACCAACCTGAGCCTGGAGGCTACTCTGATGTTTCTGTCCCGCTCTGTCCTCGTGGGGAGTAGAGACCGTGCCAAGGGCTGATTGGTGACAAATCTCAGCCCTTTCCCCAAAACACCCCAGCACACATGTGCTCATCACCGAGGCAGCCCTCTTGCCCCTCCCCTTCCAGCCAGCCAGCCAGCCACCCACTCTTGCAGGTGAGAATCCTGCAGGTGTCAGGCTCGCCCTCCTGGGTAGGGCTTGTCTGTGACGCGCCCTCCAGTGCCTGGCAACTAGGAGGCGCTCAGCAAATGACCATTTCCCCACAATCTTTTATTAAGAAAAATTCCAAACATACAGAAAAGTTGAAAGAACAAGTACACTGTTCACTGAAATACCAGCCACTGCAGATTCAACAATGAACATTTTGGCCTTATTTGCTTTGCGTATTTTGGGGGGAATCATTTGGAGTTAAATTACACATTTTTTGAAGGCATTCACCTATATAATTCAGCATCTATATCCTAAAAATGAGGACATTCTCCCATGAACCTCGGTACCATTAGATGGCTATTAGAGAATGGTTGTTCTTAGTGAGGGGCTCACGTCCAGGAACCTCATAAAGTGTGCTAGGCCCTTAGCAGAGTGGGTAGAATCTGCTCCCCAGTTCCCTCACATTCTCTCCCATCCCAGAAAGGCAGAACAGCGGCAACATGGAATTCTGGAGAGCTGTCGGGATGGTGTATGGCAAACACAAGCTCCACTTGGGAAGCCCCGACAGCCTCAATCCCACCCCCACACCAAGAGTGGGCAACCTGGGTCCAAATTCAGGATACTGCAGCCGACGGGGCTGCAGCGTGCCAGGTAGAATGAAGTCGCCGGGGGATGGGGGTGAGCACCAGCCCCTAGAGCCTGGAATAGCACCCGGCGTGGGCTACAGCCCTGCCCCACCCGACTCACGGCTGCTTGGCTCACCCATGGCACTGCCAAAACAGCAGACTCAAGCTGCCAAGGTGGGCACACGAAGCCTCCGTTTCCAGGTCCAGGGGTCAGGCAAGGAGATCTCCTTCAGGGCTGGGCCCTGCCTCGCCAGCTTTGCTGGTGGAATTAAATATAGCACAGGGAGACACAGTTGCCAGGCAGAAGCAGGAGGTGCTGTGAATAGAACAGTGCCCTTTGTGGTGACAAAGCTACGGGGAGCCTGCTGTGACTGCCAGGACCTGCAGGGCAACTCCCCCGGCCCACAGTGGCCTCGGAGCTGCGTGGTTTTGTCCCTGCTTCACAAGGGAAACATCTGAAGTTCAGAGGAAGCTGTTTCCCCACAATCACCCTGCCAGGCAGGAAAGCCTGAATGCAGTGCAGAGACACGTTCCTGCCGCCAGCTCTCACAACGGCCCCAAGGTCTTTACCCCAGACGGGTCCGCGCTGAGGCCCAGGCTCCGAACCACCAAGTCTTCTTCAGTGTTTCTCCGCTGGCCCTGCCTCATGTTTGCCCACTGGCCTGTTGTGAACGCCCTTGCAGAGTAGGTGCTTCTGGAAGCATCTGATGGAGGGTGACTGCGGAGCCAGGGGCTGTGGCAGCAGGGAGATGGTTCAGCACATCAGGCGGGCCTGAGAAGGGTCAGAGCAGAGAGGGTGTGTAGTCGTCTCCCTCCAGAGCTTTCCCTTGCTGGCTCTGCAGGAGGCTCTGGAATGCTGCTCCGGGAGCCCGCTGGGCATGGGGACACAGGCCAAGCCTGCACTGCTGCTCCCTGTCTGAAGCTGCCCGCCCAGCCCACAGTTTGCCAACTTCTGTGAGCCTGAGTGGCTGGTTCTGGTTCAAGGGCTCCAAGCTGGCACAGCCCCAAACCAAGGCCTCTTCCTGGGCCTCAATGAAGCATGCCCATGAGTCAGCACTGAGATGCAAACTGAGCAACAGGCAGGGCGAGTGGAACGTGGGATGGGGAGCAGAGGCTGGAAGGAGGGGGGCTGGGCCCACACCTGGAAGAACCCACATCCTTGCAGCCGCTGGTGGCTGCAACATCTTGGCCCCTGCAGATCTCTCCAGAGTTCCAGCAAAATTACTCCACAGAGGGCAGATTGGTTCCATGATGCTTAAGAGGTCAGGAAGCTTACAGGAGGCACACCTGACTTGCCACTCTCCCTCCACCCAGGCCTGACAGTCTGAGGACCAATTCACACACCTGGAGCCCCAAGTAGTAGCCTGAAGGAATGCTAAGGAGGTAGGTGAGGGAGTGGGGGCAGGCCCTTGCCCCCATTTCTTGATTGTATAACAACACTTCATTAAAATAAAATCACACAGTGCATCTTTTATTAGACATTTTAATACCATATCAAAACACCTTGACTAATGAAGAAAGCTTTTCTCCCAAGCTCTGAACATTTTTTTAAACATTTGATGTTTTTTTTTTTGTATTTTAATATATAAATACAGAAACCTATCTTGCATGGGCTGATGCCACGTGTGAACATCAATGGCTAAAATGTTCTCAAACATAGTGCCTGAAAACAGGGGTAGCTGTACATATTTCTTAGTAAGTCTTTTTTTTTTTGTTTAAGTTTTCTGGGAAAAAAAATCCACAAGGGCCTAAGAATAACGTTCAGGCATTTTTGCAGGACACTTGTGATTGTTAAATCCTCTGAACTGACCGGAACCAGGAGGAAAGAAGGGAAAAGAGATGGGATCAGTGGGAAGAAAGTTCTCAATGGGTTGTTTTTTGGCAATGAAGTCAAGATATTAGGCTCTCAAGGGGAGAAAAGAGCAAAACCAAGCCAGAAAAGTAGAGGGAAAAAAACTAAACCCAAAGTAGAGAAGTTGGTGGTGGAGAGGGCCAGCTGGGGCAGGGAAGAGACTGTGCTCGCCCGCCATCCGAAGGCTGGCGGCGAGGGCTTGGCTGTGTTCGTCTGTCACTGAGAGGGTTATGGCTGCGCAGCAAACAGCAAGCTGTAAACATCACGAGGGAAAACACCAGTCGACACTAGACTTTTTTTTATGTAATTTTTTTTTTTGTAAACACTTTAAAGACAGACCCACAATGCCTTTCAAAGGTGAAAAAGAAAATGCCCTTTCCCTCCTGGGCTGAGGGGTGAGGGGAAGGATAGTAGTTGATTCATTCTTCTTTCAAACTTGTTCTCATCCAATTTGGTGTCCTCAGGGAGGAAGGGAGAACCATGATCTGGAAGTCAGTGCAGAAGGGGTGCCCTGTTCCCGCTGGTGTCCCAAGCTCAGCTCTGCCCCAGGGTTCGGTGAGCCTCCTCCTGGGAGCAGGGGCTGTCTGTCCCTGTGTGGACCGTAATAAGTAAGTCGTGCTCCGTCGGGCCGAGGGCCGGCTGCTGCATCCCAGGGCAGCTGCATCCCGAGAGGGCAGGCAGGGCTGGGGCGTCTGTACAGGACCCCCGAAGCCAAACAGCACGCAGGGAATTTGCAGCCATGCGCCTGGGCAGGTTCTACTCCCCTGCCTCTCTCCCCCTCGCTCTTTCTTCTCCCCTTGTCATCAGTTTTTGAGGTGAAGGTAAAAAGAGCAAATGTCCCTGATTTGTCTGACATCATCAGCTGTTCTGGGAATTTACTTGGAATAAATAAAATAAGCCTAACAAAAGAAAACAAAAACAAGAGAGAGAGAAGGGGAGGGAGGAAGAAAAGAGGCCCCAAAACCTTTGGCTGTGAGATGAGTTGGGCTTTTGTTTTTTATGGGGGTTTTGTCTACTTTGTTTTTACCAGAAAAAGGAAAATGGCAGCCCAGAACTTTGAAGGGACAGGTGAGATGGGGGTCAGGGAGGATGGTCGGCAGCAAGCAGTGTACCCCTAGGGGAGACCTGGGGAGGCCAGACCCAGCAGTGAGCCGCGGATGTGTGGAGTCAGCACCCATTACTGTGGGATGGAGGGGTCGAGTCTGGCCTGGAGGCCTCAGATTCATCTGGAAGCCACGCGGGAAGAACCAGCGGTAAAGTGATCGCTGACAAGCACTTTGCAGGGAACAATGTGCCGCCTCCATGGCTGTCTGTTTAGTAAGTGCAATGTCCTTACAGCAGCAGGGAGCAAGATTATCCCCGTCAACAAAGAAGAGGCGGAGACTCAGAGGTGAGCGAGGATGAGGCCAAGCCAGGCACACACCCAGCGCTCAGGCTCCTTTTCCTGCTCGTGCACATTCCCAACAAGAAAGATCTTCCTGAACTTTCTTTAGGAACATAGACTGCACCGGTCTTTTCCCCAAGGAATCCTAACTCTTCTGAGCCTGTTCTTCGTAACTGCCCATGTTGGTTTGTATCTCTTGTCCTTCCCAGAGAAAATCATTTCCAGATAACTACCTGCTAACTGATAAGGTGCTCCTTCCCTCTGCTCCTGCTTTCTTCTTGGTGGCATAAGGGCAGCTCCGTTCCCCCACCTACAGGCCCCTAAAGTGACCTGACCCCAAGCCTTAAGGCCGGAGCACCCCCACCCATGGGCTCACCTTTGAGAGGAGTCAGCAAGCAAGCCCGCAGTTCAGTCCGCAGGGTGTTCCGGACACGATCTGTTCACTTCAAACCATGAGTCTATGCAGCTGTGGGGAGAGGCCGCAAGAGAAACTGCGTTACCTGCTGCCCAGGCTGTTTTGAAGGGGATCTTTCAAAGGGCCAGATTCCTCAGCAGGAGCTTCCTAAGTCTCTTCTGAAAGGACCCCAGGGAAACACAGTCATGTCTCCAGATATCCCTACTTTCTGAAGCAGGAAGAAGAGAGAACACCAAGACTGGTCTTGGCCCAGCCGGAGACAGCAGTGGTAGGTACAGGCTCAGGGGGATCTGGTGCAGTAGGAAGGGGCAGGGCGACCTTGAGAAGGACCAAAGCTTTCTGTGAACAAAGCCCAGGCAGCAGCCACTATCGAGAAGGTGAGAGCGGTGGACCCCACAGGTCAGCTAGTCAGCTGTCTCCAAGACTCCAAGGGCAGGGAAGTGGAAACAGTGGCATGGCAGCAAGGCCATGGCTGTGGGCGCTAGGGTCCTGAAAGAGCCCCTTCCTGGGTCAAAAGAACAGCTGTGAGGCTCCCTCCCAGTGGGTGACCTCTTAGGAGAGCCCCAAGCTCTACCCCTCAGCCATGATCAGCTGATCTGCAGCAGCATCTAGTCCTTCCTGCAAGAGGTGGGAGGGGAGCCAGACAGTGAAGCCCTGGTCTCCAGTGTTTACAGAAAAAGGCTCTCTGCATCAAAGAGGGAACAGATTTTGCCCCAAGACAGCTTCCTGATTTGTAAACCAACATCTGGGCATTTTCAAAGACAGGAACCAGACATAATTTGCATAATTCTCCCCTAGGGCCAAAGATTTCCTTTTCTGGTTCTGGTTAATGTTCCCAGGGACACTGCAAGGCTCTGCGCTAGGAACTAGACCAAGAACCTCTTCCAGGCCAGCCTTGAGCCTCCTCTGCACCAGCCACGCCGTGTGCCATGCCCGGTTGTCACCCTGTGCAGCAGTGGCCCTGAGAGGCAGGCTTTGAAAGACCTGTGTGTCAGGAAGAAGCTCTGGGGTTGAGGACTCGGACAGCAGGTTCTGGCCACAGGCAGCACAGTGTCCTCCTGTCTTGGGCAAGAAGGTGTCTTCCTTCCAGCTGAAAACAAGGAGGAGGCTTACACTGGAGACTGAGGACGCATCTGGGCCCTGCTACTTAAAACTGCGCCCAGTACCCCTCGGGAAATGGCTCTTCCTGCCTCCTGGCCCTCCAGGGAGAAGGCCAGTGCAAGGCCGTGGCACACTCTGCCTGGCCTTCCTCGCACAGATTGACGTTCTCCCCCTGTGAAGCAGACGAGCCCAGAGAGGAAGAAAAGGCAGGGAGACAGATGGAGAACCAGCCTTCCCGGTGGGACCCTAAGCTCCTCCAACCTGGGAGGCTCTACACGTCTCGCCATCAGCTCCGAACCCCAAACCCTCAAACCAGAGCACGCCTCCAGCAACTCAACTCTGTCCCGCGCTTGGGATGCTCGCACCTTCCTGCCGGCACATTGTCTATCTGTGTGCTGGACTCTGCCCTTACCCACTTGGAGCCAGAGGTGGGAGAAGAGGTCATCCCATAACCAAAGGAGACAGAATGGCTGGAGATGGGGGTCTGCCCCTCTGGGAGGGAGATGCACTGAGCCGCCCTGCCGACCCCTCCCCTACCTTTTGTGATAGATGCACAGGCAAGGCAGCCTGGCTATCGTGTCCCCCTGCAGCAGCTCTTCCAGGCAGATCACACACTCACCCGCGTCTTTAGTCAGCACATCATCTGCAAGGGGGACAGAGGAGGGTGCAAAAGGGTTAGTCACTAGTGGACAGCTGGCACTGGGCAGGCAAGGGCCTAGCAACTAGGGGACTACTTAGCTGCCCCAAACTGTGCCCGGCTCTGTGGGGGACACAGAACCCCCAGAGGGACCTTGACCTTAAGATTGTCACTGTGGAGATAAAGCATGCACACATGTTAATTACCCAAAAACGAAATGGGATTAATCCCAACATGCGATTAACCAAAAGCTGAGGTAATGGCGGACGAAAAAGGCCTGGAGAAGGGTAGACGCGAAGCAGGGGCAGCATGAGGCAAGCTGTTTTCCTCCACAGACGCTTTCCTAAACACACACACAGCCAGTACGCGGATTTCTGGTTTGGAAAAATATGGTATTGGGGAGAATGGTAGGAGGCAACAAAGAGGGGGAGAAACAGGTCCCCAAGCAAATGTGTGTGCATGGAGGTTCACAGCAGCGTTGTTCACAAGGGCCCAAAGGTGGAAACAACCCAGTGTCCACCAACTGCGCAACAGATAAACAAAATATGTTGTTTTCCTATGATGGAATACCACTCAGCCAAGACAAGGAAGAACCGCCACATGCTACAACATGGATAAACGTCAAAAATATTACACTTAGTAAAAGAAGCCAACTATTGTATGAACCCATTTATATGAACTGTCCAGAACAGATAAATCCATAGAGATAGAAAGAAGACGGGCATTGGGGACAGGGGGAAATGGGGAATGACTGCTTAATGGGTAGGGGGTTTTCTACCACCACCTTTTTACCTTTTTTTTGGAGGGAGGGGACAAGAGTCTCACTCTGTCGCTCAGGGTGGAGTGCAATGGCGCGATCTCGGCTCACTGCAACCTCCAACTCCCAGGTTCAAGCATTTCTCCTGCCTCAGCCTCCTGAATAGCTGGGATTACGGGCAACCGCCATCACGCCTGGCTAATTTTTTTGAATTTTTAGTAGAGACGGGGTTTCTCCATGTTGGCCAGGCTGGTCTTGAACTCCTGACCTTTGAGCCACCATGCCTGGCCAAAAACTTTCTTGTGGTAAGTCTAACATATGCTCTATCTTCTTAACAAATCTTCAAGTGTACAATACAGTATTGTCAACTATAGTCACTATGTTGTATGGCAGATGTCTAGAACTTACCTTGCATAACTGAAATGTTATACCCATTAATTGACCACTCCCCTTCGCCCCGCCTAGCCGCTGGCCACCAACAGTCTACTCTCTGCTTCTATGAGTTTGACTATTTTAGCTACCTCACATAAGTGGAATCACATTAGGAGTTTCTTTCTGGGGCGATGAAGTATTTAGAACCAGGTAAAGGTGGGAATTGTGAATGTCCTAAATGCTACTAAATTGTACATTTAAAAATGGTTAATTTTATGGTGAATTTCATCTCAATTTTTAATTTTTTTTTTTTTTGAGATGGAGTCTCGCTCTGTCCGTTGCCCAGGCTGGAATGCAGTGGCACGATCTCAGCTCACTGCAACTTCCACCTCCCAGTTTCAAGCAGGTCTCCTGCCTCAGCCTCCCAAATCGTTGGGACTACAGGTGTGTGCCACCATGCCCGGCTAATTTTTTGCATTTTTAGTAGAGATGGGGTTTCACAATGTTAGCCAGAATGGTCTCAATCTCCTGCCCTTGTGATCCACCCGCCCCGGCCTCCCAAAGCGCTGGGATTACAGGTGTGAGCCATCGTGCCCGGCCTTGATCTCAATTTTTAAAAAGAAAGAAACAAAAAAGACCCTGCTCACCATCCCAAAAAGAAGGAATGGAATGAAGCTACTTGCACCCGTGGGAACCCAGTAGTTTTTATTAAGTTCCTATGACATTCTGAATTCCATCTCATTTTTTAAAAAGAAAGAAACAGACCCCGCTCACCAACCCACAAAGAAGGAATGGAAGGAAGCTACTCGTACCTGTGGGAACCCAGTGGTTTGTATTAAGTTCCTATGACATTCTGTGTGCTGGCGACTCAGTGAATAGCCATGATCTTGGGATTCAAGCAGCTAAATACACTAGCGGGGAAGCTGAACAAGGAACCCAAAAGACACAGCATGGGGATTTCCAGTAGGTCTTCTGATGGAGAGGCCCAGGTCTGAGAGTAAGGAGAAAGATACCTCATCAGGGCAGGGGCTGTTCTTTAGAGAAGGTTGAGGATGGATGAAGCTGGGGTGGGGACGGGAGATTCTGGGCACAGGGAGCCTTGTGTTCTGCTGTGGTGCCTGGAGCCGACACCAAGGAGTGCGCAGTGGCCCTGTGCGTGCCAATGGGGGCAGCAGGACCCATAGCAGATGCCTGAACTATGGGAGGGTGTCCAGGAAGAAGGCATGAGAATGAAGGGACCAATTCTGAGCTGGGTGGAAGGAGGCCCGGCAAGCTGATGGCGACCTCCAGGAGGCTGCTGAAGCCTAGGGCTGAGATTTGGAACAGAGACATGAGTGCCAGGCATGGATGTGAGATAAAGAGGCAGTCCAGGGAGAAAGTTCAGACCAAAATCCAAAGAAGGCAGAAGACAAACCCAGGCTGACATGAATATTTGAAGGGCAGGTGAAAGAGGTGACGTGAACAAAAGGCGACCCAGAGGTTCTCTAAGCCAAAGGGGAAATAACAGGAGAGCGGCGTCTCTGCTGCGCAGAAGGTAGAGCTTGCGGCAGGATCCCTTCTCCATCACTAAAGGAGCTTGACTTCCCCGAACACTGCCAGGGACAGACTGTGAGTCCGTGTGCGTGATTTCCTTTGAGCCTCACCATCTTCCGAGCTGGGCAGGGCACCCGGTAGTTATTCTCATTTTGCGAATGAGGATCCGGAAGCCTAAGGAAGTAACATACCTGCTCATGAGAGGGCTCGCAGATGGTGGGGCTGGGACTGGGACCCTCTGTTTGAGAGGCTTTCCCACTGCTGTTTCTTTGTGTTCTCTGATTATTCTGGTGGAAAGGCAAACGCCTGGAACCCATAAAATGAAGATTCTTCATAACCCAGAAGGCTATGGCTTCCACTCCTCAAAGTCCCCCTACCAGGAACCCCAAGGGACCCTGAAGTCCCCAGGCACATGAGTTGTGAGAGAAGTCACTCTCAGTTTCCTGGTCACCAGGACAACCTGTGGTCATTTTCTGTCTAGAACATCTGGCTAGCCCAAGGGCCCACCTGAAAGGGTGACACAAACTGAGAAGGGGAATAGCACAGAGTCCGCTGCTGGAGCATTTGTCCCCTCAGACTCCAAACGTGGCAAGCAGTGGATGAACACATGGGCGTGATCCCCCACTTGAAAGCACTAGATACCATGCATATTCAAATGCGTGTGTAGGCACAGATCAAAGTTTGGAAGGAGGCACACACTTTCACAGGGTGGAAGAAAGGAGGACTTGAAGAAAAATCTTTTTATGTGCTTCTGTAGTGTTTGAATGTGCACTACTTTAGTTAAAAACCCCAATAGGGAAGCAGACTGGTTGCATTTTACTACGAAATGCACCAGAAGGATAAGATGGGTTGGTGGATGGATAAACGGGTCTAGTGTATACTGCAGACTCCAGGTGGTGTGTGTGCTGTTTAATAGGGGCGTTCTCTATACAACACTTTCAACTTTGCTATACACCAGGCACAGTGGCTCATACCTGTAATCCCAGCATTCTGGGAGGCTGAGGCAGGCGGCACTTTGGGAGGCCGAGGCGGGTGGATCACGAGGTCAAGAGATCGAGACCAACCTGGTCAACATGGTGAAACACCG
This sequence comes from Aotus nancymaae, assembly GCF_030222135.1. Taxonomy (NCBI): domain Eukaryota; kingdom Metazoa; phylum Chordata; class Mammalia; order Primates; family Aotidae; genus Aotus; species Aotus nancymaae. The sequence continues at coordinate 29,558,697 of NW_026988443.1, read as the reverse complement.
TCTCTACTAAAAATACAAAAATTAGCTGGGCATGGTGGCACGCGCCTGTAGTCCCAGCTACTTGGGAGGCTGAGGCAGGAGAATTGCCTGAACCCAGGAGGCGGAGGTTGCGGTGAGCCGAGATTGTGCCATTGCACTCCAGCCTGGGTAACAAGAGTGAAACTCCATCTCAAAAAAAAAAAAAGTTGGAGACTAGCCTGGCCAACATGGTGAAACCCTGTGTCTACTAAAACTACAAAAATTAGCCAGGCGTGGTGGCACACGCCTGTAGGCCCAGCTACTTGGGAGGCTGAGGCAGGAGAATCACTTGGACCCAGGAGGCAGAGGTTACAGTGAGCCAAGATTGTGCCACTGAACTCCAGCCTGGGCGACAGAACAAGACTGTCTCAAAAAAAAAAACATTAAAACTGGGCCGGGCGCAGTGGCTCACGCCTGTAATCCCAGCACTTTGGGAGGCAGAGGCGGGTGGATCACAAGGTCAAGAGATCGAGACCATCCTGGTCAACATGGTAAAACCCCGTCTCTACTAAAAATACAAAAAATTAGCTGGGCATGGTGGCGCGTGCCTGTAATCCCAGCTACTCAGGAGGCTGAGGCAGGAGAATTGCCTGAACCCAGGAGGCGGAGGTTGCAGTGAGCCGAGATCGCGCCATTGCACTCCAGCCTGGGTAACAAGAGCCAAACTCCGTCTCAAAAAAAAAAAAAAAAACTTTGCTGAATGTTTGACATTTTTCATAATAAAACAGAGGAAAACTCTCAACATAGATGGGAGGAAAAAACAGCATAGCTTAGTGAGGGCAGAGTCATCCTGCAGACATTCTTGGACTTGTATTCCCCACTCTCTTCGTCTTGGGCACCTCATTCATGACATGAGCATATGGGCTACAGTCCTTAGTTTCCTTTAAAGCATTCCTTCACCTCCATACTTAAGGAGGATTTCCTGGGAACACAGCAATTACTGATTCCTACGTAGTTTCCTTTTGCATTTTCTCCTACTGATTGGTAACTGTGAGTCCAAGAGACTAGTTAGGATTCTCTGGGTCCCATACAGCTTCCCACACCAGGTGTGTTCTCTCCCCATCTGTGTCAGCTCCAGGAGGGCACATGTGGTTTCCTCCATAGTCCCCCAGGAGGTGATGGATTCAGGGAAGGGAGAGGCTGGTATGAGGATAAGGCTTAGGCGCATTATAACAAGACTGGGCTTGACTGGCTTGACTCTCCTTTCTTTTTACACTGAACCTTGGGGAAGGGGCACGGGCAGGGGAAGGGGAAGGGGAAAGGGGAAGGGGGTGTGAGGGCGATTCTTCCTGTCCTGGGTGGAAGGCCTGTGTACTAAAGGACTCAGACTTGGGCACAGGAAGGTTAGAGGCAGCCTTTCCTCACCACTCCACAACGCGGTTTTATGCACAGTGCAGGATGGTGCCTTGCCAGCTGGCCTGAGTCTGCGCACTGGTGGGAAGAACTAAAACGTGCAGGCACCCCATCCAGGCTGGCACATGGCAGGGAGCACATTTCAGTGGGACCAAGAGGCACTGGCTGCAAAAGGCCACCTGGAGATTCCTGGGAATAGGGAGGAGTCAGGAGCTTAGACTCAGACAGCACGGGGAAGCCAGCAGTGCCCACACAGATCCCAGTGCCCAGGGAGCAGAATTCTTCTCCAGCAGAAGGCAGGAGGCACACAAACCCAGCAAGAGGTCAGAGTGGGCTGAGTACAACTTCCTGTCCCCACCCGTGGGTCTGTGGGAGTCAGCAGCCTCCAGACATCCCTGGGATCCAGGCAGGGAAGTGGAAATGGCTGAAACTGATGATTGGATATCAACTGGTTTCTACAAGACTTCCACACTCATCTGATGTGAGCCTGCTGCCTGCAGTCAGAGAGAAGCCATGGAGGGGCTCTCGCAGCACAAAACCCAGGCTCCTGGCCCACACAAACTGAGATTCTGCTGCAGATGGACTCAAATGTCCCCTGGTATCCCTAAGTCCCCAGAGAACGGGTTCAACAAATGCTGCTTGGTAAGAACACAGGAGCAAAGCCAAACTTTCTGCCGTTTGGGTTCTGCCCTTTTCTCACTACCCCTCAAACACCTCCCAAGTTTCTTGACACCAACGTATAAAGCCAGCCAATGTCACCACCCAAGGGGGAGCCTGGAAGTGTGTTTGGCCTGGCCGGGGATGGTATCAGTGCCTGCCCCTCACTACACCAGGGAACCAAACTAGAATGGCGGGCACGGCCCCGGAGCCGAAACAAGAGGGAGGGATGATGCCTGTGATGGGCTGAGGGTGGGAGGTGGTGGCATCTTCTGCTCCTGCCCTGGGATCCAGGCACAGTGTTTCTGACAGCTACTATTTGTTAAAGTAAAGGTATCTAGGAGGAGGAGGAAAAGAGCCTTACTTCTCTGAGCCAGCTAAATGCAGGGAACTCCCCAGACACACAGACCATGACTCCTAAAGCCCCTGCAGGGATCTCCGGTTAAGCTCATGCAGCTGCTAAGTGGCGATGACTCCCAAGCCCAAGTGCCTGCCACCCAGAGACCTGGCCCCTTTTCCTTAGAAGACCAGGCTATATGGGTGTCTTCCCTCCAGGCTGGAAAACACTACCCATCTCACAGGCAGCTTCACATCTCCCCCTTTCTGTGAAGTGTGTGCAGGGACCCCAAGGTGGATGAGGGAACCTTGTCACTGAGTGAACAGACCAGACACGGGGAGCAGCACACCTGCCTCCCCACCACGCCAGGCTCAACTGTCCTGCGGAAAGCTCTGGCAACACATCCTCAAGGGATCCTGGAGCTGATGGAAGCCTGGAGGGGTGGGGAGGCCCACACAGCTGCAGATGCAGATCTGCGCCTGGCTGGGAGGGAAAGCTTGTGCAGCTCCGAGGCAACAGCTGAGGGCAGGAGCATTACCTCCCCATCTCCACTTGTGTCTGGTGGCCACTAAGGACCCAGAGAGAAGGAAGGTGGGAGTCAGAGGGAAAACCCCTAGCAAATGACGCAGAGGCTCAGACTCCACACCCTGGCCTCATTTCCAGCCTAGGTGCAGTGGAGTGCCTGGTCCTGCCACCTCTTCAGCATGCAGAGCTGCTGGCCCCGTCTGCCAGGGACAGGACAGGGTACTGCCACCCAGGCTAGGCCTTGTCAGCTCCCCTTTTGGGAAATCTGGGGGGCTGTGCTCTTCAGGGAATGGGCAGACCTTGAGCAGAGCGTGTCACCTACCAGCAGGAGCCCGTCCAACTCCCCAGGCTTTCGAGGGGCAGTGCAATTGTTTTGGTGTGCTAGGCCGCCCGTGATGAGGACAATGGGGGCAGCCAACTAAAGCTCAGGCCTGCAGCACTTCATACTTTCCCACTGAGGCCACCACAGCCCCCTCCCACAGTCCCCTTTCCTGTAGCCACCTGTTTCTGGTTTCCCCACTGGTGTCAGGGCCCTGCAGGCCTCCCCTCAAGCGTTATGTTCCTCATGCACCCATCAGTGGCCAGGCTGGGGGTCAGTGCACCTGGTCAGCAATGGCTGGGCGCCCTGGATGAGCGGTCGCCTGCCCCTCCCTGCTATCCTGTAGGAGGAGTGGCAGGACAGACACCTCTGCAGTCTGACTCCAGCCTGTCCAGCCTGACTTCACCCCTGGCTCCAGCATCTAACAATGGCTCCAGGCAGTGCCCCAAGCAAGGCTGGGCAAACTCCTAGGCCAGCACCCAGCTTCCCCAGGCAGGGAAAGGGTAGGGTGCTTTCATTCTGACCATACAGTCTCTGAGAGGAGAAGATACAGGACAAAGACGTGCCCGCAGGCACAGCAGAAGCTGCAGCAGGAGCCACTTCGGCTTTTCCAGGAAGCCAGATCCTCTCACCTGTATTTTTATTTTATATTTTATTTTTTGAGACAGGGTCAAGCTCTATTGCGCCTAGGCTGGAGTACAGTGGCATGATCAAGCTCACTGCTGCCTCAATCTCCTGGGCTCAAGTGATCCTTTCACCTCAGCCTTTTGAGCAGCTGGGACTACAAGCATTTGCCACCATGTCAGACAAATTTTTTATTTTTAGTAGATGGGGTCTCACTGTTTTGCCCAGGCTGGTCTCAAATTCCTGAGCTCAAGCAATCTCAGCTTCCCAAAGTGTTGGGATTACAGGCGTGAGCCACAGCACCCTGGCCTCCCTTGCCTTTAAAGACAGCTTGTGTGACATTTAGCATCTCAAGAGCCTTGATGCTAAATGCCATCTCAATGGCCTTTGGCAGAGGGGAGGAAGAGGGCATCATGACTTTAAAAAGCTGGGCATGGGCCTGCACCCCAGAAGACAGCTGAGGGGAGAATCTCCTGACAGCACCAAGCTCTCTTTGGTGCTGCTGGCAAACCAACCTGCCACCCCCCAGATTCTCCCTAGGCCAAGGACCCCTAAGCTTTCAGTCGACAGCGGGTCATTGCTGTAACTCCACAGGATTATGATGCTCTTCTGTTGAGAGCATCGTAAATCAGATCCCCACCTCCCCCCTCTCTGCGCTCCTTCTGCTAGCCCAGAGACTAGATGGTCAAAACTTGAGTGCATGTATTTTAGTGCAAGGTCCCTCAGTCTCAGAGTCACAGAGATATTGGAAAGGAAGAGAAATTAAAAGGCCCATGTGGTTGATCCATTTTACCCACAAAAACGAACCAACAAATCCCCTCCCTCCTATACACTGTCCTCACTTTCCAGGAAGGCACTTAGGAGAACAGGGAGTTTAACATTCGGTGCTCCGGGGTCGACCACCCTCCCTGCCCCTCCAGCAGGGGCTCAGCACACTCCCAAACCTCCCCAGCCAGGTGCCTGTCCTTGTAGCACCAGGCACTGACTGAACCAGTTAAACTAGTCTTGCTTTTCCTAAGTTGTTGTGTTTTTTTCTAAGCTGGCAGGCAGCTACTGGAGGCCTTCCAACCCACCACTCAGGCCAACCCTCATAATAAGAAAAATACTACTTTCTATCTGCCTCATTTAGGAGGTTTCTACTTTTTTCCTTTGGTGGTTAACTAAATTTCATCTTATATAACCATCATAAATTTTCTAAAAATTTCCCCGATTGGTGCCAACAACCACAGAAAGTGTATGTGTAAATGGGAAGTCTTCAGGGGAGTGACCGGGAGTTCTAGTGAATCGTCATGAGAAAACGCTTCACTCTCTAAGAAAGCCCCACCTCACCTCCTTTCCAGAAAGATTCCAAGAACTTACACCTCTGACTCTTAAGTCGTTTTTTAAGTTAGAAAAGCTAACATGCAGCAGGTGAGGTTGGGATATAGATCACGGGGGAAACATTCAGGCTCCTGACCTTTGGCCCACGGTTTGTGCTCTCTGACCTGGAGCAGGCTCTGGGGACGCCCACTCCACATACGCCCCGGGAGCAAATGTTCTCCTCCTACCTGGAAGGTTTAGGGTCTTCAGAAAAGGCAAAGACTGAACGTGAGGAATCCAAGCCACATCAACAGCGTCCACAGAGGGCCAGACCACTGTTTCTGAACAAAGCACTTCACCACCTTGAGACAAAGTCCACTGGAAGGACTGGAGACAAGTGGCCTCTCCGCCTCCAGTGGTAAAGGACTGGCTTTTCCAAGAAAGATCCTTAGGCTTAAAGCCTCTAGTTTACACACATACACGCAGGTACACACGCACACACTCAAACACAGAGACACATGCACCCTTGAGGAGGTCACCTTTCCATTCCAGGACAAGGGAAAAACTAGAACCAGAACCAGAGGAGCAGTGGTCATGCCTCAGACTGGCTGGCCAACCTTCCTCTAAGGGAGCCCAGACTCCCAGTGTGGTTTCTGTAACCTTGGGTGAGGGTGCCAGTGGTGGGGTGTAGGCGGGTGGACCAACAGCACCAGGCACTCAAGTGCTGACACAGAGGGGGGAAATGGGGACACATGGTGGTGTCCCAGGCAGTTCTCTGGCAGAGGAGCTGGAGAGCCTCACCTTCCCTGTTCTCCACAGGGCAGTGGGGTAACTCTGTATTTGGGGTGTGGGGGCCCAAGAGCACTCTGCCTTCCTCGGCTGCTCTTGCAAAGTTCTTCCTGAGAGCCAGGTTTTCTCAGGCCGAGGCCCTCTGAGGCTTCTTTGTATTCTTCCTACAACAAATGCAGTGTCTACAGAGAACTCCCCAGCAACCCGCAGGACAAATAGAGGTCTTCATGAGGTCTCCACACATGCGGGAAAGAAGTGAATAGGGTTTTTGAGGCCGTGGATAGGGAGGGCTGTGAGATGCAGGGAAGGCTCCTCTCCCTCCCTGGTCCCAGGCAGAGATGGTGAACGGGGACAAAGCTGAGCCTGAGCCTCCTGACAGCATGCACGCGACAGGACCAACGCAAAGCCTACAGCACATGCGACAACAGACTTAAGAGGCTCGGCAGCAGTCAGCCCAGGAGAAAGGAGGGGCTGTCCCCTGGGGAGGAAAGGGGCTTCCCAGACCGCAGCTATGTCATCCATGGGAGGGCCATGCTGGTCCTCCCACCTGCACGCGGGCTAACACACGTGTGGAGCTGAGCCACATGGGCAACATGCCCACCTGCATCCAGAGTCTTTTGGCTGAATAAGTAATTAAAAGAGAAGTTTTCAGGAGACCCAAGTGGATGTGATTAGTCAGAGTTACTTCCCAGGAACGTTCTCTGACCATGATCCCTCCTGGGCTCATGCTGTGTAGGGGAAAGAGCCTTCTGAGAGGTAGGAGGCTACGGGGCAGAGAAGAATCTCCCCAGGAAACATTCTCGCCAGGCTGGTTTCAAATGATCCAGTCCTCAGACACTGTCAGAAATCCCAGAACTCTTTCTAACCACTACTATGACTTGAATCTGGGAAGGTGGGCCAGTACCGTGGTTGGAGTGCACTCAGATCCACTGCCTGTGATAGTGGAAGATGCCGTTTTCTGACGAACATGGTTTGGAGACCAGACTAAACACATGAGCATGGAAAACCGAGGGTCAGCAGTGGCGTGGGCTGAGCAGCACTGAGGAGAAGTCTGTGGGCTCTGGAAAACTGCGAAAAGAAACCTAGGGAGATCTCACATCTTTCACAGCAGCTGTAACTTCCCAAGCACTGACCGTGGGCCAGGTTGTGTACCAAAGGGCTTTATGTGCCATCTCTTACCCAGTTCTGACAACCCTATGCAACAAGTATTACTATTCACACTTCACAGACGAGAAAACGGAGGCTCCGGTAAGTCGAGCAACTTGTCCAAGACGAGACAGTGAGTGGTACAAGGAGATTCGAACTCCCATCAGCTGAACTCCAAGCCTTACACACAGCATGCTAGGCAGATGTTGGCAGTCATTTTGTTCCCCAGAGGCGTCCTGTTAGGTTAGCTTGGCTATTAAGAAATCCCCTGCCTTCAGGGTCCTACCCACTGCGGTATTCACTGCTGGGCTCTGAGGCAGCCGCCAAGGTAGGAGGTGACAAGGCCTGGGTGGAGCAGCAAGGTGGCCAACCTGCATTTTCAATCCCTATAGTGTCTCTGTGTCACACATACTCCCCGTCAAGCTCTCTGGTGTGGAGTCACTGGGCTAAAACTCAAGTGTTCACCTGAGTTTGAAAGTGACAAAGAGACGACCAGCTTCCCAGCACTCTGTGCACGCCACTGGCACACACTTCCCCAAGGAGAGTGGGTGCTTCCTCGGGGCCCATCTGCTGAGCCGTGGCATGTATCTGGCTGTCTTGGGGCCTTCCACAGTCAAGTGTGTGATGGGTGAAGGAATGGCTGCATCTCCCAGCCAAAGTCTTCACAACTGAGTTGGAGAGGGGAAGGGGACTAAGTGAGCAACCTGAGAGGCTTCCCAGACCTCGGACTTGACCCCTGGGCCTTCTTTCCTTGTCCCGCCCCTTTTCCTCTCTGACCTGGGCAACAAGGATCCCTAAACAGTCCGCTTCCTCACCACCACTCAGGAATGCCTGCCAGAGGGCAAGGTGAAAATACTGCCCAGAACCGCCCTCGACTGGAGGCTCCCCCAACAAATGCTCTGGAGGCTGGTGAGGCAGGCCAAGCCCTTACCATTGTAGGAGAGGCGAGGTTTGCTCAAACACATTATAAAGTGCATTTCCATCTCGTCAGAAGCCACAGACTTGGAGCAAATGGGGCACTTGAAACCTGAAAGAGAGGAGAATGGGATGAAATGTTTTCTCCAGATCCAGCGCATCTGCAGGACATGTCAACACTCTCGAATACCAGCCGTGTGGGGTCAGGGTCAATGTGGAGGATGGCCATTGGAACAGACCCTAGACCTGTCCTCCTTCAATGACTCATTCGAACATTTGCCATTTTTTTTTTTTTTGAGATGGAGTCTCGCTCTGTTGCCCAGGCTGGAGTGCAGTGGCACGATCTCAGCTCACTGCAACCTCTGGGCTCCGGGTTCAAGCAATTCTCCTGCCTTAGTCTCTTGAATAGCTGGGATTACAGGAGCCCACCACCACACCCGGCTAATTTCTATATATTTAGTAGAGACAGGGTTTCACTATGTTGGCCAGGCTGGTCTTGAACTCCTGACCTCAGGTGATCCACCTGCCTCAGGCTCCCAAAGTGCTGAGATTGCAGGCGTGAGCCACCACGCCTGGCAGCATTTGTCCTTTTTATTGCAGCCTGTGACTGACTGCCAGCTTTCACCAGGGCTCTCCTTGCCTTACGTCCCTTGTTAAGATTTAACAGAGGCTACTGACACCTGACTTGAGGTTTATTTTCTTTAGACCCTTTCTCAGAGGGGTCTGGTGGACAACGGGGATAGGGAGGCATCAAATCAAGGCACCTGGAAACTCAGGCTTTGCATAATAATTTAACATCCCTCTGCCTCCCAGCCTTTCAGCCACTTGGTTGGATCACCCTGGGAGGAATCTCATCCTTCACCTGGCTCCTGGCCTCCGCTGCCCAAGCCAGGTAGCACCTCCCTCCCTCCCTCACCTGCGGCCCCCTTTGCCTCCCTTGTGGCTTATGGCCACTGTCCTTTGAGATGTGTATAAACCTAGCTGAGGGGTGGCCCTCCAAAGTGCTCCCAGATGCCACATGAGCCTTGGCCAAATGCTACCAAGAGTGACAGCTGTTTCATGGTACCAGGCCAGTACTGGGTATTGTGATCCTGCCGTTTTATTCCCAAGGCAGTGTGGACTGCTTACACAGCCAGAGTTTCCACTGATACAGAATTATACCCAGACTGGAGAATTCTGGTTGAGAATCTTCCGAGTTGAACTCTGTTAAGCAAACCTAATCCCTTGATCCAGTTTTCCATACAACACAGATGAATTATTTCTAATTTTTTCCATTCTACTTTCACTGAAATGATTTTCAAATAGATCAATTCTTTTCCATGTGAATTCTATCAAAAAGATCTGTTGCCACTGAAATCTTACTTGTCTGCATTAAATTGTGCACATCACTGCTTCTCGCTTTTGTGACTGTGATTCCTGCCTGCCCAGCCTGGACTTCCTAATGTGGCACATCTAACAACAGCTGACCCTCGAACATGGGCTCGAATGGCGGGGCTCCACTTCCATGTGGATTTTCTATGGCCTCTGCCACCCTGAGACAGCAAGACCAACGCCTTCTCCTCCTCCTACTCAAAGGGAAGATGAGGATGAAGACCTTTATGATGATCCACTTCCACTTAATGAACAGTAAATATATTTTCTCTTCCTTACAGTTTTCTTTTTAACATGTTATTACAAATCTTTTTATATTAGAGATGGGGTCTCGCTATGTTCCTTAGGCTGCTCTTGAACCCCTGGGCTCAAACAATCTCCCAGCCTCGGCCTCCCAAAGTGCTAGGATGACAGGTGTGAGTCACCTCACCCAGCCACTTCCTTGTCATTTTCTTAATAACATTTTATTTATCTCTCTTTATTGTAATACAGTATATAATATATTTATAACATATAAAATCCAACTTAATCGACTGTTTATGTTTTGGTAAGGCTTCTGGTCAACAGCAGGCTATTAGTAAAGTTTTGGTTAAGTCAAAAGTCATACACAGGCCTGGGCGTGGTGGTGCATGCCTGTAATTCCAGTACTCTGGGAGGCTGAGGCGGGCAGATTGCTTGAGCTCAGGAGTTTGAGACCAGCCTAGGCAACATGGCAAAAGCCTGTCTCTACAAAAAATAAAAAATTAGCTGGGAGTGGTGGTGTGTGCCAGTAGTCCTAGCTACTTGGGAGGCCAAGGTGGGAGGATTGCTTCAGCCCAGGAGGTCGAACCTGCAGTGAGCCGTGTTTGCACCACTACACTCCAGCCTGGGAAACAGAGCAAGACCCTGACTCAAAAAAAAAAAAAAAAAGTTATATGCAGATTGACTGTGCAGTGGTCAGAGCTACCCCCCGACCCCACAGCGATGTAGTTCAAGCGTTCACTGTACTGTTGTAAAGACTGGATTCTTGTTAATTTTTAGTCAAATTTTCCATACGCAGTTTTATTTAACACTAGTGATAATCATCTGCAACATTTATTTTTTTTTGAGATGGAGTCTTATTCTGCAGCCCAGGCTGGAGTGCAGCGGCACGATCTCGTGGCTCACTGCAACCTCCGTTTCCCAGGTTCAAGAGATTCTCCCACCTCAGTCTCTTGAGTAGCTGGGATTGCAGGCATGCATCACCATGCCCGGCTAATTTTTGTGCTTTTAATAGCGATGGGGTTTCGCCATGTTGCCCAGGCTGGTCTCAAACTCCTGACCTCAGGTGATCTACCCGCCTGAGCTTCCCAAAGTGCTAGGATTATGGGCATGAGTCACCCAACTTTTCTTATGAAACAGATAAAAGGCTGAATGTGGCCGGGCACGTTGTCTCAGGCTTATAATCCCAGCACTTTGGGAGACCAAGGTGGGTGGATCACTTGAGCTCAGGAGTTCAAGACTAGCCTGAGCAACATAGTGAAACCCTGCCTCTACAATTAAATAAATAAATAAATTTTTTTTAAAAGGAGGGTGAAGTTGACTGTTAGACATTCCAGGACAGAAGAGGAGTTCATACCTTCACAAGTGACCCCTTCAGGTGGGTGCCTAACTCTGCATGAAAAGCCGTGACTCTGGCGGCGGGGGGTGCTGAGAGACAGGAGGCTAGCTGACAACCAATTTGCTTAAAGTCCTCTCCAAATCCTCTTTTTTTTTTTTCTTCATTAGCAATGCTTTGAACTATAGGACCAGACAGAAAATTCAGGCCTGGCTAACTACAGACAAAGTGGACACTTGACTCCAAGGCACAGTCCCTATTTCCACAACCTCTTTCCTCAGAGATTCTTAGCATTTAAGCATCTGAGCTAAAAAGTCTTGGAAATACAAACAATCCAAGGACTCTGGAGGAGCTTTGATAAAGGGTTTTATTTCTGAAATCTGGGTGGTTACAAATCCATCAGTAACAAAGCTAGAAGACCAGTCCCCGCATGGTGGCTCACGCCTGTAATCCCAACATTTTGAAAGGCCGAGGTGGGACAATCACTTAAACTCAGGATTTGAGACCTGCCTGGGCAACACAGCGAGACCCTGTTCTCCACAAAAAGGAAACAACAAAAACAACAACAAAAAACCCCAGAAGACTGTAAAGACAGGAGGGGAATTCCATCCCCAGTTTTCTTGCACAGCGGGATGTAAACACACCAGGCTGATTATTTTCTAACCCAGTTTAGAAATGTGCAGACTCAGTGTCACAGCCTGATGGGAAGGTGAGGAGCGAACCTGCATCTCACAGACAGAAGATGCTTTTCCGATTCAGCCTAAGTCCCTCTGCACTCACATGTGGATTTTTTTCAACCCCAAAGACCAAGATTTTGCAACCCTTTGAATAACTAAAGGACACCTGCACTTTAACTCGGGAAGGTGGCACCTGCCTGCAAGCTGAGGCTGTGGGAGGAGAGGAGGGATGTGCTCTAGGACAGGCCCTCTGCTTCCAGGCCCCAACACTCTCACTGCCAAGCATTAAAGTGACCTGTGACTAAGAACAAAACTACACCTCACAGGTACTTATGTTTCCGATAACTCAGAAGAGACTCAAGGTTATCCCTATAATAGCATCATTTACTCCCCTGTATTCCAATATGATTCCTTGAGTGCAGGAGAGGGGCTGAGTATAGCTAAGGTGCTAAGAAGTAGGCCACCCAACAAGAAGGTCTATAAGGGAATGCCACTAGACATTCATGTCCTAGAAACAAAAAGGCTGAGACTCACATGTTTAGAGCAATCCCCTCACTGTACAGATGAGGGGACGGGCCCTGGTGAAGGCCTCTGAGTGGCACTGTCACACAACTGAGGAAGTAAAACTGAGACTAGCCTCAGGGTTCTCAGCTTCCAAACTAAAGTCCTTTCCATCAGGGCAGGGAGAGTTGGCCATAGAGTTTTAAGAACGAGGTAGGTTGGGAAATATTACTTCTGGAGGAAACACCACTGGTATAGGAAGACATCTACACTTTATACCTAAAGCAGGGTTAGCAATATCAGCATCTTCTATCTCTGGTGTTTCTGTTTTATTTTGGTATGGCTCAAGAAATAACTCTGGGCTGGGCACAGTGGCTTACGCCTGTAGTATCAGCATTGTGGGAGGCCATGATGGAAGGATCACTTTAGTCCAGGAGTTTGAGATGAACCTAGACAACATAAGGAGACCCTGTCTCTATTTAAAAAAAAATTTTTTTTTAATTAGCTGGGTGTGGTTGTGGGCACCTCTAGTCCCAGCTACTTGGGAGCCTACAACACTGGTTGTAAGATGCTGAATCTGCAATTACCTTTTAAATGGAAAAAAAAGGGTAAAAGGTAAGAGAGAGAGAGAGAAGAACACAGAGAGCTAGAAAAGACTAACATCCCCACCTTCTTTCCTGAAAGGTCATCTGATGATCAAGACGGATTCTCCCACTACTCCCCAAATCATTTCCCATAATCGTCCACTGCGGCCCTACAGAATGATAAATCCTGTGATATTTATGAGCTACCTGAAGGTTAAAATATCCAGGAAATTTTGATTCCATTTTGGAAAAAAAGCTCGCACAAAATTTAAATTAGCCCAGCAAAACAAAAGTAAACCAAAGGTCTGCAAAGTCATCCAGGCCACATGATTTTGTCAAATTTCCTAAGAGACTTTCATCAGCACTCAGAGCAGATAAGCGATGCTTTTTTATTTTCTTTCAGGAAAAAGCTACAGGCCATTCCCTACGCCTCTGAGACCAGGCTCTGCGCATCACACCCTGGAGGCCAGGGGAGCAGCCAGCCAGCGTTTCAGCCGGTCCCTGCACACGGACTGTGTCTGCCAAAAGTTTCCAACTGTCAGTGAAGGGAGATGTCAGTTTGTTCGGGCTTGCTGGCCAAGCCTGACACTGGTTCACCTTAGGCTATCATCTCCTCCCACCAGACAGAGGAAGAGGCAGGGAACGTACCTAATTCCTTGTCCTTTTCTGCCATTAACTCAAAATGAGGAAGAAATGAATGACAGAGCACTGTGGGGAATGTGTCCTTAGTCGCGCAGTTCTGCTCTGGGTAGGTTCTGCCAAGCAAATGCGCCTAAAGGATCCTTCCACTTGCAATCAAGAGAAGCCCACAGAGTCCTTCTAATGGAGACCTGGTTTCCTTTCTTTCCTTGTCATCAGATCAGCTCACTGTTTACACAGCCAGAAGAGCTGAGCAGAGAGTTGGATCAGCCAGAGTTCAGCTGTTTCCTGTCTTTCAACAAGTGCTTTAAGTGGGGAATCCTTTGCCATTTGGTTGGCTGTACCAGAGAGCAGAGCTCCCAAGAGAAGACAAGTCTGCATTTGCCATCTATGACCCCTTACTGTCAGGTCAAAGGGACACTCACAATTTCAGGATAAGCCCACTGGTGAGTGAAGCAACAGTGATCCCAGGAATGCTGACATGGTCACGTGCATCAAGCATGTTCCTGGGTCAGGGTAACTGGGCATCTCTTCATCCAGGCCCTTCCATTTGACAGAGCAACAGAGGAAGGATGGGGGCAACAGGTTCAAGCTACAAGAACTCTCCCAACCCACTGCAACATTTATCTTGCAACATAAACTCGAGTTTTAGTGCTCTGGAGATGGATACACTTCTCATCTTCCAAAGCTTCTCATTTTCCTTTAAGACCTGATTTCTCAAGCATGACCACGTGCTGGCGGCGTGTTGCTCCAGTTTCCCTCCCCAGCCCTCCCTTCTCCCCTCTCCCCATGCTGATGCGCTATTTTAAAGGCTGCCCCAGTTCTGCCTGTCTCTGGGATCACCTAAAGGTAGAAGAATCAAACAAAGCAACCAGGGTAAAGAAAGCCACGCCACGCAGACGGGAGGTCCTGGGGCAGACGGGTAGATGAGGGTGCCTCTTGGCTGAGGCACTCAGAGCGCGTCCGCCCCTTGACTTTGTCCTTAGCATTCAGTTCTTAGCTTCCAGCCTCCATCTTTCTGTCACATCCTCATGGTGCTTAGTGTCTATAAAATGGGACTTGAATAAATTAATTTTAATAAATGGGATTTATTACAAATAGAAGTTCAAGGGGTAACATGGATGATTTTCATTTCTAAGCTGTAGGTATCAAATTCTTCATTCTTCACCCTCAAAGACACACAGACTCCCTCTCTGTCAACACAGAAATAAGTGAAAATCAATGCACAATTTATCAGTTGCTGAACTGTGAGTCAGTCTCTCCTAGAGAACATTCTTGACTGGGAAAGGCTGAGGGATTCTGGCTTTTGACTCTTCCAACACTTCTCTTCTGGACTCATCTTCTGCAGTTCTACTCTGGAGCCTGGGGGCTCACCTGTTTCCCCACAAAGTTCTCACAAGCAGACATTAGAAGACAGCCATACTGACAAAGAATAATGTATCTGTGTATGTGTATTAACATATCTGTTGTGACGGGTCAATCTGACCAGGTCATGGGGTTCCCAGATATTTGTCTCAACATTATTTCTGGTGTGTCTGTGAGGTGTTTCCAGATGAGATCAGCATTTGAAACCATAGACTGAGTGAAGCAGACCGGCCTCCCTAAGGTGAGCAGGCCTCATCCAATCCACTGAGGACGTGATCAGAATAAAAAGGCAAAGAGGAGACATTTCACTCTCTCTCTGCCTACCTGTTTGAGCTGGGACACTGGTCTTCTCTTGCCCTTGAACTAGGACTTATACCAGCTCTTCGATTTCTCAGGAGAAACTCCAGTTCAAACTTGAAATAGAACTACATACTCCACAAGTTTTCCCAGGTCTCCAGCTTGCAGGTGGCAGATCATGGGATTTCTCAGCTTCCGTAATCATGTGAGCCAATTTTTTATAATAAATCTCTTTACACACACACACTCAAACATGCACTTACACACATTGTTGGTTCTGTTTCTCTAGAAAACACTAACCAATAATCTAACTACTAAAATACCAAACAAAAACTTACAAGGACTAGCAACACCAGATGTTGGGAATGTTGGTGAAGATGTGTAGCAACTAACTCTCACGTGTGTCTGAGGGAATAGAAAATGACACAGCCACTTTGGGGGAAGGTCTAGTAGTTTCACATTAAACAAACATACAACCAGCCTATGACCCAAGCAATTTTTCACTATGGATTTACCCAAAAGAAATGTCAACATATGCCTACAAATAGTCATTTACAAGAATGTTCATCTCAGCTTTATTCCTAACAAGCAAAAACTGGAAACAATCCAAATGTCCGTCAACAGAATGGATAAAGAAACTGTGGTATATCCATGGAATAAAACGGAACACTACTCAGCTATAAAAAGCAATGAACTACCGATACGTGCAACAACATGGACGCATTAAAACATGCCAAGTGAAGGACACAAAAGTGCACACATGATTCTAATTATATGAAGTTCTAGAAAAGGCAAAATTAATCTACTGTGGAAGAAATCAGAACAGTGGTTGTCTCTAGGGGTTAGGGTGGGGGCAGATTCACTGAGAAGGAAATGAGAAAACTTTCCTGGGTGACAAAAATGTTCTGTATCATGAGGAGGGTTTGAGTTACACACGTGTATGTGTTTGTCAAAATTCACCAAATACATACTTAAGATTTGAGATTTCATTGTTTGCAAATTTTACCTCAACCAGAAAAAAGACCTGTAAACAAATAAGGAACTGTAGTTAATTAACTGTAGTTTGTGATCTATATCAGGGAAGTACACGGATGTCTGCATTAAAATGAAATGAACAAACAAACAAAAAAATAAGATGCACAAGTTAAACTTCTTCCAACTTTTCCAAACGTTTGAATTTTTAATAAACATAGAACAAAGTGTCAAGCAGTGATCTGTGTTGTGAAGAGAAGGCCAAGCAGGGTGTGTGTGTGTGCTAATTTGGATACAGTGGTCAGGGACAGCCTCTGAGGAGGTGACAGACAAGCAGAGCCCTGGATGTATGAGAGGAACAGTGAAGGCAGAACATCTAGGCACTGTGAGGCCAAGGGCCGTGGGTGACAGCTGAGGCATACACTCAGTCCTTGTATATGCTCAAATACCTTTCTTTCATTCTGAGAGCTGAATGGATAGCTTGCCTGGGTACAGGATACTTGAGTTGCATTCCTTTTATCCCCCGTGGTGTGCAGATGAAATTCCACCATCTTCTAGCTTCTTGGTGTTGCAAATAGGAAATCTGGTGCCAGTGTGACTCTTTTCCTTAATAATTTGTTCCTTTGGCCTGAAAGCAGGCCTTGAAGATTTTTCTCTTCATCCTAAGAGTTCAGAAACGTTACCAGGATATGCTTAGAGTGTCTTCTCTTACCAGTTTTACCTTTCAGTATGCAGACTCAAAGTCTTCCTTCTTTAGGGAAATTTTCTTCCTAATGTTTCATTACTTCCCCAGGTGGTAACTCATCAGTGCTGTTCATTGAATATTTCTAGCTTTCCTCCTTCTATCTATATATAATGACTGCATGTGCCTGCTCTCTTTGAAGTTAAGGGTGAGTTTGTGATTTGCTTTGGCCAATGAAATGTGAGCAGAAGAAACCTGCACACACCCAAGTGGACTTTAGGAGTCAGTGTGTGACTCACCATGCTACCTGTACTGCTGCAGTAATCAGGGAGCAGGTGCTGCAACGAAGCCTCTGCTGGCTCAGGTCCCTGAGTAGCAACAGTGAGCACAGTACTCCCTCTTGACCTGCACTGTATGTGCAGCGTGGGGAAGAGATCAATGTGCCGAGCTGAGCCACCGAGCTGAGGGGACTGTGTATTATGACATTAAAAGCTAGTCCTGGCCTGTCCTGCCTCAAGTGCCCTTCCTCTACCTTTTTCCATTTCTAGTACTCCTGCTGCTTGTATGTCAAATCTCTTGGTAACGCTTTCTCTGTAACTTCTCTTTGCATTTTCTCTGGAGCTCAGCCTTTCTAACGCCGTCTGGGTCTCACCTGCCTGCCCCATGCTTGGCTCAAGGAGGTATATGGTTGGCATTGGGAGCCAAGGAGTTAGGATATTTATATTCTGCTCTTTACATACATATGCTTCCTTGTATCAACTACAATCTAGGTATTTGTCATTTTTAATGTCTGTATTCTATATGATAATTAATAATATTGTGCCTACCCACCTTCTTCTGTTGGGTATTAGGATTGTCAATTTTTACCAACTATAAAGATCCTCTTAGTAAAGTGATCTTCATTTTCTACTCTATGCATGGTATATTCCACTCTGACATATTCCTGCTGCTTCTGAATTCTACACTGACTGGTATGGAAGAAAGAGAATCAGATTAGGCATCAGAAGAAAACAGGCTTTCCCAATCACTAGCCACATGGCCTTGTATGAGCTACTTAGTAATATTCAAGTAGTGCCCTGCCTGTTCCAGAGTTGTTTTAAAGTCCAGCCAAGGATGGATGTGTGAATGCTCTCTGCAGAGTAAACCATTTTATTGGCTGCATCCACTACCGCTCCAATATGCTGAAGCTTGCTGGTAAATCTGTCCATTCGAGGAAATTTGCAAATTCTTCAGGCAAAAAAAGTGAAAAATGAGCTCAACTTACATAATGTATTTTGCGGACTCCAAGATGCCATCAATCACCATTATAAACCTCCAAGAAAGGCAAGGAAAGCTGCCAATAATTTTTTTTCAATATGGTATTCCACAGAAATTCATAATTTTAAGATGTGATTATATGGCACATCTTGATTTTAAAGTTGTTAAACTGTGAAGTGTTTGTGCCTTAGAATCGATGAACATATGAAAAATACACATATGAGTATCTGAAAAATCACACAGACTGAATTCCAATAATAGATCCAATAAATTTATTCCTGGCTGGGTACAGTGGCTCAGGCCTGTAATCTCAGCACTTTGGGAGGCCAAGGCAGGTGGACCACTTGATCTCAGGAGTTCAAGACCAGCGTGGGCAACATGATGAAACCCCATCTCTACCAAAAATATAAAAATTGGCCAGGCATGGTGGCACGTGCCTGTGGTCCCAGCTACTTGGGACGCTGAAGTCGGAGGATGGCTGGAGCCCAGGAAGTCAAGGCAGCAGTGAGCCTTGATCAAGGCCACTGCACTCCAGCATGGGTGACAGAATAAGACCCTGTCTCAAAATTATTCCTGTATACTTACTGCAAACCAGAAGAGCCTGAGTGAAGACATCAGCACGGTGTGTGCATGTAAGTGGGAGTGAGGATATCAAACCCACCCTGCTGTACAATGAGTCCAGGCTGCAGCCTGCCAGGTGGAGCCTCAGCAACAGTACTCCAGCCACATGAAGAATGAAGAAAGCACCTATCTGGAGCAGGAGCTATGGTCATTCACTGGTCTTGTTCCCTTTGACACTCTAACGCATTTCTTCCAAATAGAGGCCCTGGAAAGGCTGCTTAGGAGAGAAATGACGGGAAAGCAGGGACAGGGACATGATGGTCCGATGACCTGAGTCTGAGCAGATACAAGAAGCTGAAAACTGACCGGGTGCAGTGGCTCACACTTGTAATTCCATCACTTTGGAAGGTTGAGGCAGGAGAAATGCTTTAAGTCAGGAGTTCAAGACCAGCCCACCAGCCTGAGCAATATAGTGAAATCCCCTTCTCTACCCCAACCAAAAAAAAAAAAAAAAAGGCAGCAGCAGCTGAAAACATCAGCATGAGTGTGAAATGAGAATCAACTCCCAAATTATTCTCTAGGAAATATGAATATCGATTTATAACTCCTTGTCACCTGGCTACCACGCCTGGGCAAGTTTAGGGGCATTCATTTTGATTCAACGTAAAGTCTCCAGGGAAACACTTGGCTTGTATCTTGAAGATGTCTTACTTAGAGGATCTACTATCTGTTGAAAAAGGAGGTCCTCTTCCTCTTGGTGCAGTAGCCCAATAATTTCTTCTAGTTCTTAGACATTAGGGATTACCTACAAGCTAGGCAGTAGGATAGACAGGTCTGGCCGGGAAATGCCCAGTCATTCGGCTGAACATCACGCTCTCCTCACACATGGCTGCCCCACCTCTGTTTCCACCCCCAACACACTGCACACCTACATCCCTTGGACCCAAAACCCACTGCTGCTGCTGGTGTGGACTTTCCAGCGTTTGGGCAATGCCAGAGAATATTCCTAAGAGTAGGCTGAATTCCCCTGCCTGTTCCTCAGAAAATCAGCAACAACTGGAGACAAGGACCACCTTCCCTCAAGAAACAAAAACAAACAATAAAAACTGCTCTCTAGGCAAAAGAGGCAATTACCACTCCCAAGGGATTTGTGGGCTGTCTATACAGCAGAAGGAAGTGTCGCTTCCTCCACCTGCAGGAGGAACACTGTCCAAGTAGGACACCAATCATGCAGGTCGGGCTTCACTCTTGGCAGATGCCTGCAGAAGACCTTCCTGGAGAAATGGGACTGGCCTTGGAACTGCCTGGGTGAAGGCTTGCTTCTTCCCTGCATACAGACTATTTTCTAAGTCCTAGAGTCCTTATTTTTATTTTTTAAGAGACAGGGTCTCCCTCTGTGGTCCAGGCAGGAGTGCAGTGGTGGGATCTTGGTTCACTGCAACCTCCACCTCCCAGGCTCAAGCAATCCTCCCACCTCATCCTCTCAAGTAGCTGGGACTACAGGCGTGTGCGCCTCTCAAGTAGCTGGAGTCTTCACTGATTTAGTTAGAAATCCCAACCTCCAACTAACTTGCCTTTTTTTGTGGAGTATGTGGGGTTGGGGGGAGGTGTTTGGAGGGGAAAAGGGGAAAAGAGTTAGGGAAGGGAAAAGAATAATGAAGCAAAGTTTCACAGAGAAGCTATACAGGACCAATAGTTTATTTCTGGGCTCCTAGAGGCATTGTCTACCCTACTGTCCACCCTACTGGCTGACAGGAATTTTTCGCTGACAAGAAAGAAAATGCCTGAACACACTACTAGATCATGTTCAGCACAGCATCTGACTCACCAGCGAACAGACATGACACTCACATCTAAGTGACTGCTTATATGGAATAAAACCATTTGCTTTGCACTGTGTAACTTCTACCAGCTGATGCCAACAGCTAAGCCTTTCTGTCACTGGAGGTCTATAAGAAGGCTCCTTCCTTGGCTCCCACTATAACCCGGGGATGCGGAATGTATGGTGCTGTATTCATTTCATTAAAACCAACAGCTCAGCTGGGCACGGTGGCTCACGCCTGTAATCTCAGCACTTTGGGAGGCCGAGGTGGGGGGATCAGGAGGTCAGGAGTTTGAGACCAGCTTTGCCAACCTAGTGAAACCTCCTCTCTATTAAATATACAAAAATTAGTCGAACATGGTGGCACATGCCTGTAATCCCAGCTACTCGGGAGGCTAAGGCAGGAGAATCAACTGAACCCAGGAGGCAGAGGTTGCACTGAGCCGAGATTGTGCGACTGCACTCCAGCCTGGGCGGCAGAGTGAAAACTCCGTCTCAAACAAAACAACAACAAAAAACCCATCAGCTCAGGCTTGGGCTCTGGCACGCAGCAACACTGCAGGCTGCCTTCCTGCCTTGGACCCAGCCCTGACCCCCTGTCATCTGGGCATCTTCTGTTCAGCTGCATCTCCAACACAGGTAGATGGAGGCTGGAACCCAGAGGACACAGTCCAGTAAGCCACAACTGTGTTTTCAAATGGCACCTGAAGAGGAAGAAGCCAAAAGAGTAGAACAGAGTTGTTTTGAAAGGTCAACAGCAGTGCAGTGATCAATCCTATATCCAAGGAAATGATCAGAATGAGAGAAGACCTTCATACTTCAGTCCTTGCTTTTCTCTCATCCAGGGCTATAGTGATCACAGAGAAAGACATGCAAAGACTCTAGATAGCTGTGAAGGCCTGACCAATGGGTCAAAAGGAGTTTCCTAGAGACTCTCCAGACAGATAGCATGAATGAGAAGGACCATGAATTCTAAGATCCCTAAAATAGCAAATGACCCCTACTCAAGGCATATAGAGTGTGCTACCATATTGCTTTTTTTTAACCTCTGGTTCAGGTTACTTGAGACTGGTAGATAAGAATGAGAGAGGGAGAAGGTTGGGAGTAAGATGTGGAGGAGGCTCCAACAGGGTAGCAGGAACATGGCGATACCTCATAAATCTTGATTCATAGTAACAGTTCCAAGGTTAAGAAAGTCAAGGATCTCCTAAGGACAAGAAATCTGGTGAGCAAGCAAAAGATGTGTGATATAACATTAAAACCACGTATATGTCAGTGGACAAAAAAGTTAAGCCAGGAAGAAGTCTCTGTATTGGTGTTGACAAACATAAATGTTTATGAAAGAGGACCATACAAACTGGCAACTCCTTCTTCGTTTTGACATTTCACCTTGGAGACTAATTTTAGATTTATTGTAACATTCTCTCATTTCAAGTCAGCACTTCAACTTCCCAGAATATTGGCATCAGAAACATTTATGCTGAGGCCAGGCACAGTGGCTCATGCCTATAATTCCAGCACTTTGGGAGGCTGAAGTGGTGGACCACCTGAGGTCAGGAGTTCGAGACCAGCCTAACCGACATGGAGAAACCCTGTCTCTACTGAAAATACAAAATTAGCCAGGTGTGGTGGCACATGCCTGTAATCCCAGCTACTTTAGAGGCTGAGGCAGGAGAATTGCTTAAACATGGGAGGAGGAGGTTGCCATTAGCCAATACTGTGTCATTGCAATCCAGTCTGGGCAACAGAGCAAAACTCCATTTCAAAAATAAATAAATAAATAAATATTGACAAATACCATTTATTGAAATGTATGACCAGCCAGGTGTGGTGGCTTACCCCTGTAATCCCAGCATTTTGGGAGGCCAAGGCGGGTGGATCATCTGAGGTCAGGATTTTTGAGACCAGCCTGGCCAACATGGTGAAATCCTGTCTCTACTAAAATGGAAAAATCAGCCAGGCATAGTGGTGGGTGCGTGTAATTCCAGTTACTTGGGAGGCTAAGGCAGGCAAATTGCTTGAACCCGGGAAGCGGAGGTTGTAGTGAACAGAGATTGCATCACTGGACTTCAGCCTGGGGAACAGAGCGAGACTCCAAAAAAAGAAAAAAGAAATGTGTGGAAGAGAATAAAAAAAAAAAAAAAACAAGCAGCCAAATATAATGGAAAAACCTGATGTGGGCTCAGAACGCCAGTATTCAAGTGCTGACTTCTCCATGCATGAATTATGTACCAAGGGCATGTCCCTGAACCTCCCTGAGCTTCCATTTTCTCATCTGTAAAACAGGAATCATTTTACCACCCTAGCCATTACATGGCAACATGTGTGTAACCGGCTGTACAAAGGTGTGGTAGGCAGAATAATGGCTCCCCAAACACGTACACCTCTGAATCCCCACAATATGTGAATGTTACCTTATGTGGAGAAAAGGACTTGGCAGATGTGATGAATACAGAACCTTAAAACGGGGAGATTATTCAGGTGGGTTGAATGTAATAACAGAGTCTTTATTAGGTAAAGAGAGAGGCAGAGAAGAAGACATGACTATGAAAGCAGACACGGAGAGCTGAAGACGCTTTGCCGCTAGCTTTTAAGCTGGAGGAAGGGGCCATGAGCCAAGGAAAGCGCGTGGCCTCCAGGAGCTAGAAAAGACAAGGATACGGATTCTCCCCCAGAGCCTCCAGAAGGAGCACAGCGTTGCAGACACCTTGATTGCAGACCAGTGAGACCACTGCAAACTTCTCATCTCCAAAAATGCAAGAAAATGTATTCGTGTTGTCAAATTTGTGGATATTTGCTACAGCAGCAACAGGAAATTAATGTAAAACTTTCTAAGAGTAATGGCTGTTCTTCCAAAGGATCAATTCTTTTTTTTTTTTTTTTTAGACAGAGTCTCACTCTGTCGCCAGGCTGGAGTGCAGTGGCACAATCTTGCCTCACTGCAATCTCCGACTCCCTGGTTCAAGAGATCTCCTGCCTCAGCCTCCTGAGTAGCTGGGATTACAGGCATCTGCCTCCATGCCCAGCTGATTTTTTGTATTTTTAGTAAAGACAGAATTTTACCATGTTGGCCAGGATGGTCTCGATCTCCTGACCTCATGATCTGCCCGCCTTGGCCTCCCAAAGTGCTGGGATGACAGGCATGAGTCACTGCACCCGGCCTGGATCAACTCTTAAAGGAGACTGAGGTTCAGCAGAGGGGTTCCCTGACTCTGCTGAAAATTATGAAGCAGGATATCTCAGTCAGTTTGGTCTGCTGTAACAAAATACTGCAGACTGGGCGGCTTAAACAATAAACATTTACCTCTCACAGTTCTGGAGACTGAGAAGCCCAAGATCAAGGTGCCACCAGATTTGATGTCTGGTGAAGGCCCTCTTCCTGATTTGCAAATGGCCACCATCTTGCTGTGTCTTACATGCTGGAGACAAAGTGCTGGTGTCTCTTCTTCTTCTGGAGGCACTAATAATTCCATCACAAGGGCACCATACTCATGACCTCTTCTGAACTCATTTATCTCCCAAAAGTCCCCCTTCAAATGCCATCACATGGGGGATTAGGCTTCAACACATGAATTGTGGGGGAGTAGGGGGATAAAATACATTCAGTCCATAGCACATGGCATTCTATCTTGGGAAACCATTGAAAACTGTGCCCCAGAGAGGATGCCATGTGCTATGGACTGAATGTGCCACACTTAAGTAGGATAAGCAACCAAGTCAGTCCATCTGCCTATTCGTTCATATTTATTCTAGTTATTAAGTTGTAAGGAAAATGGCAAAACAAATATAATTTCTACCCTCAGCGAACTGATGACCCATTAGGGAAGAGGAGAAAAGAGGAGGCCACAGAGCTCTCATTTCTTTCACATCCCTAAGTGGCTGTCTAGTAAACGCATCCCACACAGGCTCTTGACCTGAACCCTACGGGAATGGACATCAGCAGACCCAACAGCTTCCTGAAATAAGATGCCACATTCTAGGGGAGATTGAGAGTTAGATGTCAAAAGTATTTGGACTCAGAACCCAAAGGTTCAGAACCATTTGTATAACAAGAGAAAGATTATAGATAGAAGATTGAAACATATTATAATAGATATTTCAGTAACAATCCAAATATTTGTGATTTACTTTTAGTATGGAGAAGATGGGACTCTCAAGGAAGAAGACAACTGAATTAGGCCCTCTAGGGCTTTACAATTCATCATCAGGGTCATTCAATAAAGCCTACAGAAGGACCATTTAGAACAAGTTCCCTTAAGCATATTTTTCCTCTCTCCTGAGTCCGCATATGCAAGCTATTCCCTACCTCACATATGCAAGTTATTCCCTACCTCACACAATGCTCTCTCAATCCCACCTACACCTGCAGTAACTGCCCCAGTTCCAATGAAGTATCTCCAATGGCCATCTTCACTTCCTCTCCCAGTTCCTCTTGAACCTGCTCCAATCTCTAAAACCGTCCTTTCCACGGTTGCCAATGACCTCTGCATGACAGCATCCTAACATCAATTCCTGAGCACTCAGCAGCCAGGTGAGAAGGTGAGCCTCCTCCTCCACCTTTGCTGCACCTGCTGTCTGTGGTCCCCTTACAATATAAGCCCCTTGAAGGCAGAGTCTGCTTCTTTTACTGCTGTAGCCCCACAGCCTGGCATATGATGGGCTTTTGAAAATATCTGTTGGATGAATGAACATCACACTTCATGGAAATGTGTGAAAAAGGCCCAGCTGTACAACCGGAAAGAGATAACAAATTAAGGGCAGTCAGCCTGCTGTCTGAGTCCATTCCCAGCAGAGACTACCTTCTATCACTCAAGGTTCCAGTAACTGCCATACCACAGTGAGGGTTAAGTAGGACAGTGAAGCATGTGTGAGACACAATGTCAGTTAGGAACCCACTGCGGTCATGCTGCTTCCTGCTCAACCCACAGTTCCGATAAGGGGTGCAGATAACAGTCATGTGTGCATGTGTAGAGACTGCAGGTGCCCCTGCCACCATGCTGTGGTATGCAGTAGGCATGAAGGGATCTGCTTCGGCTGACACCTGGGCAGGCCTTGACAGTACTGGGGGCGGGAGAAAGGTCAGCCTCTGCCCTCAAGTAAAATCAAGTCATAGTCAGCTAGGACAGCTTCCAGGTTCTCATTCCTCCTACCAACAACGAGGAGTAGGTGGAGCCTCTCTCCATCTACTCCCTCCCACCGACCCCCACCTGTAAGTGCCCAGAGACAGGGAAGAACAGCCAGCCCGGTGACCTGGGCTTACGACCCCCAGGCAGGGGTTGGCAAAGGACCCAACAGCCATTTCCTGAACAGTGGGAACTTCTGAGTGCTTCTGCACTCTGATAGATACATTTCCTTAATACATTTTTTCAATATTTTATTATTATTATTAAGTTTTATAGAGACAAGGTCTTGCTATGTTGCCCAGGCTGGCTTCTAACTTCTGGCTTCAAGTGATCCTCCTGCCTAGGCCTCCCAAAGTGCTGGGACTATAGACATGAGCCATGGCACTGGGTCTAAAAAAAAACTTTATTATGGAAATTTTCAGACAAAAAAATAGAATACAGAGAGCTCCCAGGTACTCATCACCCAGCTTCAACAATCATCAAATCAGGGCCAGTCCTGTCTGATTTTCCAGTGAGGTGCTCATGTCTTGGTCTGCTGGAACAACCCCAGTTTAAACTTGTCATCTTGGTGTAATTAATAGCTCCCTCTTCCAGTTTCAAACATGCTTGTGATTAAATGATAAATTATATGGTCATCTGATCTTTATCCCAACTCACTCTCCCTGCACTAGATTATTTTGAAGAAAATTCCAGACATTAAATAAATCCATCCATAAATATTTCACAATGTGATGGTAAAGACTTAAATACAGCTCTATACCCTTTAGACACCAACTTACGGGGCACTGTGCCCTCTCCTCTCAAGGGGCTGTTGGAAGGGTCACCCAGTAGGCTCTGTGCTACGTGCTGGCACATGGAGCCTCACCGGGTGGCATGACCCCAACTTAGGGATGGGGCTAACACACATGCAGAGAAGCCAAAGGTGTGCTCATGCTGGCCTGACTCCACTGCATGCCTCCTTCCATAGCACCACACTGCCTCTGCATAGGAGGTCTAGAAAAGGCCACGGACAGCAAAACAGCAGAACAGACCGGCAGTCTGTGGCTCATTTTACACATGCACCCAGAAGGCACAGCACGAGTTTCAATAATTCAGAGTGAATAAATGCAAACCACAAACCAACCCACAGAGAATAAAATACCAATCTTTACCTCTGCTCTCTGGATGGTATTGCTGCAAGATTCTAGAGCTAGGCTCAAAGTTAGGGTATTTTAAGCAACCTACCTTCCTGACATTTACGAGAAAATAGTGAGAGAAAAGGGACATAATCATGTCTTCTGAGTCCTCAGAAGTGAACCAAAAAGTTCACTGGTCTATGATCCAGCAACCCTATTTCTGAGTGTATTTCCTAGAGAAATCCTCACACAGGTCAACCAGAGACAACACAAGGATGCTGGTGACAGGACCATGTCGGGTAGCAGATGATCCCCATGAGAATGGGCAAGGTCCCCGAAGAGCATGTACATGATGAATACTATGCAGCAGCCACAAGCAATGGATGAAACATATACACTGGACAGATCCCAAAACAGTGCTGAGAGAAAAGGAAACAAAAGGATCCGTAGCACCAAGCCATTTGTGCCATTTTACTTAAGTTAAAAACATGCACGCAACTAAAACATTAGATTAACAAAACCATACACACAAAACCCATGTATGCACAGAAAGCAGCAATTAATAATAAACCAATACATCAAATATATTCACATGGTTGTCTATGGTGGGGAGGGGAACAGACAACAGGAATGAAAGGAAGAGATCAATGTATGAAGGAATAAAACTAAGAAAGCTGTCAGGTCTCCATGAAGTTCTGTTCGCCTCTGCTGATGTCTCCCACCCCCACGCCTGCATTCACCATTGTCCTAATCGCCCGGCCATGGTGGAGCTTCCTCGGACGAGCCCCTCACCCAACCCTGTCATCTTAACTGTTCTATGATAATGTAAATACCTCTCACCCAACTCTGCCATTGTAACTGAACTTGTGGTCATGTATACTCCCTTGCCCCTACCCCCCACCACTGTAACTGAACTTACTCTGCAACACCCCCACCCCTCAAAAAAACTACCCAAATCTATAAAACCAACTCCTAACCCACTGCCCTTTGCTAATGCCCTTTTTGGCCTTAGCCCACCTGCACCCAGGTGAATAAACAGCCATGTTGCTCACACAACGCCTTTGGGAAGGTCTCTTCATTCAAAGTGCGTGTTTTTTTTCTTTTTTTTTTTTAAAAATTTTTATTTTAAGACAGGGTTTCATCATGTTGGTCAGGATGGTCTTGAACTCCCGACCTCAGGTGATCCGCCCACCTTGGCCTCCAAAGTGCTTGGATTACAGGTGTGAGCCACCACGCCCGGCCAAGCACGTGTTTTTTCAACAGCCCCCCTGCCAAGACCAGTGAGACCAGCAACAGTGTGTCAAACACGGAATAGCATTAACTCAACACCATGCACTGGAGAGTGGTCCAAAAAGGAAAAAAAGGAAAAATAAGAACTATTAATAAAAACTAGCAAGCAATCAACGATTCTGCAAAAAAACAGTCTTGCCTTAATTTTATATGTACACACACACACACCCCACCCAACACGCACACGACGGGGGTGTCTCATTACGTTACCCAGGCTGTCTCCAACTCTTGGGCTCAAGCAATCCTCCCACCTTGGCCTCCCAAAGTATAGGATTACAGGCGTGAGCTGCCGCACACGCCTGGCCCCTCAGTTTTTTAAATGCTTTCTTTCACCAACAAGATAACCAGTTGAGTGTGATGAACAGTAGCACTGGGGCCCATCACTACATCAACACAGTCCCTGCATCTCAGAGATGAAGCTGGAGGGGCTCAAATGGAGGCCTTCATTGCAATGCCTCCCTCGCAATGAGGGCCTAGGATTGCTGGTCACAAGGCCACCGGCTTCCAACTGGATGAGCCACGTCGCAGCTCTGTTTACATTTCTTACTTGCAAAAGGAGGGGTTCAATGGAACAATCCACACCTGAAATTGCTTCCTGCTCTAACACTTGACACTTGCACAGTGTGTGTGTGTATACTACAACATAGCTAATCCTATGTTCTAAACTGTGTTAGTGATTAATTTTGTGCATACGTTACTGTCTCTAGCAGGTGGACACTGAGGCTGAATCCACTTTCTCCACTTAACTGCAGGTTACTCTGTGCCAGGCACCGAACTGGACACTGAACAGTACAAGGGGCAGGGAGAGCTCCTTCCTGGAGCTTAAACTCTGATGAGGGATCCAGACATGTAAACAAGTCCCAGAGCACTACCTTGTGATCAGCATTGTGACAGGGACACGACAAGGTCCCAAATGGAACTAGGAGTGGGGCCTGCACTGCCCTTTCGTGCCAGTGGGTTGGGATGACAGTGATGTTGGGAAAGCCTTCTTGTAAGAAGGAAAGTTTAGGCTGAGACTAAAAGATAAAGAGGCCAGGCATGGTGGTTCACACCTGTAATCCCAGCACTTTGGGAGGCTGAGGCTGGAGGACTGTTTGAGTCCAGGGGTTTGAGATCAGCCAGGGCAACATGGCAAAACCCTATCTCTACAAAAAAGACAAAAAATTTGACTGCATACCATGTATCTGGTAATTAAAAAAAAAAAAAATTAACTGGGCATGGTGGCATGCACTTCATAGTCCCAACTACTCGGCAGGCTGAGGTGGGAAGATCGACTGAGCTCAAGAGGTTGAGGCTAGAGTAAGCCATCATCGTGCCACTGCACTCCAGCCAGGAAGACCATCTCAAAAACAATAAAAAATAGAAGATAAGCAAAAGTCAGCCAGGCAGACAAGGGGTATCCCAGGTGCAGGAGTCAGGGGTGAGAAAGAAAGAGTTCCAGGTAGAGGGGACATCGTGTGCAAAGGCCCCGGGGTGACACAGAGACTGTTCTTTCAAAACAAACGGAGAATACTGATATGGTTGGATCAGAAAGGTAGACACCTATCAGCAGCTGACGCATGCAGTAGGCTGTATTTTCCCAAAACAGCTTCACGACTATTTTCAGTCCCACATGTACTTCTAGAACCTTGCCGCTCTTCATCAAACACTGGAGTCTGTTTTCTCTCCCCTTGAACCTGGATGGGCTTGGGATTATTCTGACCCAGAGTACGGCCAAAATGCTATGACTTGTAAGGCTAAGTCATACAAAAGATGGAGCCACTGCCCAGCTCTCAGGACCCTCACCCTTGGAAGCTTGCCACCATGCTGTAAGGAAGCCCAGGCCACATGGAGAGGCCACCATCAGCATTTGGATCAATAGCCCTTGCTGAGGTCTCTGCAGAGAACCAGACATGTGAGGGAATGAGCCATCCAAAAACACCTGTGGCCGGGCGCAGTGGCACACCTATAATCCCAGCACTTTGGGAGGCCAAGGCGGGAGGATCACTTGAGGTCAGGAGTTCGAGACCATCCTGGCCAACACGGTGAAACTCTTCTCTACTAAAAGTATAAAAATTAGCCAGGTGTGCTGGTGGGTGCCTGTAATCCCAGCCAGTTGGGAGGCTGAGGCAGGAGAGTCTCTCGAACCAGGAAGGCAGAGGTTGCAGTGAGCTGAGATCTCACCACTGCACTCCAGCCTGGGCAACACAGCGAGACTGTGTCTCCCCCCTCAAAAAAAAAAAAAAAAAGCACGGGTTCCTGGCCTTCTCGTTTTCAGCTGAGACCCCAGACATCATAGACCAGCAGAAACTAGCTGCTTCTTCTGTGTCCTACACAAATACAGTACCTAACCCACGGAGTCCATGAGCATAATAAGCAGCTGTCATAGGCGACTGAGTTTGGGGTATTTTGTTATGAAGCAACAGTACGAGAATAAATGGATAAAGCATAGTTTATTCATACAATGGAAAACTATTACAGCAAGACGATGAAAAGTCTACAATCCTACAGAACAAGATGGGCGGCTCTCAGACACGATCTGAGTGAAGGAAGCAGACACATGAGTGCCTGGGATCACTGTCTGATCCTATCTACTTAAGGTACAAAACAGGCAAGGCAAGTCCACGCTGTTCCAGGTCTGGAAAACAGTACCCACTATGGGAGCTGCAACTGGGAAGGGGTATGGTGGGCAGGGCGGGGGGGGATTCCTAGGATGCCGGTTACACAGAAGTGTTTAGTTCGTGAAAATGCATCAGGATGTATACTTACGACGTAATATAAACACTTCTTTGTATGGAGATTAAACTGCAATAAATAAGTTTCCTTTTGAAAAATGCTGACAGAGTGGCAAAAAAATGTAGACATGGACGCTAAAGAGGAAAGCAGGATCAGTGGGCATGGCTCACTGAGGGTTTAGGTGCATCATTGCAGAAACTGCAGGACTATGCAACAGTTCAGAGGTGGCTTGTATTTCAGAAATACTACTTTTGCCATGGTGCAGTAAATGGATTGGCAGGGGTCTAAAAGCTTGCAGAGCAGTTGGGAGTCACTGCAGTCATTCAGGCTATTGGTAGTGTGAATGGAGAGGCCAGCTTGGGCTAGGCTGCCCTGCTGCCCTGCCAAACGTTAAGGTCCCTATGCTCCTGGGGCCCCGGGCCGGCTGCCCAATGGGCCATCTGTTGGACTCAGAATCCAGAAGGGACATCTGGTCAACCCAACTCTGAACAATTATTTGTCTTGATTACTGAGTTTTTTTGGCATCCTCTTATATTTTCTCCCTGGCTCTGGCAGAAAGTGCATGGATTAAAATGAATTTTAAAGGGTTTGCTCTCTTGGACATGTTATTAGCTTAGAAGTCAGAGAATTAGGGGTGTAGAAGTTAATGATATTCAAGTGGCTTGCTTGGGCAACTGGTTAAATGGTGGTTTTCACAGAGACATAAACTCTCTAAGGGGAACAGGCTGCTAGAAAGGGGGCAGGGGTGAAGATGACGGTAGAGTTTTGGGCATACCAAGCTACAGGAAAGTGAGAAACATTTAAGTGGAAATAGCTGGTTTATCTGGTGTGAGGGGCTAAGGCCCAGGGGGAGGATCTGGACTGGAGATGTGGATTAGGTTACAAACAGTTTTTAAAAGCCCAGATGAGCCCACTCCAGGAGAATGTACAAAGATCCACGACTGAGCCCTGAGGGGAAACCATTTAAGGAAACAGACTTAAACACCTGGGCAAAGATGGTGGACACAGGAAATAGAGGAGAGCAGTGAAGAATAACATTTACAGCAGGATCAGAGGAAAAAAGATAACCCTCCGCCCCAAACAAATGATGCTCCCAAACTGGAGATGTCTATGTGCAAAGCAACTCTTCCTGCCTTCTTTTTCCCCCCTTTTCTTAAAAGGCAATAGTGCTACTAAAACACTACATCCTAACTTTGGTAAAACAACTCAGATCTTTAAAATGATGAGCCAATTAACCCTATTCACCCCTTTAGCCAAAGAGCAACAGAAAGTACCATTTTTCTGACTTTCTTGGGTCCCTTTGGTGTTCCTCCAGCATCAGCTTGATTCTATCCATTTTCTGAATGAAGCAAGGGAGGATGAGGTGGGACCCTCACAATTTTTAATGTATCCAAAATAACTGAGTGAGGAACTTCTGGCCCATTTCACAGAAGAGAAAAGAAAAAAAAAAAAAAAACTCAGACAAGTAAGGGAATAGATGTTAGGTGAAAAGGGAAATGTGTTCCCTGGCCTTGGCTACCAAGGCCAAACTTAAAGCAATGATTAGGGCGATTTCATTTTGTGCCTTGGAAGGAGTGGGTTGTGTGGCTGCAGAAGTGGTGAGGAGCTTGTTGCACAGATGCTGGACCCCAGCACCAGCCCCGGCCCTGCTTATCCACTGCAGCAGCTGGTCTCAGAGGCCCTCACACACACCTGGGGTAGTCTTCCTCCAAAGGTCCTGCTATTATAGTGGGATCACTGTGTCTGTAGCTTTTTGGACAAATATTTGAGTTTGGCTTTAAAAGGCAAAACCGATCAACTAGACAATATGTGAAAAAGGAACGGTAGGTATGGATCAGAGCCCCATTCTGCCACTGGAGAAAGGGACTGGCCACAGTAGCACAGCTGCCCCACTGCTGGTGCCCCCTGCAAACTGAAACTGACCTTGGCCTGGCTAGTATTGATTGGTTCATGACTTTTTGAGACAGGGTCTTGGCTCTGTCACCCAGGCTGGAGTATACTGGCGTGATCATGGTTCACTGCAGCTTCGACCTCCAGGGCTTAAGCCATCCTCCCACCTCAGTCTCCCGAGTAGCTGAGACTACAGGTGCATGCAACACTGCTCAGTCTTTTTTTTTTTTTTTTGTAAAGACAAGGTCTCGAATTGTTGGTCAGGCTGGTCTTGAATTCCTGGCCTCAAATGATACTCCTGCCTCAGCCTCCCCAAACATTTGGATTAAAGTCATGAGCCACTGTGTCTGGCCCTTTTGTACTATTTTTTAATTTTTCTGAATGTTTGAAAGTTTTTATAATAGTTTTTTAAAGCTGCAGTGAATTGTGTGATATTCACATTAAGCAGGATAAATGATTATAAATAGCTTCACCTCAGCTCAAATTTTGCTGCCATGTGGGTTAAGAAAAAGCGTTTAGTTTTCAGAGTGTTCTGGATTTCAGATTTGTAGATAATAGATGTATTAATTTTGTGGTATTACCATTCTCATGTACGTCTTTAACTCTTCTAGAGTCGACCATTGTGTGTGATATTCTGTGCAGATCCAGTTAATGTTTCTTCGTGTTAATTAGTCAATTCCTCTAACATTATTAAGCAATCTATCCTTTTTCCATTGCTTCATAGTGCCCCCTTATTGTATATTAAATTCCCATATATACATGGGTCTTCCTCTGAGATCATTATTCTATTTCATTTGTCTATTACCTGTTTTTGCGCAGACATCATTTGCTTTTAATACTATGGTTTGGAAGCTTAAAGTTCCCTTTTCTCTTCTTTCTAAAGTTTAACTTAGGTAATCCAAATGCATTTAAAAATAAAATTTCTTCAAAAAAATCCAATTAGAATTCTGAATGAGTTTTACTTGTAGCAGACTGTATTTTCCAAAGATAGCTGTACCAATATAAATCTCATCCCACATGACCTTCTTACAATGTGATATCAGCACTCCTCTATGGAGACATGGGGTCTATGTTCCCTTGTACCTGGAGTGACCTCCCCACCTGCCTCAACCAATAGAATGTGCTATGTGACTTCCAAGGGGCAGTCAGAAAGATAAAATGGCTTTGACTTGGTTCTCTTTTGGGACAAGGGCTGTGGGAGCCCTGAGTTAACATGTACTTAGTGCAGTGACCCAGAAGGCACCACATTGGAGAGATCACATGGAAAATATACACAGGAACAGAGATGCTGGAGAATTGCAGCTGTCTCAGACCCCGACTGCTTGAGTCTTTCCAGACCAGACATCAGGCATGTGAGTGAAAAGCCTTTCAGATGGTCACAGCCACAGCTACCATATGACTGCAACCTCAAGAGAGGTTTCAAAAGCCAAAAATGCTGGCAGAGCTGCTCCCAAATGCTTGGTTCACAAAAACTGTGAGATGTAATGATTATTACTGTTTTAAGCTATTATGTTTTGGAGTACTTTGTTACCCCACAGTTACTGAAATAGCACTGAATTTCTAAGTCAAGGAGAAAAGAAGATTATCATTTTATAATACTAGATCTCATGCAAGGACATAGAATGTCTTTACATGTATTTGGATCTTCCAGAGAGGTTCTACGTATCGTTTAAGTTAATGAGAAAAACTTTATAGTTTTTTCTGCTATTGTTTTGTTTCTTACAATATTTCTAGGAGGAACTTTACAGAACGCTCAGTGAGAGGCGGAGGAGTGGTAGCTGCCCGAGCTGCATACAGCTCCGCGCTCCTTCCCACTCCCTCACACACCGACCTCAGCCCGCTCACCGGCAGTAGAAAATGGTGAAAGAAACCACTTACTATGATGTTTTGGGAGTCAAACCCAATGCTACTCAGGAAGAACTGAAAAAGGCTTATAGGAAACTGGCCTTGAATTACCATCCTGATAAGAATCCAAATGAAGGAGAGAAGTTTAAACAGATTTCTCAAGCTTACGAAGTTCTCTCTGATGCAAAGAAAAGGGAATTATATGACAAAGAAGGAGAACAAGCAATTAAAGAGGGTAGAGCAGGTGGCAGTTTTGGCTCCCCCACGGACATCTTTGGTATGTTTTTTGGAGGAGGAGGAAGGATGCAGAGACAAAGGAGAGGTAAAAATGTTGTACATCAGCTCTTAGTAACCCTAGAAGACTTATATAATGGTGCAACAAGAAAACTGGCTCTGCAAAAGAATGTGATTTGTGACAAATGTGAAGGTAGAGGAGGTAAGAAAGGAGCAGTAGAGTGCTGTCCCAAATGCCGAGGTACTGGAACGCAAATAAAAATTCATCAGATAGGACCTGGAATGGTTCAGCAAAGTCAGTCTATGTGCGTGGAGTGCCAGGGCCATGGGGAGCAGATCAGTCCTAAAGATAGATGTAAAAGCTGCAATGGAAGGAAGATAGTTCAAGAGAAGAAGATTCTAGAAGTTCATATTGACAAAGGCATGAAAGATGGTCAGAAGGTAACATTCCACGGTGAAGGAGGCCAAGAACCAGGACTGGAGCCAGGAGATATATAATCATTGTGTTAGATCAGAAGGACCATGCTGATTTTACTCGACAAGGAAAAGACCTTTTCATGTGTATGGACATACAGCTGGTTGAAGCACTGTGTGGCTTCCAAAAGCCAGTATCTACTCTTGACAACTGAACCCATAGTCATCACCTCTCATCCAGGTCAGATTGTCAAGCATGGAGATATCAAGTGTGTAATAAATGAAGGCATGCCAATTTATCGTACACCATATGGAAAGAGTCGCCTAATCATCGAATTTAAGGTAAACTTGCCTTAGAATGGCTTTCTCTCTCCTGATAAACTGTCTTTGCTGGAAAAACTCCTACTGGAGAGGAAGGAAGTGGAAGAGACTGATGAGATGGATTAAGTAGAACTGGTGGACTTTGATCCCAATCAGGAAAGACGGGGCCATTACAATGGAGAAGCATGTGAGGATGATGAACATCATCCCAGAGGTGGTGTTCAGTGTCAGACCTCTTAATGGGCCAGTGAATAACACTCACTGCTGGCATTTTAAGTGCAGCAGTGAATGAGTAAGGACTATAATCATAATATGCTCACTACTTGCTCTTGTTTCTGTTTTAATCAACTATAGTAGTGTTTTAAAAAAGAATAAAGGCAAATATAAAAGCTCAAAAAAAGATATTTCTAGTTGATAATTGACGGCCTAGAGAAAGTCAATTTAATTTGACAGATTTTGTTCACATCTGTTCATATCAAGTAAAAATAAAGTGTTATCTCGTTCCTTCTTTAATTTTCCTTTCCTTAACCTGTTGGTCAGTACCTGCACTATTATGTTTAACAAAATTTCCTCCTGGCCGGGCGTGGTGGCTCATGCCTGTAATCCCAGCACTTGGGGAGGCTGAGGCAGGTAGATCATCTGAGGTTGGGAGTTCAAGATCAGCCTGGCCAACATGGTGAAATCCCAGCTCCTCTAAAAACACAAAAATTAGCCGGGTGTGGTAGCGCATGCCTGTAATCCCAGCTGCTCAGGAGGCTGAGACAAGAGAATGGCTTGAACCCAGAAGACAGAGGCTGCAGTGAACCGAGATCGCACCACTGCACTCCAGCCTGGGCGACAGAGCAAAACTCTGTCTCAAAAAAATAAAAAATCTTCCACTGAATAAATGTTTACTGTAGATTTTTGGTACAACATTTTAAAATCAAATTGTTTCTTTGTCATTATTTTGTTGAGAATGTTAAACACAAAATGGCATTGAACTCATCAAATTTGTTTTCTGTCTCAAGTGACATAATCATGTCTTCCCCTTCTTTGGTCTATTGATGTTATAGGGTCTCTGATGTTGAACCAGTCTTATCTTTTGGGGGAAAACAGTTCTTGTGATGTATGTCCTCAATATATTATTAGATCAATTAGCTGATACTTTATTTAGGGTTTCTGTAATAGAGGTGCCAGGAAGCTTTTTCATTTGTGATCAAACATTAGTATCTATTTAGTCTTTTTTCTGTAGTGGTCAGTTTCTTGAAAGAAAGAGTCTCCACACTCTTGTCTCTACCACTGAACTTCTGGAACTGAATGGGAAACAAGTTTGGAGCCTGGCTGCAGAGATGCCTTCTGACCCTGTGGTTTGGCATCTCACTCCTACTTCCCTTCCTAGGTGCTAGGCCAAGTCCATGTACTTCTGCTCTCCAGAGGAGCCCTCCCAACAGGTACAGGGCTCAGAGGGACAGTCACCTGAGAGAGGGGCAGCAGCAGCAGCTTCCACATACAGGACTTTCCAACAGTTCTCTTGTATCTAAAGTTAATTGTGATCTGGCCAATAATTGGTGGAATGTCCATAGGAAGGGCTATCAGTAGCCTCCAAAAGGGTAAAACTTCCATATACTGACTTGTCCACAAGCTGAATTAAAGGGAAAAGAAAAAAGCAAGTTACAGACATGTAGAATTTGACACCCTTAGCAAACAAAGAAAACCCATTCATGCTTGCACACGCATAAGGAAGGATATACTTCTGAGCATAGACACCCATGTATCACAAGGGCTACCTGGTCACCCAAGAGCAGGGAGATAAGGGCAGAAGAAGGGATAAGACCCTTAACTTTAAGCTTCCTATATTGTTTGATTCTGTGATGATGAACTCAAATTACTTTCATAATTAAAAAAAATTAAGTCCTCCCACACCCTAATGCCTACACTTATTATCCCTGATCTCAGCTAGAAGTCACAACAGTTGGCACTGCTACTGCAAAGGTGTAAGTGACAAACAGCTAGAGTGTGGCTCTGGCCAGAACAAACAACAAAACCCTGGAGGAGTTGAGAAGTTGCTGTTGATGACAGTAGTCTAAGGCATCCCCAACTCAGGGAGGTGCTAACACGTCCAGCCCTACAACACGCAGGGGTGACCTGTCAACCCCAGTGAGGAGCTTCAGCCGCAGGTGCTTCTGGGTTGGCAGACTGTACTAGAGTGAGAAGTGAACAGCCTCCCCCAGGCTTTCTTATCATTTTTGCTTTTCCTCATCTTCAGCTCTAGCTGCCTGCTATCACTTGGAATACTATAATTACCAAGGCGATGGGATTGTAATTTCTCCTACCATAAAAGCACATTCTCTTTTTTCCTTATTTGAAAGCACAAGAGTTACTCAGCAAGGGTCACAGGGACACGGTCTATCTCTCACGTTAAGTAGGGTGAGAAACGCCCACTCTTCATTCCTGCAGAACCAGGTCTGCACCCCATGCACCTGTCGCTTTGCTGGGCCCTGTGAGGGGCAAAGGATGGCACATGCACTGCTGAGGGAGCAGCAGAGTGAGCTGGGGCAGAGCCAGTAGTCGGTTCTTCCAAAAAGCCCTCTCTGGCTTTCCCCGATACAAGACACATGGGGTGCCAGGCATTACAAGAAGGGCCAAGAGCAGCCTGAAAAGGTCTCCATTCTCTCTCCACAGCAGCTCTGAGTCCATTGCTCATTTAGCTCTTCCATGGAGTGGGGAGGGCAAGTAGGAAGAAGAAAAAAATGAGAGCGTCAGCCCACATTTCTAGAGCCACTCCTATGTGCCAGGCAGCTTCTAGGATATTTATTTACATTGTTGCATTTAGGCCCATGAATCTCTGCTCTAAGCACTATTATTTATTTTATTTGATTGATTGATTGATTGAGACACAGTCTGGCTCGGTCACCCAGGCTGGAGTGCAGTAGTGCGACCTTGGCTCACTGTAACCTCCCAGGCTCAAGCGATTCTCCTGCCTCAGCTTCCCAAGTAGCTGGGATTACAGGCGTCTGCCACCCAGCCCTGCTAATTTTTGTATTTTTAGTAGAGACAGGGTTTCACCATGTTGGCCAGGCTGGTCTTGAACTCCTGACCTCAGCTAATTCAACTTCCTCAGCCTTCCAAAGTGCTGGGCTTACAGGTGTGAGCCAGCACTATTATTACTCCTACTTTACAGATGAGGATACAGAGGCCCAGGAAGGCAGCTATGAGTGACCAGAGCTAAGATCCCAACCCAGGCAGCCTGACCTCAGGGCAAGAGAGAAAGAAATTCCCAGGGCAAGGTGGGGGGTGTAGAGGAATAAAACAAACCAACACTCAAGACTTGTTCCTCTTTTTCAGTCAAGGACAAATCAGGTCCTTATCTCAAATATTAGTTAATCGGAGACTCGAGGTAGGGGAAAAGTTTCCAAGAATAATATTCCCATATTCCTTGGGGTGATCTAGAAATATATACAATGAACTATAAGAAACACAGGGAGGCTGGGTGCAGTGGGTCACATCTGTAACCCCAGCACTTTGGGAGGCTGAAGCGCGGGAGGATTGTTTGAGGCTAGGAATTCAAGACCAGCATGGGCACACGGTGAGAACTCATCTCTACAAAAAATTTTAAAAATAGCCAGGCAGGGTGGTGCACGCCTACAGTCCTAGCTACCTGGGAGGCTGAGGAAGGAGTGACACTTGAGCCTAGAAGGTAGAGGCTGCAGTGAGCCATGATCATGCCACTGTACTCTAGCCTGGGTAACGGAGTAAGACCTTGTCTCATTAATTTTTTTTTTTTTTTTTTTTTTTTTGAGACGGAGTCTCACTCTGTCACCCAGGCTGGAATGCAGTGGAACAATCTCTGCTCACCGCAACCTCCACCTCCCAGGCTCGAGGGATCCTCCCAATTCAGCCTCTCAAGTAGCTGGGACTACAGGCACACACCACTACCCCTGGCTATGTTTTGTATTTTTGGTAGAGATGGGGTTTCACCATGTTGCCCAGGCTAGTCTCGAACTCCTAAGGTCAGGTGATATCCCCCTGCCTCAGCCTCCCAAAGTGCTGGGATTTACAGGTGTGAGCCACTGCACCTAGCCAAGACCCTGTGTCTTTAAAAAGAAAAGAAATATCAGTAACAGAGCTTTGCATTTTCACAAAAATCCTAAGCCAGGAGACTATCTCCAATACTTCTCTAGTGCCACCTAGCATGAGGGGGGCAGATACATACAGGGAGGTCACAGCCAACCCAGAAGGCCACTCTTCCCCTCCTCATTGCTGAACAAAGGCAGCGACTGCACTGTGTCTGGAGTTTCCCTCCTCTCACTCCTTCTCTGATTGAGTCTTCCACTCACAGAGCTTAGTGGAAGGTCTGCAAGGTGCTCGCAATCATTCACCTCTCTTGATAGCCCCTGAATTTCAGAGTTCACGAAGTAACTTCACAAGCTTCATCATTCACTCTAGAAATGACCAGCATTGTCTTCCTTGATTTATTAATTCAAATACTTTTAAGAGTAGATCAAGGTCTTTGGGCTAGAATTAAAAATACACCAATGAAATACCATAATGTATTTTTCCAAAACTAAATGCCATGTACACCTATCCACAGCAAACACTGAATGCAGCACCCTGGATGCCAAGCAGCGTGGAGGTGGCAGACGTCAGAGATGAAGGGAGAGAAAGTACAACAGTTGGGGCCTGGCTGGAGATGTCTACCCCAAATCTAGGCTGGAGTTAAACCCTCACTTCCAGGAATGTGGACACCCTACCGGCAGGCTAGAGTGCCTCCCTGAAGGCACTCCCTGCAGATCAGGGTGGGAGGAATGACCCAGGGCTTTCCAGAGTCTGGCTGTGGGTGCCCAGGTTGCTGCTGGCCTGGTGCACGGGAAGAGGGGCTACACAGGAAGCTGACAGCAGGTACGTTCTCATGCAGGCCTGTCCCTAGCCACTCGCGTGACTCTGCACAAATCTTAGCTTTGTCTCCTGTTTTTCACTTGTACAGTGAGCCTTATGCCTCTAAGTTCCCTTCCCATTATAAAGCCTCTGGAAAGTTAGAGATTATTGTCATTTTTCTTTCCTACCACAGGTCCCCTCAAGGGGAAGTTCCGGGAGAACCTTGGGTTCTTCCATCCTGAAGAAAGGGAGCACTATCGCCAGGTAAACAAAAGGAGCTGGGAAGCCCCAGGCCTCCCATGTGGTAAATGTTCTATAATATTGCCAGAACTCACACCCCGGTTAAAAAAAAGTCTGTATTAGAAAAGGCAAGGGGATATTTGTTATTCACACACAGCCTGTAACTTAGAAGATTCCTCCTCGTTCCTCCCCATGTGGCATATGGCCAGGCCCGCCTCTCCTAGCACCACAGTACAGCCCCCCACCCCATAGGAGCCTCCATTACCCACAGTGGCTAGATGTACGTACAGAGGCCTCACAAAGACATGAAAGACTGAGGACTGTAGGAACATTCATCTTGCCACAGGCGGCCAAGAGGAGCCTGATATGGGGGCATCCTCGCTCCTCCTGGGTGATCCTGCTACAC
The DNA here is from genome assembly GCF_030222135.1 of Aotus nancymaae. Classification (NCBI taxonomy): domain Eukaryota; kingdom Metazoa; phylum Chordata; class Mammalia; order Primates; family Aotidae; genus Aotus; species Aotus nancymaae. The sequence continues at coordinate 29,517,964 of NW_026988443.1, read as the reverse complement.
ACACAGATGAGAAAGTGAGCTCAGGGGCATGCGGCCAAAGCTGCTGTAGAAAGGTAAAGACACAGTCCACATTTGCACTCTCTCTTACTTAGCTCTTTTAATTGACTCTTTCTGATAAAGAATTCATTTCACTTCAGCAACTGCCAACTTTAGCAAAAGGTCAGAGTACTGGCCGTGAGCCACTGTCGATGGAAACTTCTCAGCTGCCTTCAGAGATGCCTTGAGAGGCTGGTGCTCCATGGGCATGGGCCTCTGCTGCCTTCATCTCCAAGGGCTATGCTCCACACTGCTTCCCAGGGAGAAAACGACCAGGCATTACCTTCTTCTGCCACGCTCTTGAATACAGAAGGTTCTAAGCCTGTTATTACAAATGAGCCAGAACAGCTCTGTCAAAGCAAGTTCTGTAAGCTGTCTCCATTCTTCTGAAGTGACTGAACAGCCATTTGCTTAGATTTCTCATTTCACTTAGATCTTGCAGCGTAACAACGAGAACATGAATATTTTTTTCATTGACACTTTGTCAAGTCAAAAGTGTAACCTAATTTTAAGCCTCTCTTACAGATTACCTTAAGTGAAATACAATATAAACCACCGTCTTCCACTGTCTCGGCAGCAGACTCTTGGGAAAGGGAACCTCTCCCAGTTCTGCTACACTTGGGCCAGTTGTCAGTAAAAGGTGTCAGCCAGGTCAGAAGCTGACGCAAAGAATCTGGTTCCTCAGAAGAGTGCTTTAAACCAAGCTGGTGGCAAGACGACTCATTCTGTTAAGAAACCTGGTAGAGTGAAAGTCATACTGGGGTGTAGGGCTCAACTGAGAACTCCCATACTTTTAATGTCTTCTTCCCTAGGTAACTTCACCATCACAAACACATGCAAAATCAAATCGCAAAACTGCTGGCTAAAACATCAGAGCTGTCCATCAACAGATGAATGGATAAAGGAAACATGGTACATATACACTATGAAGTACGATTCACCCATAAAAAAGAGTAAGAGCCAGTCATCTGCAACAACATGAGTGGAACTGGAGATCATTATGTTAAGTGAAAGAAGCCAGGAACAGAAGACAAACATCATATGTTCTTACTTATTGGTGGGATCTGAAAACCAGAACAACTGAAGTCATGGACACAGAGGGTAGAAGGATGGTTACCAGAGGCTGGGAAGGGTAGTGGGGGGAGGTGGGGATGGTTAATGGGTACAAGAAAAAACAACAGAAAGAATGAATAAGATCTACTATTTGATAGCACAAAAGGGTGATTATAGTCAGTTAATAACTTAATTGCATATTTTTAAATAAAGAGTATAATTGTTTTGTGTGTAACTCACAGGATAAATGCTTGAGGGGATGGATACCCCATTCTCCATGATGTGCTTATTTCACATTGCATGCCTGCATCAAAACATCTCATGTACCCCATAAAAACGTACACCTACTATGTACCATAAAACATTTAAAAAATAATTTTATCCATGCCCAGAGCTGTTTGTAAAAAAAAAAAAAAAAAAATCAAAAAAAATGTTTTTTAAATCAGAGCTTCATAGCAGGATCTGAATTCATTAGTGTCCCCTGAAGGGGAGTCACCACTGCACAGCCTTACTGAGAATTTCCTTCCCCATTTTCTTAGTCTTCTCCTCCTCATGCAGTTATAAAACTCTAGTACCCTCATAGTACAGGGGAGAAATAGAGACAGCCTCAGAAATCTACCATCAAAATCAAGGGTGCAGCCAAGATTAAAATCCAAGTTTTCCGGCGGGGCACAGTGGCTCACGCCTGTAATCTCAGCACTTTGGGAGGCCGAGGCAAGCAGATCACTTGAGGTCAAGGAGTTCAAGACCAGCCTGGCCAACAGGGCAAAATCCCATCTCTACTAAAAATATAAAAATTAGCCGGGCATGGTGGTTTTTGTCTGTAACACCAGCTACTTGGGAGGCTGAGGCAGGAGAATCAATTGAACCCGGGAAGTGGAGGTTGCAGTGAGCTGAGATCACGCCACTATACTCCAGCCTAAGGGATAGTGAAACTGTCTCAAAAAACAAACAAACAAAAAACACGGATTTCCTGAGGCTGGTATGCTAGGGTGGATTTCATGGTCATGGTGCTCAAATGTAGAGATAGGATATATTTCCCTGCTCCTGCCACAGGCAAAGTGGGACTACCCTAACTTAGAAAACTGTTGGCAGGCACATTGGCTCATGCCTGTAATCTCAGCACTTTGGGAGGCCGAAGCGGGCTGATCACAAAGTCGGGAGTTTGAGACCAGCCTGGCCAACACAGTAAAATCCTGTCTCTACTAAAAATACAAAAATTAGCCAGGCATGGTGGTGTGCGCCTGTAATCCCAGCTACTCAGGAGGCTGAGGCAGGAGTATTGTTTGAACCCAGGAAGCAGAGGTTTCAGTGAGCCAAGATTGCATCACCGTACTCCAGCCTAGGTGACAGAGTGAGACTCTGTCTCAAAAAAAAAAAAAAGACAACAAAACTGTGCCATCACCTTGGTTTTTAACGCAAGTCCAAGCGCGTCTCAGTTTCCTACAACTGAGAGAAGCTCCTCATATCCTGGGCTGTACCAAATAATCAAACCAAGTCTAGTCATAAAATCCTAGCCAAACTGTCAGTCTGATCCCCTAGATTCGTAAAGGAGTGAAGAGAGAAACGAGAAGAACGAATGTGAAGAACGTGACTTTCAAGAGTCAAATGACACAAAGCCAGGCTGAAGGAGAGAAAAGGAAGGATCAAATCCATCAGCCTAAGACCTTTACTCCATTTATACAATTTTATGGATTTATAATTTTATACAATTTCCAAACATTACAGGTAGAGTAAAAACTTTGAACTTTTGGCTCCAAACACTTCTCTGCTCACATTCAGAAATGGAAGGATCAGTTAAGACCCGCGAACAAACTTCAGGAGATAGATGGGAGTCTTTCTGATGGCTGAAAAACCCATTCCTAGGTGATGTGAACCATTTCACCACAAACAAAAGTAAGAAGATGGTAATTTTCTTTGATACCCCCCTGCATCTGAGATTTGTTATGCTTGATTCGAATTCATTATGCTTTTCTTTTTGAAAATCCAAGACACCTGGGGCCAAGACTACAAGGGCCAAGGGTAGCTGTAAAGCCCTGACACCTACTATGAAAACAGTCCTGACGGTGGGCAGTTCCTCTGGCTCTTCCTATAGCAGGCAAGCCTAACACATTCTGAGGCTTCCTTCACTGTTCCCACATGCTCACACAGCTGGGGATTAAGGCGAGTATCTAGTTGTTTATATTCAAGTATGGAAAACCTAGCAAGTAGCAGCCCCTTGGAGGAGAAACATTTGGCAGCAGATCATAACAGTCCAAGGAAGACACAAGGTGGTCACCTCCTCTGAACTAAGGCACACAGAAAGCCCAGCGCATCACCTGGGGGATGAGAACCGATTTATTTAAAGGAGAAACGAGAAGGAACCACCAGGATGTGGAACAACTCTCCTGAGTCCAACCAGCAGAGCAAGATGGGTACTAACACTCACTGCCATCTACCTTCCACCTCGTCTGTCATCAGGTTACCAATTCAACCCAAAGTGCTTTTCCAAAGCAGCATGATGAGGTTTGCTGCTCACTTTCTGCCCAAGTGCTGGAAGCCCTATTGTCCAGTAGGGCTCTGATTCCCCTTTAACTGATCCCCACTATAGCAGTCATTTCTGGTTTAGAGTAGTTGTCCTGTCTTTAACCATTTATCTCATCCTTTTCAGAGGTCTTAGCCACTGTTTTTCCCCTTAGTTTCTGCTGCCTGCAGTGGTGTTGGGCCAGCAGGTTTGGGGAAATAATTCTTGGGTTTAACAGTTATTGTATTATTCTTAGAGTGCTCCTTGCAAGCAAAGCTACTGAAAGCCAAAGAAAAAAAGCTGCATATAATGGATGAGAACAGCCCACCTCAAGAGACCAGCCACAGAGCTCCTAGGATCTAAATGCTCCCACACAGAAAGCAAAGGAGTGGCCATGGTGGTGCATGCTTATAGTCCCACGGAGGCTGAGGTGAGAGGATCACATGGGCCCAGGAGTTCGAGATCAGCCTGGACAACATAGTGAGACCCCTATTTCTACAAAAATAAAATAAAATAATAAAAAACAATATTTTTTAAAAAGAAACCAAAGAAAAAAGGGCAGGTAAAGTATCAGTGTATTTAGAGGACCAGAAAGGGTGGAATAGTGGTTCTCTCTCAGGCCACATATTTGTTGAGAAGGTATACAACAGCAGTGGTCCTTACTCTTCTCCACACACAGCCCAACAAGTATAAACAGCAGTTTCTGAATGGGCGCAGTGGCTCGTGGGATATGCAGGGGTAATCCCAGCACTTTGGGAGGCTGAGGAGGGTGGATCACCGAAGTCAAGAGTTTAAGATCAGCCTGGCCAGCATGGTGAAACGCCGTCTCTACTAAAAATACAAAAATTAGCCAGGAGGTGAAGGAGAGGAAGGCAGTAAATCACACTGCCACGTGTGTACCTATGCAACAATTTTGCATGTTCTTCACATGTACCCCAAAACCTAAAATATAATTTAAAAAAAGAAAAAAAAATAAGTAAAAAAAAAAAAAATTAGTCAGGTGTGGTGGTGCACACCTGTAATCCCAGCTACTGTACTCAGGAGGCTGAGGCAAGAGAATTGCTTGAACTCGGGAGACAGAGGTTGCAGTAAGCCAAGACTGTGCCACTGCACTCCAGCCTGAGGCGACAGAGCGAGACTCTAAAAAAAAAAAAGATAAAAATGAAAAATAAAAAGTTTCCAATGCTGAAGGAAAGAAGGAATTCCACTGACTTCCTTGCAAAGCAGCTGTTATGACGACCCTGAGGCCAGGGAAGATGAATCCCTTATTTATAAAAATGAGAGAGACTGAGATAGCACCTGAAAGGCCAGAATGAATCTGGTCACTCTGCCATAACAAACAGGCCAAGCCCTGGCTAAGGAATAAATTGCTCCTTCAGGAGCTTTTCTTAATCTAGCACCTCTCCATCCAGGATCAAATCAATACATTAAAAAAATCTCCAAGTCTTGATTAAACCTGGTGATTCAATCAGAGCAAAGAAGAAAACAAAACTCTGTGGCCATCTATATTTGTATCAGAATAACCAACTAAATTCCCTTTAGATTAGAAATCTGGCATGAATAAGCAGGAAACAAGCACATGAACTACACTGGAGTCACAGGAGCAGGGAAATGCAGCAGGACGTCAGGGTGGGGGAATTCCAAGATGCCCCAGTGGTACCTGATTCTGAATGAGAGAAACCCCCAGGAGATTCTGAACAAATCTGAAAGAAAATGCAACAGCACCACAGTACTCTGTACAGAGGAATGCCCATCAAAACAAGAATCTAAATCTGTAATACCAGCTACCCAGGAAACTGAACTGGAGGATGTCACAGGCCTGAATGCATCTGGAGAGGATCTAGTGGCATTAGAAAGTCTTTTCCTGGCCGGGTATGGTGGCTCAGGCCTATAATTCCAGCACTTTGGGAGGCCAAGACAAGTGGATCACACGAGGTCAGGAATTCAAAATCAGCCTGGCCAACATGGTAAAACCCCATTTCTACTAAAAATACAAAAAGTAGCCAGGCATGGTGGTGCGCACCTATAATCCCAGCTACTCGGGAGGCTGAGGCAGGGGAATCACTTGAACCTGGGAGGTGGAGGTTGTAGTGAGCTGAGACCATGACACTGCACTCCAGCCTGGGCGACAAGAGCAAAACTCCATCTCAAAGAAAAAAGAAGTCCTTTCCATGAGATAAGTCCTAGGAATGAAAATGAGGATCTATCCTCTCACATCATGATACTTGTGAACTTCAGTATCTGTATCTTCAGTATCTTTGTCCAAACAGAGGACCACTACCAGATTTATTTGTTAACCAAGAAAGGTAAACATCGACAACACACATAACATCAATATCATACATAATCTTATATCTGACTTTCAAATCTATTCTGTTCAAAACCACTAGAACTTATGAGCAGTACTCTCATTGAAAATGATGGAATCCTCTACCATACTCAATCCTTTGAGGGCCTCTGGCCAGAGCTGCCTGATGAAAATGTGAATGAACAGTCACTTGGTTTGCATGCTGAGCTGTATAGAATGAAATTGATCCTTTTATAGTTCAACTTCCTTAAGCCTATACCTCTTAAGAAGATGATTCCAATTCATCTTTATGGATCTTTACAAACTAGATATAACAAGAAGTCCTAATGTTAAATGTTATACAGAACTGACTATCAGCTATTAATGGCTAAAATGATTACAGTCCTCAGAATTTTCTCCAATGGCAAATATGCCCAATTACATAGGAATATAATGTGCCTGCTCAGCAAAAAAATGGATCTAAATTCTAAACAGCTTAGAGACGGCTTAGGTCACTGGCTGGCGAATGTCTTTACTGAGGAAGTACTGGAGCAGAAACATTGATGGTTTTCTTAGAAGCTTGTATCACAAGAGACACCCCCTTGGTCCTTCAATGATGTGTCCAGTTGCAGACAAGGCTGGCTTTCCCAGGTAATGCTACTTTTAGTAGGAAAGGCAAAAATTACCCCCACAAGACGAAGTGTTTATGCTGTTTTTCTTCGGTAAAATCAAAGATCTTTAATCTCTAAGGTCACTTAGAAAGCTAGGTAGGGTCCCGAGGTCAAGACTGCGGCATTCTTCTGCCTTTCCAGCAGAAATGAGACTCTACAGGCTGGTAGGAAGGAGCTCCTTCCTCCAGGCAGGCAGCTGGTGTGTCCACAATGCTCCGTGGACAAAGGAAGGAAAAGGCCTCTTATAGGAAGATGAGCAATGCCTGTCATCAGGCCTGCAGTCTACCCAAGACTACAATGACTGAGGACAGAACACAACCTACTCCTGGGCTGGTAGAATGGAAGGTGCTGGAACCAAGTTCTTCACAACAGAGACATCTAGTAACTTAAATCAGGGCACTGGTTCTGCTGCAAGAAGGTGAGATTCTAAATCATACCTTGGGGACTGGAAAGACAGAATGGATACACACACACAAAGGAGTGGTTCTAAATTCTAGTAAAACTGGGCGACAGAGCGAGATGTCACCTCAAAAATAAATAAATTCTAGCAAGACAATGTTGCCACTTTATTTAAATCTGAGAAACAGTTCCTTTAAAAAGCATTAAAATGGGAGCAAGGGGAAGAGTCCAAACAATGTTCCCACACTTCTCAATTCACTCCCTGCCTCAATGCAGTATGGGGTGATGCCTGGCCCTGCTTGTTGCAAGAGGAAAGCCATCTCTCTACAAACAAACACCTGCCCACCCACTGTGCCTGTTACAAAGGGCCTTCTTTCTGAATTTGCTCTGGGAAGCTGATATGATCACACTAACAGGTTCATCAAGACACCCTGCTCCTTTAATTTCTCCTTTAAAACAAGAAAGCTATAAAAAGACCAAGAAGAGAGTCAGGATCTCTTGTCTGGACTTGACCTGTAAAAAAGGCTACATAGAGAAAAAGAGGGCTGGGATGGTCCCACTAACGTGGGCAGTGAAAGCCAAGGCACCATCGCCAGGGAAGAATTCCCACATTCCTAGAGAAGCCATACTCCATGTGAATAGGTAAGGCCAATCTCCCAGGGGTATTAGTATCAGGAGAGAAATCAAGTAATGCCACCACAGAACTTAGCTGGAGAAAACGGCCAGAGGAGCACAAAGTGCTAGTATTACCTGACTGCTAAATTATTAAATTGCTGCTTGAAGTAAAAGGCAATGATTCCTTAGACCCTTAATTAAAAGCACCTGACACAGAGCAGCATCAAGACTGATAACACAGCATGAGGACTGAGAAGCCCACAAGTGGTCCCATTCTGACCATACCCACACTTTCCCCTACTTCCCTGCAGACCCTGTGAAGCAATCTGCCCAGAGAATCAGGCAGGAAAAGATGAGCCAGTGCCTGGCTTGTCCCTTGAGCCACCAAAGTCAACAAAGCAGACGGAACAGGCAGGGTGCTGGGAAGGCAGTGGCATCAGCTTCTCCCAGTGGGGCCACCCCCTAGCACAAATGGACTTTCAGAACCAGACCCAAGAGTCCCCCACCCTCACAACAAATGTTGCTGCATTTACTTTCCTTCTCCAAAGCAAAACTGCTGAAGCCAGGCACTGCACTTCTGGACCAACACAGTTAAGGTCCTTCCCACTCTGGAAGACAAAAAGCACTCAGCTGGTTGAAACACAGCAGGATGAGGATTTTCCACACAGGCTTCTGTCTTTTTCATAGGAACCACGAAACCAGAGGAGACTAAGGGGCCTTGCTTAGGAGCTTGGGGGAGCACAAAGGGAATTGTCAACAAGGAAGGAAGAAATAATCTAAAATGGAATCAGTCCTGTTCCCTGAAGAAGAAGATATGGTTCATGCCACGAAAAGCAAAGTTTTGACCAGGGCTTGGGAAGACTCAGATCACCAATGGGAATGTCTAACAGAAGAACCCGTGCTGCCACGATGAGCCAAACAAAGCCAGCAGAGGTGACCTGAATGGGGACAGGAGCCCAGGAACAACCTGGGAATACCCTAAAAGCTCTTTTCGAAGGTCTAGACTTTCTCGAAAATGTGGTGTGTACATACCAAAGTACAAACTGAAAAGACATTTTCGGAGTTTGTGAGGAAATTACTACTTACAGGAGTCCACTTTGCTTATTTCATAAGTGGATGTGTTTTACAGCATGGGGCACACCTATCATGGGCATTAGGGAAGCTCACAAATAGCCCCTGATAGTCACAGCCACTGGACATTGGCGTTTTTTTTTTTTTTTCCTAAGACAGAGTCTTACTCTGTCGCCGAGGCTGGAGAGCAGTGGTGTAATTTTGGCTCACGGCAACCTCTGCCTCCTGGGTTCAAGTGATTCTCCTGCCTGTCTCCCGAGTAGCTGGGACTACAGGCGTGTACCACCAGGCCCAGCTAATTTTGTAGTTTTAGTAGAAATGAGGTTTCACCATGTTGGCAAGGCTGGTCTTGAACTCCTGACCAGGTGATCTGCCCACCTTGGCCTCCCAAAGTGCTGAGATTATAGGCGTGAGCCACTGCACCCAGCCAGTGGTGACTTTTATGTTTTCAGCTGGAGTCCTCAAGTTAGAGAACAAAAATGCTTTTCTGACCCTCTATTCCCACCTCACATGTATATTCAGATAATTGGTGTTTAACTTTACGTTTCTATCTAGACACCCACCTGAACTAACTTTATTAAGTGGGGTGGGAAGTGAGATCACTCCCACCCACCCCCACCCAGATTTCCTCTGTGATCTATAAATAGAGCTTTGGGAAGGCAATCAGCCTACTTAGAGCAGGAATTTCAGTCCATTTCCTCAGGAGGCTCCTCCCTCACTTTCAATCCAGAAGTCTCATGGAGCTAAACCAGAAGGCGCCAATTCACATCATGTTCCCAACAGCAGCAAATGAAAAGGCTCAGATTCTCCTCATTCACATGGGTCACCAGCCTTGCTTTAATTCTGTAAGTCTGTGTTCCACAGAGCAAAATCACAGAAGAGATCATGCAAAGATTAAGACTTCATTTGGTGAAACGCATCACAAAAGTAAGATGGACAGACTAACGGATGGTGGGAAGGAAGGTTGTACAGACAGTTTGTGATAAAGCAATATAGACAATGTTGGCTGCACAATCCAGGTGGGGGTTATATGGGTGTTCACTCAACAGTTCTCTCAATTTTACTGTCTTTGACACACCTGCCTGCTGGAAATGGAGGTGGCCTTGAAGAAGTGAGAATGGCAGTCATAGCCCTGAGGTCAGAGGACCTGGCCTCACCTTAAATAAGCCTGATGACCTGGAAGAGGCCTGTCACGTCCCCAGGGTTCTTTATTTAAAACAGTAGGCATCAAAATCAGGGAGCTTTTACAAACATCTCACGTTTGGGGTCCACTGAGTCTACTGACTCACAATGTGAGGCAGGTGGGGTAATATATCTTTTCTTTTTTTTTTTTTTTTTCCTGAGACAGGGTCTGGCTCTGTCACCCAGTCTGCAGTGCAGTAGTGCCATGCTGGCTCACTGCAACCTCTGTCTCCTGGGCTGAAGCAGTCCTCCCACCTCAGCCTCCCAAGCAGCTAAAATAGGCACACGCCACAACATCCAGCTAATTTTTTTGGTATTTTTGGTAGAGATGGGGTTTCACCATGTTGCCCAGGCTGGTCTCGAACTCCTAGGTTCAAGCAATCCTCCAGTTTTGACCTCCCAAAGTGCTGGGATTATAGGCGTGAGCCACCGTGCCTGGCCACATTCTCTATCTTAACAGGGGTTTGGGTTTCGCTGATGCATGTACTTGGAAAACCCAGTGAACATGTAATTAAAATCTGTACATTTCATTGTATATAAACTTTCCATCAAGAGGAAAAAGCTATAAAGAAACATTTAACACCAATTAATGATGTACATATCGAAATATTTAAAGGTAAGTATACAGATGTCTGCAGTTTGAAATGTGTAGAAAATAAGAGGTTGATAGATACATAAACAAGTGGACAGATGGATAGATATGTGATGATTAAACAAGCATGGCTTAAAAAAAGATGGGTCAGGAGCGATGGCTCATGCCTATAGTCCCAGCACTTTGGGAGACCGAGGAGGGCAGATCACGAGGTCAGGAGTTCAAGACCAGCCTGACCAACGTAGGGAAACCAGTCTCTACTAACAATACAAAAATTAACAAGGCGTGGTGGCATGTGCCTGCAATCCCAGCTACTCAGGAGGCCAAGGCAGGAGAATCACTTTAACCCAGGAGGCGGAAGTTGCAGTGAGCCAATATTGCACCACTGTACTCCAGCCTGGGCAACAGAGCGGGGCAACAGAGACTCTCCTGCTCGCCACAGTGGTCTGTCTATAAGTTTATAAACAGATAAAGATGCAACATGACAGACTTGTAAGTTAAGTCTCATCTTTCTCTGTGAAAATACAGACTAAGGAAAGATTTAGGAAACAAAGTATTTCCTCTGAACACAGTCATTGATTCTTCAAGACTGCCCTTCTGTGTATGGGACTCAGTGTAAAAGAGTTTGAAACATAATTTATATACAATTTATACTTAAATAGGAGAGAAGTTGTGTAAGAACCATTAAGAATATAAAGAGAATGTTATATTTTATCCCTTTTTGTAATCATCTCATCCAGGGTAATTAATGTGAGAAAAGTCTTCCGTCATAAATTTGACTTCATTAGCTATCCAAGAATTAATATTGAAAATACATCATATAATTTAGTGAATATGGTTTTCTATCTACCATATTCATTTCATCTCTACCAAAAATACCAAACTCATCCTTATTACATCTTATTTGATACTAGTGAAATCTCCTGATTAAATTCACATGCATGATAGGAATGTTGGAAAGTCTTCAGCATGAATCAGATCTCCTTCAGCACGATCAAATTCATACTGGAGAGAAACCTTATGAATGTAATGAATGTAGAAAAACGTTTAGCCTAAAGCAAAACCTCCTGAAGCATAAGAAAATGCATACTGGAGAGAAATCTCACAAATGCACTGAGTGTGGTATAGTGTTCTCTCGGGTCTCACCCGAGAGACTTTTCTCTTACTCTACACCTGAGAAGTCACACAGGAAAGAAAGCATATAAATGTAATAAATGTGGAAAAGCCCTCAGCGAGAAGGAAAACTTCCTTTCTCATCAGAAACATCACACTGGAGAGAAAACTTATGAATGTGGAAAAGTTTCTACTCAGATGCCAACCCTCATCAGATACCAGAAAAATCATACAGGAACCAAACCCTATGCATGTAAAGAATGTGGCAAAGCCTTTAACAGCAAAGCATATCTCACTGAGCATGAGAAAATTCGTACCGGAGAAAGACCATTTGAATGTAATCAGTGTGGAAGAGCCTTCAGCCAGAAGCAATACCTCATTAAACATCAGAATATCCATACTGGAAAGAAGCCCATTAAATGTAGTGAGTGTGGAAAAGCTTTTAGCCAGAAGGAAAACCTCATTATACATCAGAGAACCCATACTAGAGAGAAACCTTATGAATGTAAAGGGTCTGGGAAAGCTTTCATCCAGAAGTGAAGCCTCATTAGACACCAGAAAAGTCACACTGGAGAGAAACCTTATACATATAAGGAATATGGGAAAGCCTTCAGTGGCAAATCAAATCTCACTGAGCATGAGAAAATTCATACTGGAGAGAAACCCTACAAATGTAATGAGTGTGGAACAATCCTCAGGCAGAAGCAATACTTCATTAAGCATCACAATACTCATACAGGAGAGAAACCCTATGAATGTAATAAATGTGGAAAAGCCTTCTCTCAAATCACATCACTTGTTGTACATGTGAGAATTCATACAAATGATAAGCCTTATGAGTGTAAGGTCTGTGGGAAAGCCTTCTGTCACAGCTCATCTCTTACTGTGCATGTGAGAAGACACACAGGTGAGAAACCCTATGGTTATAACGAATGTGGGAAAGCCTTTTCTCAGTTCTCAACTCTTGCTCTGCATAGAAGAATCCATACTGGTGAAAAACCTTCAGTGTAGTGAATGTGGGAAAGCTTTCAGAGAAAAGTCACATCACATTAGACACCAGAGAATTCATACTCATTACAGTTCTCTATGAATGCCTTGGATTTAGCAAAACGTTCAGCAGATTTTACACTTAATAGTGTATTGAAAAATTCATTTTACATTAAAGTGACATGAATGTGGGAAGTCCTTCAGCAACAATTCAAAACTTAAATACTGTGATGTTTAATAAGTATTACAGTATAAAGAAAACCTTTTCCCCCAAAACTCCTACAACAAGCATTATTGATGCCATACTTCTAGGAGTATTTTCCCTGAAGTTAGGATCTAGTCGTGGACACTACTTAATGTGTTCCTGGAAGGCCTACCAGATGCATTAAGAAATCGATATGAGATTTATAAGGATTTGAAATTAAGAGACAAAATTATCATTTTTGTGATATGTTTTGCTATATATATGACTCGTAAAACTATAATCATCAAAATTATTTGTTGTTGAAGCAGTCATAAAATTGGGACTGAGATATAATACTGAATTCAGAAATATGTGCATAAATATATAGGGAACTTTTAATTGATGGAGGTGGTATCCCAAATTGGTAAGGAAATCATGGATTATTTAAAAATTGACTCTTCATATGGAAAAATAATAGATCTCTGCCATCATCATACATTAAAATATTTTTCTTAAGAATTCCAAAAGTATTGAAGACTAAAATGCAAAAAGCAATACTTAATACTACAACAGGTTTTGTTTTGTTTTTTGAGACGGAGTCTCACTGTGTTGCCAGGCTGGAGTGCAGTGGCGCAATCTCGGCTCACTGAAACCTCTGCCTCCGGGGTTCAAGCGATTCTCCTGCCTCAGCCTCCTGAGTAGCTGGGACTACAGATGCGTGCCACCATGCCCAGCTAATTTTTGTATTTTTAGTAGAGACGAGGTTTCACAATGTTGGCCAGGATGGTCTCAATCTCTTGACTTTGTGATCTGCCTGCCTCAGTCTCCCAAAGCGCTGAGTTACAGGCATGAGCCACTGCGCCCGGCCCACTGTAACAGTTTTAGAGGAAAATATTTTTAAGACTTTGGGGCAAAAAGAATTTCTAAAACATTCCAGAATACCTGGCAGTTCCACTCTTGAGTATAGTAGTCCCCTGTTTTCTGCAAGGGATAGACTCCCAGATCCCCAGTGGATACCTAACACCCAGATAATACCAAACTGTATGTTTTGTCTTATATATACATACCTGTGATAAAATTTAGTTTACAAATTAGACACAGCAAGAGATTTAAAACAATAATAAATATAATGGAACAATTATAACATACTGTAATAAAAGTTATGTGAATACGAAAAAAAAAAGATGTGTTTGGAGGTGGGCAGTAGCGGAGGTAGCGGTCTGTCGCCCAGGCTGGAGTACAGTGCAATCATAGCTTGCTGCAGCCTTTAAGTCCGAGGCTCAAGTGATCCTCCTGCCTTAGCCTCCTGAGTAGCTGGGACTATAGGCATATGCCATGACACTCAGTTTTGTTTTGTTTTGTTTTTTGTAGAGGCAAGGTCTTACCATGTTGCCCAGGCTGGTGTTAAACTCCTCAACTCAAGCAATCCACCCGCCTCAGCCTCCCAAAGTGCTAGAATTACAGGTGTGAGCCACCATACCTGGCAACAAGTATTTTTACTTTTTAAATATCAGAATACACTTTATTTTTATTTATTTATTGTTGAGACAAGGCCTGGCTCTGTTGCCCAGGCTGGAGGACAGTGGCACAATCTCGGCTCACTGCAACCTGTGCCTCCCAGGCTCAAACCATCCTCTGATCTCAGTCTCCCAAGTAGCTGGGCCTACGAATTTTTGTATTTTTCATAGAGACAAGGTTTTGCCATGTTGCCCAGTCTGGTCTCGAATTCCTGGGTTCAAGCAATCCTCCCGCCTCAACCTCAGAAAGTGCTGGGATTACAGGAGTGAGCCACTGCACCTGGGCACAAGTATTTTAAAAAGATCCTCAGATGGATTAAACAAACTATAGTCCATCCATACCATGGACTACTACTTAGCAATAAAAGGAATGGACTACTGAAATACACAAAAGTTTGGAGAACTATGCTAAGTAAAGAAAGCCAATCCAAAGGATTATATGCCATATGATTCCATTTATATAGCATTATTGAAATGATGAAATTCTAGAGCTGGAGAATAGATTAGTGGCTAACTGGTATTAGGGATGGGAGGAGAGAGAGAGATCGGTATGACTATAATGGGAGGCATTAGCGATCTCTGAGGCTGAACAGTTCTTTATCTTGATTGTGGTGTTGGATACATAAACCCATACATGTGATAAAATTACACTAAACCGGGGCTGGATGCAGTGGCTCATGCCTGTAATCCTAGCACTCTGGGAGGCCAAGGAGGGTGGACTGCCTGAGCTCAGGAGTTTGAGACCAGCCTGGGCAACATGGTGAAACCCCGTCTCTATTAAGATACAAAAAATTAGCCGGGTGTGGTGGCATGTGCCTGTAATCCCAGCTACTCGGGAGGCTGAAGCAAAAGAATTGCTTGAATCTGGGAGGCAAAGGTTGCAGTGAGCCAAGATTGCGCCACTGCACTCCAGCCTGGGCGACAGAGTGAGATTACATCTCAAAAAAAAAAAAAAAAAACTCTAAACCACACACACGCACAGCAGACACACACATGCACACACACAAACGGGTGCCATGAAAGTGATGAGATCTGAATAAGGTCTATGGACTGTACCAACAGCACCCATGTCATTTCCTCACTTTGCTATTGCACCATAATTATGTAGGATGTACCACTGGAGAAAACTGGGCTAAGTTACAAAGGACTACTCTGTGGTCTAGTCTTACTGTAGAGAAGTACATAGGAACAGTGAAAATTTTTTGTATTTTTTGTAGAGATGGGGCTTCACCATGTTTTCCAGGCTGGTCTCTAACTCCAGAGTTCAAGTCATCTGCCCATCTCGGCCTCCCAAAGTGTTAGAATTACAGGAATGAGCCACGGCACTCAGCCTTTACAAATAATTTTTAAAAATTATCCAGGTGTGGTGGTACTCACCTGCAGTCCCAGCTGCTTGGGAGGCTGAGACAGGAGAATTGTCTGAGGCTGCAGTGAGCCATGATCGTGCTACTGCACTCCAGCCTGGGCAACAGAGCGAGACCTGGTCTAAAACATTTAAAAAAGCTTAAAGACATAAGGAAAAGGATTCCAGGCTGGGTGAGGTGCTCCCACCTGTAATCCCAGCACTCTAGGGGGCCGAGGTGGCCCGATCACCTGAGGTCAGGAGTTTGAGACCAGCCTGGCCAACATGATGAAACCCCGTCTCTACTAATAATACAAAACTTAACTGTGCATGGTGGTGCACACCTGTAGTCCCAGCTACTCAGGAGGCTGACACAGGAGAACTGCTTGAACCCAGGAGGTGAAGTTTGCAGTGAGCCGAGATTGCACCACTGCATTACTCCAGCCTAAGCAACAGAGTGAGACTTTGTCTCAAAAAAATAAAATAAATAAAAAAGAAAAAGGATTCCAAATTCCAGAGAATAAAATACTAATGAAGGATGGAAGGAGGAAAGGACAAAGTAGGTGAGAAAAAGAATGAAACAGAATTTCTAGAAATGAAAAGGATAGTCATTAAAATTTTTTTAAATTCAAAGAACGTAAGGATTATCCATGGGTTTTAAAAACCACTGGTCAGGCCAGGCGCAGTAGCTCACACCTGTAATCCCAGCACTTTGGGAGGCCAAGGTGGGCGGATCACAAGGTCAGGAGTTCAAGACCAGCCTGGCCAATAAGGTGAAATCCCATCTTTACTAAAAATACAAAAAATTAGCTGGATGTGGTGGTGGGTGCCTGTAGTCCCAGCTACTCAGGAGGCTGAGGCAGGAGAATCGCTTGAACCCGGGAGCAGAGGTTGCAGCAAGCCAAGACAGCGCCACTGCACTCCAGCTTGGGAGAAAGAGCAAGACTCTATCCAGCTTGGGAGAAAGAGCAAGACTCTATCTCAGAAAAAAAAAACCCCAAAAACAAAAACAAAAACAAAATAAAAAACAAGCCACTGGTCAAAGGTTACTGGGAAACAAGATAGGCACACCATCTCTGAGTTGGCAGCTACAGATCACCTTTGTCTGGCAGAGACCACCTGAACCAAGTCACGGAAAGACTGACATCATGCGCTTCCTGATAGGATACAGCAGGAAAGACACATTATCATCTGTGCAGTCCTTCCGCAAAAGTGCCTAACTGGCAAAGGCAGGCCCTAATCGTTCTATTCTTGAGAGCCGACAAGTTGCAAAAGGGAATTTCTTTAAGAAACCCACATCAACCACCACTTGTGATGGTGAAATTTTAAGGGCATTTTCTTTAAAATCTCTCTATGGTCAGGAACAACACAAGGATGCCCACTTTCACCATTTTAATTCAATGGTGAATTAGAGAGCCCAGCCAGCATTATTCAGTGTTAGGGGCTGAATGGTGTCCCCTCCCAAATTTACATGTTGAAGTCCTAACCTCCAGTACCTCAGAATGTAACTGTATTTGAAAATATGGCCTTTAAAGAGGTAATGAAGTTAAAATGAGGTCAACAGGGTGGGCCCTAATTCAATATAACTGGTGTTCATGTAAGAATAGATTAGCAGCTGGGGCTGGCTCATGTCTGTGATCCCAGCACTTTGGGAGGCCAAGACAGGTGAATCACTGTTAGTCCAGGAGTTTGAGACGAGCCTGGGCAACAGGACAAAATCCCATCTCTACAGAAAATGCAAAAATCAGCCAGACGTGGCAGCATGCCTGTAGTCTCAGCTACCTGAGAGGCTGAGGCAGAAAGATCCCCGTAGCCTGGGCAAGTTGAGGCTGTAGTGAGCCATGATCACACCACTGCACTCTAACCTGGGCAACAAAGCCAGACCCTGTCAAAAAAAAAAAAAAAAAGGAAGAGGAAGAAGAAAGTAGAAAAAAGGAGGAGGAGAAGGAAGAGGAGGAGGAGGAAAGAAGAAGAAAGAAGAAGGAAGGAAGAAGTAGAAGAAGAAAATAGATTAGGACACAGACACACACAAAGGGAAGACCAAGTGAGAACACGGAGAAGACCACCACCATCTGCAAGCCAAGGAAAAAGGCTTCAGAAGAAACAACCCTGCTGATACCTTGATCTCGGCTGTCATTCCTCTAGAACTGTGAGAAAATAAATTTTGTTGTTTAAGCCACCCAGTCGTCAGCCCTAGCAAACTAACAGGGTAGGCAAAAGATTTAAGGGCTAAAAAGGAAGAAACAGCTGTTGTATGATTATCTATATTGGGAAAGGCAAGAAAATCTACAAATGGCAGTAATTAATACAAGTTCAGCAAAGTTACCAGACATAAGATCTACACACACAAAAGTCAACAGCACTCCTCCATATGCCAATAACAATTAGAAAACAAACAGCCACAAAAGTGTTAATTTGGAATCAAATTAACTACCCCTCACTACGAAAATACATAAACAAATTAAGCCAGGCACGGTGACTCATGCTTATAATCCCAACTCTTTGGGAGACCTGCTTGAGGCCAGGAGTTCAAGATTAGCCAGGGCAACATAGCCAGACTGCATCTCTACAAAAAATGTAAGAATTAGCTGGGCATGGTGGCATGCACCTGTAGTCCTAGCTACTTGGGAGTCTGAAGCAGGAAGACTGCTTGAGCCCAGGAGTTCAAGGTTACAGTGGGCTGTGATCATGCCACTGCACACCAGCCTGGGTGACCGAGCGGGATCCCATCTCTTAAAATAAATAAATAAATCTGCTTTGGTATATTTATCCACAATATCAAGGGAACACTATAAAGCAGTTCGAATGAATGGAGTGGATCTGCATGAATACATCTTAAAAACACAATGCTGCATTTTTTTAATGGCAAGAGACACATACATTACATCTATTTCTTAGGGGGGGTCAGAAATGTCCTTTTTATTGTATGACAGCTCATTATGCTTTGTAGGTAGTTCTCACCATGTGGTAAACATCTGTACTTTACAATAATCAGCATTAAGAGAAGCAGAGAATTGGGAATTGCCCAGAGAATTGGGATGGATAGGCAACACACTTTGGACTAGTCTGGTTCAATTAGGAGATTTTCCTATTCCATCCCTTTTCTGTTTCTTCTATAATAGGCCAGAACGGTTGCAGACTTATAATCTCAGATGGTGACAATGTCATTAATATTTACTCTTGCTGTTGTCATCCACTCTACATTTCTGAAAAAGATTAACATTGAAAATAGGGGGAAAAAAACCCCAAGAACCTCTCTCCCTCCCTCCATATCTCCCCCATCCCCCATACCCAGCCTCTCCCACTCTCTCCAGCTCCCTCTCATAAGTAATCACCTTTCCCCATCTGAAACAAATTAACTCCTGGGGAAGAGAGATGTTCCAAGAGCTTTCACATAGTTCTTTCCAAGGAAACAGCTTCTACTGTCCACACACATCCTGCAGCTGAGACAGTAGATGGCTTTGTATCATCAGACATATGTTGACCTTCTTCAAAGAACTGGGAAAAAACACACTTTAAACTTCATATGGAACCAGAAGAGAGCCAGCATAGCCAAGACAATCCTAAGCAAAAAGAACTAAGCTGGAGACAACACACTACCTGACTTCAAACTATACTACAAGGCTACAGTAATCAAAACAGCATGGTACTGGTACCAAAACAGAGATGTAGACCAACGGAACAGAACAGAGGCCTTGGAATTAATGTGACACATCTACAACCATCTGATCTTTGACAAACCTGACAAAAACAATCAATGGGGAAAGGATTCCCTGTTTAATAAATGGTGCTGGGAAAACTGGCTATGTGCAAAAAGCTAAAACTGGACCCCTTCCTTACACCTTACACTAAAATTAACTCCAGATGGATTAAAGACTTAAACATATGACCTAAGAAAAAAACAAAAAACAAAAAACAAAAAAAAAACATAAGACGTAACACCATAAAAACCCTAGAAGAAAACCTAGGCAATACCATTCAAGACATAGGTATAGGCAAGGATTTCATGACTAAAACACCAAAAGCAATGGCAACAAAAGCCAGAATAGCCAAATGGGATCTAATTAAACTTAAGAGTTTATATCTGTTCATTTTCAACATAGATACAAAATTGCAGAGATTCATATAAGTTGTACAAGTATAGAGAAATCCACAGGAATGATAAAAAAAAATCACATAAACATTTCATTGTGGTGACAACCCACAGAAGTTTGCTATTTTATATTCTTCTGTTCCATATACTTGAAATACTTCATTTAAAAAAAAAAAAAAAAAAAAACAGCTGGGTGTGGTAGCTCACACTTGTAATCCCAGAATCTTGGGAGGCCGAGGCAGGCAGATCACCTGAGGTTGGGAGTTCGAGACCAACCTGGGCAACATGGTGAATCTCTATCTCCACTAAAAAATACAAAAATTAGCCAGGCGTGGTGGTGCATGCCTGTAATCCCAGCTACTCAGGAAGCTGAGGTATGAGAATCACTTGAATCCAGGAGGCAGAGGATGCAGTGAGCCGAGATAGTGCCACTGCACTCCAGCCTGGGTGACACAGCAAAAGTCCATCTCAAACAAAAGAAAACATCCAACTCGTTGAGGCCTACATAGATGCAAACATTAGGCCATGCCGTGGCTCACATCTGTAATCCCAGCACTTTGGGAGGCCAAGGTGGGCAGATCAACTGTGGTCAAGAGTTCAAGACCAGCTGGTAAACATGGTGGAAACCCCCATTTCTATTAAAAATACTAAAAGCCAGCGCCTGTAATCCCAGCTACTTAGGGAGGCTCAGGCAGGAGAATCGCTTGAACCCGGGAGGTGGCGGTTGCAGTGAGCCGATAGCGCGCCACTGCACTCCAGCTTGGGCAACAAGAGTGAAAGTCTCAATAAATAAATAAATAAATAAAGCAAACATTAAATTCTAAAGGGCAGCTAGACACAGTGGCCTGTAGTGCAGTTATTTGGGAGGCTGAGGTTGGAGGATCACTTGAGTCCAGGAATTTGAGACTGCAATGAGCCAAGATCATGCCAATGTACTCCAGCCTGGGTGAGCTGGTCCTGTCTCTGGAAAAAATAGAAGAAGAAAGAAGAAAGCCAAGATCATACCAATGTACTCCAGCCTGGGTGAGCTGGTCCTGTCTCTGGGGAAAAAAAAGAAAGAAGAAGAAAGAAGAAGAAGAAAGGGAGGAGGAGGAGGTGAAGGAGGAGGAGGAACAGGAGGAGGAAGAAAGAAGAAGAAAGAAGAAGAAGGAAGAAGGAAGAAGAAGAAAGAAGAAGAAGAAGAGGAAGAGGAAGAGGAAGAAGAAAGAAGAAAGAAGAATCAGCTGAGCAAGCAGGCTTACAGGCACCAGATGCAGATTCACACTCAAAGTCAAGACCATGTTATGGCCATGGCAGGAGGATCACTTGAGCCCAGGAGTTGGAAGGCCAGCCTGGGCAACACAGCAAGCCCGTCTCAAAAAAAACAAAAAAGGACTATTACTATGGATAGCTCAGATAAAACCAGTGATTGATACTGTCATGACATCTTTATTGCTAACTTAAAATTTAAAAACTTAGACCCAGCACAATTTTCACTGGTTCCACCTCTACTTATTAGCAGTAATCTTCACGGTTCATCCATCCCCTCTCTATGTTTAAGATAATGACTCAAGCTTCTCCTTCCCAGCCTTTTCCTAAGAGAAAAAAAAGGTCAAGAGTACCTAATAAAAAACCATAATGCAAATGCAAAAGGGCAGGCAGAGTTCACGCATTTAATTTTAGGTCAGTTACCAGGTTTTTCTTGAGCCCTGGCCAGGGTTATTCTGGTACTGGCACAGGGAACATGGTTTGCATGGGTGTGGGTTAAATTAAAAACAAACAAACAAATAAAACTCTCACATCGAGTGCTCAAAGAACATGTCCCTAGGTCGGATCCTTGAGGCAGCTGGACAGGTATCACCCATGATCTAACCAGGACACATTACAGAAAAGGACAGGGGCAGCAGCTAACGTAATCATTATTTCAAATACTCTACCACCTCCTTCTTCTGGTGAAAGTATTTCACAACATTAGAGAAAAGAATTCCACTTTTAATAAGGCCATGGGTGACAGAGCACCATACAAAGCTTTCCTTAGGGAATTATATTAAATAAGAGATAAGCCACTTAAAATATGTTACTTCACTTTTAAGTATGTCACTCATGGTTCATAAATGCAGTCCCTTTTCCAAGGGAAAGGGGTATGCCCATCAAATAACTTGATTAAAAATATGGCCATATCGCCTTGTGAAATTAGTGGCAGAAAAGTCAACAGGACAAGGAAGTCTAAAAGTCAAGAGCTTGGGCTGCGTATTGTGGTTCACACCTGTAATCCCAGCACTTTAGGAGGCAAGAGGATCGCTTGAGGCCAGGAGTTCGAGACCAGCTGGGGCAATACAGGGAGACCGCAACTCTATTAAAAAAAGAAAATTGTCCGGGTGCAGTGGCTCATGCCTGTAATCCCAGCACTTTGGGAGACTGAGGCAGGCAGATCACTTGAAGTCAGGAGTTTGAGACCAGCCTGACCGACATGGTAGGTCTACTAAAAATACAAAAATTAGTTGGGCATGGTGACACATGCCTATAGTCTCAGCTATTTGAGAGGCTAAGGTGGGAGGATCACTTGAGCCCAGGAGGCAGAGATTGCAGTGAGCTGTGATTACACCACTGCACTCCAGCCTGGGCAACAGAGCAAGACTCTGTCTCGAAAAATAAAATAAAATAAATTTTTAAGAAAGTCAAGAGCGCCATATGTCCTACACCTAGGAAAGGTGACATCTAAACCACTGTAAGAGATTCCAAAGCTTAAATTCTGAAAGTCAAGACGACATTTTAAAAGTACAAAGTGGACGGGCACAGTGGCTCATGCCTATAATCCCAGCCCTCTGGGAGGCCAAAGCTGGTGAATCACCTGAGGTCAGGAGTTCAAGACCAGCCTGGCCAACAGGGTGAAACCCTGTCTCTACTACAAATACAAAATTAGCCGGGCATGGTGACCCATGCCCATAATCCCAGCTACTTGGGAGGCTGAGGCAGGAGAATCTCTAGAACCAGGGAGGTGGAGGTTGCAGTGAACGGAGATTGCACCATTACGCTCCAGTCTAGACAACAAGAACAAAACTCTGTCAAAAAAAGAAAAAGAAAAGCAAGAATGGTCCTGATTTGCAACAGGTTTCTTGGAAAAGCAGTACTCCACCCAACCCAGGGATCTTCCAGGTCTCTTACATGCTATCTTCTACACCTACCTATGTATTTATACTATATACTGTCTCTTTTATCAGATTGTAAGCTCCATGAAGGCAAGAACCATGTCTTAACCATTTCTGTGCGTCTATGAGAACTGAAAATGATTCCTTGCATATATTATAGTTCAATGTTCAGTAAGTATTAGCTGGGTTTAAGTGAATCCAGCACAAAAAGGCCTGGTGAAGTAGAAGGAAATAAGAACTGTACAGTTTTGGAAGGCAGCCTGTTCAAAAACATGTCTAAAATGTAAAAGAAGAACAGCCAAATTTTGCAAGAAAGAGATAAAGTGTTCCTCAAAGTAAAACTGAGGAAAGGAAGCACCAGTTTTTCTCACAAGCTTCTGAAAAGATAAAAGCATTTCTGGTTTCAGTCATAATGTGCTACAGGCTTAGGCAAGAACAGGTGAAAAAAATCAGATAAAAGCAATCAACTATGAAGCTGGCCACAGCTCAGGGCCAAGGGAACCAGACTTAGCCAGGCTGCTTAAAAACTCACTGGTATAAATATGGCTTTAAAATATGGGAGGCTCAAAAAGAGGAGAGATGATAAATGCATCAGGCTCAACTTGTTCTTTTTTGTAGACAGTCTCCCTTTCCTATTCAAGTATTTTTGGAGTGCCAACTACCAGTGAGACAAGGAGGCAGGGTGACACTAAGTGTAACACCAAGGGAAGCACTTAAAGGTCCTCTTTACCGTGCTGGAGTTGGCCTTGACCTGCATTCCCACTGGCTATTAAACCCAACATGCCAAACCCGGAAGAACGCCAATGCATCAAGCATTGATGTACGCCAGGCCTTCGCTTCTTACAACCTCTCAAACAGCAGTAAGCTGATTTCAGGCGCTCTGTGAGAGGTCACAAGGACCCCGAATGAAAAAATATCAGAATTCAAAAACAGATAACCATTCTGCAGAAATCAACAGGCTGATCCAAAAATACACATGGAAATGCAAAGAACTGAAAGAGTCAAAACCCAACACTATTTTGAAAAAGAGGAACAAAGATGGAGACTGTACCCTACTCAATTTCAAAACTTACCATAGAGTTACAAGTAACCACAATAGCAACAGACATATAAATCAATGGAACAGAACTGAAAGTCCAGAAACAAACCACTACATTGATGATCAGTTGATTTTGCCAAGGGAATTCAGTAGAGAAAGGATGGTCTTTTCAACAAATGGTGCTAGTACAACTAGATATACTTGTGTTTACAAAAAAAAAAAGAAAGAAAGAAAGAAATAGACACCTCCTCCCTCATACCATATCCAAAAATTAACTCAAAATGGATCACAGACATATTTAAGAGCTAAAACTAAAAAACTTCTAGATGAAAACAGGGAAACTTTCTGTGACCTTAGACTAGACAATTTTTTTCCTATACCAAAAGCATGTTCAGTAAAAGCAAAAAATTGATAAATTAGACAATCAAAATTAAAAATGTTTGTTCTTCCAAAGATACCATATAAGCAAATAAAAGCATAGACCACACATTGGGAGAAAATAGTTGCAAATCGTATCTGATAAGACATTCATAATATGTAAACTCTTACAACTCAGTAAGATGACAAATAACTCAATTTTTAAAAGTGAGGATATACAGAAAATCATTAGACCTTTCTCTCAATTTTGCTGTGAACCTAAAACTGCTCTACTAAAAGAATTCTTTTTTTTTTTTTTTTGTTTGAGATGGAGTTTCACTCTTGTTGCCTAGGCTGAAGTGCAGTGGTATGGTCTCGGCTTACTGCAACCTCCGCCTCCCAGGTTCAAGTGATCTCCTGCCTCAGATTACAGGCATCCCCCACCACGCCTGGCTAATTTTCTTTTGTATTTTTAGTAGAGATGGGTTTTCACCATGTTGGTCAGGCTGGTCTCGAACTCCTGACTTCAGGTGATCCACCCACTCAGTCTCCCAAAGTGCTAAGATTACAAGCATGAGCCACTGCACCCAGCCCAAGAATTGAGTCTTAAAAACAAGCAAAAAACAACAAGCAAACAAAGATTTGAATCAACATTTCACCAAAGGAGACAAACAAATTGCTAATAAGTACATGAAAGGGGCTCATGATTAGCTAAGGGAATACAAATTAAAATCACAGTGAGGACTGGCGAGGTGGCTCACACATGTAATCCAGAACTTTGAGAGGCCAAAGTGGGCATATCGCTTGGATCAGGAGTTGGAGACCAGCTGGCCAACAAGGTGAGAACCCATCTCTAATAAAAAAAAAATACAAAAACTAGCCAGGCATGGTGGCATGCACATGCAGTCCCAGCTATTCTGGAGGCTGAAGTGGGATAATCACTTGAACCTGGGAGGCAGAGGTTTCAGTGAGCAGATTACACCATTGCACTCCAGCCTGGGCAACAGGATGAGACCCCTCTCAAAAATAAATAAGTTAATCAATTAAAATCACAGTGCGGTAAAACTACATACCTACTAGAATGACTATAATCCGTAAGTCAACAATACAAGGTGTTGGCAAGGATGTGGCAAAACTGGAACTCTCAACCACTGACCATGAAAATGTAAAATGTACAGCCACTTTGGAAAAGTCTGTCAGTTTCTCAAACGTTTAAACACAAACTTCTCATATGGAATCATAGCCACATAAAATCATGAACATGAATGTTCACAGCAGTATCATTCATAATTGTCTTAAGCTAGAAAGAGTCCAAAAGTCTTTCAGCTGGTGAATGGATAGACTGAGTGTGGTAAATTCATATAATGGAATACTATTTAGCAATAGAAACTACTGATGTCAGCACAAGCTACTGAAACATACCCAACATGTACCAACTTAAAAACATAATGAGTGGGCCGGGTGTGATGGCTCACGCCTGCAATTCCTACATTTTGGGAGGCCAAGACAAGTGGATCACCTGAGGTCGGGAGTTCAAGAGCAGCCTGGCCAACATGATGAAACACTGTCTCTACTAAAAATACAAAAGAGTTAGCTGGGTGAGGTGGCATGCACCTGTAATCCCAGCTACTTAGGAGGCTAAAGCAGGAGAATCGCTTGAACTCAGGAGGCGGAGGTTGCAGTGAGCCGAGATCACACCACTCACTCCAGCCTGAGCAACAGAGCAAAAACTCCATCTCAAAACAAAACAAAACTATGGTGAATGAAGGATACCAAATGCAAAAGAATATGTATGATTGTATTTATATGAAATTCCCAGAAAAGGCAAATCTAGAGAAATAGCAGTTGCCTGGTAGGGAGCAGAGACTGACTACAAACAGACTAAGAACTTTCTTAAGGGCCAGATGTGGTGGCTCACATCTGTAATCCCAGCATTTTGGGAGGCCAAGGTGAGAGGATCACTTGAGCCCAGGAGTTTGAGGCTGAGAAAGAAAAAAAAGAAAAGAAAGGAAAAGAAAAAAGAAAAGAATGAGGAAAGGAGGGGGGGCGGGGAGGGGAGGAAAGGGAAAGGAAGAACGAACTTTTTGAGAGAAGGAAGTGTTATAAAATTGGATTTTAAGCCATACGTGGTGGTGCTCGTCCGTAGTGCCAGCTACATGGAGGCTGAGGAAGGAGGATCCCTTGAGCCTAGAAGGTCAAGCCTGCAGTGAGCTATAACCATGCCACTGCACTCTAGCCTGGAAGACAGTCTTACTCTGACTCCAAGAAGAAGAATTTTAGTGATGGCTGCATAACTCTATATATTTACTAAATATCACTGAATTGAATATTGTATGAATATTATAGTATGTCAACTATACCTGTTTCAAAACAGTAACCACCAATACCCCACAATATCTGGAGGATCCCTAACTGCAGATTCCTATATATGGTGAAAATCTTTTGCGATACTTTCTGGTAGAACTGTGGTTTTGTGCCAAAGAACTGTGAAAGGAATTTCTCTATTAACAGTCCTTCTTCAATGTGAGCACATGTAAGAATCACCTGGAAAACCTGTCGACAGACCAACAGCTCTTCTCCTGTGTGGATTCAGTAGGTCTGGGGTGAGGCCCATAAATCTGCATTCCTAAAAGCTCCAGGACCACTCATTAAAAACAAAGATTTCAAAGTCTCACCAGAGATCTACTGCATCACAATCTCTAAGAAAGGGCAATCTGTGAATCTATTCCTCCTACAGGTATCAGGGAGAATCTTATGATTGATCTTATGGTTTAGTACCCCGTAAACTACAACACTCATATACCATTAACTCCAAGAATTTTTATAAGTAGTTTCAAGAGTAAAATGTGCGTGTTCCTGTGTTAAAAATGATAAAGTAAATTATCTGTATTTTAAGTGGTTCTTAGTCTTAGGGTTCTGCCTTAGACCTTTCTAAAAAAGGCAATTTGCAGGAAATCAACTTATATTTATTCAAAGTATTCTAAATATGTTTCCACATAAAAGAAAAAAAGTTTTCCTCCTGCTGTAGGCCTTTTAGTACAAAAAAAAAAGTTTTCCAAAAAAATAAAAAATAATAAATAAAATACAAAGTTTCTCCGTTAAGAATGTTTAGGCTACTTTTCAAGTTTACTCTAATTTTAAATCTGTTCATTTCAAGACCACATTCTTCTGAATTTCCAACAGGATTGTGTAATTGTTAGAGCTATAGGAACTATCAATTCTGCACAACTCTGATAGGCACTGATAACAGCAGGAGAGAGCCATTTTCAATGGTTCAATTCAAGGATTTATCACATACTGGAATCTAATGCTGTGCTTAACACAGAGGTTAAACACAAAAGAAGAGATGGTTCTTACCAGGAATTCACCAATGATTATAAAAACAATAGTACTCAATATCAGTGTATACTGGAGCAGATGGGGAATTTTTACAGAAGTAGGACTGTGTCCTAAAAAAAAAAATAACAGCACTTAAATTATTTTCAATTTTTCTTATCAGTATGGCTCAAAAGAGTGGGAAAACTCACAGTCTTGCACACTGGAATGCCATGTTGCATGAGACAGAAAGAGCCAGACTGCAGACCTCAGTGGGATCGTGCTTAGAAGAACACACACACAGGACTTTCCGGAGAGCATCTCACTGTTTCTTTAGGGATTCTTATTTAATTGGCCAAGAGTGGGGCTCAAGCTTTCCAAGGAAAGAGTTCTGTGGTAAATTATGTTTCTAAAGATAGATGCAACAAAAGTGTCCATCTCACAGCTCTTCTGCAATGTCCTCTCTCCTGCCCTTTCCCTTGCCACAGTGCCAAACCAAATTCTTGTGGAGAATGCCATGTAACTTCCAAGGCTATGTCCTAGGATAATTACAACTTCTGCCTTTGCTGCCTGGTATGCTCACTTTTGGAATTTGGCTGCCAAACAACAAAACCCAAGCTAGTCACAACTAGAGAGACAGCCACAGGGAGAGAGAGAAGTCTTGGCCTCCTAGTCATGCCCACCAACTTGCCAGATGTGTGAATGAAGCCATCTTAGCCATTCTAGTCACTATTTGACTACGATGTCATGAGACACCCCAGCTGTTAGTCACATAAAGAAGAACCATCCAGCAGAGCCCTGCCTGAATTCCCAAGTCATAGAATCACGATCAAATATAAAACAGATGTTTTAAGCCAGTAAGTTTTGAGGTAGGTTTTGTTCCCTAACAACAGAAAACAAAACTAGGCTTCAAGTCTGCTCTGGAACATTCTTCTAGGTAAATGATATGCAGTTCATAGTCAACATATATGGACTCAGTCTCTACACCTCAGGAGTGTAAAGAAGCTTGAAATCTTGCTACCAGAAGGAAGAAAATAAATGTTCACAAGCAAGATTCAATCCACTTCCTTATCATAGACTTTTCCACGTGTCAGCAAAAGGTTTTGTTGCTTCCCAAATTTTGTATTAGGAAAGCAGGTTATACGAGTGTTTTAACTCCTTTCTAAAGGCCATGCTAACTAAAATCAGTGGTTAGTGACATGTTTTCAGCTCAGTACTCTCCTTCCTCTAAGCACATTGTATTCATAGATTTGGGGGTCCAGAAACCATTTTTTACAATTTTAAAGGAAATGGAAGAAAACGTGAATTGAAGAGAAGGTCAAGGGTGGAGGGAAATCTACCCACAAACAAGAAGAGCAGGCCAGGAACGGTGGCCCATGTCTATAATCTCAGCTCTTTGGGAGGCCGAGGCTGGTGGATCACCTGAAGTCAGGAGTTCGAGACCAGCCTGGCCAACATTATGAAACCCCATCTATACTAAAAATAAAAAAATTAACCAGGCATGGTGGTGCATACTTGTAATCCCAGCTACTTGGGAGGCTGAAGCACCAGAATCACTTGAACCCGGAAGGCAGAGGCCAGATCGCACCACTGTCCTCCAGCCTGGGCAACAGAGGTAAACTATGTCTCAAAAACAAACAAACAGAAGAGTGAAGACCAAATGGCATTAAAACTGAGTATTTCCAGGCTGCCTTGTTTAACAAAGCAAATGAGACACAGGACAGGCATTGCACACCTATTTACTGATGTAGTTCCAATCTTAAAAGTTTGCTGAAACAGGAGAAACAAAAGACCCTAAAGATACATATCTCAACAGTATCATCCATTCTGCTCTTCCCTCTACACACGAAAACTTCCTATCAAACTCAATCAAATCCAAAATGCCACCCATCATGAAAGCTTCAAAAGACAATACTGGAATCGACAGACTGAAATTCTGGCTCTCTCAATTCCCATCTGTAAGATGGAAATAATTTCTTTCCACCTCTTGGGATTATGAGAAAAAAAACATAAGAGCATGTGTAAAGTACTAACCTGGTGCCTGACACAGAACAGGCACATAAGAACTGTCAAGTTCATGTTCATCTTCTCTCTTCTCTCCCAAATCAATGCAACTGGACCTAAAAAAAGTGCTGCATAGTCCAAGCATCTTATTGAATATCCTCTAAGCAAACAGAATAAATAAATGGAATCACACATGGCTCAGTTCAGAATGGCCAAGGGAATCAAACATGTATGTATACATACATACAAACATACCATCCATGTGTAATCTGGACAAATCTTTACCCAATTATCATACAGGTATTAGTATCCCTTTTAAACATTTAAAATTTGAACAGCTGAGAAAGAAAATGCATGAAGTTGCTTCTACATTCAGACAGGTTGTTCAAAGTTCTTTGGATGAAAGAGCAGATAGATAACTTAGCTGCCAAAGAACAGGCCCAGCTTGTGCAGAGATGGATCCTTAAAAGGAGAACTGCAGAGATGAGCTTTGAGCCCAAGGCAGCTAAGTAAGTCTGAATGATCTCAACTCCTAACTGAGAGCTGGCCAGTGAACACTTTAATGACTGGAATTAACAGATCCTTGAGTCTATCCACCACTTGGGAAAGAGAAGCTTAGTTCTCCTAGGATTAAGAAGGAGATTGAAGACTCCCAATCTGATCCTTCTCCCAAGGTAGTAAGCAGAATCTGCCAATCTAACTGGCATTAATAACAGGCCTAAAAAAATGGCCTATTAATTATTGCCCAACTTTCACCTGTTTCTATACACTAAAATTTCCCTATTTCTCCACTTGAACCACAGAATCAGAAAAATGAGACTATATGTACTTTTCAAGTGTCAGCCTCACATGGCTCAAGATCTTACGAAGTCTGCTATCTGAACTGTGAATTCTAGATATTATTATTTAGAGGCTACTCATTCACCCTCCTCTCAGGTACAGTGGTACAATTTGAGGCTACGGTAACGGACTTAAGAGATCTGCTGCTGCGTGTGTACTTCTGAACCCATTTAAAACCAAATTCACCTGGATAAATAATAAAAGACTTTTTCTTAATTTTAAATTTCTTTAAAAGATAATTAACTGTTTAAAGCAAAAACAAAAACCAAGCCCCCCTGCCAAAAGAAACCATGTATTCTGAGGTTACGCGTGCACATACCTGTGTGGGTGTATAAATTATATGATAGCAATGACCCAGAGGTTAGGAGGAAGTAAATGTAAGAATACTGTTGCAAGGTTCTTACACTATACGTGAAGTGGTATAATACTAACTGAAAGCACATTGTGGTAAGTTTATTTTTAGCCAGAGCAACCACTTTTTTTTAAGCCAGAGGTAAAGCTAATAAACCTGTAAATTGAGATAAAATGGATTACAAACTTGCTTTGTGCTCGCTTCAGCAGCACATACATTAAAAAAAATTGGAATATATAGAGACTGGCATAGCCCCTGCACAAGGATGACATGCAAATTCATGAAGCATTCAATATTTAGAAAAATAAATTTAATTAAAAAATAAAGACTTTTTTGCTCTTTAGATAAAGTCTTGCTCTGTCACCCAGGTTGGAGCGCAGTAGAGTGATCTCAGCTCACTGCGACCTCCACCTCCCAGGATCAAGCAATTCTTCTGCCTCAGCCTACCGAGTAGCTGGGATTACAGGCATGCACCACCACGTCCAGCTAATTTTTATATTTTTAGTAGAGACAGGGTTTTGCCATGTTGGCCAGGCTGATCTCTTAACTCCTGACCTCAAGTGATCCACCTACCTCAGCATCCCAAAGCCCAAAGTGCTGCGATCACAGGCATGAGCCACTGTGCCCAGCCAAAAAAATAAAAAATTTTCTTAATCCAAATGAAGGAAGGGGGGGGGGAGAGAAACAGATGAAAGGGATAGAAAACAAATAAGCAAGATAATTAATTTAAATTCAATTATATTGATGACTGCATTAAATATAAACATTCCAGTTTAGGGGCAAAGATTCTCAGTCTGGATTAAAAAGCAGCATCAAACCTGGTGTGGTGGCTTATGCCTGTTATCTCAGCACTTTGGGAGGCTGAGACAGGAGGATCACTTGAGCCCAGGAGCTGGAGACCAGCCTGGGCAACATGGCAAAACCCTGTCACTACAAAAAAAATAAATAAATAAAAAATAAAAAATTAGCTGCATGCACACCTGTGGTCCCAGCTACTTGGAAGGCTGAGGCAGGAGGATCGCTGGAGCCCAGGAGGCGGAGGTTGCAGTGAGCTGAGATCACTCCACTCCAGCCTGGGTGACAGAGTGAGACTCCATCTCAAAAAAACCAAAAACAAGCAAACAAAAATCCCCAAAACAACACACACACGGAAAATCAAAAGAAAAACACTTTCAATGGAAAGCCACAAATAGGTTGATAAGTTAAAAATAAAAAGGTAGGGCCGGACACAGCGGCTCACACCTGTAATCTCAGCACTTGGGGAGGCCAAGGTAGGCGGATCACAAGGTCAAGAGTTTAAGACCAACCTGGCCAACACGGTGAAATCCCGTCTCTACTAAAAATACAAAAATTAGCCGGGTGTGGTGGTGTGCACCTGTAATCTCAGCTACTTGGGAAGGCTGAGGCGGCAGAATCACTTGAACCTGAGAGACGGAGGTTGCAATGAGCCGAGGTCGCCCTACTGCACTCCAACCTGGGCAATAGAGTGAGACTCTGTCTCAAAAAATATATATAAATAAATTTAAAAATAAAAAGGTAGAAAAAGGTAACCATGCAAACACTCAGGAAAAGAAAGCTAAAAAAAAAAAAAAAAAGGAAAAGAAAGCTGGAGTGGCTATATAATATCCACAATTATTACTGGAGATTTCTAGCAATCTCCTCCCTCTGTGATTAATAAAATAAGTAGACAAAAAAATCAGTGTAATTCTAGAAGACCTGAAAAATACAATCCACCCAACAACAAAACACACATTCTTTTCAAATGCACGTGGAACATTCACCAAGCTAAAATGCATTCCGGGCCATAAAACAAGTCTCGAAAAATAAATTAAGAAGATTCAAGTTATACAAGCCATGTTCTTTGATCACAACAGAATTAAACAAAAACCCATACCAGAAAGATATCTAGAAAATCCTCAAATATCTGGAAATTACATAAGACATGTCCAATAACTTGGGACTCACAGAAGAAAAAAAATCACAAGAAAAAGTAGAAAATATATTGAAATGCATAAAATATAAACAGACCAAAATTTATGATATGTAATACAATAGCTTAAAAAATCAGTGTTTACAAAGAAATTTATAGTTTTAAATGCTTACATTTTAAAAAGTCTAAAATCAGTGATCTAATCTTCAACCTTAAGAAGCTAGAAAGAAGAGCAGATAAAACTGGAAGAAGGAGAAAATAAAAAACAGAAATAAAAAAGATGGAAAAACAACAGAGAAACATCAATGACTAAAAGCTGGTCCTTGGAGACAATTAATAAAATTGATAACTCTCTAGCCAAACTAATGTCAAGATAAAAGAGGGGTCATCCCTAAAGATCATACAGCAATTAAAAGGAAAATAAAGAAATATTATTGCAAACAACTTTATGCTAATAAACAGATGAACAGACAAATTACTTGAAGAAGAAAAACTACTAAAGCTTACTTGGCAAGAAATAAATGGCAAAATTAGCCCTATATCTGTTAATGACATTTGTGCTTAAGAACTTTCTCATCGAGAAAATTCCAGGACTAGAAGCCTTTACTAATGAATTCTATCAAATTTAAAGAAGAGGAAAAAACAAAACACAACTATACAATCTCTTCCAGAAAACAGAAAAGGAACACTTCCCGACTCATTATATAAGGCCAACATAACTGATATAAAAATAAGATAAAAATATTACATGAAAAGAAAATTAGAGACAAATACCCTCAAGAACATAAAAGCAAAAATCCTTAACAAAATTTTAATAAACTGAGTTCAGTAACATACAAAAAGAATACATCATGACAGTTGAATTGATTTAGTATTTGAAATCAATCAAGTTAATTCTAAAAGAATAAAGGAGAAAATCCTTTGATCATCTTAATAGAAGCAGAACAATCATCTGACAGAATTTAACAGCTACTGATACTAACAACTCTATGCAAACTAGAAGGAAACTTATATCCTAACCAGTGCAAAGAAGTAGTAGAAATGTCAGGATTTGCAGATCATGTAATCATGTGTAGAAGCTTCTATGGAATACACAAAGGCTATCAGAACCAGTAAGTTAATTTAGCAAGGTTTTGACATTCTTTGCAGTATGAAAAAAGAAAAATTAGCAAGGCCACAGAATACAAGATCAATATACAAAAATCAATTGTATTTACATCAACTAGCAACAATCTATAGGAAAATTAATTTTAGAAAATACCATCAACCAATATGTCACCAAAAGCAAAGGCAATGAAAGGAAAAATAGATAAACTGAACTGCACCAAAATTTAAACCTTCTGTAAATGAAAGGATACATGAGAGTGAAAGGCAACCTAAGGAACAGAAGAAAATATTTGCAAATTGTACATCTGATAAGGAGTTAATATCCAGAATACACAAAGAGCTTCTACAACTCAACAACAAAAATGAGACAGAGAAAGAGGAAGGAAAGAAGGAAGGAAGAGAGGGAGGGAGGAAAAGAAGGAAGGAGGGAAGGAGCCAGGCAGTGGTAGCTCATGCCTGTAATCCCAGCACTTTGGGAGGCTGAGGCAGGCAGATCACTTGAGGTCAGGAATTCAAGACCAGCCTGACCAACATGGTGAAACCCCCATCTCTAATAAAAAGATTTCAAAAATTAGCTGGCATGGTGGTGCACACCCGTAATCGCAGCTACTCAAAAGCCTGAGGCAAGAGAATTGCTTGAACCTGGGAGGTGGAGGTTGTAATGAGCATATGAAGAAATTGGAACCCCTATGCACTGTACTGTTAGTGGGACTGTAAAATGGTAAAATGGTGCAGTTGCTATGAAAAAGTTATGGCAGTTCCTCAAAAATTTTAAAATAAAATTGTCATGTGATCCAGCAATTTCACTTCTGGGTATATGTATCCAGAAGAAGTGAAAGCCAACTGGGCACAGTGGCTCACACCTGTAATCCCAGCACTCTAGGAGGCCAAGTCGGGTGGATCACTTGAGGTCAGGGGTTTGAGACCAGCCTGAACAACATGGCAAAACCCCATCTCTACTAAAAATGCAAAAATTAGCCAAGCGTGGTGGTGCACACCTATAATCACAGCTACTTGGGAGGCTGAGACACAAGAATCAGTTGAATCCAGGGGGCAGAGGCTGCAGTGAGCCAAGATCAAGCCACTGCACTCCAGACTGGGTAACAGACCGAGACTCTGCC
Source organism: Aotus nancymaae (assembly GCF_030222135.1). Lineage (NCBI taxonomy): Eukaryota > Metazoa > Chordata > Mammalia > Primates > Aotidae > Aotus > Aotus nancymaae. Next base: position 29,483,126 of record NW_026988443.1, on the reverse strand, counting down.
TCAAAAAATTAATTAATTACTTTAATTAAAATCAAAATAACTGAAAGCAGGGTCTTGAAGAGATATTTGTATATTCATGTTCATAGCATTGTTCACAATATCCAAAAGGTAGAAGCAACTCAAGTATCCATAAACACAATGCATGAATGGATAAACAAAATTATATACATACAAAGGAAGTCAATTCTGACATCTGCTACAACATGGATAAATCTTGAGAATGTTATGTTAAGTGAAATAAGCCAGTCACTACAAGACTTATATGAGTTATTAAGAGTGGTCAAACTCATAGAAATAGAAAGTACAATGGCGAAACTCATAGAAATAGAAAGTAGAACGGTGACTGCTGAGGGGTGAGGGAAATGGAAAGTAGTTGCCTAATGGGTACAGAGTTACAATTTTGCAAGATGAAAAAGCTCTGGAGATTGGTTGCATATCAATGTGAATATATTCAACACTACTGAACTGTACTTTTTTAACGGTTGAGGGTAATTTTTATGCTAAGTGTATTTTGTCACAATTTTAACAATCTTTAAAAACATCAAACAAGAATCATTTAGAGGTAAATATTTAAAAATGTGCACAAGACTTTTATTCTAAAACTATAGTCCAGGCACAATGGCTGACGCCTGTAATCCCAACACTTTGGGAGGTCGAGGCAAATGGATCACTTGAGGTCAGGAGTTTGAGGCCAGGAGTGGGAAAACCCTCATCTCTACTAAAAAATACAAAAATTAGCGAAGCGTGGTGGTACGCCTGTGATCTCAGCTACTCGGGAGGCTGAGGTGGAAGAATCGCTTGAACTTGGGAGGCAGAGGTTGCAGTGAGCCCAGATTGTGCCACTGCATTCCAGCCTGGGTGACAGAACGAGACCCTGTCTCAAAAAATGAAAATAGAAAATAAAACTATAAGACACTGATGAGAAAGATTAAAGAGCACTTAAATGAAGCTAGAGAAATACCATGTTTATGAATTGAAAGTTGCAATTGTTAAGATGTTAACTTTCCTCAATTTTATCCATAAATTTAACATAATCCCAATCAAAATCCCTGCAAGCTTCCTTTTTTTTTTTTTTTTTTTTGTAGAAACAGGATGATTCTAAAATTTATATGGAAATTTGAAGGGCTGAGAATACCCTAAATAATTACTAAGAATAATTTTAAAAAAGAATAATAAAGGATTTGCAAATTTGCAATATTTGATTTCAAGACTTATTGAAACACCAAAGTAATCAAAGAAACATGGTATTGGCAAAAGGACAGACATATAGACAAAAACAGAACAGAGTCCAGAAACAGACTACATATATTGCCAATAGCATCCTTAAAGCTTCCACGGTAATTCAATGGAGGAGAGTCTTTTCAATATGTGACACTGGAACACGTGGTGGAAAAATGAACTTTACAAGAAAGTACAAGACTTGTAACACTGAAAACTTCAAAATGTCACTGAAAAAAATTAAAGAAAATCTAATAAATGGCCGGGCATGGTGGCTCACCCCTGTAATCCTAGCACTTTGAGAGGCCAAGGCAGGAGGATCACTTGAGACCCAGACCAGCCACAGCAACACCCTGTCTCTACAAAAATAAAATAATTAACTGGGCATGGTGGTGTGTGCCTATAGTCCCAGCTACTCAGGAGGCTGAGGGAGGAGGATCACTTGAGCCAGGCATTCAAGCCTAGTGAGTTATAAGCACACGGCTGCATTACACCTGGGTGACAGAGCAAGACTCTGTATTAAAAAAAAAAAAATCTACAAAGGACTTGTATAGACATTTCTCCAAAGACTATATATGAAAAGCCAATAAACACAAGGAAAGGCCCAGCATGGCAGTTCACGCCTGTAATCCTAGCACTTTGGGAGGCCAAGGGGGCCAGATCACCTGAGGTCAGGAGTTCAAGACCAGCCTGGCCAACATGGTGAAACCCTGTCTCTATAAAAATATAAAAATTAGCTGGGTATGATGGCGGGTGCCTGTAATCCCAGCTACTCAGGAGGCTGAGGTGGGAAAATCACTTGAATCCAGGAGGCAGAGGTGGTAGCGAGTAAAGATCATGCTACTGCACTTCAGCCTAGCGACAGAGTGAGACTCCACCTCAAAAAAAAAAAAAAAAAAAACTTGAACACGAATGTTCACAGTAGCATTGTTCATAACAGCCAAAGAGTGGACACAACTCAAATGTCTATCAACTGAACAGTCAAAATGTGATATACCTACACAGCAGAGTATTATTCTGCCATAAAAAGGAATAAAGTACTGCATGCTACAATATGAGTAAAGCTTGAAAACATTACGATAACTGAAATAAACCAGAGGCTAAAAGCCATGCATTATATATTATTCCATTTATATAAAATGTCCAGAATAGATAAGTTTATATAGGCAGAAAGTGGATTAGTGGTTGTCTTGAGTATGGGAAGATGGAGGAAAATAGAGTTACTGCTAACGATTATGGGGTTTCTTTTTGGAAGAATGAAAAAAGCTTCTAAAAGTTATTTTTCTCTTGTGTTGCTTGTGCTATTGGTGTAATATTTAAGAAACTACTGCCCAACCCAAGGTCAGTAAGATTTCCATTTGCATTACCTTCTAAGAGTTTTATAGTTTTCTTTTTTTTTTTTTAATTTTTCTTTTTTAAGCTACTGCAGATTAAAGTTTTAGTTCTTATATTTAGGTCTTTGATCCATTTGGAATTAATTTTTGTATGTGGTGTGAGGTAGGGGTCCAAACCACATTTTTCTGCATGAGGATATTCATGTCCCAGTAGTATTTACTGAAAACATTATTATTTCTCTATTGAATGATCTTGACACCCTTGTTGAACATCCGTTGACCACAGATATACGTGTTTATTTCTGTACTGTCAAGAGTGTGCTGAGTGTGGTGATGGTTTTACAACTCTCAGAACATACTAAAAACCATTCAATTGTTTACTTTGAATGGATGAACTGTATGATATGTGAATTGTTTAAATAACAGTTTTAGGTTTTTTTTGAGACAGCATCTGGCTCTGTCACCAAGGCTGGAATGCAGTGGCACTCTCAGGTCTGCCTCCCAGGTTCAAGTGATCCTCCCTCCTCAGCCTCCCAAGTAGCTGGGATTGCAAGCATTCACCACCACACCTGGCTAATTTTTGTATTCTTTGTAGTGATGGGGTTTCACAATGTTAGCCAGGCTGGTCTCGAACTCCTAACCCCAAGTGATCAGCCCGCATCCAGCCTCAGTAATAGTTTTTGTTTGTTTGTTTTGAGGTAGAGTCTCACTCTGTTGCTCAGGCTAGAGTGCAGTGGTATGATCTTGGCTCACTGCAACCTCCGCCTCCTGGTTCAAGCAATTCTCCTGCCTCAGCCTCCCGAGCAGCTGGGATTACAGGCACATGCCACCACACATGGCTAATTTTTGTATTTTTTGTAGAGATGGGTTTCACCATGCTGGCCAGGCTGGTCTCAAACTCCTGACCTCAAGTGATCCACCCACCTCAGCCTCCAAAAGTGTTGGGATTACAAGCATGAGCCACTGAGTCCAGCCAATAACAGCTTTTTTTTGTTTTGTTTTTTACAAAGGTCAAGATTGTAGTCAAGCTGGAGATGTAGTACATACACTGTATTTACAACCACTAACATCAATGACTTCACCGAATTTGTGACATACAAAAAGATGAGAATTGGTTCAAGGACCAAGACTTCATGCTTTTTAACAGTTGAGGTAGAGAGATAGAGAGGAATCAGCAAAGGAAATAATACCAATGAGAGAGGAAGAAAACTAAGTGAGCATGGTATTCCAGAAGCAGTGAAGACTGTTTCAAGGGAAAGGGAATGACCAGCTGGGTAAAATGCAGCCACTTTTCCCAAACTGAGAATTGACAATAGGCTACTGGATTTAGCAATACAAAGGTCCTCAGTGACCTTGATAAGAGTTGTTTCAACAGAGTGATGAGGGCAAATACCTGAGTGGAGTAGATTCAAGGAAAATGGAAGAAGAAAAATCAGAAAACCAAGAAAAGAGAATTCTTGAGAAATTCTGCTATTAAAAGAAGTAGCAGGGGCCAGGCATGGTAGCTCACGCCTGTAATCCCAGCACTTCAGGAGGCTGAGGCAGGCAGATCACTTGAGGTCAGACGTTCAAGACTAGCCTGGCCAACATGGTAAAACCCCATCTTTAATAAAAATGCAAAATATTAGCCAGGCATCATGGCACATGCTTGTAATCCCAGCTACTTGGGAGGCTGAGGCAGAAGAATCGCTTGAACCAAGAGGATGGAGGTTGCAGTGAGCCGAGATCGCACCACTGCACTCCAGCCTGGGCAACAAGACCGAAACTCTATCTCAAAAAAAAAAAAAAGTAGCAGCAGAATGGGGTAGTATCTGCAGGGAAAGTAGAATAAAGGTAAGTTAATTGGTTATTCCTGTTTTCAAGATGGAAGAAACAGCAGCAGTTAGTATGCTGACAGGAATGTATCACTAGAGAGGTAATATTTAGCAGAGAGCAGAGGAAGGTTGGAACAGTGCTCTGGACTCAGGAAGTGGGAATGAAATTTAGTTTGCAAATGGAGGCATCGGCCCTTGCAAGGAGCATCTACAGCTCATATCTAGTTACAGGAAAGAGGGAAAAGGCAGATATACAAGCACAAGGGTGGAAACGGTGGCAAGTGCCATTGTTTTCTCAATGAAATAGGAAGTGAGGTCATCAACAAAGGCTAAGAATGAAGTTTTGAAAACCGGAGAAAGTATGGAAGAGTCTTCTAAGAGGACGGAGAATGAAAGAACTATGGAAATACAGCAGGATTTCCAGACAGCATTATGGGCTTGTTTGAGGTTAGCAATCATGAATTAAGAGTGAGGCCAGGAAATGTCCTCAGCGTTTCTTCTAACCCAGGAGCACACCCATAAAGTAGGCAGAGATTTGGATTTAACCAGAGTTGTGATTTAGCCAAAAGTGTAACAAAGCAAAATAGGGGAAGAGGATTTAGAGTGTAGTACATGCAGCAGTGATTATAATGACTGACCATGGAATTTAAGAAAAGTACAGGCATGAGGGTGTGAGGGAAAGGAAGAAGAAAATAAGGTCAATGGGCTATAGTTCCTGCTGGAGTCAGATGGTTGAAAGGACTGATATTACGATAAAGTGCAGGAAAATGGAGTCACAGGGGGCAACTCTTATGGCTGACACAGTAAGAAAATGTGTGTTATTTCTCCACCATTTTACAAAACTACAAAGAATGTCATAGGCCCAGCTATAGGTCTAAAAAGGATTCCTACAATTCAATTTTTGATGGCCAAACTGATCGCAATTTAATAACAACATGAGATACCGTTTATTAGAGCAATAGTACTTTTTTTAATTTTCTTCTTTTTTTAAAAGAGATAGGTTCTTTGCTATGTTACCCAAGCTGGAGTACACTGGTGTGACCACAGTTCACTGCAGCCTTGACTTCTTGGGCTCAAGCAATCCTCCTGCCTCAGCCTCCCAAAGTGCTGGGATTACAGGAATGAGCCACTATATTTGGCTACAGTCACACCACTGTCTCTGTCTATGTAATACTGGCTTAGTTGCCTTATCTGTGAAATAGGAATGTTAATAGTAGCCACCTTAAGGGCTGAGGATTCAATGACTGAATGTTAAAAATTTAGAACTGTACCTGGCAGTTAGTAAGATGAAATAAATGTCTGCTATTAGTGATATTCTTTTTCTTTCTTTTTTTTGAGACAGCCTCGCTCTACTGCCCAAGCTGGAGTGCCGCCTCCGGGTTTAAGCGATTCTCGTGCCTCAGCCTCCTGAGTAGCTGGGATTACAGGCATGCGCCACCACGCCCGGCTAATTTTTGTATTTTAGTAGAGATGGGCTTTCGCCATGTTGGCTGGACTGGTCTTGAACTCCTGACCTCAAGTGATCCGCCTGCCTCAGCCTCCCAAATTGCTGGGATTACAGGTGTAAGCAACTGCACCCAGCCAGTAATATCCTTATTACATACTACTGTTACAACTCTACTTCATCGTGTATTTTTTTTAATGCCATAACCAATAAAAACTGCTATGAAAGCAGGAGTCTCAGTAGGGAAGAGTTCAAACACTCAGGTATTAAGCCTGGCTGAGGCTCAAATCATTACAGAATTTTTCCAAGTACTTTTCCTAATCTGCTCCTGTTTCTCCACTTTCTAGAGGCATGGAGGAAATGACACATGTCATCCAAAAGGGCTCTGAGCTCCAGGGAACGCTATAAACACTGACCTTGCTGTTGGGTAATGGGTTTAACTTCATTCTAAACTCTGTTTCCAGGTTCTATGCCAGTACCTTTACTCTTGCCCAGACAGTTGCTCAGTCACATGTAATAAATAACAACAGCTTAAAAAACAGAAAAAAACATAACCTTTGAATGTTTTTCTTATTTAGGAATATTTTAAATGTTCATTTAAACACAGATGAGAGTTCTTTTACAACTCAAACAAGATGCTTAGTTATTGTCATTTGATTATTCTGCAGATCACTGGAAGAGGGAGGAAAATCCGGGCCCTTGCTGGCCTCTCACCTGACTCAAACCACGGGATTACTGGATCAATCACACAAGACTCCTCTGTGGGATCCAATCCCAGACAGATGTATAGGCCTCACCAGCATGCTGCCTATTTGACAGTTTCTGTTGGCAGTACCCCAAGGAAGCAAAAGCACCAGGCTGAGTGCGGACCTAGCTGCCTCTTGCAGGCCTGACTTGAAATCCCACCCACCCAGTCCCCCAACTGCCTGGTGTTTTCTTTTAGAGCTGCTCAGATGTGGATCCAAGATAAAAATTTCTTACGTTCTAGTTTAGCCATTGGCAGAAGCAATCATCTGATCAGAAAGAAACATGGAAAGAAGCAGTGAACTCTGGAACAAGTTGAACACACTCAGATTCTTCAGAACAGAGGGCTGGGGAAGAGAAAATGGGGCTCGTATGAATCCTCTCTTATGAAATGTCCTCTGCAGTGTGGGCCAAGCTCTTGGCTGGCTTATAATTAAGTTGGTCCCTAAGAACAAACTAAGTTTATAGAAGGGGCTATGTGATCTTTCCTGTGGTCTTAGAACAACTTATAGAGAAATTTTGGCCAAATGGTAGATATGGCCTCTAGCAAAGAGCTAAACTGGTATAAGCATTTAGGGGCACAATTTTGGGGGGGATGGTCAGAGAGAGGTGTGCTGTGAATAGGTTTCACTTCCAGGTACAAGTTTCCGGAAACTATAACAGAAAAAAAAAAATAATAATAATAAAATCCACACATGCACATGGAACAACATGAAACAATGAAGAGGACATTAAATAAAAACTAGAAGTTGTGAAACAAGCATAATATGCTTTCTACTGCTTTACACATACCCATTCATCCAGAGGTGAAAATTTGGAGAAAGATACACCAAAGGGATCATGGGGGAAACTTCCGCTTTCTACATTAATGTTTAAAATTTTTACTGTGAACACTCTGATTATTTTTGTGACCAGAAAAGAAGTAGGAAGACCTTTTGTTTCTAGATTTGCTTAAAAAACAGAAAATACCCCAGCACTTTGGGAGTCCAAGGCAGGTGGATCAAGAGGTCAGGAGATCGAGACCATCCTAGCCAACAGGGCGAAACCCCATCTCTACTAAAATACAAAAAATTAGCCAGGGGTGGTGGTGTGCACCTGTTGTTCCAGCTACTCGGGAGGCTGAGGCAGGGGAATCGCTTGAACCTGGGAGGCGGAGGTTGCAGTGAGCCGAGATTGCGCCACTGCACTCCAGCCTGGCGACAGAGTGAGACTCTGGCTCAAAAAAAAAAAAAAAAAAACCAGAAAATAATCTATTGGAAACCACAAAGGTCTGTTGCCTTCTGTTTCTGCAGAATGAGTGCTAGTTCAGCCTCTCCAACTCCCTCACTTGTTCCAGGGCTTTTCTTCTGCAATTTCTTCCTCTTCCTTCTGCAAATAAAACCCCTTCCTGTCATCTTAGAAGCCATCTTTTTCATTTGAGATTAATTTCTTGCAGAAAGTCAGTATCAAGCCACCGTAGCAGTCTGGTGACTACAAAAATCACAAGAAGTAACCCAACTCTTTTCCAACACAAACTATCTTTATCTTTACCCCTAAAATTAATGTATTTCTTCACATCTCTTTTACTGAACTTTTATTAGGCACCTAACTCCATATCATGGGTAAAAAACACTCACAACAGACTTAAAAAAATGTTCTCAACTAACACATCTGGTTCATAATAAGTACTCTGCAATCAGCAATAGCATGCTTTCTCTTAATAGCAAACTGCAAGCCTCAATTCCCTAAGCCAAGGACAGTAAACAGGGTTAGTCTTATACATTAACACCAGCAGTTAGCATGGACTGTGGGCACCTGCAGTACTATGTTAAGGAGGATTATGAGTCCCTATAGAGCTTCATAATAAACAATGAGGTAAATTTTAACAGTGTCGGCAATGGGCAAAGAATAAGGTTGGGGGTCAGTGGCTCTTCCCTCCTGCATAGCCTGTTGGGACCAGGGCTGGTGTGACCTTCTGTTTCTTTTTTTGAGATGGAAGTTTGCTCTTTCACCCAGGCTTTAGTGAAGTGGCACGATCTCAGCTCACTGCAACCTCCACCCTCTGGGTTCAAGAGATTCTCCTGACTCAGCCTCCCAAGTAGCTGGGATTACAGGAGCCCACCACCATACCTGGCTAATTTTTGTATTTTTTGTAGAGATGGGTTTTACCATGTTGACCAGACTGGTCTAGAACTCCTGCCCTCAGGTGATCCACCCACCTTGGCCTCCCAAAGTGCTAGGATTACAGGCATGAGCCACTGCATCTGCCCTGGTATGCCACCTTCTTAACCTTGGTCTATCTGGAATCCAGTCACTGTGAAATGATGCTATATTTAAAGAAGGTGTGGGTGTGTGAATGTGGGGGGTTGGGTAGGGAAAGGTATCTTTTCTTTTCTTGAGAATCTTTAACTGTTCTATAGCAACTCGAAGGAGAATGAGATGGCAATTTAAGGGGGTGGAGAGAAAAGATGACATAATTAAAAGGAATTTCCAACTTGAGTCAAATTTCAAGTCATAAGAACTTGGGCTGTTTTTCTCCAGTCACCTCACAAACTCATCCTCCCTAGTCGCAGCTTAAACACAGTTGCATAAAATTAATGTGGAAGTTTTTCTCCATTTTCCCGAAAGCTTATTCAACACTGGGGGTTCCTAGTTACCTGGTTTCTCCTCTTCCCATGGTACCAAATTACAGGCAAGACAAGTAAGCTTGGAATCACCAATAATCCCATAAATCATCCTAAGAATGCAACACTCTCAGAATTCTTCCTAAACATGGATGATGCAGAACACTGTGATGCTAAAGAGAGCCTTGTTGAGGAACATTAAGCTTACCCTGCCCCTAGGGCTCCCTTGTGGAGGATACTTTGTAATTTGTGGTAGGTGGGTAACAGCCGACTACTTGATTTATTTTTAAGCTATATAGAACACCTGTGTATTAATGAGACTCACCTGTCTAAGAGCAAATAAATATGTGGATGAAAGTCTGCTCCAAGCCTTTAGTCTGGAGAGCTGTCAGCCCCGCAGGCTCTCAGGCTGTTGGTCCCCAGGATAGATCCACTTTGTTGTGCTATCTGGGTGTCTGCCTCTCAAATACCTTCAGCGCCTCCTGGGTGGGCGTCTCCTGACTGAGCTGGTTCTCGGTAGAGCCTCCTAGATTCTCAGTACAAGGGCATGTTCACTTGATCCATTTACTGAAATTAAACATTTACCAATTCTCTATGTACCGTAAGAGCACCACAAAAGTGTCAAGCAGCACTGTACAACAGGACTTTCTGCAATGATGGAAATGTTCTTTATGAATGCTGCCCAATTACAGCAGTCACTAAGCATTTGTGGCTACTGAGCACTGAAAATGTGGCTAGAGTAACTCAGAAATGGAATTTAAATTTTGTTCATCAATTTCTGTTCATCAATTTACTTATTTTAATTAATTACTTATGTTTAATTTTCCCAAAGTCTCACTCTGTCACCCAGGCTGGAGTGCAGTGGCACAATATCAGCTCACTGCAACCTCCACCTCCTGGGTTCAAGCGATTCTCCTGCCTCAGCCTCCCATGTAGCTGTGATTACATGTGCTCACCACTATGCCAGCCCACTCCAAGGTGGGCAACAGAGTGAAATGAACGGGTGGACAGATGGAAGGATTAGTGTACTGAAAACAGAGCTAAAAAATTACCCAGAGTACAGCATAAAAAGAATTGGAAAACACAAAAGAGTTTAAGAAACAGGAAGGTAGAAAGAAGGCCCAATATATGATTTCTAGGATTTTCAAAAGGAGGGATGGGAGAGAATAAAAGAAAGGTAAAATTTGAAGAGATAACTAGATGATAATTTCTTAGGTGCCCTGAAACACATGAAATGTGATATTCAAGGACAAATAGCAAATAGATATATAAAAATAAATCCAGAACAAATAACAGGAAATTTGCAGAGGATCATGAATAAAGAGAAGATTAAAAAAAAAGTAGCCATCGGCCGGGCGCGGTGGCTCACACCTGTAATACCAGCACTTTGGGAGGCCAAGGTGGGTGGATCATGAGGTCAAGAGATCGAGACCATCCTGATCAACATGGTGAAACCCCGTCTCTACTAAAAATACAAAAAATTAGTTGGGCATGGTGGCGCATGCCTGTAATCCCAGCTACTCAGGAGGCTGAGGCAGGAGAATTGCCTGAACCCAGGAGGCGGAGGTTGCGGTGAGCCGAGATCGTGCCATTGTGCTCCAGCCTGGGTAACAAGAGCTAAACTCCGTCTCAAAAAAAAAAAAAATAGCCAAGAGAAAAAAACATTAAGAGTTGAGAAGTAGACTTTTCAACTGCAATATCAAAAGTAGAAGATAATGAAACAGAATAACATCATCTAATTGCTGAGAAAAACTAACTGCCAACCCAGACTTTTATATCCAGCTATATTATGCAATAGTTATGACAAATAAAAACACTTTTAGGCAAGCAAAAAGAGTTTAGCACTAATAGACTCTCACTAAGAAACAATGTTAAAGCCTACCTCTAGTAGAAGGAAATTTAACTCAAAAGGATGAAGTATGATGAAAGAAGGAAGGGAAAGCAAAGAAGTTGACATGCAGATGAGTGAATCCAAATAAGCAGACTGCATCAAATAAGAATAGCAAGAACTAATTCCAGGGTATAAAAACAAAGTGGAAGGCCGGGCACAATGGCTCACACCTGTAATCCTGGCACTTTGGGAGGCCAAGGCGGGCGGATCACTTGAGGTCATCAGGAGTTCGAGATCAGCCTGGCCAATGTGGTGAAACCCCATTGCTACTAAAAATACAAAAATTAGCTGGGCATGGTGGCACATGCTTATAGTCCCAGCTACTTGGGAGGCTGAGGCAGGAGAACTGCTTGAACCCAGGAGGCGGAGGTTGCAGTAAGCTGAGATTGCGCCACTGCACCCCAGCCTGGGCAACAAGAGCAAAACTCCGTCTGGGGTGGGGGGAGGAAAGTGGAATTATAATACTGATCCACAGTAATACGTAAGGCAAACTGTGGGTTTCTATTTGGGAAGAGAGTAGAGACATTGATTTAACTTTAAGATTTTATTGAAGTATGCAAGCCAAAAATTTAAGAGTAGCCTCTAACAGAACTGAAAGTTTCCAGATGGTAGGATAAAGAAATCCTAAGAGAAGACCCTAAAGGAGAAAAATGCAAACAAAACATGGTCAACAGCACAAAGTAAGATATGAAATAATAATGTATTTAATGATATTAAATAAATTATGTAAGATATTAAATGAAATATTAAGATAATACATAATTGTAATCGTAATACTTTTAAATGGGTTAAACATGCCAATCAAAAGACAGTCTCAGAATAGGCTGGAAAAAAATCTAACTTTATGTCATTTCCAGGAGATACACCTAAGATATTAGGACACAGACACTGAAAGAAAGGGGATAAGAAAAGATGTACCAGACAACTATTCACGAAAAGAAAGCTAACATTAATATCAGACAAAAAAGACCAAGAGAGAAAGTACTGTTAGGGATAAAGATGCTCTCTACAATTCTCCAGAAAACAATTTTAAACAACTATTCATTTAAGAGAACTTCAAATTATATGCAGACACATTTGACAAAATGACGGAGAAGTTGACAAATTAGTCATTAAAAAAAAAAACTTTAATATAGCTCTTTCCAGAATTGTTAGATCAAGAACACCTGGCAAGGCACAGTGGCTCACACCTGTAATCCCAGCACTTTGGGAGGTCAAGGTAGGAGCATCACCTGAGCCCAGCCTGGGCAACATGGTGAACCCCCATCTCTACAAAAAACATAAAAATTAGCTGGGTGTGGTGGCACATGCCTGTGGTTCTAGCTACTTGGCGGCTGAGGCAGAAGGACTGCTTGAGTCCAAGAGTTTGAGGCTGCAGTAAGCCATTACTGTGCCACTGCACTTTGGTCTGGGCAACAAGCAAGACCCAGTCTCAAAAAACAAACAAACAAAACAAAAAAACACCAAAAGTTGGTAAGATATGGAAGATCTGGACAATACAACTGATAAGCTTGATCTAAGGATATACAGAATAAAACTTCACCCAACATTTTTGTTTGTTTGCACTACCCAGGCCCCCTCACCCAACATTTGTTATACAAACGTCTCAAGAACAAATGAAATGTTTATGAAAACTTACCATGTAGTATGACACAAATTAAGTATCAATAAAAACCAAACAGTATCATACAGACTGCTCTGTGACTATAATGCAATTAAGTTAAAGGCCAACTTTTAAAAAAAATGAAATTATTACAATTACACCTTTGCACTCCAGCCTGGGCAACAGAGAAAGACCATGTCTCAAGAAAATAAATAAAAAGCTATATTTGGTCAGGCACGGTGGCTCATGCCTGTAAGCTCAGCACTTTGGGAAGCCAGGGTGAGAAGATCACTTGAGTCTGGGAGTTCACGACCAGCCTTAGGGACATAGAAGTCTCTACAAAAAAACCCATAGTAGTCTCTACAAAAAAAACATGCTATATTAATCTTTTTGCTTCTTTGTTTTGTTTTTTGAGACAAAGTCTCACTCTGTTTCCCAGGCTGGAGTACAGTGGCACCATCACGGCTCACTGCAACCTCTGCCTCCTGGATTCAAGCGATTCTTCTGCCTCAGCTTCCTGAGTAGCTGGAATTACAGGCACACGCCACCACGCATGGCTAATTTTTATATTTTCAGTATAGATGGGGTTTCAGTATGTTGGCCAGGCTGGTCTTCAACTTCTGACCTCAAGTGATCCACCCACCTCAACCTGCCAAAGTGCTGGGATTACAGGTGTGAGCCATTGTGCCTGGCCTTATTAATCTTAATAAGAGAAGAAAAAGACAGTGTGACAAAATTATGAGTGAAATTTTATGACATACGTGCCAAAATCCAAAGGAGAATATTAACATATTAAATCTGGAAATGTACAAAAAAAAGAATACATCACAACCAAGTAGGATTCATTTCAAGAATATAAGGATAGTTTAACATTAGAAAATCTACTAACATAATCCAAATCATTTACCACTGAAAGGAGAAAGACTAGATGATCATCTGAATAAATACAAGGAAAATTATTGATAAAATTACTGTTCGTGATAATTTAGCAAAGTAGGAATAAAAGAGAATAAAGGAAATCTACCAAAAACACATGTGATGCTTCCAAAATCAGGAAACATTCCCTTAAAAAGCAGGAGAAAAATAAGGATTCCCATGATGATAGATTCTAACATGGTTTTTACTGGAGGAACTAGCCGGCAATCTTAAAATAAGAAAGAGAAGTGATACAAAAGAAGATTAGAAAAGAGAAAACAAACCAGTCATTATTTGCAAAGGGTGTGATTCTCTGAATTTTCTGTCAATGCTCCTCATTAAAACTATGAAACCTACAAGAGTTCAGCAAGTCTGCTGAACATTAACAAGAAACCTGAGAGGGGCCGCGCGCAGTGGCTCACGCCTGTAATCCCAGCACTTTGGGAGGCCAAGGCGGGTGGATCATGAGGTCAAGAGATCGAGACCATCCCGGTCAACATGGTGAAACCCCATCTCTACTAAAAATACAAAAAATGAGCTGGGCATGGTGGCGCGTGCCTGTAATCCCAGCTACTCAGGAGACTGAGGCAGGAGAATTGCCTGAACCCAGGAGGCGGAGGTTGCGGTGAGCTGAGATCGCGCCATTGCACTCTAGCCTGGGTAACAAGAGCGAAATTCCTTTTCAAAAAAAAAAGAAAAAGAAAAAAAACCTGAAACAATTATAAAAAATTTTAAGAGCTATTGTTGACGGTAAGGATGAAAAAACTATAGGGTATCTAGTGATAAATCTAACAAAAGGAATTCAAGATCTTTAAAAAATCATAAAGCTTTATCCAGTGACATTAAATATTAATAGCTTACATTTACTGATCACTTACTACTTGCTGGGCACTGTTCTGAGTGTTGTGGATATGCTATCAACTCATTTAATATGAAAGAGTCTTATATGGTAGATATTGCTATTAGTGTTAGCTTCACTTTAGAGGTAAAGAAATTAAGACACAAGTTGTTACGGTGACCTTAACTACTACCGTATACTGCCTCTCCCAAGAGAGGGTGTCCCATTCCTCCAATAAAGGCATCTCTGGCTCAGTTGAGCCAAACTTCCAGAAGCCATTCTTGTGTGTCATCCTGAGGCCAACTTAATCTGAATTCTCTAGCCTACAACTGTCTAAGAAACCCCGTTTTCGACAGATTGGATCAGAGTACCTTGGGAGCAAAGGGTGGCAGGTGGATTTATTTCTGTTCACATAAGGATACAGACCAACAATGATAGAGATCTCAGTCTTAGGCCTAGCCTAAGTGACACCATGTCACTTTTAAGATCACATGGTTCACCCATTCCCAGGAGCAAGTCAATATAGATTTCTTAAACTTGAGAAGTTGTATTTATTAAGATCTTAAGCTGCTTTGCAGACTCAAGAATGTATTGGATGTCAACAATTTGGCTTTCTGATAACATTTGAGAATTCTGGGAGATGGATATGTAATATTTATTTGTATAAGTTCTGCAACTTCTCTGTAAGTCTAAAATTATTTCAAAAAATTTTAAATGTAAATAAAATCTTTAAAATTTTTATTTTTGTATCTGTAAATCCATTCTATCAGATTCATGGATAAGCCCAAATTTGCAAATCTGGCTTATTAATAAACTCAACATAATTCTAATAAATATCCTAACAGTTTTTTCTCCTCACAGAAAGTTAACAAAGCTAATTCTAAAATTTATCTGGAAGCACAAAGTGCCAAAAATAGCTAACAAGTTTTTGTTATTTTACTGTTGTTGTCTGTAACATACAGAACTGTTTACTCTGCTGTTTGCAATACAAAGACATCAGGAAATATTATTGTTTGTGCAATATAGTAGGGGAAAAAATTGAAACTGCCCATTAAGGTGGGTTTGCCAGATGTCCTGTCATCAAAAAAGAATACCAGCTATAAACACAGCAGTTCTTGGTACTCTGTACTTCATTGTGTTATTCTATCTGGATTCCCTTATTTGTCCCTTAGAAAGATTCAGTTAGCCAACACAGTTCTGTCTTTCCACAAAGCAAAACCTAACATAAAACTATAGTAAATAAAAGAGTAGGCTGGGCGTGGCTGACACCTGTAATCCAATCCCAACACTTTGGGAGGTCGAGGCAGGTGAATCACCTGAGGTCAGGAGTTCGAGACCAATATGGTGAAACCCCATCTCTACTAAAAATACAAAAATTAGCCAGGTATGGTGACAGGTTCCTGAAGTCCCAGCTACTCGGGAAGCTGAGGCGAAGAATTGCTTGAACCAGGGAGGCAGAGGTTGCAGTGAGCCAAGATCATGCCACTGTACTCCAGTCTGGGCGACAGAGCGAGACTCTGTCTCAAAAAATAAAAACAGGCTGGGCACAATGGCTCATGCTCCAGCAATCCCACCACCTTGGGAGGCCAAGGTGGGCAGATCACTTGAGGTCAGGAGTTCAAGACCAGCCTGGCCAACATGATGAGACCCTGTCTCTACTAAAAATACAAAAAATTAGCAGGACATGGTGGCATGCACCTGTAATCCCAGCTACTTGGGAGGCTGAGGTGGGAGAACTGTTTGAACCCGGGAAGCAGAGGTTGCAGTGAGACAAGACAGCACCACTGCACTCCAGCCTGGGCAACAGAGTGAGACTCCATCTCAAAAAAATAAACAAATAAAAATAAAAGAGTATTAGCACAAAAACAAATGACTTTACTACTCCTCAAATACTGCTGAGAGAGCTGGCCACTCATTTGGAAAAAGAAAAATATATCCCTATCTTGCCCCATTCAAATGTATTTATAGACTGGGAGCTGTGGCTTACACCTATAATCCCAGTACTTTGAAACAGCTGGATGTGGCAGTGCACATCTGTAGTCCCAGTTACCCAGGAGACTGAAGTGGGAGGACCAACTGAGTCCAGGAGTTTCAGGCAGCAGTAAGTGTGATCACGCCACTACTTTCCAGTCTGGGAAACAGAGTGAGATCCTGTCTTGAAACTAAATAAATGAATAATTTTTTTAAAAAGTATCCATTGATTAAGGAGTGAAATACAAAAGGCAAATTTTTACAACTTTTAGAAGAAAACAATATTTTTATGATCTCAGGTAAATAAAATGTTTCTCAACACACAAAATGCATAAGCCATTAGAGAAAATACTTGAATATTCAGTTATATTAAAATTAAGTAACCATAAGAAATCACAAAGAGAATAAAGAGAGAAGCCACAAACTGAAAGAAGACACATCTACATTACATACAACAACAAAGAATTACTATCCACAGACAAAACAAAAATAAATTTGTACAAACCGGTAAGAAAAAGCTAAACCACCCAATATAAACATGAGTCAGAGACATGAGCAAGCATTTCACAGAAGAGGAAACACAATGATTAAACATACAATATTAATATATTATAGATAAATATATATTTTCAAATATATAAATAAATAAAATCACAATAATATACCAGTACACCCACTAGAGCTTGCCAAAAATTAAGGTTTGACAATATCAAATTTTGGCAAGGATAAAGAACAAACAAAAATATATTATTTCAGGAGTGTAAACTAGTATAAGCATATTGGGGATATACTGGGGAATATTTAATTATGGTTGAAGATACACATACACACACATACACACACACACACACAATCTGTAACCCCACTATTTTATGACTAAGGATGTACTCCAGAAAAACTCATTCAAGTATGTAAGGAAACAAAAGTTTCAAAGAACTAAAAGTAACTTCAAAATCCACTGATAACAGAATGGATCAATAAATAGTGATATATGTATGTGGCATAGTCACACAATAGAGTATAAGAGTGAAAATAAATATGCTATGGCAGTAAATAGTAAAATGAATTTATATACTACCTCCATTTTGAGGTAGTATATATACACACACACCTCATAATACTTTCTCCTTCCATGTCTGTACAATTTACATAAAGTTTAAATAAAACAAATGCTGTTTTGGATAGATACATGGAGCAAAAGCATGAACATATATGGCAGGAGAAACACAAGTCACGGCAGTTGTTCCCTTTGGGGAGGGAAGGAGAAAATGGGAATAGGCCACGGTACGTACAATTGTGACTGTAATGTTTTATGTATTAATCTGCTTAGTAGGTGAGTGTATTATCTCTTTTGAATGCCTAAAATATTTCATTAAAAAAATACAATTCCGGGCTGGGGGCAGTGGCTCACGCCTGTAATCCCAGCACTTTGGGAGGCTGAGGCAGGTGAATTACCAGGTCGAGATGGAGACCATCCTGGTCATGGTGAAACCCCATCTGTACTAAAATACAAAAAAATTAGCAGGGAGTGGTAGTGCATGCCTGTGGTCCCAGCTACTCAGGAGGCTGAGGCAGGGGAATCGCTTGAACCCGGGACACAGAGGCAGCAGTGAGGTGAGATCACGCCACTGCACTCCAACCTGGCAACAGAGCAAGTCTCCATCTCAAAACATATGTATATACACATATATAAATATAATTCCAGGGCCAGGCGTGGTGGCTTATGCTTGTAATCCTAACACTTCGGGAGGCGAAGGCAGGCAGATCACGAGGTCAGGAGTTTGAGACCAGCCTGGCCAATATGGTGAAACCCTGTCTGTAGTAAGAAAAAAAAAAAAAAAATTAGCTAGGCGTGGTGACGCACGTCTGTAATCCCAGCTACTCGGGAGGCTGAGGCAGGAGAATCATTTGTACCTGGGAGGCAAAGGTTGCAGTGAGCAAGATTGCACCATTGCACTCGAGCCTGGATGACAGAGCGAGACTCTGCCTACACTACAAGGATCTCAAAAATAATACTAATTCTTCCAGGCTGGGCGCGGTGGCTCATGCCTATAATCCCAGCACTTTGGGAGGCTTTGGGAGGCTGAGGCAGGTGGATCACCTAAGACCAGGAGTCAAGACCAGCCTGACCAACATGATGAAACCCTGTCCCTACTAAAAAACAAAAAATAGCTGGGCGTGGTGGCACTCGCCTGTAATCCCAGCTAGTACAGAGGCTGAGGCAGGAGAATTGCCTGAACTCCGAGGGCGGAGGTTGCAGTGAGCCAAGATCGCACCACAGCACTCCAAGCCTGGTGATAGACTGAGATTCCATCGCAAAAAAAAAAGTGAATGAACCGAAAAAGTAAGAGTCAGGGCTCCAGGCTGGAACTCATGATAAGACTTAAATTCACCCTGTGGGCCCTCAAGTAGAGATAGAGAAGCAATTTTTAATCCTTTATAAAGGTGATCATCACTTTTCCGACGTGTTCTGAACTCCTTAGGCAAAAGATACTTTATAATTACTTGTATGCCATCATATTAAAGTGTTGAACCTCTACTACGTAACCTAAGAAAGATTTGTCATTTCTGAACAGAGGTTCCTAACTGCTTTTTCCTTGTTTGAAGGAGTTAAACGCCATTGTTGAAGGATATGTCTGTAATCCTACAGACCTCATACCTTCAAGAAAACTCTCTCCCACAATTCTCTCTCCCAATTCCATGCTTGTAGCCTTTTCTCTATTTTGTTTTGCTGGCTCTTATGCATCAAATGCTCACTTCCTGTTTCCCCTTTATTGAGCTCTGGAGACCTGGAACCCATAAGAGCCTTTGAAGAAAAGTACAAAGCCAGGAAAACACAGAATGGATACAGTCATGACTTTCCAAAGGAAAGCAAATCTTAACACACTTTTAATAACCTTTCAGCCCTTCCGGTGTCTGTAGCTTACCTAAGATAGTGGTTCAGACATGAGTCCAGAGAAACTGTAAATCAATGAAGTTGAAAACAGTTAAAACTCAGGCTAGGTTGGCAGAGAAGTTTAGGACAGGCAATTGAGGTTTGACATCATAATCCTGGCTTGTTCTAAGCTCTCAGTATCCCTAAGTGTTTCCTTTTCACTATCCTCCAAGGAGGCTGACTGGGTGGCATTTCCTCTGGGCGCCACTCTAAATGCTTTAGACCTAAAATCTTAGAAAAGCACAGATGACCTTGTATGAATCCACTCTTTGTAAAGTGTGCCATGATCAGTGCCAAGCACCAAGATGACCATATGGAAAAGGGAGGCAAAAACAGTAAAGAAATTCCTCATGACCTTTAGATTCTTATCATTACGTCTACAGCCATCCTTTAATCCAGAAAGCTGATGTTCTTCCTATAAATGGCTTCTGGCTCTCTAACACAAGTACTCCCTGCATTTTATGATCCTTTTACACTACAATGGTGTTTTAATTGAAACTCCAGTTTCACTGGTCATGCTACTGCAGCGATTCACTGAGCACAGGCTTCTCTGTTCTATTCTGCTGTCCTGCACTTTGAATTCAGGGCTTGGTGTCAGCATGGAAAGCACCAGCGTTCTGATATGGCAGCCTTTGGTTATGTTCCCCCCAAGGGATTTATCATCCACAACCTACTCAAATCCCTCCCCCAACAGCTACCAAAAATTCCCCTGGTGAGAAATGCTATTATGAGAAGGGGTGGCTGCTTTGTGACTCACACTGTTTCATTAAAAAGATTTTTTTTTCAAACAAATTTTCAGCAGAGGAATCCAAAGGTTTTCCAAAGCCACAGCAAAACAGAACAGCTCATAATACTATTTTTCAAAGGTCTGCCACTTCAGAGGAGATTCCTATACCTCAAAATACTGGAGACATTTAGATTCACTATCCTTTTGTGTTGCACTTGCCCTCTGGGTTGAGAAAGAAGGTAGGAAATGGATGAATTAAATGCAGCCAACATGACTGGGCTTGTCAGATATTAAGATGGAAGGCAGCTAGCTTGCAAGTCAGCCCTCATCACAGGTCTGAAGACTTGCCTATAGCTTTCCACGGCACTGACTGCAATGGTATGAACTTTTCAGTCATAGCTAACCAGAGTTGAGGAAATCTAATAATATATGATGTACATGAGTATTTAGGGATACTTGTTAAAGCAGCAGGCAGAGCTATAAAAAAGTGTCTTTGGCCAGGAGAGGTGGCATGTGCCCACAGTCCCAGCTACTCAGGAGGCTGGGGTGGGAGGATGTCTTAAGCCCAGGAGTTCATGTCCAGCCTGAGCAATGTAGGGAGACCCTGTCTCTGACAAAAGTTTGTTTTTAATCAAAAAATAAAAGTTTCTTTGAAAAGCTGACTTAAATGGTGTTATACTTTTGAGTGTGTAAATAATCTAAATGGACTAGAACAATATTACAGAAAACTAATTTGTCAGGTTGGAATCCCAAGAGCTTCCTCAAATCCTTGTAGGATTCCCAGAATACCCAGGCAGGCAGCAGGATAAAAGAATCTTAATGGCTCTCTCCAAAAAAGGCACTTCTCCACAGGGAAAAGGTTATTTAAGATGGAAACAAATGAAAAGATCTCCAAAAAGCTAAGAAGTATGGGCAAAATCACCACATCAGATGAGCCTTGGGAGCTTGGGTTCCTCTACCTTTGTCCCTGACTCTAAATTAATGCTTCTCCCAGCCGGGCATGGTGGCTCACGCCTGTAATCCCAGCACTTTGGGAGTCTGAGGTGAGCGGATCATTAAGTCAAGAGATGGAGACCATCCTCGCCAACATAGTGAAACCCCGTCTCTACTAAAAATACAAAAGTTAGCCAGGTGCGGTGGCATGCGCCTATAGTCCCAGTTACTCCGGAGGCTGAGGCACAAGAATCGCTTGAACCCGGGAGGCAGAGGTTGCAGTGAGCCCAGATCATGCCACTGCTCTCCAGCCTTGTGACAGAGTGAGAGTGTGTCTAAAAAAAATACATACACACACACAGAGTACAGTACAGAGGTGATTAATTTCAGAGCAACTCTTTGTGAAGCATGGATTAATTATACTTTTCAGAGGGCTCAAGCTACTACCAATGAGAAAGTCAGCGCACTGCTATGACAAGTCTGATTCACTGAGACCAAGATGACAGACCATACATGCCTAAATACGAGGTTAAGTTTCTCCAAAAATTATCCTTCTGAAATTAAGGCACTGCCGACAGCCAAAGTACTCATAAAGTCTCTCAGCATGAAACAATTTGTTAAATTCTTTATTTTGAGCAAAATGTACTCAAATATAACACAGATTTATTACTTATTCCTGAGGGGAATACATTACAGTCACTAGTGTTGGCTATCATAAACAAGGCTTTAAAAGTGTCTTAAGACTGCACTAAAATAAACAACAACAAAAGAAAAAAGCAACCCAGTCCAGGTGCGGTGGCTCACACCTATAATCCCAGCACGTTGGGAGGCTGAAGCAGGTAGATCACCTGAGGCCAAGAATTTGAGACCAGCCTGGCCAACATGATGAAATCCATCTCTACTAAAAATACAAACACTGGCCGGGCATGGTGTCAGGCGCCTATAATCCCAGCTTCTCCAGAGGCTGAGGTAGGAGAATCACTTGAACCCAAGGGGCGGAGGTTGTATTAGCCAATATCACACCACTGCACTCGAGCCTCGGTGACAAAGCAAAACTCCGCCTCAAAAGAAAAGAAAAGAAAAAAGTGGCCGGCGCAGTAGCTCACGCCTGTAATCCCAGCACTTTGGGAGACTGAGGAGGGTGGATCACGAGGTCAAATCGAGACCATCCCGGCCAACATGGTGAAACCCCATCTCTACTAAATACAAAAATCAGCCAGTCGTGGTGGTACGTGCGTGTAGTCCCAGCTACGCAGGAGGATGAGGCAGGGGAATCACTAGAACCTGGGAGGTAGAGATTGCAGTGAGTCGAGATCGTGCCACTGCACTCCAGCCTGGGCAACAGAGAGAGACTTGGTCTCAAAAGAAAAAAAAAAAAAAAGAAAAAGAAAAAAAGAAAAAAACCAATCTGATTCAAAAATGGACACACAAATAGGTATTTCTCCAAAAATATCAAATGGCCAATAAACACATGAAAAGATGCTCAACATCACTAATTAGAGAAACGCAAATGAAAACACAAATGATACTACCTCACATCCATTAAGATGGCTACTATGAAAAAAAAAACAGGAAATTACAAGTATTGGCAAGGATGTGGAGAAACTGGAAGCCTGGGCACTGTTGGTAGGAATATACAACGGTGCAGCTGCTGTGGAAAACGGTATGGTGGTTCCTTAAAAATTAAAAATAGAATCACCAAATGATGGAACAATTCCACTTCTGGGTATATCCTCAAAAGAACTGAAAGCAAGGTCTTGAAGAGGTTTAAGAGAATTCACATTTCTAACACTGAATTACAGCTATTTACAATAGCTAAAATGTAGAAGCAACCCAAGTGTCCAGCAACAGATGAATAGAAAAGCAAAATGTGGTTTACAGACAATGGAATACGATTCAACCTTTAAAAGAAGGAAAATTCTGAAATACACTACAATGGGGATGGACATTATGCGAAGTAAAATAGGACAGCCACAAAAAAACAAACACTGTATGATACCGCTTACATACAGTACTTAGAGTGCCACTGAACTGTACACTTAAAAACGATTAAGACAGCAAATTTTGTTATATTTATTTTATGACAGTTAAAGAAACAACAACTGGAGAGGTGGGGCTGGTGGAGCCAGCACAGAAGCATAGATGTTGTGAAGCTCAGAGACACAGACTTATAATACCAAGGAGGAAATTTCCTTATGGGTATTTGTAGCTTAGGATAAATTTTACAGAGACAGATTTAAGAAGTGGTGAATCATGCTTCTAGAAAATAGTGTTCAATGACCAGAAAAAAAAGTGGCTCTAGGGATGACAAAGATACTGAAAT
Source organism: Aotus nancymaae (assembly GCF_030222135.1). Lineage (NCBI taxonomy): Eukaryota > Metazoa > Chordata > Mammalia > Primates > Aotidae > Aotus > Aotus nancymaae. The sequence continues at coordinate 29,459,833 of NW_026988443.1, read as the reverse complement.
CAAAGATGCACATGAAGAGTTTGAAAATCAGTTTTTCTTTTGTTATTCTCACTGAGAGGACACAGGACCCCTTATACTGAGACATATGAGGAATTTCTTCGTAGGTACTTGGCTGGAACCACAAAGAAAAGATCATCGGCTTCAGCCCAGAAACAGGGCTTTGGAAAAAATTGAGTAAAGAGAAGAAGTATATCCTTGCAGGAGCCTCATGGACAAATACCTACATTTATTTGTTTATTCAACAGAGGAGTTGATGAAAAAGGTAAAATCTCCCACAAGCTAAAATATTCAGACTCTTAAGGAGTGAGGAAGCAAAGATTCTTGGAAAGAACAAAATAAGTTAATCGCTCTGTAATAAATATACATGCTCAGCACCTACCATAGGTCCTGGTATACCGGAGGCTATCAATGGAATAAATGAACGTTTTTGTTCAACAGATCATTACACACAAAGAAAATAAAGTCTAATAGGGCGCAGTGACTCACACCTGTAATCCCAGCACTTTGGGAGGCTGAGGTGGGCGGATGACAAGCTCAGGAGTTCAAGACCCGCCTGGCCAATATGGTGAAACTCCGTCTCTACTAAAAATACAAAAATTAGCCCGGCATGGTGACAGGCGCCTGTAGCCCCAGCTACTTGGGAAGCTGAGGCAAAAGAATCTCTTGACCCAGGAGGTGGAGGTTGCAGTGAGCCGAGATCGTGCCACTGCACTCCAGCCTGGATGACAGAGCAAGACTCCATCTCAAAAAAAGAGAAAAAAAAGTCTTATACTTTTGGGTCAGTCAGAGAAAAGGAAAAACAGGTCTTCCAACCTCTCTAGATTCATCCTAAGCTCTTGAGCTATCTAGCCACCTGGCTGGGGATGTAGGAAAGAGGTTAACTCAGGAAGCCCTTCTGTAGCACCAGCAGCCAAAGAAGAAAAGTCAAGAGGAAGACAAGCACAGAAGGAAAGGGGACACTGACACTATTACCTTCTGATTAGAGCAACTTCAATTCTCAGACAAAGGCAGATTGGCCTGGGCCTATAAGTAGGTGATAATGCTTAGTCCCATGTAAAAGAAAATCATCAAATAGCCAACAATGTAGTTCCTGGTTGAAGCTACCCTCTGAGAGCTGTAGAGATTGCTTAGAAAACACCTGACTAGAAATACTGAAAATAAAGGCCAGGCACAGTGGCTTCATGCCTATAATCCCAGTGTTTTGGGAAGCTGAGGTGGGAGGCTCACTTGAGGCCAGGAGTTCAAGACAAGCCTGGGCAACATAGTGAGATCCCTTCTCTACCAAAAAAAGAAGTAAAAAAAATTATCTGGGTCGGCCGGGCTTGGTGGTTCACACCTGTAATCCAAGCACTTTGGAGGCCAAGGCAGGCGGATCACCTGAGGTCGGGAGTTCAAGATCAGCCTGACCAACATGGTGAAACCCCCGTCTTTAAAAAAACAATCAAACAAACAAACAAACAAATTATCTGGGTATGGTAGCATGGCCTCCGTAGCCCCAGCTACTCCAGAGGCTAAGGCAAGAGAATTGCTTGAGACCAGGAGTTCCAGGCTGCAGTGAGCATGATCTTGCTATTGCACTCTAGCCTGGCCAACAGAAGAAAAACCTTTCTCTAAAAAAGAATAAAAAGAAAAAAATTAATGAAAAGAAAACTAATGAACATACCAAAAAAAAAAAAAATTCAGAGTTTACTTTTCTGCTTGGGGAAGAGAAAAACTAAATGCCTGGTGGAGTTGAGTTTCAGATGTAGAAGGTCTTCTTACTTGCCTTCATATTCATTTGTTACAAACTTAGATTCTTGGGATCCAGCTCCTGAATTCTGGGAGTGGGGTCCCCCCTTATTTGCATTGTTAACTACCTCCTTAGAGAATATTGGGCACCGTTAGGTTTAAGAACCTTTTTGAACCATTCATGGAAATTAGGAGAGCTCTTGTCTGTATCTGCCTCCTTCTTGTTACAGATCCAAGAGTGCACTATAAATTCTTATCATGCCTCCCCTAACTTGGAGTTTACAGGGATCCAGTGAATTCTTCCTTCCTCCTTTCTCCCAACAGAAGAAAGCTGTATGCTCAAGACTAACAATTCTAGGGAGGTCTCCAGGTAAACCATTTCATTATCTAGAAACAATTTCAGCTAACTGCTGCTTTAAGATTAAATGTGGGGCCTGGCATGGTGGCTCATACCTATAATCCCAGCACTTTAGGAGGCCGAGGCAGGAGGATCACTCGAGCCTAGGAATTTAAGACCAGCCCAAGCAAAAAGAAGGAGATCCCGCCTACATAAGATTAAATATTAGCCGGGCGCAGCAGCATACGCCTGCAGTCCCCTACTCAGGAGGCTGAGGAAGGAGGATCGCTTGAGCCCTGCAGGTTGAGGCTGCAGTGAGCCTAACTGTACCACTGCACTCCAGCCTGAACAGACCGAGACCCTGCTTTAAAAATAAAAATAAAAATAAAAAGATTAAACTTGATTATTTGCTTCACACCTGAAAGCTGTCTTCAGGTTATTCACTCATACATACAACTCATTCTTCATCCACACAGCACATAAAGGACAGAAACCCAACTGCAGGATTCAAGGATAAACCTGAGTTCTAGTGAGAATATAAGATTCAGAAGTGAAAACTGCTGAGTCTCTAAGAATTCCCTTCTCATACTCAAAACTAAACCCATGGTAATTACTATGAACCATCTGATTCAGACTAGGCCATGAGAATGCTTGGAAAAGAAACAGATTGACATTTATATGCACTCATCATTCTAATGGACTGAGATAGCCAGGGCGCAGTGGCTCATGCCTGTAATCTTAGCACTTTGGAAGGCTGAGGTGGGTGGACTGCCTGAGGTCAGGAGTTCGGGACCAGCCTGGCCAACATGGTAAAATTCTGTCTCTACTAAAAACACAAAAATTGGGCCAGGCGCAGTGGCTCATGCCTATAATCCCAGCACTTTGGGAGGCCGAGGCGGGTGGATCACGAGGTCAAGAGATTGAGACCATCCTGGTCAGCATGGTGAAACCCCGTCTCTACTAAAAATACAAAAATTAGCTGGGCATGGTGGCGCATGCCTGTAGTCCCAGCTACTCAGGAGGCTGAGGCAGGAGAATTGCTTGAACCCAGGAGGCGGAGGTTGCGGTGAGCCAAGATCGCGCCATTGCACTCCAGCCTGGGTAACAAGAGCGAAACTCCGTCTCAAAAAAAGAAAAAATATATATATATCCCATTTAAGTTAACACCACTACCCTATGAAGCTTTTCCAATTTTGAAGCTGTCAAAATTGAAATTTAGTTTTATAACTGGGTATACAGCAGTACCCCTTTCCCCAAGGCAAAGGAGTACTCACTTTCCTTAGTTTCAGTTACCTGTGGTCAACTGAGGTCTGAAATACTAAGATACCATCATGCACCGCCCAACATGCATGGGTCAACAACCAACTGCATACATGATGGTGATCCCATAAGACTATATACCGTATTTTTATTGTACCTTTTCTATGTTTAGACACACAAATACTTACAACTGTATTACAATTGCTAAGTGTTCAGTACAGTCACATGTTGCACAGGTTTGTAGCACAGGAGCACTAGGAGCAACATCTAACCTAGGTATGTAGCAGGCAATACCATCTAGGTCTGTGTAACTACACCCTATGATGTTTGCCCAGTGACAAAATCCCCTTATCACCCATTTCTCAGAAAGTATCTCTGTCATTAAGCAATGCATGACTGTATTTGGAGATGGGGAGAAAGAGACAGAAAGAACACATTCACATAACTTTTACCACGGCATATTGTTATAATTTTTCTATTATCAGTTACTGCTGTTGAGCTTTCATAGTGCCTAATTTATAAATGAAACTTGATCAAGGGTATGTATATACAGGAAAAGATAGTAGATACAGGGTTCATGTTAGGTACTAGCCACGGTTTCAGGCATACACTGTGGGTATGGAAACGAATCCCCCTTAGATAAGGAGGGACTACTATACTAAAATTTCTACATCCAATAAGCTTGGGGTGAACACCACATACATAAAATACAAAGCATGTTCCTTTTCCCAAAAGGAACTAGAGCTTGATTCATTTTTTTTTTGGCTAAGAATAGCCTGACTCGGCCGGGCGTGGTGGCTCACGCCTGTAATCCAAGCACTTTGGAAGCCAAGGCAGGCAGATCACCCAAGGTTGGAAGTTCAAGACCAGCCTGACCAACATGGTAAAACCCTGTCTTTAAAAAAAAAGAATAGCCTGACTCAAAGTATTCGTTGTGACATGACATACTGAAATGGGTCTTTGTTTAATAACAAAATGTACATATCCCATAAAACAAATGCTTTAAGAGCTAAGCCACTGTTTCTTACACCACCATTCAAACCTCAGTAAGCAAGAGTTAACTATGACCTTCAAGAAATTATCTTTGCCTCAGGGTAACTTTTCTATTTTAAGAACATAGCCTTCAAGGTAATAAAGAGCTAAAAATTCTGCTTTTTTTAAAAAAAAGTTTTCATTAACAATAGAACTTTTGCAGGCCAGGAGACCCATCATGCTCTTTGGAGACCACGGAATGCTTTTCCTTCTTCAGAAACCACGTGAAGGCCCATTACTTCTAGCACAGCTATGGTGCGGCCCAAAGACTTTCTGATTCACTCCAATGGAGTTGGCAACTCTCCCCCATTAGCTAACAATAAAAGAAAATTAAATCACTTGAGAACCCTACAGTGGCAGCAAAATAGAACCCAAGAGATATCCTGCTAGCATGTTCAAAGACTTATTTAAAGCCACTTTGGGCCAGGCATGGTGGCTCATGCCTATAATCCCAACACTTTGGGAGGTGGAGGTGGGAGGATTGCTTGAGGCCAGAGTTTGAGACCAGCCTAAGCAACATAGTGAGACCTCAGCTCTACAAAAGATTGTATAGAAATTAGCCAGGTGTGGTGGTGCGCACCTGAGTCCCAGCTACTCCAGAAGCTGTGGTGGGAAGACAGCTTGAACCCTGGAGTTTCAGGCTACAGTGAGCCATGATTGCACCACAGTACTCTAGCCTGGGCGACAGAGCAAGACCCTGTCTCCAAAAAAACTAAATAAATAATGAAAACAAAATGCAATCACCTTGGATCAGTCTCACTGGATGGCCTGATGACAGTAAAAATGGTTAGGACTTTTCTGAACGTGCATATGTATATATACATATGACTAAGAAGTTGAAGTGAACCCCTCAATGACCAGCCATTTTACAGTAGAACCTAGAAAACATCAACTTCTTTCAACATGGTGGATCCTGCATGTTTCATACCCCACACTTAGAAATCCATACTCTGAGACAAACAGGACTACCACAAGAGAATGACCACGCCTCCAGAATAGCACCTAGGCAACCATCAGGGGTTACAGCCAAACTTACATTTTAATGTGGAAAGGGACTCACTCTGTTTCTGTAAAGCCACCCTTGTCAGCGGGGTGAGTATTATGAGTATAAGCAGCCCACCAATGCAGGTGAGACTTTAGGACACAGAACCAGATTCCATTTGGGGGCTACAGCTAGCACAGCTGTAAACCTCTCCACCCATCACATTCTGAGACGATTAGGCCTGGTGAGGTGGCTCATGCCTGTAGCCCCAGCACTTTGGGAAGCCAAGCTGGGAGGATCATTTGAGCCCAGGATCCGAGACTGCACTGAGCTATGATCTCGCCACTGCACTCCAGCCTGGGTGACAGAATGATACCCTGTCTCAAAAGAAAAAAAAATCTGAGGCAATTAAAGGCAGAGAACTGTGAGTGAGTGCCCCCACAGGAACTCCCCCACTCTCCATTTAGATGTCCTTTGGCTTTTGTGCACATGATCTCACGAGACCCTCACGATGACTCTGAGAGGTAAGCAGGACAGGTGTCATCTCCATTTTACAGATGAATAAACCGTGACTCTGAGGTTAAATGACTCACTTGCCCAAGGTCACAGGTCATACAGCTAATCAGCCGCCTAACCAGGAGACAGCACTCTGACTCGTGGTCCAGCGCAATCTCCAGGACACCACTCGGGTTCCTGATGTTTTCAGATAAGAGGCAGAAGAGGGTACTGGTTAAGAGCCCACGTTCTGACACTGCATTCTGGTCCCATCTCCACCACCGACTAACTGCCTGATCTTGTGTGAGTTCCTTAACCGCCCCCAAATCTGTTTCCTTACCTGTACGATGGGGGTGAGGGAGAACAGTCTTACTGCACAGTTATAGTGATGATTAAGTGAGATGACGGACACAAAGTACTCAAATTCATGTACTCGAAACACGAGTGCCAGGCACAGTACGAGACCTACAACAGGGATCAAGGAACACAGTACTGCTGTCATGGAGCTTAGACTTCAGGCAAACTATACATAGAAAAAAGTAAACAGATAAAATACTTACAAAGTATATTCAGAATAATTAAGGTAACAAGTGAGTGACTGGAGAGAATAACAGAAGGGCCCAATTTTTAAGAGTAGTCTCTGAGCCCTAAGGCATCAGGAAGAGAAATTCCTGTGAAGAATGGACAGAAAAGCATTCCAGGCATAGGGAATGGGATATTTGACAGTCACAGCACAGGGAAGCCAGGAACCTAGAGAAGACAAAGGTGACTACAGCGCTTCCTCTTCCAGGATTTGGGGAGCAAGGCTGGCGCTCATGAGGATGATCACAGCTATTTAAAAAACAACAAAGGTGAGGCTTCAGAGAGGGGATATGTCTTGCCCAAGGTCACAGCTGCTCAGAAGAGGAGCTGGGACCAGGACCCTTCAGTATTCTAGACTCAGCCTAAGCCCCTGCTCTCTGAGAAGGCCTCGTATACAATGAACTCTCTCACGTATTTCACTGACAACTGTTTTCTGTGCCCATAAAGAGTTGCAAAAGCACCCTGAAAACACAAGCAAAAGCATCACATATCAACTTCCAGGCATCTAATCAATTGTGCACCGAAATCCTTACCCTTCTAATCTTACAACACAAGAGCAAAAGCTGCTCAGACCTTACTCAAAGGCTCCAAAGCAAAAACAAGTTTTGCTTCTTGCAGTAATGAAGAAGAGAGGAAACACACATCCTGGAAGAGCCCATGGTCTGTTCTAGGTGAGATGGAACCACTGCTGCACACGAAGGCTCATCTCAAATGAACTGCACTGAAAAAGCTAATTACTTTATTGAATAATACAAGAAATCCCTAAAAGCAGCGGTTCTTAATCAGAGTGGTACCACCCACACCCCAAAGGGCATTTGGGAGTTCTTGGGGACATTCTGGGGTGACACACTGAACTGCTGGATGCTGTCAGCATTTAGTAGGTGGGGCCAGGTATGCTCAATGTCTTGCAGAAGGACATGATGGTCCTACACAGTAAGGAATGGATTACCTACAATATTAATAGCAGCCACCCATACACACTTTCAACACTCTCCCTAAAGGATTAATATGCTCCAACTTTCGTGTATGATCACAGGTCAGTGGTTCTCCCTACCCTTACCATAACCGGATGAAAGAACTTAAGATTTCACAGCTTAGGAGTGAAATTTTGGAATCCAGTTATAAGCTCATAACTCTAGCATGAAACCTGGTGGCAGCATAAGAATAAATAAATTTTTAGTAAGAGACAGACTTAAGAAATTTTAGCAAAAAAAGAACCCCCTTTCTTCCTCCCTACATATCTCTTATGTTTTTCAACACACAAAATTCTGTAATTTTAGAGACACTTCTTATAGTGCTTTTCAGTTCAAAACCAGACACTCATTACAGTTCTTTAAACACTTAACCTGTCATCTCAAAAATATGGCTAACTCTCTGGACTAAATTTCATAGGAAAGATTATTAATTTCAAAACGCCTAATTCTGATCAAATGCCTCAAAGAGTCAAAGGCAATCAAGTCTTGCATCTCATTCAGGGCAGAGTTCGATGAGGTCAGAAAAGCTCTAATGATATCCAGAAGTCTGTTCAGAGATTAAAATAACCTAACAATTCACAAGCTACTTCTAAGTGTTACCCTAAATTAATCACTAATACAGCTTCTCCCCCAACACTATTTCACAAATTAAAGTTTATAGAATTAACAAAAAACCAAACCAAATGAAAACAAACCCCAAGCTATTTGTGGGGGAGGGGGGAGATAACCCAAAAGTCAACCCTGTTTCACAGTGGCTAAAACAGTGATCCAACTGATACTAGCCTCCATAAAGTACCCTAAAGGCAGGAGAAATCTTTCCCCCACACAATATCTAAATTTTCCCAACTCACCCAAAAGAATTTGAAGATGGTAACTTCTTCACTCAACTTGCCAATTAGCAAATAGCTGCCCCACACACCTTTTGACCAATTTTCTAGAAGCCTGACCTAGCAGACAGACCTGTTTTCCTCCTGCCAGGTCTTTTCTGCCCTGCCAGTAGGAATCTGGGAAATCCCCCTCCAACCTTTCGCTGGCTTGTCACCAGAAGTTCATAAAATGAATTCATCCAGATTCTTTGAATCTTCCTTTTCCCTAGTCATGTGCCAACAATCAGGCAATAATGCCCCACCTTGACTGGCTCCCTGTTACAAAAAGATGCAGATTCACAGGAAGACCAAGTACTTAGCATGAAGCAGAAGAAAAAAGATGGAGGGAGGTGAGAGTCGTGGAACCAAGCCTGCTGCATGCAGCACGGGTGACAGAAGCCCTGGTCCTGCAAAGCCCCCGCGAGCTTGGCTGGCCGGGCCCTTCATACAGCAGCCACACCTGTCTATGCCAGCCGCCTGCCGACTGCTCCATTTTGAACATTTCAAACAGATCTCCAGCAGGGTGGCAAAACTGGGCACCTCTCTCTCCCAGCAAGAGTGAGAGCCCTAATCCAGGCATCACTTGCCCCTAATTTTATTTCATTTTCACACTCTGTTTAGGAGACACTGCTTGCTCCAACTGGCTCCATCTCTCCGTTACCAGTGAGCTAGGCACAGTGCTGCAGTAGCAGAATGGAAGCACCCAGGCTGACTTGCTATCAGCCAGACAAGACCTCTTCACTGAGGGTGATGACAATAAATGGGACTCCAATAGGCAGGCTTCGCTCTGCCCTTCCACAAGTGAACACACGCCGGGAGTCCTAAAACGCCGGGCTCCGCAGCCTCGCAGAAAGCCTCGCTTCCAGAAGGTAGGTATCCCATTCATCCCTTGGCATCGGGAACCAAAGGGACAGGCAGATCCCGGTCGTGCACTACATTCCCAAACCTTGGCATGCACGCGAAGGCTTGGGGCGCCCCGGCGCGCCCTCCCTCCAAGGCCTCCACCACCCGCGGACTCACCACTGTGCGAGCTGAACCACCTGGGTCCGATGTGCAGAGGTAGAGCATCCGCCAGCGAGGCTCGGGAGCCCAGGTACAGCATCCCGTCTCTATGGTGACCGCCGCCCGTCTCCTGGTAACCATTGCCATGGGCATAGGTGGAGTCGGACGTGGACCCTCCACCGCCGGGAGCCCTCTCGGAGTCGCCGGTGCCCCGGGAGGCGGGGGTGTAGAGGCCAAAGGGCACCCCCCCGGCCGTGCTGGGGTCCATGCCCATGCCTGCCACCGAGCTGACCGAGCGGCTGCGCAGCCCCATGGCCCCGCCGCCCGTCCGGTAGTGCCCGAAATGGGGCGCCCCTCCCGGCGGCGGCACGGCGCTGTCATCGGTGGAGACCCCCGGGAAGGGTCCCCGGGAGCGGGCCGCCGTGCTCTGCTTGCCCCCCATGCTCGCCCGAGCCCCGGTGGGGCGGGAACCTGGAGGCCGAGACCCTCCCCCACTTCTCAGCAGCGGGGGGAGGGCTGGGCGAGCATAAAGGAGGAGGGAGTCAAAAAGGAGACCCGGAGGGAGAAAAGGAAAAAAAGCAAAAGAAAAAAGGAAAAAACCGCGGGGCAGAAGAGGCGGGAGGGCGGGCGGGGATCCCAAACTCAGAATTTCAAACGATCCAAGCCAAATGCATGTTTCCCCTCAAGGTCCAAAGAGGCGCAGTCCGGCGCGGGCTCCGCGCGCCACAGGCCGCCCCCGGGCTCCGAAAGCCAGGGGGAGCCGCAGGGAAGGAGGGAGGGAGGCGACTGCGAGCGGCGGGCGGGCGCGGGGAGGCGCCGGAGGAGGCCGCCAGCCCCGCGGGAGGAGGCGGAGGAGGGCCGGGGGCGCCAGGCGCGTCCCCCGCCTCAGGACGCCGCGACCATGGACGGCGGCCCGGACCCCTCCAGACCTCAGGCTGGCCGCAGGGCTGGGCGGCCAGGTGCAGCACGGGAAGCCGCGGTCGCGTCGCGTCGCGTCGCGCTGCGCCCTCGCTCCAGCCGCCGCCGGCCCGGCCAGCCGCGCCGCCCAGTTAGGTCCCGGGCTGCGCTCGCCGGCGCTCCTCGCCGCCGTGGAGACAATGGAGGGCGGTAGAGCGCAGGCGCGGCCCGCGCCTCCCCCTCCCCCAGCCGGGTTAACCCTTTCCCGGCCCCTGCGGCGCCCCGGCCGCTGACGCCCTAGCGGTCCCCACCCACCGCCCGCCCCCGGCCGGCCTGTGACCTGGGCGGCCTGAGGCACTGGGCGTTAGCCACAGAAACCAGCCGTCTTTAAAAAGCAAACCCTTCTTAAGTCCCAGAAAGTGGCTAATTATTCAAAAGGAACCGCGTATAGGGGAGGACCAGCAATGATTCGAGGGGTGGGAAGGAAACACCAGGAAGAAGGAGATTTACTCCCTACGCCTACCTGACTCTGAGGGTCACCGGTTGAGCTCCCCTCCTGGCACAAATTTGCCCCCACAGCACCCTCTGGTGGACGTGCTGTCCATTCTTTCGGGGGTTCCCCATCCAAGCACCCCTCTCGTCCGGAATCTCAACATTTGGCGGGTTTAGCTGTTTGGGGGTAAACAGCGCCATGGGGGACACTTGTGAATCCGGGGTTTTGCTGACACTAGGTCAGAACTTCCTATTTGGGACTTAAGCAAATGACTAGATTCCTTAACTAAAATGTAATTTTCAAAATCAATAGGTGTAACATAAAAAGTGAATAGATATGGATATGGAAATACAACAATGCAGCTAAAAGTGATTATAGAAACCTTCCGTCCAAGGCTGGAGCCCTGTTTGTTTTCCATGGGCTGTGTTTCGGCCCACACCACAGGCCAAGGACACGGTGGCTCCGCAATAGGTACTGTTGACCAAGGCTGCATCATTTTGCAAGGGAGTATTCCTTTGCTACCTCAGTCCCTGTCTTTCTCCTACATTCACATTCATTCATTTAAGAATTGTTTTCCTTTTTCTTTTTTTTTTTTCTTTGAGACGGAGCCTTGCTCTGTCACCCACGCTGGACAACCTCTGCCTTCCAGGTTCAAGCGATTATTCTGCCTCACCCTCCCGAGTAAAAGTCTGTTAGAAATTTGAAAATCAGGCTGGGTATGGTGGCTCACGCTTGTTAATCCCAGCACTCTGGGAGGCCGAGGCGGGGAAGGGGGGGAATCACCGGAGACCAGCCTGGTAAACATAGTGAAACCCCATCTCTACTTAAAAAAAAAAAAAAAAAAAAAAAAAACGCCAGGCATGGTAGCTCACACCTGTAATCTCACTTACTCGGGTAGCTGAGGCAGGAGAATGGCTTGAACCCAGGAGGCAGAGGTTGCAATGAGCCAAGATCACATCACTGCACTCCAGACTGGGCAACAGAGTGAGACTCCATTTCAAAATATATATAATATATATGTATATATTAGTATATTGTGTGTATATGTGTGTATACACACAATAGTATATATATGTGTATATATATAATAAAGTTGGGAGTTTATATAAAATAGGGAAAATAGTTTCCCTATAAAATAGGGAAACTTTCATCTTTACTATATATATACACACACATATATAGCAAAGATGGGAGTTTCCCTATTTTGCCCAGGCTGGAACTCCTGGCCTCAAGCAGTCCTTCCACTTTGGCCTCCCAAGTGCTGGGATTACATCATGAGTGACTATGACTGCTGAACAACTATTTATCAAGTGCTAGGTGCTGGCTGTATCATGAAGTCGCTGGCTTAACTGACTTCTGCCTATTAAGTGACCCCAAATACTTCTAAACCAGGGGTAAAACAAGGTGTAGAGAAATATTAAAAGAAAACCAAAAAGAGCAAGGCTAGTCTGTCAGAGATATTGATTGTTCCAGTGGGGCCAGCCTGTAAACAGAAGGAAAGCTATTGCAAGGATGGAATGCCTGGAGGTGAACAAACAGCCCTGTAGAAGTAAGAGGTTTTTGCTAGAGAAATAAAAATAGGAAGAAACAAAATGTGCCAACATTGAATAAATTACTGTAGGTGCCTATATGTGTATACCTGAAGAGAAAAAACAAGAAAGCTTAAGTTTAATCCAATTTCCTCCTAGAAGAAGTACTATGGTATCAGAAGAGGAGGTAGTTCAGTACTATTAAAAGAAAAAAGTAGTAGACACCTTAGAAGATCCCTATTTATTAGATAAATACAAGATACCCATTGTAACTATCCAAATAGCTTTTGATTTATCCATTCGCTCAACAGTTTTTTTAGTGTACTTAACAAAATATTTAGTATGTAATAAATTCCAGGCACTGTAGTAGGTTCTGATATACAGTGCTGAACCAGACAGATGAAGCCCATGTTCTCACAGAACTTCATAAGAAACACTTCGCACCCACTTGGATGGCTATAATCAGAGAAGGGCAAAAGTAAGTATCGATGAGAGGTGGAGAACTGCAACCCTTGCACCTCGCTGGTGGAAATGTAACATGGTGCAGTTGCTTTGGAAAACAGCCCGACAGTTCCTCAAAAAGATTAAATGTGTAACTCGATCAAGACAGTTGCAGGTGGGCAAAAAAAAAAAAAAAAGATTAAATGTGGAGTTACAATATGACCCAGCAATTCCACTCCTACCTAGGTATAGTTCCAAGAGAAAGCAAAACATGGTCAGGCACGGTGGCTCACGCCTGTAATCCCAGCACTTTATGAGGCCAAGGTGGGTGGATTGCCTGAGGTCAGGAGTTTGAGATCAGCTTGACCAACATGGTGAAACCCCATCTCTACTAAAAATACAAAAATTAGCAGGGCGTGGTAGCAGGTGCCTGTAATCTCAGCTACTCAGGAGGCTGGAGAATTGCTTGAACCCATGAGGTGGAGGTTGCTTTGAGCCGAGACTGGGCCATTGCATTCCAGCCTGGGCAACAAGAACGAACCTCCATCTCAAAAACACACACACAGACACACACACACACACACACACACACACACACAAACACACAGAGAAAGAAAAACATATGTCTGCAGAAAACGGCATTATTCAAAACGGCCAAAAAGTGGAAACAACCCAAATGCGCGTCAATTGATGAAGAGGTAAACCAAATGTGGTATCTATACAATGAAATATTATTTGGCTATTAAAAGGAATAAAGGACTGATTCAAACAAGATGGAAGAATCTTGTAAAATCATATTAAATAAAAGAAGCCAGCCATAAAAGACCATATATTATATGATTTCACTTATGTTAAATGTCCAGAGTAGGCAAATCCATAGAGACAGAAAGATCAGTGGTTGCCGCGGCCTGGGGGGAGGGGAGAATGGAAAGTGACTACTAATAGGTTTCTGTTTGTATGTATGTATTTATGTATTTACTTATTTATTTTGAGACAGAGTCTTGCTCTGTCACCCAAGCTGGGGTGCAGTAGCACAATCTCGGCTCACTGCAAACTCTGCCTCCCGGTTGAAGTGATTCTCTTGCCTCAGCCTCCCCAGTAGCTCAAATTACAGGCACGCGCCACCATGCCCCACTAATTTTTTTTTTTTTTGAAACAAGTCTTGCTCTGTCACCCAAGCAGGAGTGCAGTGGCATGATCTCAGCTCACTGCAACCTTCCTCTCCTGGGTTCAAGCAATTCTCCTGCCTCAGCCTCTCTAGTAGCTGGGATTACAAATGTGTGCCACCACGCCCAGCTAATTTTTGTATTTTTAGAAGGCATGGGGTTTCACCATATTGGCTAGGCTGGTCTTGAACTGCTGACCTCAGATAATCCGCCTGCCTTGGCCTCCTAGAGTGGCTGGGATTACAGGTGTAAGCCACCACACCTGGTACAAATTTTTGTATTTTTTAGTAGACCCGGGGTTTCACCTTGTTGGCCAGGCTGGTCTTGGACTCCTAACCTCAGGTTATCCACCCACCTCAGACTCCCAAAGTGCTGAAATTACAGGTGTGAGCCACCATGCCCAATCTCTTTCTGTTTTGTTTTTCTTTAATTTTAATTTTTAATTTGCATGGTTACAAAGTAGGTGTCTTTCTGTTTTATTCATTTATTTCTTTAGAGACAGTCTCACTCTGTCACCCAGGCTGGAGTACAGTGGCATAATCTCAGCTCACTGCAACCTCTGCCTCCCAGGTTCAAACAATTCTCATGCCTCAGCCTCCTGAATAGCTGGGCTATTTTTGTGTGTGTGTGTGTGTGTGGAGACCAGGTTTCACTTGGCCAGGCTAGTCTCAAACTCCTGGCCTCAAGTGGTCCATTCACCTCGGCCTCCCAAAATGCTGGGATTACAAGCATGAGCTACCACACCTGGCCTTGTTTTTTGAAATCACATTTTTTTTGTAATTATATGGATTTCTTTTTGAAAATGTTTGGGAATTGGGTAATGGTGATGCTTGCACAAACCAGTGGATATACTAAGAACCGTTGAATTACACACTTAAAAGGGTGAATTTTATGGCATCTAAATTACACTACAATACCATATATCTCAAGAACTATTGGTGGGGCTTGGTGGCTCATGCCTGTAATCACAGCACTTTGGGAGGCTGAGACGGATGGATCACTGGAAGTCAGGAGTTTGAGACCAGCCTGACCAACATGGTGAAAACCCATCTCTACCAAAAATATAAAAATTAACCAGGCATGGTGGTGCAAGCATGTAATCTCAGCTACTGGGGAAGCGAGGCAGGAGAATTGCTAGAACCCGAGAAGCAGAGGTTGCAATGAGCTGAGATCACACCACTGCACTCCAGTCTGGGTGACAGAGTGAAACTCCATCTTAAAAAAAAAATGTACTGAAGCAGGCAATGACTATACACTATGATAAGTAAGCCTAGAATGGTGGCTAACATGTAGTAGGCACTCAATAAATATTGTTGAATGAATGAATAAATGAATGAATGAATAACTAAGTGGTATGAGAGAGAAAGAGCATGGTGCTGAACAAAAGGCAAGAGGCAGGCACAGACCATTCCAAACTGATGCCTGATAGGTGAGTTGGAGATTAGCCAGGCAAGGAGGCAGGGCAGGGAAAAAAATCTGTGTTTCAGAAAGAGAATACTGTTTCAGGCAAAGGGAACCGCCCAGATGTGAGAGGACATGGCATATTTAAGGAACTGAAAGAGGATATATTGCTGCAATGCAAGTGGATGGGAGCCAAAGATGAATCTGGTCCTCAGGGCCAGGCAAGCAGGTCCTGTGAGCCATGGCAAGGAGTGTGGACCACATCCCAAGGGCATGGGGAGCTGGAGATCCTTTATCAGCATCATTAGATGCTGTCTATCTGGCACCATCATCATTGGTGCTATCATTAGCACCAATAAAAATGGCCTCCCAGTACTTTGGGAGGTCGAGACAGGCAGATTGCTTGAGCCTGAGTTCAAGAGCAGCCTGGGCAACAGCAAGACCCTGTTCAATAAACAATACAAAAATTAGCCAACTGTCTTGGCATATGCCTGTGGTCCCAGCTACTTGGGAGGCTGAGGTAGGAGGATCTCCTGAGCCCAGAGAGATTGAGGTTGCAGTAAGCCATGATCATGCCACTGTATTCCAGTCTGGGTGTCAGAACGAGACCCTGTTGCAAAAATAAAATAAAATAAATAAAAGGAAAAAATAAATTTTGATAGATAAAACATACTACACGCATGTTAATGGTTACACAGTAAGAGCAGAGCTGGGCTCTTAAGTTTTATGGTGAATATGCTTATCAAGGAATTTTTTTTTTCTTGAGACAGGATCTCAGTTTGTCAGCCAGGCTGGAGTGCAGTGGTACAATCTGGGCTCACTGCAACCTCTGCCTGCCAGGCTTAAGGGATCCTCCCACCTCAGCATCCTGAGTAGCTGGGATCACAGGCACGTGCCTACCATACATGGCTAAGTTTTGTATTTTTTTAGAGACAGTATTTTGCCATGTTGCCCAGACTAGTCTTTTTTTTTTTTTTTTTTTTTGAGACGGAGTTTCACTCTTGTTACCCAGGCTGGAGTGCAATGGCACGATCTCGGCTCACCGCAACCTCCGCCTCCTGGGTTCAGGCAATTCTCCTGCCTCAGCCTCCTGAGTAGCGGGATTACAGGCACGCGCTACCATGCCCAGCTAATTTTTTGTATTTTTAGTAGAGACTGGGTTTCACCATGTTGACCAGGATGGTCTCGATCTCTTGACCTCATGACCAGACTAGTCTTGAACTCGTGAGCTCAAGCAAACCTGTCTCGGCCTCTGAAAGTGTTGGGATTACGGGAGTGAGCCACTACATTCAGTCAAAGAATTCTTCAAATGACAATTTTGTTTTCTCTGTATGCTTCCCAAAGGGGTGAAAAAGACTAAATCTACTTAACAGCTGTATTTCTTTTTGCGAATTAATTATTTGACCTTAAGTTTTATATTCCAGTGTGCTTATTATTTTAAGCCCACCTTTCCCATAGCTGGCACCACTGAACAGCTGAGATCTTGCACTGCAAAGGTGAAACCGCTGCTCTCTGGAATATGATTACACTAAGTTTAGGTGCCCTGTGGGACCCTGAATGGTAGCAGCATTTCATGCCTGTAATCCCAGCACTTTGGAAGGCCAAGGCGAGTGGATTGCTTGAGGACAGGAGTTCAAGACCAGCCTGACCAACATGGTGAAACCCTGTCTCTAGTAAAAATACAAAAATTAGCTGGGCATGGTGTCAGGCGCCTGTAATCCCAGCTACTCGAGAGGCTGAGGCAGGAGAATTCCTTCAACCCAGGAGGCAGAGGTTGCAATGACCTGAAACCGCGCCACTGCTCTCCAGCCTGGGCAACAAAGCGAGACTGTCTCAAAAAAAAAAAAGAAAGAAAGAAAGAAAAAAGAAGAAAAGAAAATGAAAATGTCCTGTTATTTCCTTTTATACTTACATGAACTACTGACCCACCTACCACAACAGTCAGGAGAAAGAGCAAGTCCCTTTGCAAATGCAAGTGCTTATCTAGTCTGTTATACAAAACCTGGAACTGTTCAGAAAATAGAGGAAATGGCCTGTTAGGGCTACTCCTGAGAAGTAGTGGGAAATTCCTGTCCACCTCCCTGTCTCTGTGAGCCAGAGGAAGGCGAGGGTTTCCCATGGCTTTGGAGGGCATCCCCAGCACCCCTATCACCCTCATTGGGGGTGGACACATGTCTTTTTTTTTTTTTGAGCCCATTGTCCAGGCTGTAGTGCAGTGGTGTGGTCTCAGCTCACTGCAACCTCCATCTCCCAGGTTCAAGTGATTCTCCTGCCTCAGCCTCCCAAGTAGCTGGGATTACAGGTGCGCACCACTACTCCCAGCAAATTTTTTTGTGTTTTTAGGAGAGTCGGGGCTTCACCGTGTTGGCCAGGCCGGTCTTGAACTCCTGACCTTGTGACCTGCCTGCCTTGGGCTCCCAAAGTGCTGGGATTACAGGCGTGATCCACCGCGCCAGGCCGACAAATGTTTTTTAGGGAGAAACTTCCTTCCAGGCCCTCTCAGAGCTCTTTAAATTTTATTGTTTTGCTTGAAAAGAGACAGCTTAGAGAAATCAAGATAATGAGTAACCAAATACACATAGCCGGGAGGTTGAGGACCGGAGCATGTTCATAAATATTTGTTGATTTATGAAGGGAGGGAAATTATTACAGGGGCTCAGGGCAGGGGTCCAAGATTCCCAGATGTAAACAAACTGAGTCGGCCAGCTCCAAATTCTGCAGACGAGCAAACAGAGGACCAGAAAGATAAAGGATCATGTTCAAATTACACGGCTAGTTGCTGATAAGAGCCAGCCAGGGCCCTGAATTTCTGGGTTTGCTCTGTACCCTGCTTTCCTGCAGCTTGGCTAGCAAGTGTCCTTCTGAAAAAACATGGTTTCATGATAAAGCCCCTGTGGCCTGGTCAGCAAGTTGGGATCTACTTGACAAAGGACCCTCAGTGGTCCCCAGCCTCTGATTCAGATGCAAAATCCTATGTCCCCCAACTGATGGAACAGATCCCCCCCCCTCGGGCCAAGGGACCCCCAGAGAAATCTGAAAAACTGAATTTCTGGCCATCACGGGAAAGAAGGTCATCATACCTCCTCCCTTTTGGAGTTTAGGCACAACTGAGCAGCATCAAGGTTAAAGCAGAGACGATGAGACTGACAGAACAGATGCTTTGTGGCAATAAGATACCAAATTCCAGCCTGACTCTGGTAGAGCATCATAGGACAGATAGCAGACCCTGAAGGAAATAAAAATATTTTACCCCAAAATATATTTCTTTGACATATTTTGAAATGGCCCCTCAAAGCATTCTGTTGTGGGGAAATTTTTGCATCTTTAGAGAATGCAGCTGGGACTTTCCTGGATTTCAGAGATTAAGTGGCCGAGAGTGGTGGCTCACACCTACAATCCCAGCACTTGGGGAGGCCACGGGGGTGGTAGGATCGCTTGAGCCCAAGAGTTAGAGACCAGCCTGGGCAACACAGCGAAACTCCATCTTAATTTTTTTTTCTTGAGACGGTATTGCTCTGTTGCCCCGATTGCAGTGCGGCGGCACCATCTCAGCTCACTGCAACCTCTGCCTCCCAGGTTCAGGTGATTCTCCTGCCTCAGCCTCTGGAGTAGCTGGGACTATAGGAATGCGTCACCACGCCCAGCTAATTTTTTTTTTGTATTTTTACTGAGACGGAGTTTCACCATGTTGGCCAGGCTGGTCTTGAACTCCTGATTTCAAATGATACCCCTGTCTTGGCCTCCCAGTGTTTGGATTACAGGTGTGAGCCACTGCGCCTGGCCTTTTTTGTTTTTTTTTAATGAGATGGAATTTCACTCTTTCACCCAGGCTTGAGTGCAGTGGTGAGATCTCGGCTCACTGCAACCTCTGCCTCCCGGGTTCAAGCAATTCTCTTGCCTCAGCCTCCCAAGTAGCTGGGATTACAGGTGCGTGCCACCACACCCAGCTAATTTTTGTGTTTTTATTAGAGATCGGGTTTTACCATGTTGGTCAGGCTGGACTGGAACTCCTGACCTCGTGATCTACCTGCCTTGGCCTCCCAATTTGCTGGGATTACAGGCATAAGCCACCACAATTGGCCAATTTTTTTTTAAGAGAGAGATAAACTGAGTCTGACACCTTTTAAGGCCCTGAGAAATTTACTGCCTATTCTCTCTGAAGGCTGATGCTTATGAGGCTTCGTCTTCTTAAGAAGAGTCTTGATCTCTATGGCTTCCCTCATCTTAACTCAAACATTTCTTTCTGCTGACTTCAGGTTTTTGGACACAGTTGAACTCTTTTAACCAATTGCCAATGAGAAAGTCTTCCAATCCACCTATGACCTGTAACTCTGCTCCCTCCAAGACATCTTGCCTCTTCAGGCTGAACCAATGTATACCTTCCACACACTGACTCATGATTTTTCCTGCAATTCCTGTCTCCCTAAAATGTACAAAACCAATGTGTACCCTGACTGTCTTGGGCACACTTTCTCAGGACCTTCTGAGACTGTTCCCCAGGCCATGGTCACTCATATGACACTCATGTGATCTCAGAATAAACCTCTTTAAATATGTTACAGAGCAGCAGTTTGGGAGGCCAAGGTGAGTGGATCACTTGAGCTCAGGAGATTGAGACCAGCTTGGGCAACATGGCCAAACCCCATCTCTACAAAAAATGCAAGAATTAGCCAGATGTGGTTGTGTGTGCCTGTGAGGTGGGAGGATCGCTTAAACCTGGGAAGTTGAGGTTGCAGTGAGCCGAGATGGCACCACTGCCACTGAATTCCAGCCTGAGATCTGGTCTCCAAAATATAAACAAAAAGTTTGGCTTTGATTTTGTTTAATTTTTTTTTTATCAACATGGAAAAAAATTTACATGTGGATCTCAGGGGCGAATAGCAATGAAGAAGCAGCCAGAGAGCTCTGGATGTTGCTCCAGAGTCCCCACTATTTCTTTTTCTTTCTTTCTTTCTTTTTTTTTTGAGACAGAGTCTCACTCTGTTGCCCAGGCTGGAGTGCAGTAGCGTTATCTCAGCTCACTGCAACCTCCCCCTCCAGGGTTCAAGCGATTCTCATGCCTCAGCCTCCGGAGTAGTTAGGATTACAGGGCACCTGCCACCACACCAGCTAGTTTTTGTATTTTCAGTAGAGATGGGGTTTCTCCATGTTGGCCAGGTTGGTCTCAGCCTCAAGTGGAGACTCCTGATCTCAGGAGATCCACCCGCCTTGGCCTCCTGAAGTGCTAGAATTACAGGCGTGAGCCACTGCGCCCGGCCAAGTCCCCATTATTTCATGACAGTGTCATGACATATGGGTGGGAGACTCCAAAGAAGGACCTGAGGAGATAATTGGAAAGGTGCTTCTGCTCTCTTTCCCCAAAATTCTGCTGGACCTTTTTTCCACTTAAGAAGAAAAGCACTGGGAGAACGAGTGCACCAAGGACTCGAAAGTCAAAGTGCTATCTTTGCCTAGGAACCGTGACAGGCAGATTTTGAGAACTAGATAAATATGAACTAAAGAGGTGGGAGTTGGGGAGGGCTGCAGAAACGCTCAGGCACGATGATCTTAGAGCCCACTCATTTTGGTGGGAAGTAAATTACCAAGCTATGTATACATAGACAGAGAGCTTTAAGAGCTGTATCTCTATCTGTATCTTTGTCCAAAAGGCAGGGCTCTTTTTCCTTTTTTGAGACAGAGTCTTGCTCTCTGTCACCCAGGCTAGAGTGCAGTGACCAGATCTCTGCTCACTGCAAACTCTACCTTTCAGGTTCAAGCAATTCTCCTCCCTCAGCCTCTCGAGTAGCTGGGATTACAGGCATCTGACACCACGCCCAGCTAATTTTTGTATTTTTAGTAGAGACGGGGTTTCACCGTGTTGGCCAGGCTGGTCTCGAACTACTGACCTCAAGTGATCAGCCAGCCTGGGACTCCCAAAGTGCTGGGATTACAGGTGTGAGCCACAGCACCCGGCCAGCAGGGCTCTTCTTAATCAGTACTTGCCAACTTTTCCAGTGGTTCTCTTTCTTTCTTTTCTTTATTTTCCTTCCTTACTTTCTTTCCTCCTTCCTTCCTTCCTTCCTTCCTTCCTTCCTTCCTTCCCTCCTTCCCTCCTTCCCTTCCCCCTTCCTTCCTTCCTTCCCTCCCTCCCTTCCTTCCTTTTTTCCTTCCTTCCTTCCTTCCTTCTCTCTCTCAAAAAAAAGACTGGGTTTGGCCATTTTGCCCAGGCTGGTCTCCAACTTCTGGCCTCAAACAATCCTCCCCCGTTGGCCTCCACAACTGCTGGGATTACAGGTGTAAATGACAGTACCTGGCCTGTTAATCAGTTATTCAGCAGATTTTTATTGTGCACTTACTACATCCTGGTGTTGCCCTAAAAGGAGGAAGCTGAGGCAAAATGAACATAAACAGAGAATTTATTTGGTCCAAACTTGAGAAAACAATGTAGGAACATAGATTCAAGTTGCCTGAATACACACTCCAGTTAGCAACAGTTACAGTCAGTTTCCAAAGAAAAAGAAGGGGCAGTTCCTAAGGTTTTTTTTTTTTTTACCAAGAATTTACATCAAAATAACATAAACTACTGATTGGCTATACATTGTTTTTGTATCACAAATTCCAGATACATGAAGATAATGGATGAGGTAGCTAGTCAGAAATAAAATGACTTTTATATTTTTTTAGAGACAGCGTTTTGTTCTGTCACCCAATCTGGAGTGCAGTGGCGCGATCATAGCTCACTATGGCCTCAACCTCCCAGACTCAAGCAGTCCTCTCACCTCAGCCTCTCATGTAGTTGGGATTACACATGCTCGCCACCACACCTGGCTAATTTTAGTTTTTTTTTTAGAGATGGGTCTTGCCCTGTTGTCCAGGCTGGTCTTGAACTCCTGAACTTAAATGATTCCCTCAAATAACGGGTGTGAGCCACCACATCCAGCCTTTATTCACACTCTTAACGGTGAAGTGTTTTTATTTTTCTTTTTTTGTAGTGTACCCTATCAATATCTTTTTTTAATTTTTATTTTTATTTTATTTATTTATTTATTTATTTATTTTGAGACGGAGTTTAGTTCTTGTTACCCAGGCTGGAGTGCAATGGTGCGATCTCGGCTCACTGCAACCTCTGCCTCCTGGGTTCAGGCAATTCTCCTGTCTCAGCCTCCTGAGTAGCTGGGATTACAGGCACGCGCCACTATGCCCAGCTAATTTTTTGTATTTTTTAGTAGAGACTGGGTTTCACCATGTTGACCAGAATGGTCTCGATCTCTTGACCTCGTGATCCACCCGCCTTGGCCTCCCAAAGTGCTGGGATTACAGGCTTGAGCCACTGCACCCGGCTCTTTTTATTTTTATTTTTTTATTTTTATTTTTTATTTTTAAAGATGGGGTTTCACCATGATGGCCAGGCTGGTCTTGAACTCCTGACCTGAGATGATCCACCCACCTCGGCCTCCCAAAGTGCTAGGATTACAGGCGTGAGCCACCGTGCCTGGCAACCTATCAATATCTTAACATTATACTGAAAAGCTCACGTCATGTTCTTCAAGATGCCATTTTGGGTCGCCCATTTAGGGTCTTCTCTCCTGATATACTGCTTGCAAGACTATTATAATATACAAGTCTTTCTGCCAAGCACATTCCTATTGTAGAGTAACCAATTGTTCCAGTTTGCCAGGAACTGAAGGATTTCCTGGGATGGAGGACTTTTTTGGCAATGCAATGCTAAAATATGAAGTGGGATCAGGCATGGTGGCTCATGCCGAGTCCCAGCTACTCCAGAAGCTGAGGCTGGAGAATCACTTGCTTGAAGCCAAGCGTTTGAAACCACCCTGGGCAACATAGCAAGACCATCTCTATAAAAAGTAGAAAAAAAAAATAGCTGGGCATAGTAATACATGCTTGTAGTCCCAGTTACTTGGGAGGCTGAGGGAGGAGGATTGCTTGAGCCCAGGAGTTGGAGGCTGCGGTGAGCTATGCTCACACCACTGCACTCCAGTGTGGGTAACAGAACGAGACCCTGTCTCCAAAAAATAAAAACAAAACATGAAAAGGTCTAAGCAATAAGTTAATCACCCTCATCTGTCAACAAGTCTGTCTTCCCCCTTACACCCAATACTCCAGGAGGGAAGAGACCACACCTTCTTATCTTTATTCATACAATGACTTGCACATACAAATACTGCTAATATTAACAACCACCACAGTTTGTTTTATTTGTATTGATTTCTTGGCTTCTTTTTTTTTTTTTTTTGAGGCGGAGTTTCGTTCTTGTTACCCAGGCTGGAGTGCAATGGCGCGATCTCGGCTCACCGCAACCTCCGGCTCCTGGGTTCAGGCAATTCTCCTGTCTCAGCCTCCCGAGTAGCTGGGACTACAGGTGTGCACCACCATGCCCAGCTAATGTTTGTATTTTTAGTAGAGACGGGGTTTCACTTTGTTGACCAGGATGGTCTCGATCTCTTGACCTCGTGATCCACCCGCCTCAGCCTCCCAAAGTGCTGGGATTATAGGCGTGAGCCACCGCGCCCGGCCAATTACAAACTATTAATTTGGTTCTAGAAGCCAGGAAATCAGGCCGGGTGGATCACGAAGTCAAGAGATCGAGACCATCCTGGTCAACATGGTGAAATCCTGTCTCTACTAAAAATACAAAAATTAGCTGGGCGTGGTGGTGCACGCCTGTAGTCCCAGCTACTCGGGAGGCTGAGACAGGAGAATTGCCTGAACCCAGGAGGCGGAGGTTGCGGTGAGCCGAGATCGCGCCATTGCTGGGTAACAAGTTGAGCATTTTCTACATCCCAGGCCCTGTGCTTAGTTCCTTACAACAACCAAATGAGGTAAGCCGTTTTTCCGTTCCATAGGGAAACTGAGGCTAAACCAGTTAAGTCAACATTTAAGAGGGTGGGCCTGAAGAGGGAACTTAATCACCCACCATGTTAGTACAGTGGTTCTCAAACTTTTTAATCTCAGAATCCCTTTACACTGTAAAAATTACTGAAGACCCCAAAAAGCTTTCTTTCTTTCTTTTTTTTTTTTTTAAGACAAAGTCTTGCTCTGCTGCCCAGGCTGGAGTGCAGTAATGTGATCCTAGCTTACTGCAGCATTCTTGTGGGTTCAAGCAATCTATTCACCTCAGCCTCCCAAAGTGCTGGATTACAGGAATGCGCCACTGCGTCCGGCCTCCAAAACTTTTATATGTAGTATATAGAATTTAAAAATATATTTATTCATTATTTCATTTAAACATTAATTCACATGATTTTTTTTTTTTTTTTTTTTTTTTTTTTAAGACAGAGTGTCACTCTCTTGCCCTGACTGGAGTGTAGTGGTGCGATCTTGGCTCACTTCAACCTCCTCCTCTGAAGTTCAAGCAATCCTCCTGCCTCAGCCTCCTGAGTAGCTAGGACTGCAGGAGCCTGCCACTACGCCTGGCTAACTTTCTGTATTTTTAGTAGAGATGGGGTTTCACCATGTTAGGCAGGATGGTCTCGATATCCTGACCTCGTGATCCGCCCACCTCGGGCTCCCAAAGTGCTAGGATCACAGGCGTGAGCCACCGCGTCTGGCATGAATACATTTTAAAATGAAAAAGAACCATATTTTCCAAAACAAACAAACAAACTAACAAAATCTGGCAAATCTGCTTAATGTTTGGCTTATTAGAAAACAACTGGATTGCAGGAGGGGGTATAGATCAGAGGTAGAGCATTGGACTGCAGATCAAGAAAACGAAAGCAGCTGGATTCTCACATTCAAGTCTACCTTCAATCTGTTACGGGAGGTGCTGCTGTATTGTATGAAACAATAAATTGCACATTCAGACTTTGAAATATCTTGATGGGATAGGCATGAGGAGAAGAGGTATATTAGGTTTGCACGAAAGTTTGTTTATTTGTTTATTTATTTATTTTTCAGATGGAGTCTTGCTCTTGTCGCCCAGGCTGGAGTACTGTGGCGCGATCTCGGCTCACTGCAACCTCTGCTTCTCAGGTTCAAGCTATTGTCCTGCCACAGCCTCCTGATTAGCTCGGCCTCCCAAAGTGCTGGGATTACACGCGTGAGCCACCGCACCCGGTCCGAACATTGGACTGGGTCTGGAGGAGTGCCTGGGAGTCCAGCGAGGAGTTAGTGAGGACAATAGACACCCAAACCCAAACCTGCGAGCTCTTCCCGGGTCATCCACGCTTGCTCGAGCTTGGACTACAACTCCCGGCAGAGCTCGAGGCAGGGGGCGTGGCCACAGCCGCGAAGAGCGTCGGTGACTCAAACCGAGTGACGGAAGTGAGCGAGGGCGTGCTTGTTTGTAGCAGGAGCAGTGCAGCAATTGGAGGAACCAAGAAGAAGAGGCGGAGCCTGTTCTTGGATCAACCAATGGCTGGCGTTCAGGAGCAACGCGGGGACGGGCCGTGTCAGGGCTGACTCTAGGGCTGTGTGGGGCTCACGGTCCCGGGGTTCTGGGGACGGCGGGCTTGGAGGGCGCAGTCCTAGGGCTGCAGCGGCCGGGCGGGGTAGATGGCGGCGCGATGGAGCAGCGAGAATGTGGTGGTAGAGTTTCGTGATTCCCAGGTGAGCTGGAGGCCGAGTGGAGCCGTCTGGGCATGCGTCCTCCCCACATCCCCTCCCCCACGCGGCTGTTTCCGTCCCGGGGGCTACTGGGAGACCCCCGGCCCCGAACTGAGGAGGTGGGTGGGGCTGACCTGAACTCTCAGACCCGGGCGGATCAGGGGAGACTTGACTTTTGGGGACAATCGGGCAGGGACGGACGGAGTTTCGTGACTCCCCACGCGGGTAGGGGATTGGGATCCGCCTTGGGACACTGAGGCAGAGACTGCGCGACGTGATTGCTGAAGGGAGGCTTCCCACGATCAGGGTGCGGAGCGAAGGGGTGACGGCTCCCCGAGGCCCCAGCCGCGCGTGGCGACTTCAGGCAAATCTCTGGACTCCTGTGAGCCTCAGCTGCGCCAGCTTAACCCTGTTGGAGTGAATTCGTTGAAACACTGTTTGCAAAGTGCCAGTTGTAGCGTCTGCGCGATTAAGTGGTTCTTAATGCCATCATAGTGGAAAATACCGTGTGGTGGATAGGAGTGTACACTGCACGTGTGCCCGAGATTGAATCCCGCAGCCCTTACCCTGTCATCACTCTCTACATGTCAGTTTTCTCAACATTGGCCTCAATATTTTATTTTTTAATTTTCTATTTTATTTTATTTTACTTTATTTGAAACAGGGTCTCACTCTGTCACCCAGGTTTGAGTGCAGAGGTGCAAATCACTGCTCAGTTTGGCCTCTACCTCGCAGGCTGAAGTTATCCTCCCACCTCAGCCTCCCAGTAGCTGAGACTGCAGGTGTACGCCACCACCACACCCAGCTAAATTTTTCGTTTTTTGGTAAAGATGGGTTCCCTCTGTTGTCCAGGCTGGTATGGAACTCCTGGCCTCAAGCGAACCTCTTGCCTCAGGCTCCCAAAGTGTCAGGATTACAGGTGTGAACCGCTGAGTACAGCCTCGTGTGAAGATTTTGTGTGGTCATATATTTAGGATGTGTGGCACAGTGAAGTGTGCATGCTAGCCCTCAAGAAATGTTAGCACTTACTAGGGAGTTTTACCATTTTTATTTGCTGTGTCTTCCATATGCCAGACCTCCTTTGAGGCGATTTATCTACATCTTTTTCTAATTCATAAAATAACCATGCAAGGTAGGTATTACTCCTTTTTTCCCAAAGGGGAAACTGATCCCCTTTTGACTGATCCCAGTGACTTGGCTAAGACTTCCCATAATGTGGCCAGTGGCATTGGGCTTTGGATGCTGGGTGGGATCCCAGAGCCCTTGTTTAGCTCGTTAGACTGCTTTACTCATAGTGGGTAACTCTGAACCTGTCATATACATCCTCTCCTGACCTAGGACAGTGTCTTGGTGATTCTCTTCAATTTAAAATTTATTTATTTATTTATTTTTTGGGTCAGAGTCTCACTCTTGTTGCCCAGGCTGCAATGCAATGTCACGATCTTGGCTCACTGCAACCTTCGCCTCCCAGGTTCAAGTGAATCTCCTGCCTCAGCCTCCAGAGTAGATGGGATTACAGGCATGCACCACCACTCCTGGCTAATTTTTTATTTTAAGTAGGGATGGTGTTTCTCCATGTCAGTCAGGCTAGTCTCGAACTCCGAACCTCAGGTGATCTGCCTGCCTCGCCCTTCCAAAGTGCTGGAATTATAGGTGTGAGCCACGGTGACAGCCTTTAAATTTATTTTTTATTTACCTTTTTTTTTTTTTTTGAGACACAGTCTTGCTCTATCACCCAGGTTTGTAGTGCAGTAACATGATCTCGGTTCGCTGCAACCTCTGCCTCCCAGGTTCAAACGATTCTTGTGCCTCAGCCTCCCGAGTAGCTGGGATTACAGATGTGTGCCACCATGCCTGGCTAATTTTTGTATTTTTTTTGTAGAGATGGGGTTTTGCTACCTTGGCCAGGCTGGTCTTGAATTCCTGGTCTCAGGTGATCTGCCTGCCTTGGCCTCCCAGTGTGCTGGGATTACAGGTGTGAGCCACCACAACCTGCCTATTACTTTTTGTAAAGACAGGTTATCACTGTGTTGCCAAGGCTGGTCTCAAACTCCTGGCCTCAAGCGATCCTCCCACCTTGGCCTCCCAAAATTTTGGGTCAACAGGTGTGTCACTCTCTTCATTTATCCAACTAATATTTATGGAATACCTTCTGTGTGCCACACTTTTATTCTCTCATTTATTCAACAAGGATTTACTGAGCTCCCATCAGGTATACACTGTGCTAGGCCCAGGTGAGATTATAGTGAGCGAGATCTGGATTACAATAAGTGGGTGGTGTGGTTTCTTCTTTCCAAAAACCCATCCTGTCTTTTGCCAGAGGATGAGTGAGTGGAGGAGCCACTCACACTTTGCTCTGGGGTGCCCTCTGATCAGTAGCATCCACTGAGAATTTGAGCAGTAGCATGTGCATTAAGGATCCCCTAGTACTGTCAGCACGGAGTCTCCTGCTCTCCCTAGGGAGGCGCCAGACTCCTAGGGAAAAGGAACCATATTCCTGTTTCCTCCTTGTTAATTGCTTTCACTGGGGAGTAGGATAGAATAGAATTGTGTATCATGCCTCTCAGCCTGCTAATTTGGAAGCTGCTAATCTGCAAATGCTTTAATTCTCACAGAAACCCAGGTAGTCTCACCCCTGCCTCTTTATAGAGATATAATTGAAGAGACCTGCAGAGAGGGTGCTGACATATATTAGGATGCTCTGAAGTTGTAGCAAATAATTAAACCACAACAGCAGTTGTCATAGTAAGAGAACAAAGTAAATTGGGTAATTTTACTGCCTTGTGGGAGTTTCTGTTTTTTGTTTTGATTTTTTTTTTTTTTTTTGAGAGAGAGTCTCACTCTGTTGCCCAGGCTGGAGTGCAGTGGTGTGATCTCAGCTCACCACAACCTCCACCTCCCAGGTTCAAGCAATTTTCCTGCCTCAGCCTCCAGAGTAGCTGGGACTATAGGCATGTACCACCATGCCCAGATAGTTTTTGTATTTTTAGTAGAGATGGGGTTTCACTATGTTGGCCAGGCTGGTTTCAAACTCCTGACCTCCCAAAGTGCTAGGATTATAGGTGTGAGCCACCAAGCTGGGCTGATTTTTCTATTTACAAGGCTTCCTCTTTGTGTGAACTAGTATGGTTTTGTGGGTGATTCTGGTGGTGATTGGAAGGGGCAGGAACCCATTTTATTAACTATTTTGTTAATGTAGAAAGAAAAAGTTAAAACTCTTCATAGTGCATTTCTGAATAGGAACAATAAGCTTTTCAAAACACTCTACATGTTTTAAATAATACTTTTATTGAATTAAAAAATGTTTAATTAGGGCCGGGCGCAGTGGCTCAAGCCTGTAATCCCAGCACTTTGGGAGGCAGAGGCGGGTGGATCACGAGGTCAAGAGATCGAGACCATCCTGGTCAGCATGGTGAAACCCCGTCTCTACTAAAAATACAAAAATTAGCTGGGCATAGTGGCACGTGCCTGTAATCCCAGCTACTCAGGAGGCTGAGACAGGAGAATTGCCTGAACCCAGGAGGCGGAGGTTGCAGTGAGCCGAGATCGCGCCATTGCACTCCAGCCTGGGTAACAAGAGCAAAACTCCGTCTCAAAAAAAAAAAAGTTTAATTAAATTATTCATTTTTTTTTTTCTTTTCCTTTTTTTTTTGAGATGGTGTTTTGTTCTTGTTACCCAGGCTGGAGTACAATGGGGCGAT
The DNA here is from genome assembly GCF_030222135.1 of Aotus nancymaae. Lineage (NCBI taxonomy): Eukaryota > Metazoa > Chordata > Mammalia > Primates > Aotidae > Aotus > Aotus nancymaae. The sequence goes on along the minus strand of NW_026988443.1, from coordinate 29,430,402 downwards.
CTCGGCTCACTATAACCTCTGCCTCCCGGGTTCAAGCAATTCTCCTGCCTTAGCCTCCTGAGTAGCTGGGATTACAGGCATGTGCTGCCACGCCTGGCTAAATTTGTATTTTTAGTAGAGACTGGGTTTCTCCATGTTGGTTGGGCTGGTATCGAACTCCCAGCTTCAGGTGATCTGCCCGCCTCATCCTCCCAAAGTGCTGGGATTACAAGCATGATCCACCACTCCTGGCCAGGCCTGGCTAGTTTTAAAAATTTTTTTGTGGGGATGAGATCTGGCTATTGACGCCCAGGCTGGTCTTGAACTCCTGACCTCACAAAGGCAGTCCTCCCACCTTGGCCTCCCAAAGTCTTGGGATTACAGACATGAGGCACCACCCGACCTGGCTTCTTTTGCTTAGACTAGTGCTTTTGAGATCCATTCTTCTTGTTGAACCTACTGGTTAGTCCATTCCTTCTTATTGCTGAATAGTGTTCCAGTGGACAGATAAACTGTGATTTGTGTATTCATTCACCTGTTGACGGACATTTAGTTTTTTTCCAGTTTTTGGTGACTGAAGAAAGCTGCTGTGAATAGATAAGTATCAAGGTCATTTTTTTCTTTCTTTCTTTTTTTTTTTTTTTTTGAGATGGAGTCTCACTCCATGGCCAGGCTGGAGTGAAGGGGTGTTATCTTGGCTCACTGCAACCTCCGTGTCCTGGGTTCAAGCGATTCTCCTGCCTCTGCCTCCTGAGTAGCTAGAACTACAGGCGCGCACCACCACGCCCAGCTAATTTTTGTATTTTCAGTAGAGATGAGGTTTTACCACGTTGGCCAAGATGGCCTCGATTCTCCTGACCTGGTGATCTGCCCGCCTTGGCCTCCCAAAGTGCTAGAATTACAGGCGTGAGCCACTGTGCTGGCCAAGGCCATTTTTTAAAACATACGTTTTCATATCCCCCTCAGTGAACATCCTTCAATGGCATTCTATTGCCCTGAGAAGAAAATAAAAATTCCTTATTTTGGACTGTTTTGTGTACTGGTCTCTGCATGCTTCTCGGATTATTTCTCGTATCACATTGCTTCTCACTGTGTATTAATTTTGCTCTCTCTCTGCCGTAGGGTAAGCTCTGTGAGGATGGAAACCTTGTTTATTTGGCTCTTGTGTCCCCACTGCCTAGAATAGTACTTGGTATATAGAAGGTGCTCAACAAATATTTGATGAATGAATAAATTTTAAAAACCAATTATGTTGACCGGTCATGGTGGTTCACACCTGTAATCCGAGCACTTTTGGGGGACAAGGCCTGTGGATCACCTGAGGTCAAGAGTTTGAGACCAGACTGGCCAACATGGTGAAACCTTGTTTTTACTAAAAATACAAAAAATTAGCCGGATGTGGTGGCGGACGCTTGTAGTCCCAGCTACTCATGAGGCTGAGGCAGGAGAATCAATTGAACTTGGGAGGCACAGATTGCAGTGGGCTGAGATCGAGCCACTGCACTCCAGCCTGTGTGACAGAGCAAATTTCTGTTTAAAACAAACAACAAACCCACAAAACCCAATTATGTCAACTAATAATTTTAACAGGAATTAGGAAAAAGTATTTCAGTGTCCACAGTTCTTAAGGTGTTATTTTAAATTAGTTTTAGATTTACAGAAAAATTGACAATATCGTACAGAAAGTTCCCATATGCCCTGGAACCCTGGAACCAATTTCCCCTGTTATTAATATCGTACGCTAATATGGTACATTTTTCACAAGTAATGGACTGATATTGACTCATTATTATTAACAAAAATCCTGTGCTCGCTTCGGCAGCACATATACTAAAACTGGAATGATACAGAGAAGATTAGCAATAAAGAAAAAAAAGGAATATTAACAAAAATCCAATTTTTACTCTGATATCCTTAGCTTTTGCCTAATGTCCTTTTCTGTTCTGGGATCCTATTGAAGATCCCATGGTATAGTTAGTAGTCAGATCTCCTTAGACTCCTCTTGTCTGTGATCAGACTTTCCTTGTCTGAGACAAAGTGACAGGGTCTCACTCTATCACCCAGGCTGGAATGCAGTGGCGCGATCTCGACTCACTGCAGCCTCCACCTCCTGGGTTCAAGTGATCCTCCCACGTCAACCTCTCGAGTATCTGGGACTACAGGCGCCTGCCACCGCGCCTGGCTAATTTTTATATTTTTAGTAGAGACGGGGTTTCACCATGTTGGCCAGGCTGATCTCAAATTCCTGACCTTAAGTGATCTGCCTGCCTCGGCCTCCCAAAGTGCTGGGATTACAGCTGTGACTCATGCACGTGGCTTTCCTTGTTTTTGATGACTTTGACAGTTTTAAGGAGTACTAGTCAGGTGTTTTGTAATGTCCCTCAGTTAGGGTTTGTCTGATGTTTTTTTCATGAGTAGACTGAGATGATGGAGTTTGGGATGAAGACCTCAGAGATAAAGTTCCCAGCCTTATCACAGCATATTAAGGGTGATGAACAAGACATATCACTGCTGGTGTTGATCATGAGCAGCTGGCCGAGGTGGTGTTTGTCAGGTTTCTCTACTTTAAACGCTCTTTTTGCCCTTTTTCTATACTATCCTCTTTGGAAGATAGTCTCCAAATGTAGCCTATACTTGAAGAGTGGCAAGTTGATCTCCCTTATTTATTTACTTACTCAGTCATTTGTTTATATCACAGATATTTATTTTATACTTTGAGACCATAAAGAACTCACAGATATTTATTTTATACTTTGTATTATAACCCAGTATAACTTAATTTTGTACTGAAATTGTTCCAGCTTTTACCATGGGAGCTCTTTCAGTTGGCTCTTGTATTCCTTCGACACCTTCATCATCATTGTTTTCATTTTGGTTTTTACTTTCTGGCACTGTGCGATGCTCAACTTTTTTTTTTTTTTAATTTCAAAAAGTTAAGATTTTTTCAGCAAAATAGATGATTCACATCTTCAGATCCTTTTTGAAATCAGTTATTAAAATTATTCTTTCCCCAATTCCATCTAAATGATCGCAGCAATAGAGTTTTTAGTTACTCCACATCTTCAGGCCTGTAACTCTTAGCCCCATGTCTTAACCAGGCAGTCGTTGCTCCCAGCTGGTCTCCATCTACTTGTACCAGCCTCCTCTTTCCTCCCAATCTCAAGGTTACTCTTAAAAACTGGTAAGTGCAAAAAGAACTTTTAGAGTGGCAAGGCATGGCCCATCCAATGTCAGTCCAAGAGCAGTTTTCAACCCTGCCTCGCCTGGGTCTAGTTCAGCTGGCGGATGAGCTGATTGATGCATTCACCCTGGTAGCCAGGTGTGCCCATCTCCTTGAGGAAGACCACTCTATTTTTGGTAGCATGAGGGGCCACTGAGAGGTGGAAAGGACGCAAGAACCATGAGATCTCCTGGAAATGCTTCCCCAGGAAGGCAATATCATGAATGAGGTCTTCCAAGCAAATGACAACAAACTTGCCCAGGTGCCCTCAATCACAGTGATGTCTGTCAGAGGGATGGTGGTATTCTTGGCCTTGGCTTGTCCATGTTTCAAAATGAGTTCCCGGACAGACTTCAGATTTGGAAATCCCCAAGTCACACAACGTTCCACTATACAAAGCATTTTTAGGTTCTGGGAGGTGACTTTTACAAAGACACCACTAAAAATTTTCTTTAGATGAAGTCTTGCAATGGTTCTCTGCACCAGTAAACTCACGCCATCAATCCTTTCGATACATATGACAAAGGCCAAGGAATGTTTATCTGGCAATTTCAAGGCGTGAGGTTTCACTTCTAGTCATCTGACACTCACGTTGTCACGTTTCTGCCGCCAGGAATCATGTAGGAATGATTCCAGTCACTTAAACCTGGGCCCTTCTCCTTTCCTCTGCTCTTTCTCTGCCAAAAGTGCCTGCTTTGCCTGGGTGGGAGGGCTTGATAAGCTTTCCTCTTTTTCAGGAGATTTTTCTGGAACCAAAGGGATTTTCCTTTGCTCTTGCTCCGCAATCTTTCTCGTGTAGCAGCTACTAATCATGCACAACTCCTTCAACTTTGATCTTATGTATTTCCTGCCCCAGTTCTAAAATCAGCCATTTCTCAAAGAAGCCCTGGTTCCTTTTATTGGAGAACATTAGAAATCAAGGCTGGGACTGGGCGCGGTGGCTCATGCCTATAATCCCAGCACTTTGGGAGGCTGAGGCGGGTGGATCACTTGAGATTGGGAGTTTGAGACCAGCCTGACCAACATGGAGAAACCCCGTCTCTACTAAAAATACAAAATTAGCGCGTGGTGGCGCATGCCTGTAATCCCAGCTTGAGAGGCTGAGGCAGGAGAATCGCTTGAACCCAGGAGGCGTGAGCCAAGACTGTGCCATTGCACTCCAGCATGGGTGACAGTGTGAGACTCTGTCTCAAAGAAAAAAAAAAAAGTTTATATTCTAGGTTCATAAAGATACTCTCCAATATTTTCTGTTGCCTTGAAATTGAAAATGAATCATCTCAGCAGAAAGTATGCTCTCTGCTGACCTAATAATGGTTGGTGGTTTATTAGTCTCAGCATTACAACAATTTTTCCCCAAAGATAAAGATTGAGGACTGTGTTTTACTCTACTAATAAACAAAATAAAACATAAAAACACAACTGAAGAAATTCTTTGGCTAGGAGGAAAATTCTGAATAATTAACAATCTGTACATTTTTCTGGAGCAATTGAGATTTGGTTCCTGCTTTTCTAGTTTCATATGATTTTCATTTTGAAAAACTATAGAGATGGAGGGGCAGAGTAGGACTTTTTAGTGTAAGTGACTGTTAATATATATACTGTGAATTATGATTTTTTAAAAAATTTATATATATATATATATTTTTTAATTGAGATGAGGGTCTTGCTGTGTTGCCCAGTCTGGTCTCAAACTCCTGAGCTGAAGTGATCTTCCCACCTCAGCCTCCCAAAGTGCAGTGATCACAGGTGTGAACTACTATGCCTGGCCTATTTTATTATTTTTTTTCTAGAAAATTTAATATAGAGATGTGGTGATGAATGGGAGAAGAGAATAGCAAAGAGGTTAAGGATTTGGTGCCAGACTGTTAAGATCCAGGTTATGCCACCTGTCTTCCATGTGATCTTGAGCAAGTTACTTCCTTTCTGAGCTTCAATTTCTTTTCCTTTCCTTTTCTTTTTTTTTTTGAGACAGAGTTTTGCTCTTATTGCCCAGGCTGGAGTGCAATGGTGCGATCTTGGCTCACTGCAACCTCTGCCTTCTGGGTTCAAGCAGTTCTTCTGCCTCAGCTTCCTAAGTAGCTGGGATTACAGGCGCCCACCACCACATCTAGCTAATTTTTTGTATTTTTAGTAGAGACAGGGTTTCATCATGTTGGCCAGGCTGGTTTCAAACTCCTGACCTCAGATAATCCACCTGCCTTGGCCTCCCAAAGTACTGGGATTAGAGGTATGAGCCAATGTGTACCGCCCTGCTTTTTTGAGACAGAGTCTTGCTCTGTTGCCTAGGCTGGAGTGCAGTGGTATGATCTTAGCTCACTGCAACCTCCACCTCCCAGGTTCAAGTGATTCTCCTGCCTCAGCCTCCCGTGTAGCTGGGATTACAGGTGTATACCACCATGCCTGGCTAATTTTTGTATTTTTAGTAGAAATGAGGTTTCACCCTGTTGGCCAGGCTGATCTCTGACTTCTGACCTCAGGTGATCTGCTCACCTTGGCCTTTCAAAGTGCTGGAATTACAGGCGTGAGCCTCTGTGGCCAACTGAGTTTCTTCATTCATAAAACAAGGATAGTAGTACCTACCAGTGTTGGGGGTTCCCTGGGCCATGCCAGGTTCAGTGACTTGCAAGGAGGATTCACAGTTGTATTTGCAGTTATGACATATTACAGCAAAAGGACATAATGCACAATCAAAGGGAAAAGGCACATGGCATGAGGGCAGAAGGAAACCAGGCCTATGCTTTTTGGAGTCCTATCCTGTAGAGGCACACAGGATGTGCTCAATTCCCTCCACGTGGAACTGGAACAATGTGTGAGAAACATTGCTTACCAAGGAAGCTCATCAGGGACTCAGTACCCACAGTTTCTATTTGGGGCTCGTCATGTGGGCACCCTCTGCCTTAACAGGTACCAAAATGCCAGACCTTCAGAAGGAAAGCAGGCACTCAGTGTAAACCACATTGTTTGTACATACAGTTGAGGCACAGGGAGCCTCTCTTATCAGTTAAGAGCAGTGAAATGCTCCCAAAATCCAAGTTCCTAGACACCAGCCAAGAGCCAGCCTTGCAAGCAGGCCTCCTAAGCTTAGAGTAGATGGTACTGCAGGCACAAGCCACCATGCTCAGCTAAGTTTTTCATTTTCTGTAGGGATGGGGGTTACACTCTGTTGCCCAGGCTGGTCTCAAACCCTTGGGCTCCAGTGATTCACTGGCCCTGGCCTCTCATAGTGTGGGCGTGAGCCACCACGCTTGGCCCAAAGCTGTTTCTGAGCCATCCTTGTCTGACACTCACTACACGTTACCTATCGCGGACTCTTGTTCATAAGCCCAGCAATAGGGGTGTTACTCAGGAAGTCTTCCCTTTTAAATGAGAACATTCCTTGAATGTCATAGTGGATCATAAAATTAAAAATTAATTCGGCCAGGTACAATGGCTCATACCTGTAATCCCAGCACTTTAGGAGGCCGAGGCAGGCGGATCACTTGAGGTCAGTAGTTCAAGACCAGCCTGGCCAACATGGTAAAACCCTGTCTCTACTAAAATACAAAAATTGGCTAGGAGTGGTGGCTCATGCCTGTAATCCTAGCACTTTGGGAGGCTGAGGTGGGTGGTTCACTTGGGGTCAAGAGTTTGAGACCAGCCTGGCCAACATGGTGAAACCTCTACTAAAAATACAAAAATTAGCTGGACATGGTGGCGGGTGCCTGTAATCTCAGCTACTCGGGAGGCTGAGGCAGGAGAATCGCTTGAACCCAGGAGGTGGAGGTTGCAATGGGCTGAGATCATGCCACTTCACTCCTGAGTAGTGATATGAGTGAGACTCCATCTCAAAAAATAAAGAAAAAAATTAATTGGTTAATTAAATTCAATTGAATGGGAACTTTCTCACTTCCCTACAAACTAAAAAATTAACTGGCTAATTAAATTTGATTAAATGGGAACATTCTCACTTCCCCACAAACTAAAATGGCACTCACTGGGTACTACTAGGTACATCCCCTAATCTTTCTGGGGCTCATGCTCCTCATCTGCAAAATGACAGGGCAGATAAGAGGGCTATTTTACCCGGCTGAGGGTGTTGCTTCCTTAGGCCAGTTTTCTAATTTAATATTAATAATAATTAACATTTATCAACCACTTAATGTATACTGACCACTAAGCTAGGTACCATCTACCATCTACTCAGGAGGCTGAGGCAGGAGGATTGTTCTCGAGGAGTTTGAGGATGTTCTCCAGCTGGGGTGATAGCGACCCCATCTCAGAAGCAAAATAAAACAAAACAAAAAACAAACCAGCTTGGGCAGCAGTGTTCATATCTAATTTAAATAGAAAGTGGATCTTGTTCTTTGAAATGGTTGGACCCCTTTAATAATCAGTGGTTTTCAGTGTGTGGCTTTAGTCTGTAAAACCTTTTTTTTTTTTTTTTAAGACAGAGGTTCATTCTGTCACTCAGGTTGGAATGCAGTGGCATGATCTCGGCTCACTGCAACCTCCGTCTCCCGGGTTCGAGTGAATCTCATGCCTCAGCCTCCTGAGTAGCTGGGATTACAGTTGTGCACCACCACGCCTGGCTACTTTTTGTATTTTTAGTAGAGACAGAGTTTCACCATGTTGGCCAGGCTGGTCTTGAACTCCTGACCTCAAGTAATCTACCTACCTCAGTTTCCCAAAGTGCTGAGATTACAGGCTTGAGCCACCATGCCCAGCCTAGTTATGGGTTTTATTTTATTTTATTTTTGTGAGATAGAGTCTCACTCTTTTGCCCAGGCTGGAGTGCAATGACGCAGTATCAGCTTACTGCCACCTACACCTCCTGGGTTCAAGCGATTCTCCTGCCTTAGCCTCCTGAGTACCTGGGATTACAGGCACCCACCACCACGCCCAGCTAATTTTTGTATTTTTAGTAGACAAGGGGTTTCACCACATTGGCCTGGCTGGTCTCCAACTTCTGACCTTTTGATCCGCCCACCTTGGCTCCCAAAGTGCTAGGATTAAAGGCATGAGCCGCTGCGCCCGGCCTAGACATGGGTTTTAATCGAGTTCTGACTGCAAAGCCCATGTAAGCCCTTCCTGCTGCACCAGGCCATGTCCATTTTACGTCTGTAGAAATGGTAGAATTTTTCCTCCTTTTGATAAATTGTGACTTGTTGCTTTGGATGCTGAAACCAACTGCTTCAGAACACAGCTGCCTTTGAAAGTTGGCTCACCAAGAAATTTTTTAAACAAGGACAGCAGCAATTTGTATATGGAGTCTTGGGATTGATTTCCTTCATCAGTTAGCTTAACTTTTTCAAATTATTAATTATATTTTCTCCAAGATAATAAGAATCAAATATCACCATCAATTCTCCTTTTATAAAGGGTGTATAATTCCTAAAGTGGTAGTGTGCCAAAAGCCACCATCTTTCTTGCAGTTGAAGGAACAAAGTCTCCTAAGAAGAACTTGATTCTCTTCTTTTTAAAGATGCCTGTTTTGACGGAGAGCAGTCCTCCACAGTAAGTTGGTTTCTCTGCAGTTTTGGAGGACTTTTCAGAATGGAAAAGCAAGGATTTGGCTGGGCATGGTGGCACATTCCCATCACCCTAGCCACTTGGGAGGCTGAAGCTGAGGCAGGAAGGTTGTTTGAGCCTAGGAGTTCAACATCAGCCTGGGCAACATAGTGACACCCTATGTCTACAAAACATTTTAAGCTTAGCCAGGTGTGGTGGTGTGCACCTGTAGTCCCAGTTACTTGGGAGGCTGAGGCAGGAGGCTGAGCCCAGAAGTTTGGGGTTACAGTGAGTGCCACTGCACTCCAGCCTGGGCGACAGAGTGTGACTCTCTTAAAGAAAGAGAGAGAGGCTGGGCGAGGTGGCTCACATCTGTAATTCCTACACTTTGGGAGGCCGAGGCAGGTGGTTCACTTAAGGTTATGATTTCAAAACCAGCCTGGCCAACATGGTGAAACCTCCTCTCTACCAAAAATACAAAAAACATTAGCCAGGCATGGTGGCAGGCACCTGTAATCCCAGCTACTCAGGAGGCTGAGGCAGGAGAATTGCTTGAACCCAGGAAGTGGAAGTTGCAGTAAGCCGAGATCATGCCACTATGCTCCAGCCTGGTGAGAGAGCAAGACTCCATCCCCACCCTCCCAAAAAAGAGAGAGAGAGAAAGAGACAGGAGAGAGAGAGAAGAAAGAAACAAAGGAAAGAAAGGAAAGAAAGAAAGAACTGATTAAAAAAAATTTTACAGTACAGTATAAAGTGTATGGATAAGGTATGCAAATCATTTTTTTCCCTCTTTTTTGGGGGGGGGTCACTGTCAGAAACACAAAATTTTGTTTATCACATTATTTTAATAGAACGTTTCACATAGCAGGCAGTGAGTTAGTGAGGTTTATTACCCTAGGAGGTATTAACGAAACAAATGAACTTTAAAAGTTTATATAAACTCATGGGTGATAAATTATTAAGGGGAATTATCAAGAGAAACTACCAAAAATATTCTCAGAGACATCCAGGAACACCTTGGTACATTGTGAGCTGGAAGGACCCTGAGTTTGACCTGGTTCTGACCTACCATCTTTTTTTTTGACTTTTTTTTTTTTTTTTTTTTTAAGACAGGGTCTTGCTTTGTCATTCAGCCAGGAGTGCAGTGGTGTGAACATGGCTCACTGCAGCCTCAGCCTTTCGGGCTCAAGAGATCCTCTCCCCTCAGTCCCCCAAATAGCTAGGACTACAGGTACATGACAGCATTCCTGGCTAATTTTTTTTTCTTTTTGTAGAGGTGGGGTTTCACCATGTTGTCTAGGCTGGTCTCTAACTCCTGGGCTCAAAGCAGTCCTCCTGCCTTGGCCTCCCAAGTGCTGAGATTATAGGTGTGCACCACCATGCCCAGCCCCGACCATCTTTCACACTATAGATTATTACAGAGCACATCTGTGTATAAAGCACCTTGCTGGGTGCTCTGGGAAAAAATGAAATAGACTGTGCTCAGCAGGGCTTATCAACTAGTGAAAGAAGAAAAATGTGTATAGCAATTAACTAAACACAAAGCAAGTTGTGGTAAGTTCTGTGACAGAGGGGCAGAGAAAGTGCTTTTGGAAACGGCGGAACCTGCTTAGAGGTCCCTGGGAGAGCTTCTTAGAGGAGGTATATCTTGAGATTTAGGAGATAAGTAGAATCAAGTGAAATGACAAATCTGGAGGTTTCACATTGCCTGCCTTTAAATTTTACTATACTGCTATGTTAACTAAGACAGCATGGTACGACTATAAAAATAGACATATAGATCAATGGAACACAATAGAAAACAGAGAAATAAAGCTACATACCTACAACCAACTGATCTTTGACAAAGTCGACAAAAATTAACAAGAGGGAAAGGAGTTCTAGACCAGCTTGGGCAACATGGTGAAACCCCATCTCTACCAAAAATACAAAAAATTGGCTGGGTGTGGTGGCTCACGCCTGTAATCCCTGCACTTTGGGGGGCCGAGGCAGGCGGATCAGGAGGTCAAGAGATTGAGACCATCCTGGCCGACATGGTGAAACCCCGTCTTTACTAAAAATACAAAAAAATTAGTTGGATGTGGTTGCATGCCCCTGTGGTCCCACCCATTTGGGAGGCTTAGGTGAGAGGATCATTTGAACCCAGGAGGTGGAGGTTGCAGTGAACTGGAGTTTGAGCCACTGCACTCCAGGCTGGGCAACAGAGTGAGACCCTGTCTCAAGAAAACTCCCAAAACCCCACAGAAAGTAGCTGGGCATGGTGGTGTACACTCGGGAGGCTGAGGTGGGAGGATCATTTGAACCTGGGAGTTTGAGGCTGTGGTGAGCTGAGATCGTGGCACTGCAGTCCAACCTGTGTGACAGTGTCACACATACACATGAAAGTTTATTGCAAATTGACTTTATATGTCTTTGTTTGGTACAAAAATGTTATTATTTATGAATATAATGTAGAATAGTTAAATCAGGCAAATTAACATATTTAGAAACAATTACTTGTAAACATTTTGATATACTTTCTTCAGTGTTTCTTTCTTCCTTTCTTTCTTCCTTTCTCTCTCTCTTTCTTGCCCGCCTGCCTGCCTGCCTTCCTCTTCCTTCCTTTCTTTCTCTTTCTTTCCTTCTTTCTTTCTCTCTCTCTCTCTTTCCTTTCTTTCATCTTGCTCTATCACCCAGGCTGGAATGCAGTGGTACGACCTCAGCTCACTGCAGCGTCTGCCTCCTGGGTTCAAGGGATTCCTCTGCCTCAGCCTCCTAAGTAGCTGGGATTACAGGTATGCCGCCATGCCTGGCTAATATTTGTATTTTTAGTGGAGACGAAGTTTCACCATGTTAGCCAGGCTGGTGTCGAGCTAGCCTCAAGTGATCCGCCTGTCTCAGCCTCCCAAAGTGCTGGGATTACAGGCATCCTGGCAAACATGGTGAAACCCTGACTCTACTAAAAATACAAAATTAGCTGTGGTGATGCATGTCTGTAATCTCAGCTACTCAGGAGGCTGAGGCAGGAGAATCACTTGAACCTGGGAGGTGGAGGTTGCAGTGAGCTGAGATTGCGCCATTGTACTCCAGCCTGGATAACAAGAGGGAAACTCTGTCTTAAAAAAAAATACATGTATATAAATATATGTAATGTATAACATATAATACATAGTATGTAATATATAAAATATATGTAATGTATAATATATAAAATGTATAATATATAATACAATATATAATGTAATATATGTATATAATATATAATATAATATATATAATATATATTATAAACATATATATAACATATTATATATAATATATATATATTTTAAATAGCCAATTTAAATTTTAGTCTGTAAGAGGACATAAAATGCCACTTTACTTCTCTAACCTGTCTTTAATCCGCAGCAGGCACCTTTCTTTAGACTGCCGGGAGATTCTCTCTCAGTCATCACAGGGCTTCCCCTCCTCACTTGCACTGGATCATACAAAATCCCATAGTCCCGTGGTTCTTAACTGATGTCTAGAATTCCCCATCTGGTGTGCTGAGGGTGGAGAGGGCTTGGGTTGCAGACTCCTTTCTTCCCACAAAGCACTAGCTTTCTCTGGTCAGGCTGTCTTCACTTCCTCTGCTCAGTGTTCCTTTCTCCATTCCTTCTTTGGGGCTGTGTAGTGTAATCTTCCTCAGTGTATTCCTGCAAACACAGTGGTAGCCTTTTTTTTCTAGGGTAGTGATGGGGAAAATCATATAGGTGGTATTGTGGTGGTGGTTTTTCTTTTTTTAAATAACTTCCCCTGATAGGGGTGAGTTAAGATACTCTATTTGCCTTTTTTGTGTGTGTGAGACAAAATCTCACTGTGTCACCCAGGCCGGAGTACATGGCGAGATGTCAGCGCACTGCATGCAACCTCTAGCCTCTTGGGTTCAAGCAATCCTCCCACCTCAGCCTTTTGAGCAGCTGGGATTACAGGCATATGCCACCATGCCCAGCTAATTGTTGTATTTTTAGTGGAGATGGGGTTTTGCCGTGTTGGCCAGGCTGGTCTCGACGTCCTGACCTCAGGTGATCTGCCTGCCTTGGCCTCCCAAAGTGCTGGGATTATAAGCCACGTGCTTGGCATTTTTTTTTTTTTTTTTTTTTTTTGAGACTGAGTCTTGCTCTGTCACCCAGGCTGGAGTGCAGTGGCGCAGTCTTGGCTCACTGCAACTTTTGCCTCCTGGGTTTAAGTGATTCTCCTGCCTCAGCCTCCTCAGTAGCTGGGATTACAGGTTCATGCCACTATGCCTGGCTAATTTTTGTATTTTTAGTAGAAATGGGGTTTCACTATGTTGGCCGGGCTGATCTCGAACTCCTGACCTCAGGTCATCCACCTGCCTTGGCCTCCCAAAGTTCCAGGATTACAAGCATGAGTCACTGCGCCCAGCCGAGGTCTTTTTATATTAAGGTCAGCTGATTGGGACCTTGATTACATACATAAGATCCCTTCCCAATACTACCTAGATTAGTGTTCCGTGAGTGCTGAATAGCAGGGAAAAGGTGTGTATATACCAAGTGCCTGGAATCTTGGGGGCCATCTCTTAGGATTCTCCGTACCACAGACTCCCCAGAAAGATTACACAGATCTTGTTAGAGGAACCATCTTGCCCTCCTCCTTACCGTCTGTAAATTGCACAGAGGAGTCCTGGAAATGGCATGTCATTTGACTGCCTTCCTTTCCGTCTTTTTCTGCTCCTGACTCTGGTGCACTGAGGGATGCATATTAATCACTTTGCAGGCTCTGGTGAGAGTACTCCAGCTTCCCCAGTATTACCCGTGATGTTTCTTGAAGGTGGACAACTTGAGAAACCCACTAAATAAGGCCAGCGAGGGTGAGGGAAAGAATGTGCTTACCATTTGTGATTTGTGATTGTGACACAATGTATAAAATGGATTCTTTGTTGATACGTTCTTGGAGAGAACGTAGAGCATTTAATGACCAAACAGTAGTACAGACTGTTTCATGATACTGCCGTGAGAATGCAGCAGGATTTGAACTTGACCAAAGAAAAAAAAATTCAGGGCAATAACTGCCAGGATTAAAATAAGCCTTGTGACTGGGCACGGAGGCTCACACCTGTAATCCCAGCACTTTAGGAGGTTGAGGCGGGTGGATCACCCGAGGTCAGGAGTTCGAGACCAGCCTGACCAACAAGGCGAAACCCCATCTCTACTAAAAATACAAAAATTAACCAGGCATGGTGATGTGCACCTGTAGTCCTGGCTACTTGTGAGGCTGAGACAGGAGAATTGCTTGAACCTGGGAGGCGGAGGTTACAGTGAGCTGAGATTGTGCTATTGCACTACAGCCTGGGCGATGGAGTGAGACTCCATTTGAAAAAAAAAAAAAAGTAAACCTTGTGCTTCAGACTGAATGCACATTCTTTGGACTCAGTGCCGTCTCTTGGGAGTTAGACATTGGCTCCTCAAACGATGTGATAGTGCTCCCTAGGAATTGGGAGTCCTGGGAAATAGAAACCAGTTAAATGTGCTATAAATTTCAGAGCAAATGTGACCTGGGCATGTCAGTATCAAGCATATGACCTTGGATTCAGCAGGGATGGTGTTTGAATATTGCCAACCGCCATATGGTTTGAGGGGAAGTCCATGCCCTTCGGAAAGTCATGAGTGTCTTGGGTGTGTGTGTGGGGTAGGGGTGTCCCGGGTTAGGTTTCACTTGGAAGAGGTTCTTTGTGCATAGTAGCTACTGTTTTCTCTGAGCTAGTCAGTCTCCCCATGGGCTCCAGGACTTCTGACTCTTCAATTTATTTTTTATTTATTTTTTTGAGATGGAATCTCACTCTGTTGCCCAGGCTGGAGTGCAGTGGTGCAATATGGTCTCATGCAACCTCCACTTCCTCGGTTCAAGTGATTCTCCTGTCCCAGCCTCCTCAGTAGCTGGGATTGCAGGTGCCCGCCACAATGCCTGGCTAATTTTTGTATTTTTAGTAGAGATAGGATTTCACCATGTTGGCCAAGCTGGTCTTGAACTCCTGACCTCAAATGATCTGCCCACTTTAGCCTTCCAAAGTGCTGGGATTACAGGTGTGAGCTACCGCCCACGCCCAGCTTGTCTCTTCAGTTTAGAATGTGCCAGCTTGGGCTAGCCATGTGCAGAAAGCAGAAACTGGACCCTTTCCTGACACCTTACACTAAAATTAACTCCAGATGGATTAAAGACTTAAACATAAGACCTAACACCATAAAAACTCTAGAAGAAAATCTAGGCAAAACCATTCAGGACATAGGCGTAGGCAAGGACTTCATGACCAAAACAACAAAAGCATTGGCAACAAAACCCAAAATAGACAAATGGGACCTAATCAAACTCCACAGCTTCTGCACGGCAAAAGAAACAGTTATTAGAGTGAATCGGCAACCAACAGAATGGGAAAAAATTTTTGTAGTCTACCCATCTGACAAAGGGCTGATATCCAGAATTTACAAAGAACTAAAACAGATTTACAAGAAAAAACAAGCCCATTCAAAAGTGGGTGAAGGATATGAACAGACGCTTTACAAAAGAAGACATACATGAGGCCAACAAACATATGAAAAAATGCTCATCATCACTGGTCATTAGAGAAATGCAAATCAAAACTACATTGAGATACCATCTCACGCCAATTAGAATGGCGATCATTAAAAAATCTGGAGACAACAGATGCTGGAGAGGATGTGGAGAAATAGGAACACTTTTACACTGTTGGTGGGGGTGTAAAGTAGTTCAACCATTGTGGAAGACAGTGTGGCAATTTCTCAAGGACCTAGAAATAGAAATTCCATTTGACCCAGCAATCCCATTACTGGGTATATATCCAAAGGATTATAAATCGTTCTACTATAAGGACACATGCACACGAATGTTCATTGCAGCACTGTTTACAATAGCGAAGACCTGGAACCAACCCAAATGCCCATCAATGATAGACTGGACAGGGAAAATGTGGCACATATACACCATGGAATATTATGCAGCCATCAAAAACGATGAGTTTGTGTCCTTTGTAGGGACATGGATGAACCTAGAAACCATCATTCTCAGCAAGCTGACCCAAGAACAGAAAATCAAACACTGCGTGTTCTCACTCATAGGCGGATGTTGAACAATGAGAACACACGGACACAGGGAGGGGAGCATCACACACTGGGGTCTGTTGGGGGGAAATAGGGGAGGGACAGTGAGGGGTGGAGAGTTGGGGAGAGATAGCATGGGGAGAAATGCCAGATATAGGTGAAGGGGGGGAAGGCAGCAAATCACGCTGCCATGTGTGTACCTATGCAACAATCTTACATGTTCTTCACATGTACCCCAAAACCTAAAATGCAATTAAAAAAAAAAAAAAGAATGTGCCAGCTTGGTGGTGTGTAGTCTTGGTGTGGGAGTAACAGATAGCAGCTGCCCTGTTGTCAAAAACGAATGTGTACTTGGGAGGCTGAGATGGGAGGATCACTTGAGACCAGGAGTTCAAGTCCAGCCTGGGCAATATAGCAAGACTGTCTCTACAAAAAAATATAAAAAAGCAAATGTGAAATTTGGTTGTGAATTAGAAGTGGGTCGGCAAAAGCATCCACTGTAGAGAACTAATGATATTTGTAAGCTGGGGACTTCTTGGGAGATAGGAAGAGGAAGAGCCACAGAGACCTCTGCCTTCTCTCCCCGGCTGGGTTTGCTGGCAGCACTGAATCTGTGTTCTCTCCTACAGGCAACTGCGATGTCTGTGGACTGTCTTGGGCAGCATGCAGTGCTTTCTGGGTAAGTGAGCTTGCAGAGTTTGTCTGCCATGATTTCTGGAAATGAATTGCAAATCAGGGGGTTTCTGGGAACTTGGAAACTATTCTTATATTTAAGGATTACGGTTGTAGGGTTTATTTCTAATATCCTGTTTACCTCAGTGCCACTTGTAGGGATTATTTGCAGTTTATTTTAATCTCTTATCTAATAGGTAAGCAATAAAACACCTTTGAAGTTTTAGCGACTGGTAGCTTGGACTTGAAATTGCAATTTTTTTTTTTGAGACGAAGTTTCTCTCTTGTCGCCCAGGCTGGAGTGCAATGGCATGATCTCAGCTCACCTCAACCTCTGCCTCTGAGGTTCAAGTGATTCTTCTGCCTCAGCCTCCCAAGTAGCTGGGATTACAGACATGCACCACCATGCCTGGCTAATTTTGTATTTTTAGTAGATTTGGGGTTTCTCCATGTTAGTCAGGCTGCTCTCAAATGCCCCACCTCAGGTGATCCGCCCGCCTTGGCCTCCCAAAGTGCTGGGATTATTGGCGTGAGCCACCACGCCTGGCGAAATTGCAGTTTTCAGTTTACTACAAGACTCAAGAATATTTGCAACTACATACCTGAAGGATGTAATCTGGGATAGTCAAGTAGGTAGTTCCTGGGATTGAAGGAATCTGAATTCCAGTTTGGTGGTGCCATTAATTATGAGCCCCTGGACATTTATTCAGTTTGGCCTAACCGGACTTTGGTTTTCTCATGAAGGAATTTTATTTCATCATGAAGGAATAGAATGACGTAGTTTCTGTATTGTCTTCTGGCTCAAAATTTTTAGGACTTGGCCAATAAGGGCCACGTCTGCTTTTGCTAATGAAAACCCTAACATTGTAATATTGGGATAAAGTGCGATAATTAAGCCGGGCATGGTGACTCATGCCTGTAGTCCCAGCTACTTGGGAAGCTGACACAGGAGGATCGCTTGAGCCAGGGACTTTTCAAGACCAGCCTGGTCCACATAGCAAGACTCCCTCTCAAAAAAATTGTTTTTAACAGTAATGGTCCCCCTTCCCTTTTGTGTTGCTCTCAATGATAGCCCTTACCCCTAGGAGCGACTGTGTTTTTATTAATGTAGTTGTTTATGAACCCATTTACAAATCAGTGAAGATACTTTCGTTTCTATTAGCTACATTACTTTTTTTGAAATTATGTTTTAATTTACCTTTTTAAAAAAAGCACACAACATGGTAAACATTTAAGAAGTTCAAAAGGATATACAGTGAAAATCAAATTTCCTTCCTACCTCTGACCTCCTCCCCAGAGACAATTATTATCATTTTTTTGTGTGTCATACTGGGTACACAGGCGAGGAAAGGTTGGTATCTCTTTTCTGCCACCGGCTCCCTGCTTACTTTTTTTTTTTCTTTTTGAGATGGAGTTTCACTCTTGTTGCCCAGGCTGGAGTGCAGTGGCATGGTCTTGGCTCACTACAACCTCTGCCTTCCGGTTTCAGGTGATTCTCCTGCCTCAGCCTCCTGAGTAGCTGGGATTATAGGTGATCGCCACCACCCCTGGCTAATTTTTGCATTTTTAGTAGAGATAGGGTTTCACCATGTTGACCAGGCCAGTCTTGAACTCTTGACTTAGTGATCTGCCTGCCTTGGTCTCCCAAAGTGCTGGGATTACAGGCATGAACCACCATGCCTGGCACACATACTTACTGTTTTTCAACATGATCTTGAAGCTCTTTATTTCATTTTCTATTTTTTTTTCTTTTTTTAAGAGATGGGGGTCTTGCTTTATTGCTGAGGCTGGTCTTGAACTGCTGGGCTCAAGCAGTCCTCTCACCTTGGCCTCATTTCATTTTCTCTTTCTCTCTCTCTTTCTTTCTCTGCTTCTTTCTTTTGAGACAGGGTCTCACTCTGTCGCCCGGGCTGGAGTGCAGTCACTGGTGTGATCTCGGCTCACTGCAGCCTCGACATCTCATATTCAAGTGATCCACCTGCCTCTGCCTTGGCCTCTCAGTCTTTTCTTTTTTAAATTTAATTTTATTTTAAGTTCCAGGATATCTGTGCAGGATGTGCAGGTTTGTTACATAGATAAATGTGTGCCATGGTAGTTTGCTGCATCTGTCAACCCATCACCTAAGTGTTAAGCCCTACATGCATTAGCTATTTATCCTCATGCTTTCCCTCCCTCTGGTCCCCCAACAAACCCCAGTGTGCATTGTTCCCCTCCCTGTGTCCATGCATACTTACTGTTTTAGCTGGGCATGGTGGTGCATGCCTGTAATCTCAGCTACTCAGGAGGCTGAGGCAGAAGAATTGCTTGAACCTGGGAGGTGGAGGTTTTGGTTTTCTGTCCTTGCGTTAGTTTGCTGAGGATAATGGCTTCCAGCTCCATCCATGTCCCTGCAAAGGATATGATCTTGTTCATTTTTATGGCTGCATACTACTCCATGATGTATATGTACCACATTTTCTTTATCCAGTCTACCATTGGTGGGCATTTGGGTTGATTCCATGTCTTTGCGATTGTGAATAGTGCTTCACCAAAGATATGCGTGCATGTATCTTTATATTAGAATGATTTAGATTCCTCTGGGTACGTACCCAGTGATGGGATTGCTGGGTCAAATGGTATTTCTGCCTCTAGGTCTTTCAGGAATCTCTTACCACTCCTATTCAATGTAGTATTGAAAGTTCTGGCCAGGGCAGTCAGGCAAGAGAAAGAAATAATTAATATTCAAACAGGAAGAGAGGAAAAAAAAAAGAAAAAAGAAAAAACAAATAGAGAGGAAGTCGAACTGTCCCTGTTTGCAGATGACATGATCCTATATCTAGAAAACTGCATTGTCTCAGGCCAAAAGCTTCTTAAGCTGGTAAGCAACTGTAGCACAATTTCAGGATATAAAATCGATGTGTAAAAATCACAAGCATTACATACACCAATAGTAGGTAAGGAGAGAGCCAAATTATGAATGAACTCACATTCACAATTGTTACAAAGAGAATAAAATACCTAGGAATATAGCTAACAAGGGAAGTGAAAGACCTCTTCAAGGAGAACTACAAACCACGGTACAAGGAAATCAGAGAGGACAGAAACAAATAGAAAAATTGTCCATGTTCACGGATAGGAAGAATCAGTATTGTGAAAATGGCCATACTGCCCAAAGTAGTTTATAGATCAATGCTCTTTCCATTAAACTTCCACTGACATTCTTCACAGAATTAGAAAAAATTATAAAATTCATATGAAACCAAAAAACAGCCTGTATAGCCAAGACAGTTCTAAACAAAAAGAACAAACCTGAAGGTATCACATTACCTGACTTTATCCTACAAGGCTACAGTAACCAAAACAGCATGGTACTGGTACAAAAACAGACACATCCACCAATGGAACAGAATAGAGATATCAGAAATAAGACCGCCCGTCTACAACTATCTGATTTTTAACAAACCTGACAAAAACAATGGGGAAAGGATTCCCTATTTAACAAGTGGTGGTGGGAGAACCGCCTAGCCATATGCAGAAAATGGAAACTGGACCCCTTCCTTACACTTTATAAAAAAATTAACTCAAAATGGATTAAAGACTTAAATGTAAAACCCAAAACCATAAAAACTGTAGAAAAAAATCTAGGCAGTACCATTCAGGACATAGGCATGGGCAAAGATTTTGTGACAGAAACACCAAAAGCAATTGCAACAAAAGTGAGAGTTGACAAATGGGATCTAATTAAACTAAAAAGCTTCTGTGCGGCAAATGGAACTATCATCACAGTGAACAGATAGCCTACAGAATGGGAGAAAATTCTTGCAACCTAGCCATCTGACAAAGGTCTAATATCCAGAATCTGCAAGAAACTTAACCCCATTAAAAAGTGGGCAAAGGACATGAAAAGGCACCTTTCAAAAGAAGACATTTCTGCAGCCAACAAATGTGTGAAAAAAAGCTCATCATTACTGATCATAGAGAAATGCAAATCAAAACCACAATGAGACACCATCTCTCGCTCATCAAAGTGGCAATTATTAAAAAGTCAAGGAACAGCAGATGCTGGTGAGGCTGTGGAGAAATAGGAATGCTTTCACACTGTTGGAGGGAATGTAAACTAGTTCAACCATTGTGAAAGACAGTGTGGTGATTCTGGAAAGACCTAGAACTTTCCTTTTCTTGTGTGTGTGTGTGTGTGTGTGTGTATATATATATATATATATATATATTTTTTTTTTTTTTTGGAGACAAGGTTTCACTCTGTTGCCTAGGCAGGAATGCAGATCACGGCTCACTGCAGTCTTGACTTCTAGGGCTCAAATGATCCCTCCGCCTCAGCCTCCTGAGATGCTGGGACTGCTGGCATGTACCACCACGCCTGCCTGGCTAATTTTTTCTTTTCTTCTTCTTCTTCTTCTTTTTTTTTTTTTTTTTGTAGAGACAGGGTCTCCCTATGTTGCCCAGGCAGGTCTTGAACTCCTGGGCTCAAGTGATCCTCCTTCCTTGGCCTCCCAAAGTGCTGGGATTATAGATGTGAGCCACTGCACCTGGCCTTTTCTTATACTGAATTTTACAATATATGTAGTAAGTTGTTTAAAGTGTGGTAAACTTAAATAAATAGCTAAAATTTACCAATATATATACCCATGTAATTACCATTCTGATTAAGATACATAAATTTTTTTTAGCACCTTGGCAGGCCCTTCAAACCTGGAAATGTGTATCTTAGTTTAGAGAAATTTTTTCTGTATTGTATCTTTGATCATTTTCTCCCTTTTATTCCCCCCGCTTTTTTTTTTGAAACGAGGTCTCACGATATTGCCCAGGCAGGTCTCGAACTCCTGGGCTCAAGCTATCCTCCTGCCTCTGCCTCCCTAAGATTTGGGATTATAGGCGTGAGCCACAGCGCCCAGCTTTTTTTTTTTTTTTTTTTTTTGAGACAGAGTCTTGCTCTGTCACCAAGGCTAGAGTGCAGTAACGAAAACTCAGCTCACTGCAACCACCTCTGCCTCCTAGGTTCAAGTGATTCTTGTGCTTCAGCCTCCCAAGTAGCTGGGATTACAGGTGAGCGCCACCACACCCAGCTAATTTTTGTAGTTTCAGTAGACACAGGATTTTGCCATGTTGGCTAGGCTGGTCTTAAACTCCAGACCTCGGGTGATCTGCCCACCTCAGCCTCCCAAAGTGCTGGGATTACAGGTGTATACCACCATGCCTGGCCTCATTTTTTTCTTCTCTTTCTTTCTTTTTGGAATTCCTATTAGTAGTCAATGTTGGGTATCCTATATGACTTTTCTTCTGGCCTTTTTGTCTGTTTTGCATTCTGGGAGTTTTAAATTTAGCTTCTAACACTACTATCAGATTTTTTTTTTTTTCTTTTTGAGATGGAGTTTCGCTCTTCTTACCCAGGCTGGAGTGCAATGGCACGATCTGGGCTCACCACAACCTCCGCCTCCTGGGTTCAAGCAATTCTCCTGCCTCAGCCTCCTGAGTAGCTGGGACTATAGGTGTGCGCCACCATGCCCAGATAATTTTTGGAATTTTTAGTAGAGATGGGGTTTTACCTTGTTGACCAGGATGGTCTCAATCTCTTGACCTCGTGATCCACCCGCCTCAGCCTCCCAAAGTGCTGGGATTATAGGTGTGAGCCACCGCGCCTGGCCACTGCTATCAGATTTTTAAAGTTCAAATATTATTTTAATTTTCAAAAAATTTCAACTATTATTTTAATGTTTATTATTATTTATATTGTCTCTTAACTCTTGGAGAATATTGATTCCAAGATTTTTTTCTCTTCTTGGAGATGGAGTCTGGCTCTGTTGCCCAGGCTGGAGTGAAGTGGCATGATCTTGGCTCACTGTAGCCTGTGCCTCTCGGGTTCAAGCGATTCTCCAGCCTCAGCCTCCCGAGTAGCTGGGATTATAGGCGTGCGCCATCATGCCTGGCTGATTTTTGTATTTTTAGTAGAGACAGGGTTTCAGCATGTTGGCCAGGCTGGTCTAGAACTCCTGGCCTCAAGTGATCCACCCACCTCGGCCTCCCAAAGTGCTGGGATTACAGGTGTGGGCTACTGCGCCTGGCCTCTCTCCTGTGTTTATCTCTGTTTCCTTTGCATTCCCTCTCTTCTTCCTTTTTCCTTTTTCTTTTTATTACTGTTATTTTGGAGGGCAGTGGGGAGGCAAGAGAGGAGTTTTTTCTTTCTTTTTCTTTTTCTGTTTCGTCACCCAGGCTGGAGCTCAGTGGTGTAATCATGGCTCACTGCAGCCTTGAACTACTGGGCAAGCAATCCTCCTGCCTCAGCCTCCTCAGTAGCTGAGACTACAGGCACATGTGAGCACACCTGGCTAATTTTATTATAAATTTTTTTGTACAGATAGGGTCTTGCCATGTTGGCCAGGCTGGTCTTGAACTCCAGGCCTCAAGCGATCCTTCTGCCTTGGCTTGCAGCACTGAGAGTTTAAGTGTGAGCTGCTTCGTCCAACCATAAAGCCTTGTTTTATTTTGGTTGTGTTAGTCTCTGTCTTTCAGGTTTCTTCCGGTCACTGAGGTCTTTGACTGCTAACATTAAAGAGCGACTGGAATCTCTTTAAGTGGGTAGATGGTGGATCAGTTGGGAGCCAGGCCCTGTTCGTGAATGTCCAAATGTGATTATCTCCAGGGTTTTGTTGTTTGCTTGCTTCTATTTATTCTTGGGCTGGTCATTTTCTCCTGAGAAGTCTCTATTGGAAGAGTAAAAGGCAGAGCTGTGAGTGTCCCCTAGAGGAAGATTTGAGTACAGCACTTTGCACTTCCTAGGTGTGGGGCTGCTCTAGGGGAGAAGAGCACCCACGCTCCATGGAGGCAGCCACCTGGCTGGACGGGTTGCGTGTGACCCTCTCCTTAGTGCTCCTTCACACACAGCTCTCCTAGCTTTGTTTTGCCTGTTGTCTTCCAGCCCTACCCTTTGCTCTTGTCTTGAGACTACAGCCTCCAGTTGTTGGGGGAGCAGCTTGCTTCACACTCACTTCTCTCTCCAAGAACTTCGGCTTTATTTACCTTTTTTTTTTTTTGAGATGGAGTCTCAGTCTATCACCCAGGCTGGAGTGCAGTGGTGCCATCTTGGCTCAGTGCAACCTCTGCCTCCCAGGTTCAAACAATTCTCATGCCCCAGCCTCCTGAGTAGCTGGAATTACAGCTGCCTGCCACTATGCCTAGCTAATTTTTTAGTATTTTTAGTAGAGACAGGGTTTTACCATGTTGGCCAGGCTGGTCTCCAACTTCTGACCTCAGGTGATCCGCCCACCTCGGCCTCCCAAAGTGCTGAGAATACAGTCGTGAGCCACCGCACCAGCCTACTTAGCTTTCTTTAGCTCAATTACATTTGTCCCTCTGCTTTTCATTTCCTGTCTCATTTTCTTTGTCTTTGGAGGTTTTTTTTGTCTTTCTTTACTCTTATTGTAGTGGAGCGTTGGGGAAAATGAAGATAAACACCTATGTTCTATCAGGCGTGTTCACCCTGAAGTGCCCACTTTCTGCTGTTGTACATTTGCTCTGTAAGGTGTCTGCACCCCCATATTGATACACACCTCATATGTATAGCTACTAGCCTTGTACTATTGTTCTTCTGATGGGACGATGCCAGCCAGCCATCACAGGATCAGGCAATTCCTTTGGAGGAGGCCAGAGAGTCTAAGTGATCTTTGTTCTGCGCTTTTTTTTTTTATTTATAAGACGGAATCTCGCTCCGTCGCCCAGGTTGGAATATAGTTGTGCGATCTCGCCTCACTGCAACCTCTGCCTCCCGGGTTCAAGTGATTCTCCTGCCTCAGCCTCTGAGTAGCTCTTCTGAACAGGAATCCTCTGCTGCATTTTGGCTTCACGTATGCACAAGATGTCCTTCTCCTTGCAGTTGGTGATATCTGGCGCGTGGTAGTATTGCCGGTGGTAATAGTAGTACCTCTTTTTTGCGTGCTGCTGCTCTATAACTCTGCAAAGACAAAACCACAGACTCAAAAGCCCCACTGGGTTGGACAGGCTTTCAGTTTTGTTATTTCTCGTAAACCCCTTGGAGGGGAGGGAGGAGAACTTCCTGAACGTCCCAGCGTTTAGAAAACAGGGAATTCATCTCTCTAAGAAGAGATGTGACGGGCCAGGCAGTCCTGTGAAGGCCTAGGGACTACAGGCATGTGCTACCATGCCTGGCTAATTTTTGTCTTTTTAGTAGAGACAGGGTTTCACCATATTGGCCACACTGGTCTTGAACTCCTGACCTCATGTTCCGCCCGCCTCGGCCTCCCAAAGTGCTGGCATTACAGGTGTGGGCCACCGTGCCCAGCCTTGTTCTGAACTTTCTTAGAAGTCCTGGAAGTTCTGTGAAATTGTGTTTTCCCCTGGCTTTTCTTCTTCTAATCCATCTCTTCTCAGAGTTTCTGCTACCACATAGAGTTTGTATGCCATTTCCTGGCTCTTCTGAGCAGGGATGATTAATCTTTTCCTTCATTTTGGAGCCTGCCTGTTATTGATCTCCACGGGCTTTGAGTGGTCTCTAGCAAAGAATCAAAACCTGATGGCTGCAGCGATGTCGATTCACACACCAAGGGTATTTTACTTAAAAAGAAAATAGGTGAATGCAGGACATCCCTGTTTTCAGATCATTCATATTGGTTGGCACCTTGAACGTTACTGGCACTTAATGTGTTTTCATTATTTTTCCTTTTTGTTGTTATTGTTAGTTCCCTTCCTAATAGATGTAGTTTAGTTGTCTTGACAAGGGAGTAGTCAACTTTCAGGAGAATTTTGAGATTTTCTACTTCTACAGGATTTTGGCTTAGTAATAAGTTATATGTTAGCTGCGTGCAGTGGCTCACACCTGTAGTCTCAGCCCTTTGGGAGGCCGAGGTGGGCAGATCACCTGAGGTTGGGAGTTCAAGACCAGCCTGACCAACATGGAAAAACCCTATCTCTACTAAAAATACAAAATTAGCGGGCGTGGCGGCACATACCTGTAATCCAAGCTCAGCTACTTGGGAGGCTGAGAGGGAAGAATTGCTTGAACCCGAAAGGAGGAGGTTACGATGAGCCGAGATTGCACCATTGCATTCCAGCCTGGGCAGTAAGAGTAAATCTCTGTCTCAAAAGAAAAAAGTTATATGTTTAATTTAACTCACATTTGTTGAGTGCAGAGCGCTGTGCCTAGTAATGTGAAGCATACAAAGATATTCAAGATGGCTGGGTGCAGTGGCTCACGCCTGTAATCCCAGGATTTTGGGAAGCCGAGGTGGGTGGGTCACCTGAGGTCAGGAGTTCAAGATCAGCCTGGCCAACATGGAGAAACTCTGTCTCTACGAAAAATACAAAAATTAACCAGGCATGGTGGTGGGTGCCTGTGATCTCAGCTTCTCGATTGGAACTCGGGAAGTAGAGGTTGCAGTGAGCCGAGATCATACCACTGCACTCCAGCCTGGGTGACAGAACGAGACTGTCTCAAAAAAAAAAAAAAAGATATTGAAGACATAGCTCATACTCTGAATGCTTAGCTGACTCAGGACAAGAGGCTTAACATTAGTAGTCCTGCTACAGAGATAAATTCCGTGGTCAAAATGTAGGCCATGCAATTGGAGTAGTGTGGAATTGATTAATTTAGTAATTAACCATAGCGGCAGTGGGGGGTGGGGGTGTTGGGAAAGGCTGGGAGAAGGGCAGGGTAGAGCTGAATCCAGGGGAGGACCAAACTCTTATGGATGGATGTGGTACAGAAGGCCATCTCTGGAGGTGGGACTCTCACAGGGACACTTCTTCCCTTTGACAGCCACCTTGAGTTACTGTTGTCACTTCTTTGCCTTTCAGAGTAAATAAATGCCATGTGTGTTTGGGTTTTTTGGAGCACTGCTTGCAAATTGTAAGCAATTCCAATTGTGCTTTTCTATCTTAATGCCAATGATGTCGTGTTTTTATACTATTATAATGTTGATATTGGTCTCTAGTCGCAGATTCTTATACATCGTCAATCTAGATGCTCCTTTCGAAGGTCACCGAAAGATCTCTCGCCAGAGCAAATGGGACATTGGAGCTGTGCAGTGGAATCCTCATGACAGCTTTGCACACTATTTTGCAGCTTCGGTGAGCATATTTAAGGAATCCAGGAGATTGCTGTTAATTGTGTCATCTGGGGCTGGCGGATCTATGTCCTGTGTAGAGAAGAGAATACAATCCTCGTTGCTCAGTTGAAAAAGAGGTTTGGGGTTTTGAAAGAAAGACAGAGGCAAGTTACTGATTAAATATACATGGGAATGCTCGCTGGTCCCATCGGTGTCAGGCCTTGTGTTTCTAGGGACTGAATCCAGATTTTGAAAGGGAAGCAGGCAGATGCATCCATTACTGTGAGTGGTGAGAACCTGTTTCGTCAGCCGCAGTGTAACTAGCCAGTAGACAAATGGCAGATGACTCTGAAAGACATTCTAAGGAGGGTAACTGGGAAGCTGGTATGGAGTTGACCTTCATTGCTTTCAGAGGGATCAGAAGACTCCCCTACCCTTCCATTCAAAGGAAGCGATTCTTCTTTGATTGAGAATGATTAGATTTCATTAACCTCATCAGATTTTATGTGCCTGTTATATGTAATTTTTTTCCCCAGGGAAAACATGTAAGTTTTATTAGGTTTTCTAATAAAACCTAATAAAAGGGATTCATGACTCAAAAAGATTCTGGGCTAGAACCTCTCTGGCATCTTTCTCCAGATTCTGTGTCATATTCTATTCTTCTAGAATAATGAGAGATCTAAACTTTTTGCTCTTTTTACATTGGGCTGGCAGGAAAGTATTTAAAAGAATCCTTCTGATTCACCAGGGGCGGGACCACTGTACAGCCTGTCTGAGTCTGTTCTTGTCAGGAAAGGCAGTCTGCAGAAGGAAAGGATCTGAGCAAAGAAAGAACAACTTTGTCAGCTTGAGAAGGAACAGAAAGCCGCCCTTCCCAGCCATTTCCAAAATAGGATCTGACTTGAACTGTGGATGTCCAAGTTTGCGCTGATTTTCAGGGCTATTCTGAAAGAGAAAGGGAGAGTGAGTCTTCCTGCCTTTCCACTCTCAGCCTGTTTCCTGGGTGATAGAGGGAGCTCTTTTGGTTGGTTTATCCCTCTGGATCCTTATTCCCCTCTCACCCTCAGCCCCTGATCGTCTGGTCTAGGGTTTTTTAACCTTAGCACTATTGGCTTATTAGGTCATTCCTTGTCATGGGGCTGTCCAGTGCATTGGAGGAAATTCAGTAGCATCCCAGGCCCCTACCTACTGGAGCTCAGTAGTATCCTTCCCTCCCCTTATCTCCAGACTCTGTCAGATGTCCTCTGCGAAGCAGTCACCTCTGATTGGGAAACACTGGTTTAGGCTGATGCCTCAGTAGTTGTACTCAGTGGATTAACACTGCATTTGTTCGGGAGTGCTGACAAAGACAGCCTTTTTCATTTATTTGTTCTTTCACAATTAATCATTTTAAAATGAACAAGTCAGTATCCTTCGCTGCATTCACACTGTTGTATAACCATCACCTCTCTCCAGTTCTCAAACATTGTTGTTCCTCCAGGGTAAAACTCCTTACTCATTAAGCAGTTTCTCCCCATTCCTCCCTCCCTTGCGACCCCTGGCAACCACCAGTCTGTGCTCTCTCTCTCAATGGATTGATCTATTCTGGATCTTTCATTGAAATGAAATCATATAATAAGTGACCTTTTATGTCTGACTTATTTTATTTATTTATTTTGAGACAGAATTTTGCTTTTATCCTCAAGCCTTAGTGCAATGGCGTGATCTTGGCTCACTGCAGTTACCACCTCCTAGGTTCAAGTGATTCTCCTGCCTCAGCCTGCTATGTAGCTGGGCTTATAGGCACCCGCCACCATGTACAGCTAATTTTTTTGTATTTTTAGTAGAGATGGGGTTTCACTATGTTGACCAGGCTGGTCTCAAATGCCTAACCTCAGGTGATCTGCCCGCCTTGGCCTCCCAAAATGCTGGGATTACAGGCGTGAGCCACCGCGCCTAGCCCCTGACTTCTTTTACTCAGCATAATGTTTTAAGGTTTATCCATGTTGCAGCAGGTATCAGAACTTTTTTCCTTTTTATGAGTGAATAATATTCCATTGTATAATTGTTTATCCATCCATCAGAGGACATTTGGGTGGCTATTGAATAGAGGTGGTATGAACATATGCATGGATGTACTTGTTTTCACTTCTTTTGGGTGTACACCTAGGAGTGGAATTGCAGGGTCATATGGTAATTCTGGGTTTAACTTTTGGAGGGAAACACCAAACTATTTTCCAAAGTGGCTAAACGTTTTATACTCCCATCAGCAATGCACAGTTCCAATTTTTCCACAACCTCTCCAAAATTTGTTATTTTTTATATTTTTTAAAAAAATAGCCATCCTAATGGGTGTGAAGTGGTATTTTATTATGGTTTTAATTTACATTTCTCCAGTGACTAAGGATGTTGAGTATCTTATTGGCCACGTATATGTAATTTTTTGGGGGAAATGTCTATTCAAGGCCTCTGACCTTTTTTGAATTGGGTTGTTTGCATTTTTACTGTTGAGTTGTAGGAGTTCTTTATATATTCTGGATATTAGACCTTTATCAGATGTGTTATTTGCAAATGTTTTCTCCCCTTCTATTGGTTGTCTTTTTGCATTCTTGATAGTGTTCTTAGATACACAAAAGCTTTAATTTTGATGAAGTTTAATTTACCTATTTTTTCTTTTGTTCTTGGTTGGAAGGCAAATTTTTTTTTTTTTTTGAGATGGAATCTCGCTCTGTTGCCCAGGATGGAGTGCAGTGGTGCCATCGGTTCATTGCAGCCTCCGCCTCCCAGATTCAAGGACTTCTCAGGCCTCAGCCTCCCAAGTAGCTGGGACTACAGATGTGTGCCACCATGCCCAGCTAATTTTTAGTAGAGATGGGGTTTCATCATGTTGGCCAGGCTGGTCTTGAGCTCCTGACCTCAAGTGATCCACCTGCCTCAGCTTCCCAGAGTGCTGGGATTACAGGCATGAGCCACTGCGCCTGGCCAGAAGGCAACCTTTTGAGAAATCTTTAGTTAGGCAAATCTGAGGTCAAGTCCTAGTTTTTTTTTTTTTTTTTTTTTTGAGACAGAGTTTCACTCTTGTTGCCCAGGTTGGAGTGCAATGGCATGATCTTGGCTCACCGTAACCTCTGCCTCCTGTGTTCAAGTGATTCTCCCAAGTAGCTGGGATTAAAGGCATGTGCCACCATGCCCGGCTAATTTTGTATTTTTAGTAGAGATGGAGTTTCTCCATGTTAATCAGGCTGGTCTCGAACTCCTGACCTCGTGATCTGCCCGCCTCAGCCTCCCAAAGTGCTGGGATTACAAGCGTGAGCCACCGCGCCCGGTCAGGTCAAGTCCTACTTCTAACATTCAGTCTTTTATCTTCTGAGCCTTGCTTGCCTCATCTATAACGTGGGTGATGATACCCACTGTGTGTGTGCTGGGAGAGGTCAGAGGCCAAATTCATTAAGGTGGACTGGCACTAGCAGACCCTCCAGAAACGGCAGGGAATATTATTAGAAGATGAGGGAAGTTTTCTTTTCATTCCTGTTCTCATTGGAAGCTATTTTGAATCCTAACCTTTTCACAAGAATCTTACCTTTTCAATATGGAAACTGGTATTTCAGGATAAAAATCTCAGCATTGTATACATCTGTCTGTCTCTGAGCTAAAATGAAAATCGGTCTATTATGTGTATATCAGTTCAGAAATTATTAAGTGACCTGCTATTGTTCTCAGTCTCTTGGTAATCTTTATCACTTTCAGTGTGTTTCATAAACTCATGATATGTAGGGAGCCTTTGCTGTTTGGTTGTGTTAAATGTGAAATGTGCTTTGATGGAAGTTACTTTTCCATTGTAGCTGTGGTTTCTTATGGTTCATTTTCCCCATCTCTTTCTGCTTAACCCATTAAGAAATTAAATATAGACAGATTTCAAGGAGCGTTAAATAATTTTCTCTTCTAGGACACCCTTTTGATGGTCTTTCTTCTTTCTTTTCTTTTCTCTCTCTCTTTCTTCCTCCCTCCTCTCTCTCTTTTCTTTCTTTTCCTCCCTTCCCCTTCCTCTCCTTCCTCTTTCTTTCTTTCTTTCCTTTTCTTTGCCTCCCTCCCTGCCTGCCTGACTGCCTCCCTCCCTCCCTTCCTTCCTTCTTTCTCTTGCTGTGTCACCCAGGCTGGAGTGCAGTGGCACAATCATGCCTTACTGCACCCTCAACCTCCCAGGCTCAAGTGATCTTCCCACCTCAGCCTCCCAAGTAGCTGGGACCACAGGCATGTGCCAACACGCTTGGCTATTTTTTATTTTTATTTTTGTAGAGACTTCATTTGGCTGTGTTGCTCAGGCTGGTCTTGAACTCCTGGGCTCAAGCAGCCCTCCTGCCTTGGCCTTTCAAAGTGCTGGGATTACAGGGATTACAGACTTGAGCCACCACACCCAGCCTCTTTCTTCTCTCTTGTGCACCTATGGTTGTTGGTGGGTTTTTTTTGTTTTTTTTTTTGACAGAGTATTGTTCTTTCACCCAGGCTGGAGTGCAGTGGTGCGATCTCGGCTCATTGCAACCTACACCTCCTGGGTTCAAGCAGTTCTCCTGCCTCAGCTTCCTGAGTAGCTGGAATTATAGATGTGCAACAACACGCCCAGCTAAGTTTCATATTTTCAGTAGAGACGGGGTTTCACCATGTTGGTCAGGCTGTTCTGGAACTCCTGACCTCATGATCCTCCGACTTCAGCCTCCCAAAGCATTGGGATTACTGGCGTGAACTGCCATGCCCAGCTGAACCTATGTTTTAAGAGTCATAGGACCCAGGTATAATGGCGCAGTCCTGTTACCTTAGCTATGCTAGACGGTAAGGCAGGGGTATTGCTTGAGGCCAGGAGTTCTAGAAAAGCCTGGGCAATATAGACCCCATCGCAAGAAAAAGAGAAAACAAACAAACAAACAAAACCTGTGGTAGGTGGACTCTGGGCATTTGATCGGGGAAGGGTGAGATGGAGACATCCAGTATGCCAGCAGCTGGGGAAGACGAGTGTGTGACCTTCAGAGGGACGGGGTTCCTCTGGTGGCTGGGACATTTTCCTGGCCCTTGAAGCTTGTGTGCAGAAGTGATTCTGCACCTTCAGTTCAGCTGTGACTGTTCAAGACGCGTCTCTTAAGATAGTCCTGCCTTTCCATTTTGAGATTCACAGACCTACATACTGAGCTGAAGTTAGCTCCAGCTAATGTTAATTGTGCTTATTTCTGATGGCTTTTTAAAAGAGTTCAGCCTGCAGGATCTCTGCCATGCGTGAGATCCCTGGCTTCCTCTTTTCTGCCTTATGCTGACCGGGGCAAGAGCAGCTATCCCAGCGTGCATGCCTGTGGCTTTCTTCCCTTCCTTTCAGAGTAACCAACGGGTGGACCTTTACAAGTGGAAAGACGGCAGTGGGGAAGTTGGCACAACCTTACAAGGCCACACTCGTGTCATCAGGTAGGCACCAGCCCTCCGCAGCTCCTTGGCTGGCTTGCTTTGTCACAGTCCCCTGGGGAGAGAAACGATGATGTGGTCCTCCTTGCCTGGCCTGACCCTCTGTGTTGCATAGGCCCCGGGTGGTCAGTGGGTTATTTGCATTCACTGGGATGATGGTGAAGATCACAGTGAAGAACAGCCGGCATTTAGGAAGCTCCATCATGTAGCTGTTGACCCCCATCCCAGACGACATCCTGGATGGATATAGCTCAGTTCAGAGTAAAGGATTAGAGCTGATTTTTTGGGAGCGGGGGATGGAGTCTCGCTCTGTTGCCCAAGCTGGAGTGTAGTGGCACGATCTTGGCTCACTGCAACCACTACTTCCCGGGTTCAAGTGATTCTCCTGCCTCAGCCTTCTGAGTAGCTGGGATTGCAGGCACATGCCACCATACCTGGCTAATTTTAATGTATTTTTTAGTAGAGACAGGGTTTCACCACATTGACCAGGCTGGTCTCGAACTCCTGACCTGAAGTGACCCACCTACCTCGGCCTCCCTAAGTACTGGGATTACAGGCATGAGCCGCTGCGCCTGGCTTAGAGCTGATTTTTCTCACAGGAAGGGAGGAGTTTATGCAGCAGAATCCCCCAGTTAGTGATCAGTGGTGCCTGGGAGGATGTGGAGATGTCAGGGAGTGGCCCTTGGCTCTTTCTCCAGCAGCAGTAGGTTCCCGCACAGAGCTCCTGCATCACCCAGGGGCACAGCTGCCTCCCAGTTGAGGACTTCCAATTGGTTTTGAGTGTTCCTTGATCCACTCTTTCCCTGGGTCACTGTTTCTGGGCTAAGCTGACCTGGAAGTGCTGGGAAAGGTGGGATGTCTGGGTGGGGTGGAATGTTCTGTGGAGTCGCTGCCTGTCTAGGAAGGAGAGCAGGGGGTAGGGGATGCCACAGGCTTCTGGCCCTCTCTGGGTGCTGCCTGGCAGTGTGGTGCTTTGCCACTGCTTTGCCACATCCTTTTTTTAAGGATGTTAGCTTTACCCAAGGTGCCTGTGGTGGAATTTGATTTAGAAAATGGTAACTCAAAGATTACTATGTGTATTTTTCCTTTGTTTTGTCTATTTAGAGAGAGAAAGGTTTTGTTTTGTTTTTTTTTTTGAGATGGAGTTTCACTCTTGTGGCCCAGGTTGGAGTGCAATGGCACAGTCTCTGCTCACTGCAACATCTGCCTCCCAAGTTCAAGCTATTCTCCTGCTTCAGCCTCCCGAGTAGCTGGGACTACAGGTGCCCATCACCACACCTGGCTAATTTTTGCTTTATTAGTAGAGGCCGGCTTTTATCGTGTTGGCCAGGCTGATCTTGAACTCCTGACCTCAAGTGATATGACTGCTTTGGCCTCCGAAGTGCTGGGATTACAGTCATGAGCCACTGCACTCAGCCCAGAGAGAGAAAGTTTTAAGTTGAAGCACTCCATTTCTTTTCTGGAAGCAGGTGTTAATGTATCTATACATTATCGCAACTATACAGTATCGCAACTATAGGGCGAAGGACCCGACAGTTACCTTCCAAAGGAACTTTGGAGACTCCCAGCCTCAACCACATTAAGAAGTCCATCAACAGTGGCATTCTGAAGCCCCTGGAGACTCGATGTGCTAGTGCTTTGGACCTGGACTCTGAATTTTTTTTTCTTTTCTTTGTTCTGTTTGTTATTTGTGTCCCAGCGACTTGGACTGGGCAGTGTTTGAGCCAGATCTCCTGGTTACCAGCTCTGTGGACACCTACATCTACATTTGGGATATCAAGTAAGAACAGTTAGGAGGTGTAACCACTTGGTTGGGGGTGATTTGGGACCTTTGCTTTAGCGATCAAATGTCTTACTTGGTTTCCCCTTGATACAGACCTTGAGCCAAGGATTTGAGTGCAAATATATTATTTGGGAGTGAAAGACACGGTTGTAGGGGGATGGAGATGAGAGCTAAGACCTCTCTAGGCAAGACCTTAGGGAGAATTCTTCCCTAGTTAGACTCCTCCCTCCCTCCCCCTTCCCCCTCCCCTCTCCTTCTTTTTCACCTTCCCCTTTCCCTCCTGTTTTTCTTTCCTTCCTCTCTCTCTTTCCTTTCTTCTTTCTTTACTTTCTTTTTTTGAGACAGGGTCTTACTCTGTCACCCAGGCTGGAGTGCAGTGGTGTCATCTCAGCTCAGTACAGCCTTGAACCCCTGGGCTCAAGCGATCGTCTCACCTCAGCCTCTTGAGTAGCTGGGACCACAGGTGCTTGCCACCATGCCCAGCTAATTTTTTTTTTTTAAGATGTAGTCTCACTCTGTCACTCAGGCTGGAGTGCAGTGGCATGATCTCGGCTCACTGCAACCTCCACCTCCTGGGTTCAAGTGATTATCCTACCTCAGCCTCCCGAGTAGCTGGGACTACAGGTACGCACCACTATGCCCAGCTAATTTTTGTATTTTTTAGTAGAATCGGGGTTTCACCATATTGAACAGGCTGGTCTTGAATTCCTGACCTTGTGATCTGCCCACCTCGGCCTCCAAAGTGCTGGGATTATAAGCATGAGCCACTGTACCCAGCCTAATTATTATTTTTTAATTTTTTCTGTAGAGACAGAGTTTTGCTATGCCGTCAGGCTTATCTCAAACTCTTGGCCTTAAGCAGTCTTTCCACCTCGGTCTCCCAAAGTGTTGGGATTATAGGTGTGAACCATTGTACGTGGCCTGTAATTTGTTTTCTTTCTTCCTTTCCCTTTCCTTTCCCTCTTGTCATCTTGGCTGGAGTGCAATGGCACAATCTCAGCTCGCTGCACCCTCCACCTCCCGGGTTCAAACAATTCTCCTGCCTCAGCCTCCCAAGTAGCTGGAATTACAGGCATGCACCACCACACCTGGCTAATTTTTGTATTTTTTTTTTAGTAGAGACGTGGTTTCTCTACGTTGGCCGGGCTGGTCTCGAACTCCTGACCTCAGGTGATCTACCTGACTTGGCCTCCAAAAGTGCCTCCTAAAGTGTTGAGAATACAGGCGTGAACCACTGCACCTGGCCTTGTTTTCTTTGGATAAAACTCTGCGATTTGAAATTAAGACACGGCCTCATTGAAGTGGCTGAGGAAGTTGATCTACCTTGAGGGAAGCAGGTCTCTCATTACACCTCTTTTTAAGGCCCTCACAGCAGATCTCCCAACTCCATCCCACTGAAAGGAAAGCAAAGAAATGCACGCAAAGGGTGAAGAACGCCAGGTGGCTGGTGGTATGTATCGGGCATTTGACTTTTTATTTTTATATTTCAGAGACACAAGGAAACCCACCGTTGCACTGTCTGCTGTTGGTGAGTGTATGCTTCTCCTGCCTCACCCTGGCGCCCTGATGTGTCTTCATTTTATTCCTTCCAGTTCTTTCCCGTTCCTTCCTATTCTTTGCCGTCTCTCTCTCTGACCACCTATGCCCAGACTGTGCCATGGCTGAGTGGACTTGTAAGTCCCATGTTGTTGGAAGGGGCTTACTTTAGGCTGATCGCAAAAGCCACAGTTAGGACTGTTGGGTGTGGAGGAGGACCTCATTTCAGAGTCCAAGGACAAGAGGTAAGTTGATTAGATTGTAACCTTTTCATAGTGGAAAATTTCAAACTTTCTGTAAAAATAGGAAGAAGAAAATGAACTGCCTGTGTTCATCATCGGCTTCCACACTTGTCATCGTACAGCCAGTTTTACTTTATCTTTTTCTCCACCCACCGTTTCACCTCCACCTTCATCCTCCTTGTGATGTTTTTTCTTTTTTGAGACAGAGTCTCGCTCTTGTTTCCCAGGCTGGAGTGCAGTGGTGCAATCTCGGCTCACTGCAGCTGCCACTTCCCAGGTTCAAGCAATTCTCCTGCCTCACCCTCCCAAGTAGCTGGGATTACAGGCGCCCACCACCATGCCTGGATGATTTTTGTATTTTTAGTAGAGACAGGTTTCACCATGTTGACCAGGCTGGTCTGGAACTCCTGACCTCTAGTGATCTTCCTGCCTCGGCCTCCCAAAATGCTGGGATTACAGGCGTGAGCCAACATGCGTGGCCCCCTTGTGATTATTTTAAAGCTAGGTGTCATATCATTTCTTCAAGTATTTTAGTATTTTTTTTTTTACAAAAGAAGACTCCCTGATAAAAAAAGTAACCACAATAGCATACTTAAAAATACCTAACATACCTAAAAATATTAACAGTAAATCTTCAATATCGTCAAGTATCTAAGCAGTACACAGATTTCTCCAATCTTCTCTCTCTCTCTCTTTTTAGTTACAAATTGTTTGAACAGTGGTTTGAATAAGAATCCAAACAAAGTCCATACTTGCAAGTGGTTGATATATTTCTCATCTTTTTAAGTTTTTCTCCTTCTCCTTTTTGGATTTGTGTTCTTTTCCTGAAGTTTATTAAAGCAATGGTTTATCCTGTGATTTCTCCCCAATTAGATTATGCTGATTGTATCTGCATGGTGTTGTTTAACATGGATGAACCAAGTCCTTGATGTTACTTTCTGATCTACCTGTTCTCATTGCTTAGTTGGAACTGACCATTTCTGGAATTCTCAGCTGGGGCTACTAGGGAATATTCCCACCACTTCCTGAGAGTAGAATGTGGAATAAAACTGGTATAACTTGGCTGGGTGCAGTGGCTCACGCCTGTAATCCCAGCACTTTAGGAGGCTGAGGTGGGTGGATCACGAGGTCAGGAGTTCAAGACCAGCCTGGCCAAGATGGTGAAACCCTGTCTCTACTAAAAATACAAAAATTAGCCAGGCGTGATGAAGGGCGCCTGTAATCCTGGCTAATAGGGAGGCTAAGGCAGGAGAATTGCTTGCACTTGGGAGGTGGAGGTTGCAGTGAGCTGAGATCGTGCCATTGCACTCCAGCCTGGGTGACAGAGAGAGACTCCGTCTCAAAAAAAAAAAATACAAACTGGTATAACTTATTCACAGGGATAAAGCTGAATTGTCAGTATTTTGGCATCCTTTTTAAAAGCACGTATTATCTGTGTGTTCAATCCTGTCCCTTTGTATCTCCTTGGTGCATTGGAACACACATTTGGTGTTTGCTCTGAAATGGTTACTGTACATGGTTCTTTTTCCCTCTGTATCCCCATGTCTTTTTATTTAAAGGCCTTTAGCATCATGATTGTATTAAGCAGCTGGATGAATGATTTGTGAAGTTAGAAACCACTTCTTTCTTTTTTTTTCTTTGAGACAGATCCTCAGTGGCAGAATCTCAGTTCACTGCAACCTCCACCTCCCAGGTTCAAGCGATTCTCCCACCTCAGCCTCTTGAGTAGCTGGGATTACAGGCACCACCACGCCCAGCTATTTTTTGTATTTTTAGTAGAGACAGGGTTTCTCCATGTTGGCCAGGCTGGTCTTGAACTCCTGACCTCAAGTGATCCACCCACCTTGGCCTCCCAAATTGCTGGGATTACAGACGTGAGCCACTGCACCTGGCTGAAACTGGTTCTTTTTTTAGCTTACTTGTTCTCATTGTGGTTTTTTTCTGTTATAGATCTTTGTGACAAATGGAAGTGGGAGACTTCTTTCCTTTGTATTCAGTGTGGTTTCTCAGTGGTGGCAGAGCTACCCTGGGGGAAAAGAGGCAAGTGAGAGGCTTGTGGACCTTGATAAGCTGCTGGATCTGACATTCCTCGAGCGGTGCAGCCTTGGGTACTGCCTGCTTCCCAGGGTCTGTGGTCCCCATCTTTCAGGGGGCACATTATTTATGCCCTTTGGGGTACAGAGTCACGTTGTGACTGTATTCTCTGTGTTTGGGAGCTCTCATAGCTTGGGACCTCCATTTGACCCTGGTGTAATGATTTTTTTCTTTTTTTCACATGGCATCTTGCTCTGTTGCCCAGGCCGGAGTGCAGTGGCACAATCTTGGCTCACTTCAGCCTCCCCCTCCTGGGTTCAAGCGATTCTCCTGCCTCAGTCTCCTGAGTAGCTGAGATTACAGGTTCACACCACCATGCCTGGCTAATTTTTGTATTTTTAGTAGAGAAGGAGTTTCGCCATGTTTGCCAGGCTGGTCTTGAACCCCTGACCTCAGCTGATCCACCTCCCTTGGCCTCCCAAAGTGCTGGGATTGCAAGTGTGAGCCACCACGCCCGGGCCCTGGTGTAATAATCATCTTGATAAAGCGGGTTGCATTTGGGGGTTCCCAGGGTCCTTTGGGAGCCCTCCCGTTCTGATGCCTCCCCACTGAGAAAGATGTGCTCTCTTGGACTCTTAAGTAACTGTCAAGAGGAGGTGGAGCAAGCTCTTCTCACTCACTTTCTCCTTCAGCTGATGTCCTTTCTTGCAAATAAACTGCACCTCCTAATACTCTTTCTTGCTTCATCTTCATGTTCTCTACTATTTGTTCTTAGATGACTTAAGATATCCTATGTCTCAAGAAAGAACATGACAAATAGCCTCACCAAAACCAACACAACATATCCTTGGACAAGACCTAGTTCTGGGCCTGATGCTCCATGTCCGGCTAGGTTCTGAGTCCTTGCTCTGTCATACTCTGGGCTTCTTGGATCAGGTAGCTCTCCAAAGCGGTGGATCTACTATGGGTCTCCCCAGTAATAAACACCAGGCAGAGGGAGAAGTATCACAGCAGTAATGTCATGTGTGCTGTAAGCGAGGACTGGAGGAGGCGGGAAGGCGTGCCGTTAGTTCGGTTCTGGTTTGGTTCTTGATTAATGATTTATTTTTAAGAGTCAGCCAGAAGTGTCACTATGTCCCAGTTTTCGATATGTCTCAGCTCTTTCTGGCATCTCACATTATGCCTCCTGTCTTAAGTAGTTCTTTTGTCACTAATGTATCAGTGACACTCTGCATTGGCAGAGAAGGAGAAGAACTGAGTTCACACACTGCCAAAGGTGTTCCCTTTCCCTGATTGATGCGCTGCCAGTAGCCACGGCTGACACAGCTGACAGGGAGATGGGGTATGGAGAGCTTGTAATCCTTGAGGCAGAATTGGTCAACACTGGGGCTTATTCTGTAGCTGATCTTCAGCTAAGGCTGTGTTAGATTATCTAAGACTATTGCTCAACAATTTAACAAAAAGAAGGGGCAGGCCTGAGAGCTGAGGCTCTTCTGATTAGGAGTGCAAGCAGGTGTTATTTGGGGATGAGAAAGGGTCAGGTTGCATAACAAGTCAATTACCAGCCAGCAGTGCCAGGCTTAACTACTGCTCTCTAAGAAACTACATTCTCCTGCTGCGTCTGCTCAGAGTAACCTGTAGATTTTTTCCCTGAGATTGTTTCCTCAATTAGGTGACTATGATCCTGTTCCCATGTGTTAATTCAGTTATTTTTTGGCTTCGTTTTATCTGGGATAGTGGAGTTGGTGCAGTCATAGAAACTTAAAGGGTTCTGGTCTTATTCAGCCAGAACTCATTATCCAGCTCCCTGGCTGTGCTCCGATCTGCTTCCAAAAGCACTAAGGGCAGCAGCTTTCTTCCCTGATTTTTCTTTGCAGCGGGTGCCTCCCAGGTCAAATGGAATAAAAA
Source organism: Aotus nancymaae (assembly GCF_030222135.1). NCBI lineage: Eukaryota > Metazoa > Chordata > Mammalia > Primates > Aotidae > Aotus > Aotus nancymaae. Next base: position 29,390,968 of record NW_026988443.1, on the reverse strand, counting down.
AAATGCTAACTGCCTTGCCACCAGCCATGACGGTGATGTGCGGATATGGGATAAGAGGGTGAGTAATCTCTTTTTCTCCCCTTCGTTGGTCTTTGATCCCTCCCGGAGGGTGTGAAGATGATTTTATGAGTGCCAGGACTTGGCTTGAGAGTCTGGGAACCCTGTGCAGCATGGTAAATGGTCATTTTAAGCTCATAGTACCAGATGACATTTGTGTCTCAATCCAATGTTGAAGGAAGATAGGGAAGTGAGACTAGGACCAGTGGTTGAAGAAAATCAACCCCGTTTTGCCGCTTCCTAGTTATGACACCAGGTAAGCCACTGCACTTCTCTTAGCCTCAGTTTCCTTCAAAATAAAGATATTAACGATATGTGTATCCCTGGAGTTAAGGCGTGGAGCTTAGCGCTATCCTAGACTTGTCAACAGGCTTCTTATCCCTGCCCCTGTTTGCAAGGTGAAATGTTATTGTTCTTGGACATCTGCCATGCTGAGTACTTCCAATAGCGATGAGCGAGGCAGGGCACTCATTATGCTTAAATTTCCCCTTACAAGCCTAGGCGTCCCATCAGTCCCAAAGTCGCCTGCACATCAATCATACATTCTCATTGCAGCAGCCCGTGGACACCTAGGGGTGGAAACAGTGGCGGGTCCTTGGCTGTGACTGGAATGGAAAGTCTACTGAAGTCGATTGTGTTGGCCTCAGTGAGGGTCATGGTACAGGGAAAAGGCCTGCCCCGCATTTTACTGCCAGACTGTTGGGTAGTAATGAACAGAGCAGTCACTGCCATGCGACCTGGGTGTAAATCCTGCTTCCTGCCTGTGAGACCTGGGGCCAGAGATGTCCAGGCGTTGTGGGGAGGGCTTGTTCAGGGATGTCCCCACTGTCTTCTGACTGCTCCCTTCCCTTTGTACATTTGGAAGAGAAGTGGGAGGTGGAGCAGAGATTAGTCATGGCACATCCTGTATGCTGCATTAGGCTCCAGGCCATGCTGGGGAAGCCCTGTGTGGCAGAAGCCCTCTGCCTTACGTAGCTCTTAGGTGAGAAGGTGATTCCGTAGAGGTTGGGCAGGTGCATCTTATTGATTTATTTTTTTGAGATAGTCTCGCATTGTCGCCCAGGCTGGAGTACAGTAGCGTGATCTCGGCTCACTGCAACCTCCACTTCCCGGGTTCAAGTGATTCTCCTGCCTCAGCCTCCTGAGTAGCTGGGATTACAGGCATGCACCACCATGCCCAGTGAATTTTTTGTATTTTTTTAGTAGAGATGGAGTTTCAACGTGTTGGCCAGCCTGGTCTCGAACTTCTGACCTTAGGTGATCCACCTGCCTTGGCCTCCCAAAGTACTGGGATTACAGGTGTGAATCACTGCGCCCGGACAGTACATCCTATTATTATCCCTTTTCTACACATGAGTAAACCAAAGCACAATTTGCTGCCAAAAGTTGAACCCAGGCAGGCTGGTTCTAGAGACTGCACTCTGTTTTTTGTTTTTGAAACAGTCTTCCTGTCTCCTAGGGTGGAGTGCAGTTGCACAATCGTAGCTCACTGCAGCCTCACACTCCTGGACTCAGGTGATCCTCCTGAGTTAGCCTCCTGAGTAGCTGAGACTACAGATGTGCACCATCACGATGGGCTAATTAAAGAAAGTTTTTTTTGTAGAGATGAGAATCTTACTATGTTTTCCAGGCTGGTCTTGACTCCTGGTCTCAAGTGATCCTCCTGTCTTGGCCTCTCAAAATGCTGGGAATACAGGTGTGAGCCACTGCACCCAGCCTGGAGACGGCACACTTAACCTCATTGACTAATGCTAATTATAGAAGTAATACTTGCTCTCTGTAGAAAATATAAATGAAAAAATAAAAATCATTAATAATCCTACTACCCAGAGACAAATGCTAACATTTTGGTGTTTTCTGTTCCTATGCTTTTTTTTTTAACTTAGTTTGTTGTACCGTGTACATAGTTGTGTACACTTTTTTTTTTCATTTGACAGTACAACAGATTATCCTTGTGCTGTAAGCTCTAAGTATAACTTTCAGTGGCTACATCATATTGTATCATCTTATGGTGTCACATAGCTGTAGTATAAGTGATTCATTTCATTATTGCTCTTTTGTTGATCATTTATGTTTTTTCTGGTTTTCTAGTGTTTCAGATAACATCAAGATGAACTTATTTTGTATCTAAAGCTTTCTGTGAGTTTGGATTATTCTCTTAAGACAGGAAAAATTGTGTACTAGGCACAGTGGCTCAAGCCTGTAATCCCAGCACTTTGGGAGGCTTTAGCAGGAGGATTGCTTGAGGCCAGGAGGTTAAGACCAGTTTGGGCAACATAGCAGGACTGCATTTCTTCAAAAACATACAAAATTCAAAAAAGAAGAAAGAAGAAAATTTTTTTTCTTCTTCATATGAGCTGTGGCTTTGTTGTAGAAAATTTTAAGTTTCTGTATAAATCTTGCCAAATTTCTTCCTAAAAGTGTTGCACTATTCTGACCAGATGTGGTGGCGCACACCTGTAATCCCAGCACTTTGGGAGGCCAAGATGGGCGGGTTACCTGAGGTCAGGAGTTCGAAACCAGCTTGACCAACTTGGCGAAAGTGTGTCTTTGCTAAAAATACAAAAATTAGCTGGGCATGGTGGCAGGTGCCTGTAATTCCAGTTACTCGGGAGACTGAGGTAGGAGAATCGCTTGAACCCGGGAGGTGGAGGTTGCATTGAGCCGAGATGGCACCACTGCACTGCAGCCTAGGGGATAGAGTAAGACTCTGCCTCCAAAAAAAAAAAAAAAGGTTGTACTGTTTTATATGCACACTGATAGTGACAAATGGAGCCTTGATAGCATTCTTTACAAATGTCTTCTAATTTGCTAGCTTAGAAAAATCTTGTTTTAATGTATATTTCTGAGGTTTCCTTCTGACTTTATTTTCTATATGCTTATTAAGCATGTATTGTTTTCTTTTGTGATATGCGTTTATTCTCCTTCAGAATATTAGGCCCCAGCACTTTAAGATGGATGGTTTTACCCTCTTGTTGAAGCTGGGTCCGTTTGGATGTCCCAACCCCTCTTCTTGGGTGATCCTGAGGAAAGGGACTGGGAATTGTCAGATTGCACTATTAAATTGTGAGGCCAGGCATGGTGGATCAGGCCTGTAATCCCAGCACTTTGGGAGGCCAAAGCAGGTGGGTCGCTTGAGCCCAGGAGTTCAAGACCAGCCTGGATAACATGCAAAACCCCATCTCTACAAAAAAATACAAAAAATTAGCCAGGCATGGTGGTATGCACGTGGAGGCACAGCTACTCAGAGGGCTGAGGTGGGAGGACTGCTTGAGCCCAGGAGGTTGAGGCTGCAGTCAGCCGTGATCATGCCACTGCACTCCAGCCTGGGCGACAGAGCAAGACTTCGTCTCAAAAAACAAAAAAGGGGGTGAAAAGCACCCACTACCTTGTATCCTACATTGAAGTGGGAAGATAAGAGGCTCACAGGGCATTTGCAGAGCACGTGAAGGAGAACTGGGGAAATGTTTTGGTGATGGTGTTTTGTTTGGCTTAACCAAAACAAAGTCTGTGAAGGATAGAAACATTATCTGGTAGTATTTTTGCATCCTCACTTAGTAGCTAGCAAACTTTTACGTGGTAGATACTCAATGAATTCTTTCTAAATCGGTGACATTCGGTGCTGATCTGTTGCAGAAACCCAGTACAGCAGTGGAATATCTAGCAGCCCACCTCTCCAAAATCCATGGCCTGGACTGGCACCCAGACAGCGAACACATTCTTGCTACCTCCAGTCAAGACAATTCTGTGAAGGTGAGTGGCACCCATGGGGAAGTTGGAGGAGCAGTGTTGGGGTGGCGTCAGGGATGTATGATTCCACCTTGGAAGGAAAGCTACAGTATGTTAGCGTAGTATGTATTTCACGGGTGCATGTGCTTCTTGGGCAACTGAACATGTAAATTTGGTTATGTTGACCAGCCAGATGCAACAGAGCAAGACCCAACATGGTGCTGTTCAGTGTAACCATGTTACGTTATGACAGCAGAATGACATGCCATAGCATCTCCTCTGATATGGCTCTTAGAATTTGTTCAGAAGGTTTTCGTCTTTCCCTTTGTGAAAAGAAGTCAGAGACAAAAGTACTTAGAAAGGGAAATAAGTTAGTCAGGTGCGGTGGCTCACACCTGTAATCCCAACACTTTGGGAGCCGAGGCGGGCAGATCACTTGAGGTCAGGGGTTCGAGACCAGCCTGGCCAATATGGTGAAACCTGGTATCTACTAAAAATACAAAAATTAGTTGGGCGTGGTGGTGCACGCCAGTAGTCCCAGCCACTCAGGAGGCTGAGGCATAAGAACTGCTTGAACCCAGGAGGCACAGGTTGCAGTGAGCCGAGATTGTGCCACTGCACTCCAGCCTGGGCGACTGAGTGGGATTGTCTCAAGAAAGGCAAAGATGTTTACTTGCAAAGAAGCTGCAAGGAAGTCATATATGTATAACAGATTTGTAAGTAAAGGAGAAATGCCTAAAGAGTTGTTAAGGTTGCAAAGTTGACAATTAGTCTATTCCAGGTGGAAAAACAGCTGCTTCCTCACATGTTTATTGTGTGTATAAGGTTCTGACATTTTCAGACATCAGCAGTGCGCGATTCAGAGATACAGTCATTTTGTTAGTGATTGTCTAACTTACAGGAAAGGCTCAAGATCTCATGTGTTTCAGTAACTTGATTATTTTTGGTGTATTACAAGTACAGCGTGTTTTGTTTGCCTTTCCTCTCTGGCATGTGATGTTCACCCTTGGGCAGAATGATGGCAGGGCAGAGGCATCTTTGCTCCAGTAGTTCCTCCTTGTGGTCAGGTCTCTGTCTCTAAGGACAGGGGTTTGACCATAGCAATTGGGTTAGCAATTTTATGATTCAGTGTCATTTATTTAATGCTTTGTTGTATTTATATAGTCATGTTTGACATCTTTGTGGTATGATTGGCAAAACTATAGTCATACAGTAAGTTAAAAGTTAACTTCTGTCTTGAAGTTTATAAATCCCTTAGGGTTGTAAGGTTTTTTTTACTGTGCCAGACGTGACTTTTTTGTTTGTTCATATTGCATTTAGGTTTTTTTTTTTTTTAAAGATGAGGTTTCACCGTGTTGGTCAGGCTGGTCTTGAACTCCCGACCTCAGGTGATCTGCCTGCCTTGGCCTCCAAAGTGCTTGGATTACAGGCGTGAGCCACTGCGCCCAGCCTAGGGTTTTTTGTTTTTATTATTATTATTATTTTGAGACTGAGTCTCACTCTGTCATCCAGGCTGGAGTGCAGTGGCACAATCTCGGCTCACTGCAGCCTCCGCCTCCTGGGTTCACGTGATTCTCCTGCCTCAGCCTCCTGAGTAACTGGAATTACAGATGTGCAACACCACGCCTGGCTAATTTTTGTATCTTTAGCAGAGACGGAGTTTTACTATGTTGGCCAGGATGATCTCAAACTCCTAACCTCAAGTGATCCACCTGCCTCGGCCTCCCAAAGTGCTGTGATACAGGCATGAGCCACCATGCATGGCTGCATTTGGGTTTTTGTCCCCATACCCCAGTCAGCTTGTCTCCCAAGTTCAGGAATCAGAAACCATCCAGTTCAACTCCACCCTTTCTCTGAGATGCTCAAGTTTATTGCTATTCGGTGACGTCTTTCCTACCTGTGAGGCTGGGGTTTCATAGGTAATAAAGCAGGCAACAGCCAGTTTCCTGGGAGGACTTGATGGGCCTTGTTTCCCCATACAAAGCCTCCTCTGTTCTTTACCAGCAGGCTTAGCTTATAATTGAAATGAGATATTTGGCATGATATTTGATTTATTCCACTATATCCTGGAAGCAAGACAATTTTTACTGAATGTATGTAAATAGCATGATTATAAAAAGTGAAGAAACTTAGAAAAGGGACTTTGTATAACACTCAACCATTATTTTTAGTAGATAAGGATCAATATGTGTAATTTTTCTATATAATCATTCTTAAGTTTATATGACAATTTATTAGCTCATAATTTATATTAATAATTTTTATTATATTTTTATTTTCTAAATTCTAAGGGGTCAGTTGGAGCAAGGTACCACTGCATGTGTATTTCATTTCAGTTTGTAAATTAAAACAGTTGAGTTGAAGGTTAGGGATAGATCAAGAAGAAAGAAAAGAATTTTTCATATGTGGCTCTTAGAAATAGAACTTTAACTACAGTTAAATGAGTTCATATTATTTTATATAATCTGTTTTTTCCCTGATCTTGGGTTAACAGCAGCCTATTCACAGAATTGCTGCCTTCTAGACAAAAAGGATCCTAGAAATCCAGACATAGTCCCTTGGTAGGTTCTTTTTTTTTGAGAAAGAGTCTTATTCTCTCACCCAGGCTGGAGTGCAGTGGCACGATCTTGGCTTACTGCAACCTTTGCCTCCCGGGTTCAAGTGTTTCTCATGCCTCAGCCTCACCCAGTAGCTGGGATTACAAGGGTGCACCAACATGTCTGGCTAATTTTTGTATTTTTAGTAAAGATGGGGTTTCACCATGTTGGCCAGGTTGATCTCAAACTCCTGACCTCAAGCAGTCTGCCTGCCCCGACCTCCTAAAGTGCTGGGATTACAGGCATAAGCCACTGTGCCCGACTACCCTTGGTACATTCTGATGAGAAACATGTACCTTTGAGTCTGTTTCCTAGGGTATCAACACTCAAGGAAGCCTGGTTCTTTTTTGACCAAGGCTCTTCTGGTATTTCTTTATATCTCTCTCTTTCTCTGTATAGATATGTACATATCTATATATATTTCTATCTATATAGAGAAATATAGATCTACATAAAGATATAGATATGTACATATCTATGCATCTTTATATACAGATATAGATATGTACATATTTGGTATCTACATATAAAGAAAATATATATATTTTGTCTTACCATGTTGCCCAGGCTGGTCTTGAACTCCTGGGCTCAAGCAGTCTTCCTGCCTAAGCCTCCCAAAGTGCTGGGTGGGGTTACAGGCATGAGCCACACCTGGCTGATATTACTTCAGAGAACTTTCTGATCTGTAGCTTGTAGCAGCAACCCTTTGGCAAGGGTAAGTGAAAAGGAGGAATTATCTATGAATGGGAGGATGGAATGTCTCTGGTTAATTTGTAATAACTACCTGTATCAGATTGAAATAGATTGAAGTCTTCTATTTGCAAATGACATGTAATCATTTTGTAAGACTACATCAGTGATTGCCTTAAGAGCAAGAGCATGTTATGAACAGTGAGGTTGTCAAATCTCCAGGATCCTCTAATTGAGCCCATAAATTGCATAATCATCACCAGCTGGTGAGCATATTTAATCTAGAAACTCTTTATTTTTTTTAATAAAAGGATTAATCTTGCTAACAGTTACATGCCAATCTTTGTACATGAACATGAATATGTTTGTATCGAAATTGAAAAGTAAGCAGTTGCTGAAATGCATTCGTATGAACAACATTTTACCTGTGTCTAATGAATCTGGGGAGGTTGAACTTTTCTTTGCTAGCCTTCCACATACTGTGGATTTGATAATAGGGCAGTGTGCAGAGTGTGAAGCTCATTAAAAATCTGGAGAGTACCAAGCATACCTAATTATTTTGAGTATCATTCCTTTTATAAGTTGAGGGGAGAATTATAGTTTACCCTGTGGCCATCTGGGAAACCCAAAAATAAGTTGAAAAGATATTTTGACCATTTTATTATTTTGAACGTAGGACCTGAATTTGGCAAGAAACAGTTGTCAGATAAGGGTCTAAAGATAAGAAATGGCTGGGGGCGGTGGCTCACGCCTGTAATCCCGACACTTTGGGAGGCTGAGGCGGGTGGATCACCTGAGGTCAGGAGTTCGTGACCAGGCTGGCCAACATGGTGAAACTCTGTCTCTACTAAAAATACAAAATTAGCTGGGCGTGGTGGTGCATGCCTGTAATCCCAGCTACTCAGGAGGCTGAGGCAGGAGAATCACTTGAACCTGGGAGCTGGAGGTTGCAGTGAGCTGATATCACGCCACTGTACTCCAGCCTGGGCAGCAAGAGCTAAATTGCCTCTTAAAAAATAAATTAATTAAAATAAAGAAATGAGTATGGTCTTGATATATAGTGAAACTAAAGTTAAATACAGCAGAAGTGATAAAAAATATTAAGAATGGTAGTGTTTTTAAAAAGCAAGAGACTTTAGGCACATGATTCAGGAGCTTTATGAAAAACACAAAAAGTAACAGTATTTTCATGAACCCCTGTTCTCAAGCTGTAATATAAGTTTTTACTATTTTAAACAAATGATGTGCTCAGAAATCAGTTGCTGTTTAAATGGAAAGAAAACCTACATCTTAGGTGTTGTTTTTCTTTTTTAGAGACAGCGTCTCACTGTGTCACCCAGGCTGCACTATAAGTGGCATGATCACAGCTCACTGCAGCTTTGAACTCTTGGGCTCAAGTGATCCTCCCACCTCAGCCTCTCAAGTTGCTAGGACTACAGGTGTATGCCACCATGTCAAATTATTTTGTCCTTTTGTAGAGATAGGGGCTTGCTGTGTTGCTGGGCTGGCGTTTTGGTTTTATTCCTTTTGTGCACTATCCATATAATGTTTTGCAGAAAAGTGTTTTCCACAAAGCATTTCTGTTTTACAAGAAAATCCATAGCATTTGGCCAACTTTGTCAACATGAAACATACGTCAAAATTATTCCATTTTTCTCCTTGATAAAGCAAGAAACACGTTTATTATCTTCTAAATACATCGTCATGCAATCATAGATAATATTTGACATTCTTAAAGCAGTGGAAGTAAGCATGTTCACTAATGTGATCAAAAGATATTTGTAAATCCTTTCACCCTATTAACTGTTGGATAGTCAATAAAGTGTCAAGACTGGGTGTGGTGGCTCATGCCTGTAATTCCAGCACTTTGGGAGACTGAGGAGGGAGGATCACTTGAGCCCAGGACTTGGAGACCAGCCTGGCCAACATAGTGAGACCCCACCTCTACAAAAAATAAACAAATTAGCTTGGTGTGGTGGTGCATACCAGTAGTCTTAGCCACCCAGAAGGCTGAGGTAGGATCGCTGGAGCCAAGGAAGTTGAGGTTGCAGTGAGCTATGATCACACCACTGCACTCCAACTTGAGTGACAGAGGGAGACCCTGTCTCAGATAAATAATAATGTATCAAAATAAGGAGCAAGGATGTGTGTGTATGTATGTGTGTGTAAAAATTGTGTTCCATAATTCAATTTAACAATTTTAAAAGGTGTTCTTGGCTGGCTCATCATGCCTGTAATCCTAGCACTTTGGGTGGCTGAGGTGGGAGGATCCCTTGAGGCTAGGAGTTAGAGATGAGCCTGGACAACATAGTGAGACCCTGTTTCTAAAAAAAAAAAAAAAAAAAATAGCTGGACTGGTAGCATGCATCTGTAGTCCCAGCTACTCAGGAGGCTAAGGCAGGAGGATTGCTTGAGCCCAGGAGTTCAAGGCTGCAGTGAGCTGTGATCAAATCACTACATTCCAGTCTAGGTGACAGAGTGAGATCCTATCTCTTAAAAAAAATGTATAGACATATATTCAAAGGTTATTCATTAATATTAGTTGAAGGTCTTAAAATTAATCTAAATTAAGCTGATATAACACAGAAATAAAAGTTTATGTTAAGCGTTTGTTAGAGAAATATTAAACATATTTACCTTGATACTGTAATGGAATAGCTAAGTTGTTGTGGTTTTTTTTTTTTGAGACAAGATATCACCTTGTTATCTAGGCTGGAATGCAATGGCACGATCATAGCTCACTGCAGTCTGGACCGCTTGGGCTCAAACGATCTTCCCACATCAGCCTCCAGAGTAGCTGGGACTACAGGTGCAAGCCACAATGCCTGGCTGTTTTTTTTGTTTTTTTGTAGAGTTGGGGTCTCCCCATGTTCACCAGGCTGTAGACTTAAGTTCTTGTGATCTTTGGTACTATAAAAAGTTCAGCCAGGCTCGGTGACTCATACCTGTAGTCCCAGCACTTTGGGAGGCTGAGGCAGGCAGATTGCTTGAACTTAGGAGTTTGAGACCAGCCTGGGCAGCATGGCAAAACCCCATCTTTACAAAAAATGCAAAAAACTAGCCAGGCGTGTTAGCAAGCACCTGTAGTCCCAGCTACTTGGGAGGCGAAGGTTGGAAGAATTGCTCAAGCCTGAGAGGTTGAGGTTCTATTGAGGCAAGATTGTGCCACTGCACTCTACAAAGGGAGACCGTCTCTCAAAAAAAGAAAAAAAAAGGTCATAAGAGCAAACACTTTTTAAAAAGCATCATTTGTTATTATTCATTCAATTTAATATAATTTTTACATTTTAATAATTTTAAACATTTTGTGGAAATGATGGAAATTCATATAATCCATGAAAACAGTTATGCAATTTAGGATGTGTAAATTAATTAAGCTTTCCATGAGAAAATAAACCCAAGACTTATTTAAGTTAGAATAGTATGTTAAAATCAGTATTTACACTGTGATAAACCTGAACTTTTTTCTTTTCTTTTCTTTTCTTTTTTTTGGAGACAGAGTCTCACTCTGTTGCCCAGGCTGGAGTGCAGTAGTGTGATCTCAGCTCACTGCAACCTCCTCCTCCTGGGTTCAAACAATTCTCCTGCCTCAGCCTCCCAAGTAGCTAGGATAACAGGTGTGCACCACCACACTTGGCTAGTTTTTTCATTTTTAGTAGAGACAGTTTCACCATGTTAGCCAGGCTGGTCTCAAACTCCTGACCTCAGGTGATCCACCTGCCTCGGTCTCCCAAAATGCTGGGGTTACAGGAGTGAGCCAGCATGCCTGGAAGAACCTTTTTCTATGTTTATGTGTTATTTAAAACCAAAACTTTCATAAAGTTTGTTTTAAGCTACTGGTGGTTTCTTCATTTTTGTTTTATTTGATTTTTGTGTTTTATTTTTTAACCTGTTGTCAAGCTTCTTGTTTATATTCTAGCATCCACAGCCATTAATTTAACTCACTGCTAATTTTTCCCTGATGTACAGCTTCAGCAAGCATTTGAGACTTTTCTTTTTTCTGTTTCTATTTTTTAAAAAGAAATTATGGGTAACTAGTAGGTACATATATTTATGGGGTACACGAGATCTTTTGTTACAGGCATATAATGTATAGTGATCACATTAGGGCAAATTGGGTCTCCATCACCTCAAGCATTTATCATTTTTTTTGTGTTATAAACATTCCGATTATATCCTTTCAGTTATTTTTAAATGTACAATAAATTATTGTTGACTGTAATCACCCAGTTGTGCTGTCACATCCTGGCTCTTACCCATTCTGCCTAGCTATGTTTTTCTACCCATTAACCATTCCCGCTTCTGGCTCCCCCCACCCTGCCCCACTGCCCTTCCCAGCCTCTGGTAACCATCATTCTGCTCTCTTACCTTCATGAGTTCAATTGTTTTAATTTTTAGCTCCCACAAATGAGTGAGAACACACAAAGTTTATTTTCTGTGCCTGGCCTATTTCACTTAACATAATGTCCTCTAGTTCCTTCCGTGTTGTAAGTGATAGGATTGCATTCTTTTTCATGGATGAATAGTACTCCATTGTGTGTATGTACCATATTTTATTTTCCATTCATCTGTTGATGAACACTTAGGTCACTTCCAGACCTTGGCTATTGTGAATAATACTGCAATAAATACGGGAGTGCAGATGTCTCTTTGTTATGCTGGTTTCTCTTTAGGGTACATACCTAGCATTGGTTGCTGGATCATATGATGGTTCCATTCCTTGTGTTTTGAGGAATCGCCATACTGTTCTCCATAGTGGCTGTACTAATTTACATTCCTACCAACAGTATATGAGGGTTCCCTTGTCTTCACATCTTTGCCAGCATTCATCATTGCTTGTCTTTTAGGTAACAGCCATTCTAACCAGTGTGAGATGAAATCTCATTGTAGTTTTGATTTGCATTTCTCTGAGGATCAATGATATTGAGCATTCATATACTGTTTGCCATTTGTATGTATTCTTTTTTTTTTTTTGGTGAAAAGACATACATATATTTAAAATTAGCCAGCAGTTTGGATGATCCCAATTTTGTTGGCAACATCCAAAGCATCGTAATCAGGAGCCAGTCAAACGTATGCCTTCTTCTCTCCATCAGCCGAATCACGGTGTCGACCTTGGCCACATCAGTGTCATAGAGCTTCTTCACAGCCTGTTTGAGCCGGCGCTTGTTGGCTTTAACATCCACAGTGAACACAAGTGTGTTGTTGTCTTCTGTCTTCTTCATGGCAGACTCAGTGGTCAGCGGAAACTTGACGATAGCATAGTGGTGAGGCTTGTTTCTCCTGGGGGCGCTCTTCCTGGGATATTTGGGCTGCCCCCAGAGTTGCAGTGTCTTGGGCCGCCGGAAGATGGGTGATGTACAGATCTTCTTTCTTTTGTGGCTGTGGACACCTTTCAACACTGCCTTCTTGGCCTTTAAAGCCTTCGTTTTGCCTTCGGTTTTAGGAGAGGCAGGAGCTTCCTTCTTCCCTTTCGGCACCATCTTGTGAAAAGGGTTGTATGTCTTTTTTTAAGAGATGTCTGTTCAGATCTTTTGCCCATTTTTTAATTGGATTATTAGATTTTTTTTCCTATTGAGTTGCTTGAGATCCTTACGTATTCTGGTTATTAATCTCTTGTCAGATAGTTTGCAGATCATTTCTCCCAGTCTGTGTGTTGTGTCTTCTTTTTTTTTTTTTTTTTGAGACAAAGTCTTGCTCTGTTGCCCAGGCTGGAGTGTAGTGGTGTGATCGCAGCTCACTGCAACCTCCACCTCCTGAGTCCAAGCAATTCTTGTGCCTCAGCCTCCTGAGTAGCTAGGATTACAGATGCGCACCACCATATTCGGCTTATTTATATATATTTTTTTCAGTAGAGATGGGGTTTCGCCATGGTAGCCAGGCTGGTCTCGAAATCCTGACCTCAAGTGATCTGCCCACCTTGGCCTCCCAAAGTGCTGGGATTACAGATGTGAGCCACTGTGCCCATTTCATTGGAATATTTTAATATTTTTTAATAGATTATTGTAAAACTAAGGACAATTACATAACTTCTTTCTATGTAGGTTTTCCATGGAAGGCAAATCTGGCCTTTTGAGAACAGGGAAAAAAGCTGAACATAGTAGCTCATACGTGTAATCTCAGCATTTTGGGAGGTTGAGGCAAGCAGATCACTTGAGCCCAGGAGTTCAAGACCAGCCTGGGCAACATAGGAAGACCTCATCTCTACAGAAAAATAAATAAATAAATAAATAAATAACTGGGTGTGCTGGTGTGTACTTGTAGTCCCATCTACTCATGAGGCTGCTGAGGCAGGAAGATCACTTGAACTGGGGAGGTCAAGGGTGCGGTGAGCCGTAATCCTGCCACTGTACTCCAGCCTGGGCTACAAAGTGAGATCCTGTCTCAAAACAAAGTGAAAAAGAAAAAAAGAAAAGGGAAATAAAGGAATCCTTGATACTTTCCTCTTCAAGTCCAGCATTTGGTTCTTTAATACACATCTCATGTGAAATAGAAGATTTTTTGAAAAAACAGCCATGGAGTGAAGTTTCTCTTGCTGTTATAAAGTGTGTCCCTTGGACTGAAAATGAGAAAGCTGAGATTTTTTTTTTTTTTTATGAGCAGCAAATCGAAAGCATTAGAAGTTTTATTTTTTTTCTTCCTATAATTTTTTCTTTTTTTGAGATGGAGTTTACTCTGTTGCCCAGGCTGGAGTGCAGTGGCACAGTCTCAGCTCACTGCAGCCTCCACTTCCCAGGTTCAAGTGATCCTCCTGTGTCAGCCTCCCAAGTACCTGCGACTACAGGCGCCTGCCACCATGCCCTGCTAATATGTGTATTTTTAGTAGAGACAGGCTTTTGCCATGTTGGCCAGGCTGATCTTGAACTCCTGACCTTAGGTGTTCCGTCTGCCTCAGCCTCCCAAAGTTCTGGGATTATATAGGCTTGAGCTACCATGCCTGACCTCTTCCTAGAAATTCTCAAGTTTTCTCATTTTAAGTTTAGTTATATGATTATTAGTCTTCATAGTGAATCAAAACAGGGATGCCATTAAGTTGAACCAGTTATGCCATTTAAACTTTTCAATCTAAATTACTAATTTTTTTTGGAAGTAGGCAAAATTATATGTTTGCTCAGAAAATTCACCTCTTCCCACACATGCAATAGAAGACCCTCATCCAGCCCTCAGGCAGGCTGGGGAACTGAGCAGGAGTTTATAGCTGGGTGTTTGCCCTTTCATTATGTTCTGTGCTTTGTAATAGTCGTTCATTCATACTGCGCATTAAGTAGGGGAACAGCTAAGATTTATTAACAGCTCATCGTTGGCACATAGAATACTCTCTTGCATTCCAGCTTGGAAGATCCTAATTTTCTTTTGAGAGGAGAAAAAGTCACCCACTTAGAACTCTTGAGATTTTTTAGAAGGTAATGAAACTCCAGAAAGTCATTTCCATATCCATTCAGGCTTATTCACAAAATTATTAACCAAACCAAGCAAAACCTTTGGAAAGCCTCTTCTCTTGCTCTAAAACCATGTAAAACCAGTTTAAAAACATTTTGAATATTTTAAAGTTTCGTAAGAGATTTTGGGGCTTGAATATATAGCCCTATACTTTTTTAACTCTCCAAAAGTTTTGAAACAGAGAAGCCAGTGTGAGAGTACCTGTGTGGGTCAGCCCCTTCTACAGAAAAGGTTATGTTTATTAAAGACCGTTATGAAAACTGATTTCTTTTGTAAGAAGGAGGAAAGTAGTTCTTACATTTGCGGCTTGTTGGCCGTCTTCACTTTGGGGAAATTTTCAACCATTATTTTCTCTTCAAATATTACTTCTGTTCCATTCCTTCTCTTTCCTTTCCTCTGGAACAATAATTATACATCTGTTGGACTTTTTTACGGTGTTGCATATGGTCTGATATAATTTTTCTTTTCTTTTTTTGAGACTGAGTCTTGCTCTGTTGCCCAGATTGGAGTGCAGTGGCGTGATCTCAGCTTACTGCAACCTCTGTTTCCCAGGTTCAAGCAATTCTCCTGCCTCAGTTTCCCCAAGTAGTTAGGATTATAGGTTTGTACCACCATGCCCAGCTAGATTTTGTATTTTTAGTAGAGACGGGGTTTCACCATTTTGGTCAGACTGGTCTCGAACTCCTGACCTTGTGATTCTCCCACCTCAGCCTCCCAAAGTGCTGGAATTACAGATGTGAGCCACTGCACTCAGCCAATTTTATTTTTTTGTTAAAAAATTTTTTTTGAGACAGGGTCATGCTCTGTTGCCCATGCTGGAGTGCAGTGATATGATCATAGCTCACTGTAACCTTGAACTCCTGGGTTCAATTGATCCTCCCACTTCAACGTCCCAATTAGCTAGGTGCAGAGATGGGGTCTTGCTTTGTTGCCCAGGCTGGTCTTGAACTCCTGGCCTCAAGTGATCCTCCTACCTTAGCCTCCCAAAGCACTGAGATTATAGGCATGAGCCACTGCACCAGCCTTGAAAACCTATGAAATGTAACATACGCAGAGTTGCATATAACTGCCCCCACAGTCGGGGTGTTAAACAGTTCAGTGACACTAACGAACTACCTTGTGTTAGTCCTTTGCAGTCATACCCTCTCCTACCCCTAACTTCTGGCAACCACTGGTCTGTTCCCCATCACTATAATTTTGTCTTTTTGAGAATGCCTTTTTTTGTTTTGTTTTGTTTTTTGAGGTGGAGTCTCACTCTGTTGCCCAGTCTGAAGTGCAATGATATGATCTTGGCTCACTGCAGCCTCCACTTCCCAGGTTCAAGTAATTCTCTTGCCTCAGCCTCCTCCCAAGTAGCTGGGATTACAGGCACCTACCACCATGCCTAGCTAATTTATTTTTATATTTTTAGCAGAAATAGAGTTTCACCATGTTTGCCAGTCTTGAACTTCTAACCTCAAGTGGTTTGCCCGCCTCGGCCTCCCAAAGTGTTGGGTTTATAGGTGTGAGCCACTGCACCCAGCCTGAGAGTGCCATTTAAATGGAATCATGTAGTATATAACCTTTTTCTTTCTTTCTTTCTTTCTTTTTTTTTTTTTTTTTTTTTGTGACAGAGTCTTGCTCTGTTGCCCAGGCTAGAGTACAGTGGTGCCATCTCAGCTCACTACAACCTCTGCCTCCCGGGTTCAAGCGATTCTCTTGCCTCAGCCTCTTGAGTAGCTGGGACTACAGGTGTGTGGCACCACACTCAGTTAATTTTTGTATTTTTGGTAGAGATGGGGTTTTGCCATGTTGGTCAGGCTGGTCTCAAACCCCTGACCTCAAATGATCTGCCTGCCTTGGCCTCCCAAAATGCTGAGATTACAGGTGTGAGCCACTGTGCCTGGCCTAGTATATAACCTTTTAAGTTTGTCTTTTTTTCACTCAACAAAATGCCTTAAGAGTCATCCAAGTTGTTTTAAAAATTAATAATGCATGACTTTTTAGTACTGAGTAGTATTTCACTTATGAATATGCCACTATTAATTTTATGTTGACCCATTGAAGGACATTTGGACGATTTTTGGTTTTTGGTGATTGTGAATAGAGCCACTATAAACGTTCACGTATAGGGTTTTGTGTGAACAGACATCTTCTATTTTCTAGGGCAGTTATGTGGGAGTGCTGTTGCTGGGTCATATGGTATGTGTACTTTTAACTTTATAGGAAATTGTCAAAGTAGCTGAGAGTGGTGGCTCACACCTGTAATCCCAGCACTTTGGGAGGCCGGGGTGGGAGGATTGCCTGAGCCTAAGAGTTCGAGACCAACCTGGGCAACATGGCAAGATTCCACCTCTATTAAAATAAAAAAAAGGAAAAAGAAATCGCCATAGTGATTTCTTTCATCTGTGATTGCTGTCATCTGTTTTTGAAAATGATTCCCTAATACTTAAACAGTTCCGAGTTTCACTCTTGGTTTTCCTGCCTTTGTGACAGATGCTGGAGCTCTAAGCATATGTGCCTCTCCCGTTAGAAGCGTGGGTGTCTCTAAGGTAGTGTGTCCGGCTCACTTTGTGTGTGCTACAGTTTCAAGAACTGCACCTCAGATGTTGGAGGATGACAGCGGGTGTGGACTTGAATGGATTGGCTCCTAGCTTCTCACACAGCCGCCTTTTTTCTTTGTGACGTTGAGCATATCACATTGTTTCCTTATATAGCCTCTACATTTGAAAAAGAGATGAATAACATGCATTATATGGTTGTTACAAAGATTAAATGGGAGAAAAAAAGTTCTAAATATATGTCTGAAATGTAATGAATAGTCAGGACACTTCAGCTATTGTTCTTAAATCACCTGCATGATATAAACGTGATACAGGATCAAACACATCACTTTTAATTTTCAGCGCTAAAGGTCGTTTCATAATCAGGCCTATTGACAGTAAGCTGCCCTGACTGGTGGTCCTCATAAAGTCCAGAAATTCTCCTGTAGTGTTTTAGAAATGAAAAGGGAGATTTCTTTATATCCGTCACAGTGGCGTGGTTATAGGGACTGAACTAAAAATACGCTGTTGAAGTGTATCTTTAGAGGACCAGAAACAATGAGTTCAAAGGCTACGCTTATTTCAGTAGAATTGTTTAATGGCATTTATTTCACTAATGATCTTGCTTGCTCTCTTCTAGTTCTGGGATTACCGCCAGCCTCGGAAATACCTCAATATTCTCCCTTGCCAGGTGCCTGTCTGGAAGGCCAGATACACAGTGAGTGAGCCACCCTGCCTCTTGATAGGAAACTTTCTCTTGGGTGTTCCAAAAACAAAAAGCCCAGGGAAATTTTCTCTTATTTTCTTTGTGAGGCAATTTTCTCTTTCTGTCTTGGTTTAGTGGTGGGACAAATGTGATAATGATGGCATAAATGCTGTTAACTATTTAACATTTTATTCTCGGCTGGGTGTGGTGGCTCAAGCCTGTAATCCCAGCACTTTGAGAGGCCAAGATGCGCGGATCACCTGAGGTCAGGAGTTCAGGACCAGCCTGGCCAACATGGTGAAACCCTGTCTCTACTAAAAATACAAAAATTAGCCAGGCATGGTGGCGGACGCCTGTAGTCCCAGCTACTCGGGAGGCTGAGGCACGAGAATTGCTTGAACCCGGGAGGTAGAGGTTGCAGTGAGCAGAGATTGCCCCACTGCACTCCAGCTTGGGTGACAGAGCGAGTCTCCATCTCCGAAATAAATAAAACAAAATAATTATTGGATTGTTGAGTAAGTATCTACATCAGAATTGCTTATCAAAGATCCACAGAAAAGCTTGGCCATGTAAAGATACTCACTAATGATAGGGCAGGCAGCAGGGTAGATGAGGAGAGGGTCAAGAGGCTCAAAGTCAGTGAATTATGGTAGAAGGAACCCTGACTTCAGATTCAGAAGACCTGGGCTGGGAGCCATGCTCTATCATTAATACAGATGTGGCCTTGGACAACCCATTTGATGTTTTTGAGCAGAAATTTCCTTTACTGTAGAATGTGAATAGTAATTTTTTACTCTAACCTCCTTTTTTTTTTTATTGTGACAAAATCCACCATTTTAAAGTATACAATTCTGTGGTTCATAAGCTTTCTTTTGAAATAACTTACATGGTTTTTAAACCATTAAATGCTACAAATAGAGTGGGTAGGCTATTATCAACCTTCCAGTAATTTTCCACTGCCACACAGGTGAGAGATAATGTATTTCCTTTAATGTCAATTTGAAAGCAAGCACAGGGATGCATAAAGCTACCTTTATACATTCAGCTGTCACTATCGAGCGTTGTGGAGCTAAGAAGATAATTTGGGTATTAAGTTGGTTTTGTATCTGGGATCACTTGCCAAGAAATCAGACACTCTTCTTATGAATTGAAATACTTTTCTGGATTAATATGTTTGCTTTAAAAAATAAACAGAGAAGTCCAAGAGTGTTACCAGGAGGAGTGGTGAAGATAAATGTGCCCTTAGGTGATGGTGGTTTATTCCTAAATAACAGAACTATCAACCAGGTGGGCCCCTTACCTTCCTAGCGAATGGGGTTTTGCTAAGTAAAACATGTCAGTCCCGTAGTGACCAAGTTTTCCTTTGAGCAGTTGCAGTACTGGGGAAGCAGGAAGGTGATACTTCATGTGGATGGCATGTTTCTGGTGTGTTTCCACGTGGCAAGAATTAGGTTTACCACTGCAGGGATTTCCCAGTCAGCCCTGCATGCTCGTTCTGGGAAAGCACTCAGTAACTCTTGAGCGGGAACTCATGGAGAGTAGCTGGGATATGAAACAGTGTGTTTCAGTGCATAGCAATCCGAACCATTTGCTTATTTTAGAATTTTTTTTTTTTTTTTTTTTTTTTTTTTGAGATGGAGTTTCACTCTTGTTACCCAGGCTGGAGTGCAATGGCGCGATCTTGGCTCACCGCAACCTCTGCCTCCTGGGTTCAAGCAATTCTCCTGCCTCAGCCTCCCAAGTAGCTGGGACTATAGGCGTGTGCCACCATGCCCAGCTAATTTTTGTATTTTTAGTAGAGACAGGGTTTCACCATGTTGACCAGGATGGTCTCGAACTCTTGACCTCATGATCCACCTGCCTCGGCCTCCCAAAGTGCTGGGATTATAGGTGAGCCACCGCGCCTGGCCTTTTTTTTTTTTTTTTTTTTTGACAGAGTCTTACTCTGTCACCTGGGCTGGAGTACAGTGATAGGATCTCTGCTTACTGTAACCTCCACCCCGCCCAGGTTCAAGCAATTCTCCTGCCTCAGCCTCCCCAGTAGCTGGGATTACAGGTGCCTGCCACTATGCACAGCTAATTTTTTGTATTTTTAGTAGAGGCGGGGTTTCACCATGTTGGCCAGGCTGGTCTCAAACTCCTGACCTTGTGATTCGCCTGTCTCGGCCTCCCAAAGTGCTGGGATTACAGGTGTGGGCCACCGTGCCCAGCCTTATTTTAGAATTTTCAAAGTTCTTCAAGCGCTTGCCTCAGCTTGAGTTTTTGCTTGCTGTGGTCCCTTCCATAAGCAAAGAGAAAATTAGATGCAATGTTCAGCTTATGGTGTTTGGCAAAAATTTCTCCAGATGAGTTGGGGCCTTCCATTATCTCATTTATTTCACTTAGGAAGAATTCCAAGTTTGGAAGCTCAAGACTCAGCTGATTTTCCCTGAAAAAATCTAATCACCTGCTTTTCCTTTCTCTACTGTAGCCTTTCAGCAATGGATTGGTGACTGTGATGGTTCCCCAGCTGCGGAGGGAAAACAGCCTTCTCCTGTGGAATGTCTTTGACTTGAACACCCCAGTCCACACCTTTGTGGGACATGACGATGTGGTGCTGGAGTTCCAGTGGAGGAAGCAGAAGGAAGGTGAGTGTGAGAGGCCTGATGCCGGCTTTCCTTCTGAGCTCTGGTCACAGCAGTGCCAGTCAGTGTTGCCGTGGAGTCCAGTAAGGAAGACACAGACAGAGCTGGGCTTCAGGAACCAGACAGCCAGGGCTCTTGCTGCCTTTCATCATAGGTGGGTAAAGGGACAATATAAGGCTACTCTTCTCTTCCAAATGCTGTCCTCTTCTCTGATTTTCAGCGTAGTCTCTTGCCTGGATGAGATCTGCTCCAGTAAGAGATGGAAAATAGAGTTCAGGGCACTTGGCCCTTGCCACGCTGTTGATGAGGGAGACCCAAGGTGGTCGTTAAGTACTGCCTGCTACATACTCTCTGTTGTGTTCATAAGCACGTAGTGCTATTTTACCTCCCAGCCCTTTGAAGACAAATTTGGCCGATAGACTTGCTTTGATCATGACCTATGAGCAGAAGTGATGCGATCTTTCCTGGATTGAAAGGTGAGGGGCTGATGGGTAGTTAAACGCCCTCTTTGCCTCTGTCACATCAATTGACAGAGCTCCAGATGGAGTTGCTTCCAGCACATCTGGCATGAGGATGAGGTGGAGATGCAGAGCAAGCAGGAAATGTAAGCCACTGAGGGGTAGGGGGTTGTTATTGCAGCTTCACGATCTGGCCCTCATTCATGCAGGGTTCTAGTGTAATGGGAGTCAAGAAGCCACAGCCTCAGTTTCTCTATCAACTCACCATACAAGTTTAGATGCAGCCTGTCTTTTCTTCCGATCACATTGCTAAGTATTTGGCAGAACACGAGTTTATTTGTTTGTGTTTCCATATTGCACACGGGAAGCCAGGCAGGTCGAGCGATATGACTTGTCCAGGGCCCCAGGAAAGGTCTCTAGTGGACCTGGGATTAGCACATCAACTTCCATCCCAGCTTGTTTGTGACTCTCACAAACTTTTTCCAGGATATTTATTAAAGAGACTCTTTTGATCATCCTGTTGACTTTTCCAGCTATATTTCCGAAAACTCTTGCTTCCAGAAACATAAGGCTGCCTGGTGTTTATCCCACCAATTTCATGCATGGGTTTTGGCTTTGAACTTAATCGCTTGCATTTTGCCATGGAAAACAGATGATGTGATTTCCTCACAGTCCACCGGGCAGGGTTTGACCTGTAGTTTTGGATGGAAATAAAGTTTTTAGGAACCCATTTTCAGTTATCCATGTTGTCTTTAAGTTGGTGGGGTGAGTTGTGTAAGTTGGATCTGCTTGGCCAGTAGCAAAAGTTTGACTACAAGTTACTATTTAACTTTGTTTTTTTTAAACTGTGAAAGAGGGGAATGATAGACACGGGGCGTACTTGAGGGTGGAGGGTGGACCGGGGAGAGGATCAGAAAAAATAACTGTTGGGTACTGGGCTTAGTATCTAGGTGATGAAATAATCTGTACAACAAACCCGTGACATGAGTTTCCCTATGTAACAAACCTGCCCATGTACCCCTGAACCTAAAATACAAGTTTAAATTAAAAAAAATTTTTTTTTACTGAAAAAAATTTTCTAAGTATTTGAAAATTACTTAGAGCACGTACAGTTTAACAAATAATTTTAAAGTGGAAATCTGTGTAATTACCATGCAGGGCAAGAAATAAAACAATGCCAGGACCCCCGAAGCTTCCTGATGACAGTCCCCTCCCTTCCCCCAGAGCGTTATGCCCCTGATGCTTATGATAGCAATTGCTTGATTCTTCCTTTGTGGTTTCACTGCCTATTTATGAATCCCTAAACATAGTTTAGGCTTGCCTGTTTCTGAACCTTTTACAGATTTACTTTTTTTTTTTTTGAGATGGAGTCTCACTCTGTCACCCAGGCTGGTGTGCAGTGGCACAGTCCTGGCTCACTGCAACCTCCACCTCCCAGGTCCGGGTTTAAGCAATTCTCCTGCCTCAGCCTCCTGAGTAGTTGGGACTACAGGTGTGTGGCACCGTGCCCAGCTAATTTTTTGTATTTTTAGTAGAGATGGGGTTTCACTGTGTTAGCTAGGATGGTCTCGATCTCCTGACCTTGTGTTCCACCCGGCTTGGCCTCCCAAAGTGCTGGGATTATAGGCGTGAGCCACTGTGCCCTGCCTACAAATTTAATTATTATGCACGTGTTTTTGTTCAGATGTTCCTTTACTTAAGATGGGGTTATGTCCCAACAAACCCCTTGTATGCTGAAAATATCATAAGTAGAAAATGTATTTTAGGCTGTGCACGGTGGTTTACCCTATAATCTTAGTACTTTGGAAGGATGAGGTGGGTGGATCACTTGAGGCCAGGAGTTGAATACCAGCTTGGTCAACGTGGCAAAACCCCATCTCTACTAAAAATACAAAAATTAGCTGGGTATGGTGGTGCGTGCCTGTAGTCCCAGCTACTCGGGAGGCTGAGGCAGGAGAATCTCTTGAACTCAGGAGGTGGAGGTTTCAGTGAGCTGAGGTTGTGCCACTGGACTTCAGCCTAGGAAACAGATCGAGACTCTGTCTCAAAAAAAAAAGAAAATGTATTTTACCCACTTAGCTCACTGAACATCATAGCTTAAGTAGCCTACCTTAAACATGCTCAGAACACTTACATTGGCCTACATTTGGGCTAAATCCTCTAATACAAAGCTTATTTTATAAACAAGTGTTGAATATCTCATATAATTTATTGAATACTATATATTATGTTAAAATTGTGACAGTTTCGCACCATCATAAAGTCAATTGTAAGTTGAACCATTGTAAGTTGGGAACCATCTTCGTCTTACTTCTTTCTCAACCCAACGTTGTTCCAGTTTACTTTCACTGCCATGTCTTCGTCATCTTTTTTTTTGAGGCAGGGTCTCGCTTTGTCACCCAGGCTAGAGTGCAGTGGCATGAACATGGCTCACTGCAGCCTCGACCTCCTGGGCGCAAGCAGTGCTTCCACCTCAGCCCCCTGAGTCGCTGGAACTACCGGAGTGTGCCACCTTGCTGGGCTGATTTTTTGTACTTTTTTGTAGAGATGGGTTTTGCCATGTTGCCCAGGCTGGTAGTCATCCGTTTTTATTGGACCACTTCATGCTTTGATTTTCACTGTGGGGAAGGATTTCTTAAAGAGTTAGGAAGAGACTCAGGATGTTGTGGCCAGGGGAAAAGGATGCCTCCTGAGGAGGGCGGTAATCGTTGGTTTCAGGTGTTGCTGACAGATGAAAATGCAGATTAAGAGAAACGCATTTAACTGACTAAATAGGAAGCCATATGATCATTAAGAAAGGAGTTTCAGGCCTGGTGTGGTGGCTCATGGCTGTAATCCCAGCACTGTGGGAGGCCGAGGCAGGTTGATCACGTGAGGCCAGGAGTTTGAGACCAGCCTGGCCAACATGGTGAACTCCATCTCTACCTATGTATATATAAAATATAAAATTAGCCAGGTGTGGTGGTGTGTGCCTGTAATGTCAGCCACTCGGGAGGCTGAGGCAGGAGTATTGCCCTAACCAGGAGGTGGAGCTTGTTGCAGTGAGCCGAGACTCTGTCACTGCACTCCACTCCAGCCTGGGTGACAGAGTGAGACCCTGTCTCAAAATTTAAAAAAAGAAAAAAAAAAGGAGTTCCAAAAGTGAGTTGAGGAGAGAAGCCAGGTCATAGGGTGGCATAAAAAGGGGTAGCAGGAACCAGTTTAGTGAATGAAGTTACCCTCAAAGTCAAGACATAGAGATTAGCCAGTTGGCAGATGCTGCTGCCCTCTCTGTTGGAAGGCAGGGAGAAGACACCAGGAGTTGGGGAAGCAAAGGGCCCCTTGGGACCAGCAGGCGAGGCACAGGTTGAGGGGTTGAGTTAATTTATAATATTTAGAAAGGAATTAGGCATACCTTTTCCTTAAAGTCAGGGGAATGAAAAGAGGCCAGATGTAGGGTCAGAAGATCGTTGATGTGGATGTGGGGCATGATGGTGCCACTTGTGACAAGCTATGGTTCAGGATAGTAGCTCTCTGGCTGGTCTTGCCTAGCGATATATGAAATATTGAAGAGTGAATTTTTGGTTGGAGTTGGTGATGCAGAGATGTAACCGATAAGGAAGAGAACCGGCCCTCATTTTCCTGCCCTCTCACTCTGTGACCTTGGACAGATTATAGTCTCTTGCCTCAGTTTCCCCATCCATAAAATTTAAGAAATTGGATGAAATTATTTCTGAATTCTTCACTCTCTGAAGGTTGCCATGAAGGAGATTCTAGATACTGCATAATTGCCCCCAAATGTTCTGACTTTCATGAAGTTATTTCATAAAGCACCCTGAACCTTCTCAGGATAATTTCCCTTTAACCAGAATTAAAATGAAAATGTGATTCAGTCAATTAAGAACATTAAGGATTGATGATTTATTTTACAAAGAGATGCATCACTTTACCAAAAAATTCTTTGGAATGGTAAGATGCTATGATGCATTTGAAACAATCCATTTTGCAAAAATGTGTTCATCTTCAGCTCCTCAAGAGCATGTAAAAGGAAGAACATTTGCAGATGTGAAAGTTTAGTGTGACGTTAAATCCCAGCATTGCTCTTTTCCTGCTAATTTGCCAGTTATTATTTCACTTCATTTAAGTTTCTGCTCAAATGTGACTTCCTTGGGGAGTTCTAGCTAAAAATAGTTCCACTGTCAGTCTCTGTCCTCTTATCCTGTGTTATTTTTATATCAGTTATCCTTACCAGATGTTTTATATTTATTTGTCTGTTTTTACCATTGGAAGGCAAGATCTATAAAGATAGACATTAATTTATTCATGCTGTAGTCCTGGTACCTTGAATAGTGCCTGGCATATCAGAGATGTTGTTGAATGGGTGGATGAATCTCACTCCATTTCAGCCTATAGCAAAGTGGATGTTAAATCCAGAAGAATTTCCAGGATTCTTATTTGGTGATTTCTAGGGTCCAAGGACTATCAACTGGTGACGTGGTCCCGGGATCAGACCTTGAGAATGTGGCGGGTGGATTCCCAGATGCAGAGGGTATGTATTCAGTGCTATTGTGGAGAAATGTACCTGGATCCACCAGAAAGTGTAAGATTCAGGATTTGTGGAAATTAGAGATTACAGGATAAACATTTGTTTTTTTTGAGGCTGAGTCTCACTCAGTCTCCCAGGCTGGAGTGCAGTGGCGAGATCTTCGCTCACTGCAACCTCCACCTCCTGGACTGAAGCGATTCTTGTGCCTCAGCCTCCCAAGAAGCTGGGATTACAGCCCTGCCCACCACCATACTTGGCTAATTTTTGTATTTCTAGTAGAAACAGGGTTTCATCATGTTGGCCAGGCCACTCTCGAACTCCTGACCTCCAGTGATCAGCCTGCCTTGGCCTCCTAAAGTGCTGATATCACTGATGTGAGCCACTGTGCCTGGCAAGATAGACATTTAATACATACTTACTGGTTGGCTGAGTGGCTGGTGTGTGCCACACCAAGGCTTTGAGGTCTTTAAGAACCAACCTCAGTATTCAGCTCTTTAAGGCCAGGGTCTAAATGTCTTTTCCCCCCTTATTCTAACACAAGATAGTATAAGTAGCTTCCTGAGCCTGTGGCTTGTGGGGTTCATTTCTTTCTTTCCTAAATGTGCTAAGAAATCTACCCTTGCCGGTTGCGGTGGCTCACCCCTTTAATCCCAGCACTTCGAAAGGCCGAGGTGGGCGGATCACAAGGTCAGGAGTTTGAGACCAGCCTGACCAACATGGTGAAACCCTGTCTCTACTAAAAATACAAAAAAATTAGTTGGGCATGGTGGTGTATGCCTGTAATCCCAGCTACTCAGGAGGCTGAGGCAGGAGAATCGCTTGAAGCCAGGAAGCAGAGGTTGTAGTGAGCTGAGATCTCGCCACTGCACTCCAGCCTGGGTGACAGAGCGAGACTCCATCTCAAAAAAGAAAAAGAAAAAAGCCTACCCTTGCACTCTGCAAATGCTTAGAGGCCTCTACATCCATCAACAGCACCACTTCTATGAAGCTGTTTATAATTTTTTCCCAATAAATGATATCTGTTTCTTACGTGAACCACAGTAGTACCTGATATGAGCTGCTTTTGTGACTCCTGCTCTGCTCTGCCTTCTCACAGGGCTCTGTCTGCTCCCCATTTGATGGCTAAATTTCTTGACAGTGGGAAAGTGTGTCTCACTTGTGTTGCATCTCCCACAGCACGTGGGACACTGCTTTGCACAGGATGAATAGAAAATGCTTAGTATGAAGTCACTCTTGAGTATTTTGGTCAAATCTCATTACCTTACTGCATTTTCAATCTGTTTTCTCTGAAGGGTACAATTTGCACCAAATGCCTTGAGGTTATGATTTTCTTTTTTTTTTTTTTTGAGATGGAATCTCTCTCTGTTGCCCAGGCTGGAGTGCAGCCACGTGATCTTGGCTTACTGCAATCTCTGCCTCCTGGCTTCAAGTGATTCTCCTGCCTCAGCCTTCTGAGTATCTGGGATTACAGGCATCTGCCACCATGCCTAGCTAATTTTTGTATTTTTAGTAGAGATAGGGTTTCACCATGTTGGTCAGGCTGGTCTCAAACTCCTGACCTAAGGTGATCTGCCCACCTCAGCCTCCCAAAGTGCCTGGATTATAGGCATGAGCCACCGTGCCCGGCCGGTTATGATATTTTTGCTCCTGGATTAGCTGAATAACTCCATCAAGGCTTGAAGTTAAAAGTAATTTTTTTTTTCTGAGGCTTGCATAAACTCTGAACATGATGAAAAATTTCCAGGGCTGAATAATAGGATTTATTATCCTGGGTGTTTAACCAGGGAGAGCTGGTGATGGGTAAAATCTATTTTGATTATGTCAGCTCTTGGCTGACACATCTCTATCCTTTGTCATTCCCATTTTTAACTCTTTAATCAGACATGACGATCTTTTCCACTGACTTCTCTAGAACTACATCTTCTCCCCTTTGTTGCAGCTTTGTGCAAATGACATATTAGATGGTGTCGACGAGTTCATTGAGAGCATTTCTCTTCTGCCGGAACCCGAGAAGACCCTGCACGCTGAAGATCTAGATCACCAGCACAATGCAAGCCACGGGGAGGAAGAAGGTAATTTGTCAAACTGACGTCTCAGGTGAGGTGCCACTCTACGCAGTGCAGAGATGTGGCAGATACCCCAGACCTGTTCCCTGATTCATTTTCAAAAATGCTTTCCAACATTGAACTTCTCTCTCCTGCTAGCCCTAAAGGAAGATCCCCCTAGCAATCTCCTGGAAGAGAGGAAATCAGATCAGTTGGGACTGCCTCAGACCTTGCAGCAGGAATTCTCCCTGATCAATGTACAAATCCGGAATGTCAATGTGGAGGTACTTAGTTTAATCAACTGTGTCTCATGTTTGCAGATGGCAGTTTGTGGTAGAGGGAACCATTTCAGCAACGATTTCAGTTAGCAAACAGCTTCGCAGCTTTAACAGAACTCTCTCTGCTTGCTTTTTTATTTCTTGAGTTTTCTGGCCAGGTGCGGTGGCTCACACCTGTAATCCCAGCACTTTGGGAGGCCCAGGTGGGTGGATCACTTGAAGCCACGAAGCCAGGAGTTCGAGACCAGCCTGGCCAACATGGTGAAACCCCTATCTCTGCTAAACACACACACACACACACACAAACACACACACACAAACACACACACACACAGAATTAGCCAGGTGTGGTGGTGGGTGTGGTTCCAATTACTCAGGAGGCTGAGGCACAGGAATCACTTGAACCTGAGAAGCAGAGGTTGCAGTGAGCCAACATGACACCACTGCCCTCCAGCTTGGGTGACAGCAAGACTCTGTCTCAAAAAAAAAAAAAAAGGAATGCAGACTTTCTTCTTAATCCTATTTTTTTCTCCTAAGATCAGCCAAAGGAGAACCTGATGCTCATGTGTCTTAGCTCCTCCTTAGATGCTTCAACATCACATTTTACCATAGAGGAAGACACTGAAACCTGGGAGGCTTAGTGTTTTGGCAGGAGTTGCTGCTGAGGTTATGGGCAGAGTTGACTTGGGAAGCCAGCCCTCCAGCCCCTCAGGGTGCTCTGTGCTGTGCTGTGCCGTGCCGTCTTCCCTGACAGGCTGAGGGATTTAGATTCATAGTAAGAAGGCAGCCAAAACCTCTTTATTCACTTAGCCTATGGAACATTTACTCTTCCTTTGGGGCAAGTATCGAAACTCTTTGCTTCAGAAAATTGAGTATCTCTCCAGGAAGGAGTTTTAAAGCTTGAATAGTTTTTCCTTCACCCAAATATAATGAATAGCAGGAATGGGTATGAGCTGTTACATAACTATCTCATGAGGCCTTTAAAACAAGTCTGCTGTAAGTCCTTTTAGCCTCACTTTACAGCTGAGAAAACTGAGACATCAAGAGAAGAAATGACTTGTCTGAGGTCAGCAGCTGTTTGGTGGAAGAAATAACATGTGCATCTGAGTCTCCAGATTTCCAACGTGTGTGGTTCTTTTCACTTTACTCCAGCTGTTGTCTCTAGATGGCAACACAAATCAAAAGATAGAAAGCGTTCTTTGCTGAATTAGTGATCTATATCAAGTCAGTTTATACTCCCTTTGTCCCATTTGAGGACAGTGTGGATACCTAGTGATCTAGTTTAAGATCTTGATTCCCTTTTTTTTTTTCCTTTTTTTGAGACAGAGTTTCGCTCTTGTTGCCCAGGTTAGAGTGCAATGGCAGGATCTTGGCTCACTGTAACCTCCGCCTCCTGGGTTCAAGCGATTCTCCTGCCTCAGCCTCCTGAGTAGCTAGGACTACAGGCATGCACCACCATGCCTGGCTAATTTTGTAGCTTTAGTAGAGATGGGGTTTCTCCATGTTGGTCAGTCAGCCTGGTCTTGAACTCCCAACCTCAGGTGATCCACCCACCTTGGCTTCCCAAAGTGCTGGGATTACAGGTGTGAGCCTCCACACCTGGCCTTGATTCCTTTCTTTGAGAGTACTTTTAAAAAATCATTGAGATATAATTCACATACTATAAAATTCACCTTTTTTTTTTTTTTTGAGTCTTGTTCTTTCCACCCAGGCTGGAGTGCAGTGGTGCAATCATGGCTCACTGCAACCTTTGCCTCCTGGGTTCAAGCGATTCTTCTGCCTCAGCCTCCTGAGTAGCTAGGATTACAGGTGCACACCACCATGCTCAGCTAGTTTTTTTTCATACTTTTAGTAGAAATGGGGTTTTTGCCATGTTGGCCAGGTTGGTCTCGAACTCCTGACCTCAGATGATGTGCCCACCTTGGCCTTCCAAAGTGCTGGGATTACAGGCGTGAGCTACTGCTCCGGCCAAAATATACCTTTTTAAAGTGTATTATCTGGTGGTTGTGGGTATATTCACAAAGTTGTGCAGCCATTCACACTGTCTGATTCCAGAACATTTTCATCATTTGCAGAAGAAACCCCATACCCATGACAGTTACTCCCTATTTCCCCTTCTCCCAGCCCCTGGCAATCCCCAGTCTACTTTCTTCCCCTGTGGATTTTCCCAGGAGCACTTTTTTAGTTGACTCTGGTATTAAACTTTTTCCTGCTTTATTTTCCTATCTCAAAATAAATATAACAAGTTTCTACCCCACAGCCTTGGGAGGAAGCTTTGTTAAAGTCAGAATACTTTGAACTTTGTGATGACTCACGCCTATAATCCCAGCTCTCTGGGAGGCCAAGATGGGTGGATCATTTGAGATTAGGAATTTGAGACCAGCCTGGCCAACCTGGTGAAACCCCATCTCTACCAAAAAAACCCACAAAGATTTGCCAGGCATGGTGGCTCATGCCTGAAGTCCCAGTATTTGGGAGGCTGAGGTGGGAGAATCACTTGAATGCAGGAGGTGGAGGTTGCAGTGAGCTGAGATCCTGCCATACTGCACTCCAGTCTGGGTGACAGAGTCAGACCATGTCACACACACACACACACACACACATACACACAAGAATACTTTGAGCTTATTACATTGGTATGAAAATTTAAGAATCTTTTTAAAAACTAATTGTCTTGCACACACATTTGTCTTTGTAGACTCTTTCCCTTCACCCAATTACTAGGAACATGGAGTGTTCAGTTAAATGTACTTGTGTCGAAAGATGCTTTGTGACTTGTCACCAAAGCAATTATGGATTTGTCTGTTGCAGATGGATGCGGCGGACAGGAGCTGCACAGTGTCTGTGCACTGCAGCAGCCATCGCGTCAAGATGCTGGTGAAGTTCCCTGCGCAGTACCCAAACAACGCTGCCCCTTCCTTCCAGTTCATTAACCCCACAACCATCACGTCCACCATGAAAGCGAAGCTGCTAAAGGTGGGGGTCTGGGTTCCCAAATTCTTCTTGCTATTCTGCATCTGCATCATTGTCTAGGTTTTTCTTGGGATGGAGTCTGTCTCTGTCCGCCCAGGCTAAAGTGCAGTGGCACAATCTCTGCTCACTGTAACCTCCGCTTCCTGAGTTCAAGCAATTCTCCTGGCTCAGCCTCCCTAGTAGCTGGGACTACAGGCATGCGCCACCATGCCTGGCTAATTTTTTGTGTTTTTAGTAGAGACAGTGTTTCACTGTGTTAGCTAGGATGGTCTCGATCTCCTGACCTTGTTGATCTGCCCTCCTCAGCCTCCCAAAGTGCTGGGATTACAGGCATGAGCCACCATGCTGGTTTGTCTAGGTTGAGTAGAAAAGAAGAATGAAAACTCCATTCAGTGAGATTCAGAAGTCATCTGTTTCATACACGCTCTAGTATTAGCAATGTTCTTAACCTTTTATGAGTCATGGACTTTCTTTGAAGTGTAATGAAAATTATGGACCCTTCCTCAGAAAAAATCTGCAAAATGATTGCATATAATTTGAAAATATTGCCTATAAATATGTGAATTGCATATAATCTGACCACAGATCTCATTAACGCTATGTATCATCTCAGGTTAAGAGATTTGCAATCCAATTTCATTTAGGAGTCCAAGTTACGAGCCCTGCAATCCAATTTCATTTACATGGAAATATCGGCAAGATGTATTCTGAAGCTAAAAGTTATTTTATAATTAGAAAAAAACATGTAACGTCATAAAAAAAATTTTATCCTACAGAGGGAGCTGGTGTTATCCTAGAGACAGGCTGGCTAGCTGCACAGCGGGTGTCCAGATGGAGGCGCCACAGCCTGGCATCTGTGTTTAATTCTGTAGACTCAGAGACTTGATGCGTCGGTTCATCCACAGCGAATCAGGTGGAATCTCCATGACAAAGCCCATGAGCTTCTTTATCACCTTGTTCAGTCTGAGCAGTGTCACAAGTGAAGGGACTGAAGTATTCTAACAAACTCAGGCCAGCCTGAGTGCTGCTCTTTTTTTGCCCAGTTTGGGTCGTGGACACTGATTGTTTCATCTTGTTGGGTTAGCCCATGGAACCAGAAAATTTTCAAGTGCCTTAAGGATCTCTGAAATGCCATGAACTCAGATCTTGTGGTATTTGACATATTAAACTTGGAATCTGAATATTTCACTGCCTAGTTTGGACATATGCAAAAGATAGATTTTTCTGTTAGTATAAAATGATATGATTAGGAAATGTCTTTAAAGGTCTGATTTGTCTAATTCAGGGCTGGGTGCTGTGGCTCATACCTGTAATCCCAGCACTTTATGAGGCCAAGGCAGGTGGATCACTTGAGCTCAGGAGTTTAAGACCAGCCTGGGCAACACAGCAAAACCCTGTCTCTGCAAAAAATATAAAAATTAGCTAGGTGTGGTTGTGCATGCCTGTAGTCCCAGCTGCTCAGGTGGCTGAGGTGAGAGGATTGCTTAAGCCTGGGACGCAGAGGTTGCCATTAGCTGAGATCGCACTACTGCACTCTAGTCTGGGTGAGAGAGTGAGACCCTGTCTTCAAAAAAAAAAAAAAGGTCTAATTCAGTGCAGTCTAATAGAAATATAATTCAGGCCAATGGAATTGTAAAATTTTCTAGTAACTACACTAAAAAAATTAAAAGTAACAGGTTGTTTTGGGAATATTTTTATTTAATCCAGTATATCTGAAATATTCTCCTATTAACATATTATCAGTATAAACTTATGGAGACATACACATTTCTTTTCTGTACTAAGTCTTCCACATTCTCTGTGATGTTATACTTAACAGCATCTCTCAGTTAGGACTAGTGACATTTCAAGTGCTCAGTAGCCCCACGTGGGTGGTGATAACACAGGCTCAGTTTATATGCCTGTCTTCAGTGTTGTATGTTAGTTCATGTCTGTAGCATACACCTTAACCCATTTATGCTGGAGGTTGCAAATTTTCTTTTGGTGAAAAATCAGACCTTGGCCGGGCACAGTGGCTCACACCTGTAATCCTAACACTTTGGGAGGCCAAGATGGGTGGATCACCTGAGGTCAGGAGTTCAAGACCAGCCTGGGAAACATGGTGAAACCCCATCTCTGCTAAAAAATACATAAGGTAGCCAGAAGTGGTGGTGTGTGCCTGTAATCCCAGCTACTCAGGAGGCTGAGGCATGAGAATCGCTTGAACCCTGGAGGTGGAGATTGCAGTGAGCCGAGATCGTGCCGTTGCAATACAGCCTAGGCAATAAGAACGAAACTCCGTCTCAAAAAAAAAAAAGAAAAAAAACGAGTAGCATAAAAAAAGAGCAGTAGGATATAAATAACTCCCACAAGCTTGGTGTTCAAGTAACGGAACACTAGGCATAATGGGTTTAAAGTGTTAGGATTTATATATTTAAAGAAGAAAAAAGATACTATAATTTTCACTGAAGTGAAATCGGTTCCTCTTGTCTTATATCACTGAGAGCAATTTCAGCCTGGGCCAGTGGGTATTGCTTCTAAGGTACTGATATTTCTCCTGGAAAGGGTAGTGTTGAGGGTGAGGAAAAGGGCCTTTATTCACTATAAAGAAATAATAGTCCTTCTGTTACTAAAAGCTGCCCTCTCAGTACCCACATGTGTGCTGCCTTGGTTAGGGAAAGAGCTTCTCTAGCAGGGCTCTGGAATAAATCCTGTTTGAACCTCTGTAGAGGTAGAAATTAGATTAGTACACTGTGTTGGAAGCCTTGACTTAACCCTGAGCCCGGCTCCCAGCATCACCCTGTGTCTGACCACTTTGCAGAAGAAAAGCCAGTCAGGGCCGGCCGTGGTGGCTCACGCCTGTTATCCTAGCACTTTAGTAGGCCGAGATGGGCAGATCACTTGAGGTGAGGCCAGCCTGGCCGACGTGATGAAACCCCTTCTCTACTAAAAATATAAAAATTAGCCAGGCATGGTTGCGGGCGCCTGTAATCCCAGCTACTTGGGAGGCTGAGGCTCGAGAATCACTTGAACCAAAGAGGCAGAGATTGCAATGAGCCGAGATTGCACCACTGCACTCCAGCCTGGGCAACAAAGAGAGACTCTGTCTCAAAAAAAATAAAATGCATATAGGAGAAATGTGTTCCTCTTCTTGACCGTGTTTTGGGCTTTTTCTAGATTCTGAAGGACACGGCCCTGCAGAAAGTGAAGCGTGGCCAGAGCTGCCTGGAGCCCTGCCTGCGCCAGCTCGTCTCCTGCCTTGAGTCCTTTGTGGTGGGAAGCATGAAATTGTCATCCCAACTTACGCTTTAGTGTTTTGTTTATTTCTTTCTCCCTAAAATCATGAGTTTTCTGGTTTTGTAATGCTGGGTCTTTATTTTGTAATTCAGCTTTAAGACAGGTTGTGGTTTTTAGTTTGTGGATTTTTAAATTTCAGAACCAGGAAGACAGTGCTTCCAGCAACCCGTTTGCACTCCCCAACTCCGTCACACCTCCCTTACCCACATTTGCACGGGTGACTACTGCCTACGGGTCGTACCAGGACGCCAACATTCCCTTTCCTAGGACTTCTGGGGCCAGGTTCTGTGGAGCAGGTGGGTCTCTTTGGTTCTCCGATACTAGATTTTGAGAGGGAGCAGCTAAGAAAGGCATAGATTCTGTATAAACATCTTCATCAGGAAATGTTTGCTTTTATTTCCGGAGAACTCAAACGAGACTTTTATAGTAGTGTTGCAGGGTCTGATGCCCAGTTGGCGTCTGTGGACTTACCCTAAGAATGTGCACTAGAATGGCGGTCTTAGCTTTCTTCATTCTGATGAGCTTGGATTTGGGTTTTTACTCAGAGCCCTGATTCTTAGTTGGGGACAGCCCCTGCTAGAGAGGCTTAGAGTCCCACTGACGACTCTGCCCAGTCCACATACATCCTCCCTCCTGGACCCTGGCGTGCTGACCTTTGTTCCTGGTAAGGGTCACTGCAGTCATGAGCCTTGAAGCTTATGAAAATGTGTCTTACCCTCAAGTATACAGAGATAGAAGAAAGACTGGCCAGTCCTGCCTCAGGATTTCCCAGGTCCAGCTTGTTGACACTGATATGCTCATGTGATGTCTCCTTCTTCAGGTTACCTGGTATATTTCACAAGGCCCATGACGATGCATCGGGCAGTGTCTCCCACAGAGCCGACTCCGAGGTGAGTCTGGGAGATGCAGAAACCACTCTGTGTACCCAGGGCCAGACGTGGGCAGAGACCTGGGAAGGACCACTGAGTTTGTCTTTGGACAATGAGTTTTGGTTCTTCAATGGGAGTTTTTAAACTCCCATTTTAAGATTTATTTGAGAAAGACTGAAGTCAGTTAAATTGCAAGAAAGCTGCGATTTCTGCTTTATAGTTATTACCAAACCATTAGAAGAAGTAGCTTGATAAAAGCTACTGTCAAAACAAGGCAAATTCGTTTTAAATGTGCCTTTCCCCTATTCCTAGCATATTATTATTTGTTTTTAATTATTTTATTATTCAATTTAACACGAAATAATACTGGAAAAATAACAAAAAGACCATCTGTAGATTCACAACACTAATATGCTGCTGCTTATATTACCAAACAATGTTTAATTTTAAAACATTGCATAAGTAGCGCATTGGGAAAACACAAATGTGCAAGGTTTTTTTGTTGTTTTTGAGACAGGATCTGGCTCTGTCACTCAGGCTGGAGAGTGCAGTGGTGTGATCATAGCTCACTGCAGCCTCTACCTCCTGGCTGAAGTGATCCTCCTGCCTCAGCCTCCCGGCTCAAGTGATCCTCCTGCCTCAGCCTCCCAAGTAGCCGGGAATACAGGTGTGCACCACCATGCCTGGCTGATTTTTATATTTTTTGGTAGAGACCGGGTTTTGCAATGCTGCCAGGCCAGTCTCAAACTTCTGAGCTGAAGCAATCTACCTGTCTCACTCTCCTAAAGTGTTGGGATTGTAGGTGTGAGCCACCACGCTGGCCTGGAAGTTTTAAATTAAAATGTCAAAGCCCTCTTTTCTTTTTCAGTGTTTTAGGCAGAATCATGCTTAACAACAGAACATGTTTCTGTCTAGTCATTATTTTTCTGTGCTTTAAAGAAAAGTTTTTCTTTATAGGCAATCTAGTGTAGCAGATAGGAATATGGACTTCAGAGCCAATGTGCCCAGATCCAGATTTTGGCCCTGTCATTTTATGACCTTGGGCAAGTTACCTAAACTTCAGCTTCAGTTTCT
Source organism: Aotus nancymaae (assembly GCF_030222135.1). Lineage (NCBI taxonomy): Eukaryota > Metazoa > Chordata > Mammalia > Primates > Aotidae > Aotus > Aotus nancymaae. Next base: position 29,355,105 of record NW_026988443.1, on the reverse strand, counting down.
TCAACAGTAACATGAGGATGATCATAGCACCCACTACCTTCAGTTGCTGGGAAGATTAAGTCCTTGTAAAAACATTTAAAATACCACCTGGCACATTGGAAGTGTTCCGTGTTTCCTGTTATGATTACGGGTTTTTTAAACTTTGGGATTACACAGTAGACTTCTGGTTCTGTAGTCTGGTGGCCAAGATATAACAACTTGCAAACCTCCCTGCTGCAAACCCTTGAAGGCATTGGATACAATATACTCAGCATAGTCATTGTTTTAGTCCATTCTCACACTGCTATAACGAGCTGCCCAAGACTGGGTAATTTATAAAGAAAAGAGATTTAATTGACTCACAGTTCCACATGGCTGGGGAGGCCTCAGGAAACTTAAAGTCATGATGGAAGGTGAAGAGACACATCTTATATGGCGGCAGGGAAAAGAGAGTGTGTGTGTGAAGGAGAAATTGTCAGATCTGATAAAACCATCACGTCTCACGAGAACTCACTCACTATTGTGAGAACAGCATGGAGGACACTGCTTCTCTGATCCAGTCACCACCCACTATGTCCCTCCCTCGACACATGGGGATTGTGGGGATTACAATTCAAGATGAGATTTGGGAGGAGGCATAAAGCCTAATCATATCAGTTATGAATGAATAGCTGAGTTAAGAAAGAAAGCGGTCTGGGCGCAGTGGCTCACGCCTGTAATCTCAGCACTTTGGAAGGCCGAGGTGGGTGGATCATGAGGTCAAGAGATCGAGACCATCCTGGTCAACATGGTGAAACCCCGTCTCTACTAAAAATACAAAAAAAATTAGCTGGGCACGGTGGCGCGTGCCTGTAATCCCAGCTACTCAGGAGGCTGAGGCAGGAGAATTGCCTGAACCCAGGAGGTGGAGGTTGCGGTGAGCCGAGATTGCGCCATTGCACTCCAACCTGGGTAACAAGAGCGAAACTCCGTCTCAAAAAAAAAAAAAAAGAAGAAAGAAAGCAAACTGAATGACATGTGTGAGCAGACACTGCTGCTTTGCCAAGAGGTGGCCAGTCTCTGCAGTAACCCAGGCAGATGTGACCTGGGCCCCATGGGAACCGGGGTTAAGTACTAGGGAACACCTACATTACACCCAATTCCTTATTGTAGTAAAACATTCCCCTATTCTCAAAGGGAAACAAGGAATATCTATATCTGGACTTCGGATTAGAGGGAAAAACGTTCCTATTAGAATGTTTTTCAACTGATAGTCCTTTACTGAGATAGTTTACAGTACAAAAATCTGAAGCGTACAGTTAGGTGACCAACACTCATACCAAGATACAGAGCATGTCCTCATCCCCAAAGGTTCCCGGTCCCTTTCCCCAGCCCTTCAGCACCGAGAGGACACCACTATGTTGACTTCTGTCATTGTAGTTTAGTTTTGCCTGTTCTTAAACTTCATTGAATGGAGTCATGCAGCATGACCTGTTTTATGTCTGGCTTACTTTGCTCAATGTAATGTTATTGACATTGATCCACATTGCTGCATGTGTCAGTAGGTCCATCGTATGAATATAACATAGTTTGTTTATTTATTGTCCTGTTGGTAGATATTTGCATCCTTTCCAGTTTTGGGCTATTATGAGCAAACCTGGATACATATGTTTATAAAAAAAAGTGTGTATTAATTTCTGCACCTGAGGAGCGGAATTCCTCAGTCATTGGATAGATGTATGCTTAACTTGAGAAATTGCTCAAAAATTTGTGCGCAGTAGTTGTGCCATTTACCCTGTCAGCAGCAATGTTTCAGAGCGCTGGTTGCTGTGTATCCACTCCGAAACTGGGTGTTGCTAGTCTTTTCAACTTTAGCCATTGTGATGTGAGTGTACTAGTTTTTCACTGTGGTTTTAATTTGCATTTCCATGTTGATGATGAATGATGTTGAGCAACTTCTGTGTGCATATTGACCATTTGGGTATCTTTTTTTTGTGATGTGCTTGTTAAGTGTTTTGCCTATTTTGGGGGAACTGTTACTTCTTATTTATTTGTGGTTGTTACCTATTTTGGTTGCAAATTCTTTGCTAGATATATATATTGACTTTCTCCTAATCTGTGGCTTGCCTTTCTCCCTCTTTAATGTTTTTCAGTGAACAGCATTTCCTAATTTTGATGATGTCCAGTTTATCACTTTTTAATTTTTATTTTTAGTGATTTCTGTGTTGTGCCTCAAAAATCTTTTCCAATCCCAAGGTCATGAAAATACTCTTCTTTTTTTTTGAGACAGAGTCACTCTCTGTCATCCAGGCTGGAGTGCAGTGGCTCAAACTCCTGACCTCAAGTGACCTGCCTGCTTCGGCCTCCCAAAGTGCTGAGATTACAAGCATGAGCCACTGCACCTGGCCTTGTGTTTTCTTTTAAAAGCTTTATAGAAAAATAAATAAAAATAAAAGCTTATAGATTTAAATTCCTTATTTAAGGTCTGTGATCCATTTCTAATTGATTTTTGCATGTAATATGAGTTAGGGGTCAAAGTTTGTTTTATTTTGTAGAGAAAATTAGTTGTTCTAACACCATTGATGAAAAGATTTTCTTTCGTCATTGAATTTGTGTTGATGGCTTTGGTGAACATCAGTAGACCATATATGGTGGTCTTTCTGGACTCTTTTCCTTTGATCTATTTATCTTTTATGCCAACACTACATTCATAATGTACCTTTACATAGTTAAGTCTTCAAATCTGATAGGTCAAGTCCTCCATTTACATTATTCTTGTTTAGTTCGGGTTGGCTATTCAGGTCTTTTAATAACATTATGAAATCCACTTATTAGTTCCTACTAAAAAGCCTGCTTGCATTTTTATTGGAATTGTGTTGACTCTATAGATCAATTTAGAAAAAACTGCCATCTTAAGAATATAGACTCTTCCAATCCACTAGCATGGTGTATTTCTCCATCATTGTATGTCTTTAATTTCTCTCAGCAACATTTTGTATTTTCATGCACATTTTCAAAAATTAAATTTATTCCTAGGTATTTGATGTGTTTTAATGCTACTGTAAATAAGTTTTTAAAATATTTATTTTTCAAATATTTGTTTCTAATATATGGAACTATAGTAGATATTTGAACTATAGTAGATATTTGACCTTGTATTCAAATTCACTTATTCTAGTAGTTTGTAGATTTCTTTCAATTTTTATGCCTGTAATCATAGAAGCATTCTATGCTTCTGCAGATAAAGCATTTTTCAGTGTTAAAAGTTGTACTGACTTCTTTTTCTGGAGTTTCCATCTTCTCATTTTGTCTTCTCTTGATGTCAAGTGCTAACAACAGCACCACTTAGAAATATGACAGGACTGCAGCCAGTGTGGATAATTATCATTTTCAACTACAGATCTCTCTCAGCCTTGTCCGCTTATCACACGGGCTTGATCACGCCCATGAAGATCCGCACAGAGGCCCCTGGGAACCTTCGTTTATACAGTGGGAGCCCCACTCGCAGTGAGAAAGAGCAGGTCTCCATCAGCTCCTTCTACTACAAGGAGCGGGTAAGTGCCAGAGCTGCAGTCTTTGATTCTGACCCCTTCTCCTGGATTCTTGTTCATTGTCTCCTGCCTGGCCCAGCAGCTAGATTAGTAACCCCCCCGTAGTCTTCCCTTTCATAATCAGTTTGTTCAAGAAAGGCATTGCTTTGTTCCTTTTAGTTGGTTTTAACTGCTGTAAATTGTGTGTGTATGGAGGGGTGGGTGGTTCTTATGGTCCATAGTCTTTAGTGCCCATTTAACCCTGTTCTTGCAATCTCCATTCACTGAGTCGGTTCCCATTATTTCAGGGTAGAATACCTTAGCTTCACATCTTCCATGGTTTTCTGACGTTTGTCAGGAAATTAAGGGATGCCTCTGAAGTTCTGGGATCTTAACATATTTGGAACTTCATAGTTAGAAGAAGTATTAAAGTTGATGTCTAAAAGATTGGGTTTTTTTTGTTGTTGTTGTTCTTTTTTTTCACTAAGTCTACATGGAAATACCCATTTGAGTGGACCAGATGATAGAAAAATTACCTGAGCTTGTCCTTATGTGCCTAGTTTCTCAAAGAACTCATTGTCCCTAGAGTAGTTATCATTAAGCTGTCAGAAACCTTTGGTGCCAACAGTGTAGAGAATGTTGGCAGAGCACAGGAATGATCCCAAGAAAGCTTTCTGTGTTGACAGATTGCAAGTCTGGCTTAGACAGACTTTTAGCTGACATGTTTTAAACAGAGTTACCACTGAGCACTGCACAAACTTAGAAATTCTTTGTTGTTATCTCTCACTCCATGAGAAATAATGGATTGTAATTGATACTTGTTTTTTAAAAATTGAATTATTTTAGACCAGACACCCATTTCTAGGAAGTAGTAGTGTCTTCAGTTCGATTTCAGTAGAATGTCTAACCTTATAAGTTTACACCAATAGTTGACTATCTTTGACTTTATTTTAGGGTTGTGTGTAACTAAAATGAGTGGCAGCAACTGATGTTTGAGACCAGACCAGTCTTGAGCAAAACCATTTAGTCAAATAGGGAAAATGATTTTTTTTTTTTTTTTTTTGGCTTTTCGGGACACTTTCCTATAGTCCTCTTCCTCACATCTCTGATGGAGTTCTGCCCACGTGGCTATTACAGACCTCCCTGGAACACCCACTAATCTATATCATCTCCAAGTCCTTTCCATGCAAAATTGTTAGTTCTTTTTTCCCACATGCTCCCAGGTAATTGGATAGATGATTTGATAAACAGGTTGGAACTAAGACGTTTTGTTGAGTTGAAAGCCAGGTTCATAGTTGGGTAAATGTGGGGATTTTCTTGAGTTTCAGGCCCAGAGATTAAGGAGAGCTGTCAGTCCAAGAGGCAGTTCTGAATTCCTCTTTGATTCATGTCATGTGCCACCATATTTGGGTTCAGATTGGGCAGAATAGACTAATTTTGGCTTTGTGGAGGTGTGTAAATCCCACTCTGATCAGAATAACTCCATTTCCAAGATAAGGCCTCCTTTAAGCCTGCGTTCATGTTTTTGATGGTATGGCCTTTTTTTTTTTTTTTTTTTTTTTTTAACTACAAACACCATAATTATAAAGAGGAACCAAGAGCATGTGGATAATTCTCTCATCAGATAGGATCTGCAGGGGAGTGGAGGAAGAGCTGTGATATTTTAGTTCGGGGTGGTTCCCACTGCACTGTTCTGCAGAGAAAGTGGGCCGTTCAAGCCCCCTAACAGACATAGTAAGTGGCCTTTTATGTTTTATTTCAAATAATGACCAAATAAAATGGGGTGATGCTTTGATTATAATTTTCACGTGAAACTCTTATATTGGTGGATACCACATATAGAAAAGTTCACAAATCAAAGCGTATAGTTCAGTGAATTAATAATCACACAGGTCAAGAAATAGAACATTTCAAAAACCTCAGAAACCTTGAATTGTTAGCTTAACTCATACGAAATTGCTGATATTTGACCATTTTTGACCTAAACAAAGATTCATGTGGTTCAGCTTAATAGATTAACAAGATGAAAATGAGTAGTCAGTCCTTTTGTGATGAATTTCATATAAATTTCTCTCTCCTTGAAGTTTGTTCATGTCCAACCCATTTGTGTAGGGGTCAAGGTGGGAATTACGTAAGTGGAATATGGCCATGATATCTTTTTTTTTTTGGAGACAGAGTCTTGCTCTGTCGCCCAGGTTGGAGTGCAGTGGCACAATCTGGGCTCACTACAGCCTTCAGCCTCCTGAGTTCAAGAGATTGTCCTGCCTAAGCCTCCCGAATAGCTGGGATCACAGGTGCCTGCCACCATGCCTGGCTAATTTTCATATTTTTTAGTAGAGACGGGATTTTACTGTGTTGGTCAGGCTGGTCTTGAACTCCTGACCTCGAGATCCGCCCACCTCAGCCTCCCAAAGTGCTGGGATTACAGGCTTGAGCCACCGTGCCCGGCCAGCCGTGATATATTATGTGAGCTACCTTGCCTTCCTTACAAAGGTTGATACCTCTTGAGGTGCATTTTCTAATCTGCAGCTATCTAGTTTCACATGTCAAATGATGTCACTTTTGTTGCTTTTTTTATGGAAATGATTCCAGTCTACTAAGTTTCTGTTTGTGTTTTTAGGTTTTGGATTTTTTTTTTTTTTCTCATAAGAGATGGGGCCTTTCCCTGTTGCCCAGGCTGGAGTACAGTGGTGTGAACATGCTCACTGCAACCTCAGTCTCCTGGGCTCAGATGATCCCCCTCCTCAGCCTCCTGAGTAGTTGGAACTACAGGAGTACACCACATCGCCCAGTTAATTAAAAAAAGTATTTTTGTAGAGCTGGGTTCCTAATATGTTGCCCATGCTGGATTTCTCTGTGTTTAGGTCTTCATTTTTAGCCCCAATTTTTCTCCTACATGTTTTTATTCCCTTTTAGATCTCTGCCCCTCAGAGCTTTAAATAAGTGAGAATAAGGCATAGCAATGAGGGAAGTATTGTGAGGTTTTTTTTGGTTTTGGGGGGTTTTTTTGGTCTGTTTTTTTTTGTAGAGATGAGGTCTGGCTATATAGCCCAGGCTGGTGTCAAGCTCCCGGGTTCTAGCAAGGCTCCCAGCTCAGCCTCCCAAAGTGCTGGGATTATTGGCATGAGCCGCCTCACCCAGCCAGTATAGTGATTTTTTTTGACACAGAGTTTTGCTCTTGTTGCCCAGGCTGGAGTGCAGTGGTGTGATCTTGGTTCACTGCAACCTCCACCTCCCAGGTTCAAGAGATTGTCCTGCCACAGCCTTCCGTGTAGCTGGGATTGCAGCCCCCTCCCCGCTAATTTTTTCTATTTTTCATAGAGATGGGGTTTCACCATGTTGGCCAAACTGGTCTCGAACAACTGACCTCAGGTGATCCAGCCACCTCGGCCTCCCAAAGTGCTGAGATTACAGGTGTGAGCCACTGCGCCCAGCCCAGTATAGTATATTTTTGAGATATCAAAACATCTTTATAGAGCCATTTAGAGATTATTGTTTGTTTCTCTCGTGGCTTTGTGTGTTTTTAACCTGCCCTACTTAGGTTATATTGTTATATTCACCCAAATATTCTCTAGATGGAATTCCAAGGTTTGCTCCTAAAAATTTTTAAATGTGAGATGCCTAAAAAAAAACATCAAATTGCTAAGATTCATTTGACAAGTGGACCAACTCTTAGTGCTGATAAAATGTTCATTCCTAGGATAAATCAGAAGGCCCAGAACTTAGGATAAGCATTAGGTATTGCCTTGCATACATTTAAACCTTTTTGCAAACTCCCACCCTTGCTTTAGTTTATGTTACTAAAATAGCTCTGATGTAGATAACTAGAATCGTCTTTAGGTTAATAGAATAGTTTCTGATCTCCATAAACAGATACTCATATTGTTAGCAAAGGTGCTTTCAGGAAGGTCCCTCCTCAGCATTAGCCCCTTCCTTCCCCTCGTTTTTCCAGGGCTCCCACAGCCCATGGCATCACTCTGAAGATAGTCCTGCAGGCCCAACGTCAAGACACCCAATCCCCTCATTACCCCGATAACATACCAGAAAACATTTGGTACTGAGCCTATTCAAGAACTCTTCCTTTTAGGAATGAGAATATGCTGTTCTCCTTACCTACTACAGGGAAAAACAGGTTTCTGCCTATTTCTCCACTTGCACAGTGATCTTAGTGTGTATTAGTGTTCCTCAAACCTCTTTGTAGATCCTTTGTCAGAACTATGTTAATGTCGGCCTCCATATACCTTGAAATGTGACTGAAAGAACAATGAAATTGAAGCTGTGTTTGGAGTGTGATGAGTGGGAGGGGGTTGAGGGAATCCGAATACTGCTGTGCTTAGGTTCATATTTTTTAGTCATTTCAATCCCGACTTGACAGTGTATTATGGTACATTTGAATCCATCGGATGTATGGGAAGCTTTCACTTTATTCTATATTTTTCCCTTTTAATTTTCTTGGTGTTTTTCTTCCCTCCTCCTGGGTGTAACGTTTTCATGCACAGATGTCTCCTCGCTCTGCCCGGCGGCGTTGGTCCATACAAGCAATTAACGACTTCCCGGTACTGTGCGCTGTGCAAATGCTCTCCTTAACTAATCCTGTCTCTACCCAAGGCCCAAGAATAAAATGCCACCTGCCTGGCTTTGAGGAACCTGAAATGACAGGCTAGCTGTTTTCAGGACCAGCAACAGTCAATTTTTGCTTGGGGGAGTTCGGGCACCCAGGGCTGCCTCCTAGTCCAATCACACAGTTTCAAATGGCTAACATTGTCAGGGATCCTGAATGGATTCTTTTTGCAAAGGAAACTTAATACTGCATTTCTTGGAAAGAACCCTAATTGTAAGCCGTTAGCTTACCCAATTTCACTTGGAGCATTTGTGTAATTTTTTGGAGCTTTCAAAAGCCCACCTTTGGCATGGGGGGAGCAGAGGAAGATATAAGAGGCTTATACTGTTTTGTCTCTGCTTTTATAGTCATGGTCTAGTTCAGAGAGGGAGGTGCCCACTTGCTTCATTGGCATAACACAGAAGCTAGTTTTTATCCTTTGGGAAGTTTCTGGAACAAATTTTTTCCTTACCGTCACTATTTTGTGTAGACAGTAAAACTTCTGCTGTGGACATCCTCTCTTCCTTTTCTTTCTTTCTTACTCACTTCTGTTGGCCATTTCCCCTCTTCTGTCTTCCTCTCCCATCCCCTACATGTTTCAGTAGTGCCAAGGTGACCTCACGCTGTGCATGGCAGCCTTGAGGCTTTATATAAATTTGATTTGGTATAAAGAATTTTCAGGGGAATCGTCTTATAGCCTTGTCGTAGAAAACCAGTTGGAATCAGAAGACCCAATTAGCAAGTACCACTGCTGCCAACAGCTTGTAGGTGGAGCCTCCAATGGGGCCACCTTCCAAAAGCCTGCCCCAGCCAACGCGACTGCCGAATTCCCACTGATTGTCCAGAAGTCCCTGCTCCCGCTGCTATTTCAATAGGGACTCATTTAGACTCCCTGCCCACTCTGCGGATTACGCATTGCTAATGGAGTTTCTGCGAAGCAGTTGGTGGCTTATTCTTGGGCTGTTCTTACATTCAACCCATTTATTGGCATCAATGTTGCCTCCGATTGTAGCAGTAACACTGGTGGTACAGTCTCAAGCTGGCTATTGGTTGTCATTCAGTGCTATTTGCACCAATGCCTCCCTCCTGCCCCCTCACCCCCACCCCACTCCTTTCTTCCTTGTCCTCTTTGCCATAACTCCATGAACACCTTCTTGGTTTGTTCAGAGGGTCAGCCTGGTGCTCATCATGTAATAATTTGTCTGTCTCGCTTTGTCTCTCTTCCCTCAATTTCTTCTCATGAAATCTGTAGGGACAGGACATTTGCTATTGATGGAGCATTGAAAAGATCAAGTCCTTTGCCTCCCAGAGGTATTAACTTGACTACATAGAGAAGTACCTATTTTTAAGCCCATGATAGTGGGACTGGAGCGATGCAGGAGGTTCAGGGGCTTTTAGGCCACGGTGCCCTTCCCCAACGCAGAAAGATTAACCACACCTTAGCCGCACATGTCAGTATGCTCTGGAACCAGAGGATCCTAAAAGAAATCCGTATGTTATTACCTGTCAGTTGCACCGAAAAGAGAGATTCCTAAAATTGCCAGCAAGATACTAAGAGGAAAATTGCTTAGGAGAGGTGTAGATGGAACATGAGTGTTTCTTATTGCCAGGGCACTGGGAAAAATACCCTGAAAAGGTGTCCATCTACTCATTAGGTAGCAGCAGGGGCCTAAGACCCCAGCTAGTAGCTGATCTGATTTGAGATTTAGCCTCTCCATTTAGACAGCCTTGTTACATGAGAATTACCAGAGTAATTGGCCAATAGGCAGGAAGGGTCATTGCAAAAAGTTGCAAAGAACACCCTCTATATTTTCATTAAGTATTGATGGGTCACGCAGGTTTGTTTCCACTGATCTTTGTAACCCAGAGCTGCAAATGGGGGAAGAGTCCTTAAGACACCTCTTCGGACTCTTAGTTTTCTTCTGTCTCATTGTGCCTAATCCTAACAAATCCCAAAAGGAGGCTAAACAGTATGAGGTGCCCGGCCTGAAATGCAGCATCTTGGTCAGAATCTGGCCTGCCCTCCTATGAAGCCATGTAGCTGCAGGAGCTGCAGCCTCTGCAGATCTTCAGTAGACACTCAGGCTGAGCAGAACACAGTCACGATGCTGACAGAAAGTGACTAAAGAAGTGAGTCATCGTAGAAGGGTGGAGCTGGACAGGCAACACTGGAATCCAGTGCTAATCTCCATACAGAAATGGATCCATTAAAAAATGGGCCAAGTGATTTCCATACTAACAGAGAGCTCAGGATTTATTATTTATTACTTTTAATCTAAAATTATACACTGGACCAAGTGATTTCCATATTAACCGGGAGTTCGGGATTTATTATTTATTATTATTATTATTTTTGAGACGGAGTCTCGCTCTTGTGGCCCAGGCTGGAATGCAATGGCACGATCTCGGCTGACCGCAGGGTCTCGCTCTGTCGCCCACGCTGGAGTGCAGTGGCGTGATCTCGGCTCACTGCAACCTATGCCTCCCGAGTTCAAGCAGTTCTCCTGCCTCAGCCTCCTGAATAGCTGGGACCACAGGCAGGAGCCACCACGCCCTGCTAATTTTTGTATATTTTGTAGAGACGGGGTTTTAACTTGTGGGCCAGGCTGGTCTCAAACTCCTGGCTTCAAGTGATCTGCCTGTCTTGGCCTCCCAAAGTATAGGATTACAGGCATGAGCCACTGTGCATGCCCAGCCCGTGGTTATTTGTGTTTCAAAAGCTAGTAGACCTCATCCTTCTTTGAGGCCTTCATTTCAGCTGTATAGTTAAACTGAGCAAAGTGAGTTGCTCAGTTGTTTAAGTGCTTCTCATTTTTTCATTTTGGAATAAAGAGCCAGAGTGACTGCCTGGATCAGTGTTTTAGAAGCCTTCCACCCTACCCAGAAGACCAAATTAGATGGATCATATTCCGCTCTAGGTGGAATATTTTTGGCATAGATTGTTTTTTTTTAATCCAATACTCCGAGTCTCACTTGAGATGACCAATTATGTGCGACCTGTGTGTGTGTTGTTTCCTGGGCTTTATAAACTCCTGGAAACCCGAATGAAAATCACAGTGAGTGAGCTTGTATACCTTGTACCTTCTCTGTTCCAGTTAAGCCCCTTGTGCAGTTCAGTGTCACTGCAGGGTAGACTTAGGCTAAATGACCCTCCCTAAAACAGGCCTTGTCATAGTATTTAGTGCACATGTGACTACGTCTGTCTTAGGTCAGTAACACTGCCTGGCTCCAGCCCATTCTGACAGGTTGTTTGCTCTTTAACAAGCCTCCCCTTACTTACACGCGTGTCAGGATGTTTGTGGCTAAAGGATAGCACTGTTGTGAATATGCACATAATTCTTTAGAAAACCAGGGCAAATAGGAATGAAAGGGCTACCCCATAATAATTGATAAAGGTTCCCCTTGTATTGCCGAATAAGGACTTGGGTATGTATACATGGTAAATAGTCAGTGAACTGTTTCTTAAGATCAAATGGGGCCAGGCGTGGTGGCTCACGCCTATAATCCTAGCATTTTGGGAGGCTAAGGTGGGCGGATCCCTTGAGGCCAGGAGTTCAAGACCAGCCTGGCCAATATAGTGAAGCCCCATCTCTACTAAAAATGCAATAATTAGCCAGGCATGGTGGCACACGCCTATAATCCCAGTTACTCGGGAGGCTGAGGCAGGAGACTCCCTTGAACCTAGGAGGTGGAGGTTGCAGTGAGCCGAGATCGTGTTCCACTGCACTCCAGCCTCAGCAACAGAGTGAGACTCTGTCTCAAAGAAAAAAGAAAAAAAGATCAAATGGATTAAGGTTCCAAACTGATAGTATAACATGCATTTACAAATGACAATAAACAATTCACAGATATTTCAACTAAACTTCATTTACCTGCCCTGAACTAAGTCCACATGTCCTGAATTTAATAGATTCCAAAATGCGTAATAATTCTATAGGAAGTTACATGCATTGGACAACTTTGGGGATTAAATGGGGTATCAGTGGTCAGAGACCCCTGACTTTAGACCAAGACTAATTTAATGAAGAGTGATTATATAAAAATCACTTGCAGGCCGGGCGCAGTGGCTCATGCCTGTAATCCCAGCACTTTGGGAGGCCAAGACAGGCAGATCATAAGGTCAAAAGATCCAGACCATCCTGGCCAACATGGTGTGAAACTCCATCTCTAATAAAAATACAAAAATTAGCCAGGCGTGGTGGCGGGTGCCTGTAGTCCTAGCTACTCGGGAGGCTGAGGCAAGAGAATCGCTTGAACCCGGGAGGCAGAGGTTGCAGTGAGCTGAGAGTGCACCACCATACTCCAGCCTGGTGACAGAGCGAGACTCTGTCTCAAAAAAAAAAAAAATCACTTGCAGAAAATGAATTTATTTGTGGGTAATCTAGATGATGATCCAGTGTAAATTCCTGAGAGCTTATATACATTCATAATAGTTACATGTTTCTAGAGTACCCTTTTCAGTTTATATAATTTACACCCCTACCTCTTCATCATACACTCATTAACCTTGTGAGATT